>NC_137423.1:21291600-22031600 GCF_964374335.1 Astatotilapia calliptera
TGAATGTCTCGAGCTCCTCTGAGAGCCAGTTACCTAAAAAGCAAAAACTGTCTTAAGCCGTATTGACCTACTCGAGCTGAGCACATTCTACACTACACTTTGTTACTATGTGGGCTGTGCCATAATGTACAAGGGCAGGGTTTGTGTGCATCTGACTATAGTGATATCTCTTTTAATCAATAAAATTGAGCCAGATATTTCCATCTTAGCTGTCTCTGTAAAGCAGCACATGAAGAAGACACTGGTGCACTTTCATCATTTCAACATAAGCCCGACAGTTTGAGATAAAAATCCACAGCAGCCTATATTCTGATGTGTAACTGGCTCTATAACTGATACAGTGCTTGCTATTGACTAAACTATTACAATTACTGTTAGGAACTTTACCACCTGCTTCACACTGCAGCTTAGAGCTAACAGAGGTTCCCGTGGATCACTGAGCTGTCTGGCACATGGCCACTGAAGACTGTCACTCCCTCTGAGCTGAACAGTGCTGAGACTGAGTAGAAGCCATGTCAGACTCTGTGCGCAGCTTGCCGTTGGCCTAATTAGGAAAAAAAATAACATTGATTGTTTTTCCTGTTTTTCATTTTCCTCTCCCTCAATCACCTCTTCCTTTTCTTCGTTCCATTTTAAGCTTCCTACGTCCAAGTTTGACTGAATGCATGCTGTTTTCAATTATTTCATGCTGTCACAAGACCAAGCAATGGCAAGCATTACCTTCTATTGTTTATCATGTAGCTTGGGCTTCACTGCCTTGCTCAAGGGTGAATCTAGTTCCAGTAGTGAGCCTTCCTCTTATTGTTTCTCCCATTAGCCCTGCAGCGAGGGAGAAGGACCTGTTGCCTCCCCCCTCCCTGGAGCATCAGAACCCCCCGAGGCCGCGTAGTAAACCTCCCGGTGGGAAAACAGCCCCAAGGAAAGAACCTCGCAGTGCTACCAACTCAAACACTAACACAGCCACTCCACCAGCAGCGCTACAGCAAACCCCACTGCCAGTACCTGCTGTCAGTGTAAACCAGGTTAGTTTTAGATGTGTGTGTGTGTGTGTGTGTGTACTGCAGGAAGGTTGCAGACATTTGGAATAGGGCTGAACACCAAGTACAGATGTATCAGACTGTACCCTATACTTATCGCTTTATGCAACTCTACAACAAATGTACTGACTCGTGGTTCCTTCCCTGAAAGGTTCCTGTTTGTAATCCAGTCTCAGCTGTGTGTGAATATATATGAATATATACAGCTATTGTATGCTCATTAATGTAAAAGGGAAATCAGTTTTTGTTAAATACATACACGTAATGCTACATATTTATATTAAAACACCACAAGATGAACACTTTGTTAGGTACATCTGTTGAACTGCTCACTGGGCAGCAACTCAGTGAAATTAGGCATACATGCTCTATACATGATCAAAGTGAGCATCAGATTGGAGAAGAAAGGTGATTAAAGTGACTTTGAAATGCATGGTTGTTGGTGCCAGATGGGCTGCTCGGCTGAGTGTTTCTGCTGATCTACTGAGATTTCAGAGAATGGTCTCAAAAAGGATTTAGAAAATATCGAGGACAACAGTAACTCAAATAACTGCTCGTTACAACATATGAATGTAGAAGAGCATCCCTGACACCGCAGCACAACACTGCAAACCTCGCAGCAGCAGAAGACCACACATGATGCCATTTCCTTCAGCTAAAAACAGCAAACTAAGGATATCATTTGCACTGACTCACTCAGATAGATGGTGGATGGTCAGGATGTCTCGTCAACAGTTCAGGCTGCTGGTGATGCAGTGGTGTGGAGGATATTTTCTTGGCACACATTGGGTACCAACAGCTGCAACCTTAGCAGGGCTGCAGCGACCCAAATATCACTGAAAAGCACAGAGACGCTGCTTTCAGGAAGCGTGGGAATTCTTTCAGTTTAGCAAAGGGTTTTAGAAAAACATCTGTGTGACGCCAGCGACAGGTTAGCCTCCCTGAGCATCTCTTTATGACCACAGTGCACCCATCTGCTGATGACTGCATGCAGCAGGATAATGTTCAATATCACAAAAGCTCAAACCGCTTTCTTCATGACAGTGAGCTCACTGTAGATCTACAGCAACTGTGTGATTCCTTAAAGAATTAGGGCAAAAGGGGCGTCCAACCCGGTACTAGCAGGGGGTACCTAATGACGTTGGTGGTAGTGTTACATTGTAACGGAGTGTTTTTAACTCAAGTGGAAGAACGGGAGGATTTAAATGGTTAAACAGCAACAAACATTCAAAATGCTAAAAGGAAATCATAAAAATGTTGACCTAATGTAACTTTAACGCTGCAGTGAGGCTGAACAGTAATAAGAAGCCCTAGAAAACGTGTAAACAAATAACGCTGATGATTTCCTTTTCAGATGTTTTCATGTTGGCTGATCTCTGTGATGCTGCTGTCTTTCGTCATTACTTGTTTTGCTTTGAGAACAAATTTCCCCTCCATTGTTTTGCTGTCAGGTTGTGGAAATTGTTCTCGTAAAACTCATCTGCTGACAAATTAGCAACTAACACGTTAGCAGCTGTCAGCGATGTTACAACAAGATTACACTGAGGAAAACTGCAGTAACCAGCAAACAGCAGCTCAGCTGTTACAGCCCACAGAGAAGACTTGAAGAAGTGACCCGGCAGCATGACGTGCCCGACTCTGACAACTGCCACCTCTGCGTCAGCAGCCGGAGCTACAGGCGCCCCGACAGCCCCTCAGAGCTCCAAACTTTAATTCGCTCACACAGTACTTAGAATTAATTTAACAACTAATTACTTAATGCCTAATTATCATCATGTTCTCTTTTGTTTTCATCAACTTCAGGGAAACAACATAAAAGTTCGAATACTTTTCCACATATCCCACTGCAAAGATTTACCCACAGTACTGAGCATGAACTGAAAGGGGACCTAATATTCTTATTTCAGAATAACCATCGTTTATTTTAGGCCAGACGTTAGTGAATCCTCTCAATTTACCAACTGTCGGAAGCAAGCCCTTTACAGCCTTGCTGTTTTCTGATTGGTTGCCCCACATATACACAACTTTTCATGGTAACACTTAATAATGGCGTCCACGACTAACGGGTCCCCTGTAATTAAATGGACTTTCAATATATTTTACCTGAAATTAGATCATTATATTTACCTATAAACACTTAAAGGTAGATACACTAGAATAGGATAGAATTATATTGTAAGTAAATTCAAGTTTTCTGAAGGTAATTTTAAGTAATGCGTAAGTAATTTTAAGAATTGCATAACTTCATATATTTTATAGAAATAAAGCAACACAAAAATATATATAATGTAAGTTTAAGCAGTGTGCAGTGGTCATATTTGGAAAAACAAACATCTTACATCGTAAATTATTTTTTGGGACAGCGGTCGTACTGTGGAAGCTTACATTTTTAGCTCTTTATTTTTTTGCATCTTTATATCTTTATTTGATTTGTTGCTAATTCTGTTGTGTTCAATATTGTTTTTGATTATAAATAAAAGTCGATAAATTAAGTTAGACTTGGTTCCTCCATTACAAGGTCACACATGCCGGCCAGTTTTGATTTTCTCTACTTACAGTATCATTTGTGTCATCTTTGCTGTAAAACACATGAAGTGATGCTCTAAAATCAGTCCTCCACTACTTAAACTTCCTTACACAATTCCTTAAAATGACCTAAACACTACATACATTTACTTACAGTATAATTCTTTCTTTGTTTCCTGAGAAAGCTGACTCTTACCGACTTGTCCCAGTGTAGCTACATGTAAATATTTTACCTTGTAAGTTCAAAGTTTTCAATGTCATTTATTTACAGGTGAATTAATACGACGAAGCATTATGAAAAATATATATCACTGTTCATTTTGAGAATAAGGTCAAAATTTTGAGATTAAACTTGAAATATTATTTAAAGAATGAAGTCAACTTTATTCTCAAAATGAGCAATAATATTTCTTTTTTAATGGGGCCCTAATACTGGTTACTGTTACACTTCCACAGCAGTTGTGTGATGCTGCTGTGCTCACAGCCACAGCTGTGTGCCTGAAATGATTATATTTGGGTTATACTGTCTCATTCACATCTAACGGATCCAAAAGTTTAATAAAAATCTACACGTGAGCATTTCGGTCTGAAGTCTGAGATTTTGGCTCTCTTGTACGCACACAGATCAAAGCTAACGATGCTACAGTATATAATTAAATCCAACGGGCTGTCGTTATATTTCATGGTATGCATACAGATGTGCCTCTCCTGTCAAGTGTACGCAGGTGAAAATGTCCTTGTTTTACTAAAGAGATATAACCTTTCTTAAATTACCTGAGAATGGAGATGAACGCTAACGTGTGCAATCGGTGCCGTAAGTGCTGTTGCAACATTTGATCTTCTGCCTGTTTTAGTTGCGCAGAGCAGCTGGCAAGATGGCTAATGTCAACAGTGAGGAGAGGTGAACTATGGAGAAAACAGGCCAGAGGAGTTTTGTTCAAGAAAGGAAAAGCTTTTGCCGGCAGTGCAAATAAGCTCTGTGCAAGGGACAGTTTCCCCCTTTTTTCTATTTCAGCAAAACACTACATGGCATTTACTGAGAATGGATTTTGCAGATGGCAACACGCATTGGAAAGATTCCAGAGGGCTGCGTCTGCCAAGCGAGTGGGTTTATACTGACGACTGGGAACATTAGTGGTGTTTTCTTCTCTGCATCTGCCTCTGTAGTTGCTTTCTCGTGTTGCTGTTGCACACACATCGCTGCTCCTCGCTCGCCTTTGTTTCAGTTGAGGATAATTGATCAGTACATGTCTAAAATTAAGCATTCAACATCACAGGGTCAATTTTGATTGGGAACAAGACAAGGGCAGCGATGCAGGTGTAGCTACACAGCACTAAAAATGAAAATAAACTGAGTGGATTGTGGCTGCGTCTGCCAGCTGACACACCTTATTTACAGAAGAAGAAAGAAGGCTTGTCAGAAAGTTAAACTGATGATACACAAACAGCTAGAAGCCAGTTTTCGCTCGTATATATTTATATATACATTTATTTTCCTATTGTTAAAAAATAATCTAAAGAACAAAAACACTAATCAAACCTACAATAAGGCCAAAGCCCATATCCTTCACCTTTGTTATCCAAAAACATGGAATAGTTCGGCATGTCTGCTGCTGTAAATACTAACTACAACAGAAGACAGCCCACAACAAATTAACCATTTTAACCTGTTTAAGTAAAATTTGGTTAAAACGACTGTGCCCTGCGGTGCAGCTTCAGGCATAAACTGTGTAGATGTGACCTGTTTGCAAAGAGTTTGGTCTGTAGGAGATATAAACTAAGCTGAGGCTGAGATCCACAGACAGAGTAAAGGAGCCAGGTTAACCAGTCACTGTTTTTCTTTATCCATCTGTAAAAACAGAATATTACACACTCATATTTAGGTAAGAAAACAGGAGAAAAACTATTAAAATTTAATTGGAAGTTATTCTGTCCTTTCACATTATTTCCATTTCAAATGTAGACTGCTTACAGAGTGTAAGCTAATGACTTTGATGATTTCTGGATTTCCCCAATTTAAATCAAAATTTCACATTATTGTGTCATCGTGTACTGTATGATTCCAAGGATTAAAGAAAGGAGAAAATACTAAGTCTAATATCTACTAATACTAATGTTTATTCAGGTAACATCAGCATCATGTAACTAAAATCCATTTAACCAAACTGAAATTACAATGATGCTCCTGCTAGTAGATAAACAGAGTCTACAGGCAACAGTAAGGAAGCATCCACGTCCATGCTAGTGTCAGGTCATGCTAAATACAACATGTTTGTTTTGTAAATTATCACCATTAAATTAATAATAGCAGACTATGTAGCTGATGTACTAATGCAGCTTCAGGAGGCTATGTCCATCTTTTATATACAGTCTGTGAGAAAAACAGTAAGACAGTAAAGCTTTTCTGAACAATTTCTTCCTATTCTTCATGGATTTTAGATGCACTTGAATATGAAGCCACATATTTTAAAAACTTAAAAGAATTAATGATAATGCTATCAACACTGAATATCACTGTTACCATCAAAGAGGATATTTCTTTAGTGGACACTCAATGATCTGCTATGTGAGTCACGACTCTAGAAACCTAAAGCTTCATGATGTTCATCTTCCAGACCACTTTATATACATCGCTCCCCGGAAGAGCCGTTCTGTCCCTTGCTGGTAATGCCTCCACAATGAGTGTTGGAGCTCCTTCACTATGTCAAAATGGTGATGCTTCAATCTGATTTTTCATTTTGGGGGAAGTGAAAAAAGTCGCAGGGTGCCAAATCATGTAAGTAGTGTGGTAGGAAGTGAATATTGTGTTTGCACAGCTAAAAAAAAGAAAAAAAAAAAGTTCTGCGCCTCACCCTGGAAGACAAATTAACTGTGCACAAAGATGAAGAGAACGACGACGTGCTCCTATCAAATCTCTTTGGCTGAGAACTGTGCTCATCAAACACATTATTCCGTGTGAAATTTGGGACATTGAGAAGTTTTCTCTCTGGTCAAGTCTGAGGACCGCTAAGTGAAGGTGGTCAGGACACGGCTCCCAGGAAGCTCAGGAAAAATTCCTGCTTTACCAGAAGCAATCCAGAAGTGCATCGAAACGGGATCTTTAAAGAGAAAACTGGAAAAATTTCTATAATAAAGATGCACTTGTTTATGAAACTGTGCCCTCGCATCTTAGAAAGAACTCAACTAAGAAATGTGAGACGCATCTTTTAATTTGCATGTGACAAACAGACCGCCTGCGCTCAACTGTGTGACTTGTGTGCAGCGAATATCAGTGACATTCAAAACGAGACAGTCAAACATGTTTCTTTTTGCTTCACAGATTAGTGGAACAAGCTGGCAACTCGTGCTGCCTAATTTGCATGATATTATCACATTCAGTAATGTGCTGTATGTGCTTTGCTTTTGATTATAACGTTTGTCTACACCAGGTTTTTTTCTTCGTCGGGGTTTAAAAGTGCATTAGTGGACGGGGTATAAGAGATGGCTAAAGATCAGAAGCTTCCTTTGTGTGTGTTATATGTGCCGTTTTTTCTTGACTTGTATCTTGTATTTTGTTGCTCCTTTTCATACATTTACATATATTTTCATCAGGACAAGCGGAAACACAGAGGTCCCAGCACCAGGATCACACCCAAGTCCAGAGAATTCATCGAAACAGATTCCTCCTCCTCTTCGTCAGAATGCCAGTCGGATACGGAGGAAGCCATCAAAATCCCAGCTTTGCCGCCACAGACGACACGCTCTGCAATTAACACGCAGACTCTGTCCAACGCACACATGCACGCGCCTCTTCTCCCATGCCTTGGCTCTGCTGGCGGTGTGGGGAGTCTGGGAACATTTGGAGGGAAGGGACTTCGAGTCAAAGATGGTAGCAACGTGCCCACTAACGGTAGCAGCAGCAGTAGTAACGGTAGCATCGGCAGCAGTAGTAACGGCAGCAGTGGTAGCTGTAACTCCCTGAGCATTAGCAACATAAGTGGTTCATTTGGCACCTCTGTTCCCGATCCTGGAGGGTTAGGAGGGCAAAGCAAAGACCTGGAGCCCATGTCACCGCCTTCCAATCTGGGACACGAGGTGCCTCTCTCACCCTTGAGGGAATACCATGAGATCCAGAGTTTATGGGTAAAAATTGACCTGAGTCTGCTCAGCAGGGTGCCCGGCCAGGCCGCGGGGGAAAGATCAAGGGTGGGAATTTCAGAAAGGGATGGGAGTGAGGGGAGAGACAGAGAGAGACAAGGGGAGAGGGAGAGGATAGGTGTGGCAGAGAGGGAGAGACAGAAGCAGGAAGACAGAGAGTGGCCGGGGCTCAGAGAGAGACAGAAGCTGATGAAAGGGGAGAGACAGGAGGAAGAAAATGAGCGATTAGTGCAGGACAGAGAGAGGCAAGGTGAGCGAGAGCGATTAACAGAGAGAGAGAGGCCGATGGACAGAGAGGACAGGGAAAGATTCGGACTCGGGGAGAGAGAGAGGACGGCAGTGAGGGACAGAGAAAAGATGTGCCAGGGTCTGGGGGTCCCGGACAACAACCCCGTGCAAGAGCAGACTAATCCCAGGCTGGCTGGGAGGACGGAGAGAGCAGAGAACGGAGGCAAACACAGAAGGCAGGCGGCTGCAAACATGGTGGTTCCACCCGAGAAACACGCAAGCAAGAGCAAGAGGAAACACAAGGTGTGAAGCAGCGTTTGTTCACATATACCGCCTTAACTGTTCTGCTGGCTGTTTACTTCACTCCTTCACATCTGTGAATTCTGGTTTCTCTGTTCCTAGTCGGACCACGGAGACTCATCAGTGAACTGCAATAAGAAGCTGCGATTGGACAAAGACTGTCTGCTCCTCCCACCCTGCATCTCTCCAATACACAACCATAAGAGCAGCACGGCAGAGTAAGCATTAACAGTGCACACGAGCCACCCGGCAGATTAGCT
Source organism: Astatotilapia calliptera (assembly GCF_964374335.1). Taxonomy (NCBI): domain Eukaryota; kingdom Metazoa; phylum Chordata; class Actinopteri; order Cichliformes; family Cichlidae; genus Astatotilapia; species Astatotilapia calliptera. The sequence continues at coordinate 21,300,089 of NC_137423.1, forward strand.
CTGGGAAAGGACTCAGCGGGATGAGGAAGAGATTGTACTGTAATGAAAGCCCGAAACACTACATAGATCAAGTTTTGGCATCACTCCCTCATTATCAACGAGCCAGATGTCCAAGGGGTTTTTCACTAATTGTGCTGATACCAGTCCACAAACAGTAGCATCGATAGATCAGAATGCAGCACAGCCTGAAGACATGTTGTGCAAGGTGTCATCCTATTGTGCTGCTTCTTATTTTCTGTCATACATACATTGGTACAATGGTGGATGCCAGCGTAAACGTGGCCAAAGTGTCGAGTGATGAGATTAACGTATGTGCGAGTAGCTCTGAACCCTCTGTTCCTCTAGTTATGCTGGACTTTACTTACACCTGGTTATGATGTGGTCATCTCTGGCCCCGCCCACCTACTGTTCAGTGCTTCTGTTTACAAACGACAGCCAACCAAAAGAAGGTGGTGGATGAACCGAGAGGCTGAACAAAAGTCATCTGTGAATCATGCAAATCTGATCTATTAGGAGTCCGATCACTTTTTTAAAGGCAGATCTACCATCGGTTAGAGCTGTTCACACGTCCTCAGTCAATGTAGTAAAACCTGGCCAACAAAAAAACTTTTTTCTGCACTTAAAAAATGAAAAATGAAATACATAAGAGTCCTGCCGGAGGGCACGAGGTGCTCTCCTTTGTCATAGATTAGAGGTATTCCAGACAATGGTGCAAGATCACAAAGTGCTTTAAAGAACTATATTTGGTTCCTTAAATGGACTTAATTCTCCCAGCCAATCAGGTCATGTGACAGATAGTGATGCTATTGCATTTGACCAATCAGTAATGGCTTGGAGCATTTCCAACATCAGCGTTTTTTCAGGGAAATCAGGTTTTTCACCCAAACTGCCAAACTTATTGTAACATCAAAACTAGCTGTGGCAGGCCGATAAAACCCAGACATCATATATATCAAGAGTTGTTCTAAATGTTGAAACAGGTGTTGTTTGTCTTTGGTTTCTAAAAATTGGGGCCATAATATGAAGGCACCATATTTATTCATATACCCTGCTCATGTAAAACTAGTGCAAGTGATGGTAACTCCAGTTTTAGACATGCACCAGATATGTCTAGTGAGCAGCGATGAAAAAAACAATACTCTATCATAAATGTAGTAAAACGGTAGTCAGTTTTATATTAATTGTTGCCCCAACTCCATATAACACTATATGGTGATCCAGTGAGAAATCTAACTCATTAATGTGGAACCATATATGATAACTTCATTGACCTTGACTTGCAACATGGATATCAGCTCATAGTGACATCATACAGAGCCAACAGGGGTAAAAAGTGTCTGAAACCAAAAGTTCAGGTCATTGCAAATACCCTTTCCAGAGCAGGTGAGGAAAAAAATAAAGAACCGTACTGTATGATGAAAAACAGTCAATGAAGCCTCGTTTCATTAGTAAATTATGTCTCAATCATCCCAAGAAACCTGTGAATGAAAATTTTAGATACTCTATTAAAATGAGTTAAGAAATTCCAGAAAAGGCTCAGCTTTCCCTCCACTGATTCATCCTTCCCTGAATCCCTGCTATGCTCCTCATCCTCATGTGACTGTCATAGACACTAGTAGAGGTAATCAGGCAACTTTACTAGAGACTGGGTATTTTTAGGAAGGATTAAAAATTTGAATGTCGCGACGGAGCCACTAGACAGGCGAGCTCAATTCACACGGTGACGCGGGAATGACAAACCATGAATCTCTGCTTTCCGTGTGAATTATTTAAAAACAGCCTAAGCGGGCTGTCGCTATAAATAAGCCTCAACGTGACAGCTACAGAGGAAATATTTTTATAGCATCTCGGCTTTATCGAAGCATGCACGGCAGCGAGAGGTGGCAGAGAAAAGAGGGAGTGACCTGGAGTTGAACCTGTGACACTGGCGTAGTTGTCACATCCCGTTTATCATCTGGGAGGCTTTTTACGGAAACTCTGAATTGGCTGATGTGATCATCTGCCTCAGATCCAGTTGGCAGTTTCCTGTGACTTTTGACAGTTATCATCCCACCTGTTTTAATCAGCTGGGTCATATTTTGATAGCAGATAATCAGCGATGACCACATGTGACTGAGATTTGACCCCAGAACAGCACAGAAATCACATTTAGTCTTGGTCAGCAAGTCACTGGATCCACATTGGCCCAGTTGTGGTCCATATAATACATTATTTTTACTGCAAGAGAAACAACAACACAAACACTGGGTCAGAACAGCCTTCTGGTGCTGAGTAAGGCAGGCTGAGCTCTGAGGGGAATCCTAAGTTCAGTGAAATAAAGTTTAACAGAACCAGGTTTTCTTTGGGTTGGCCAGTTTGACCCAAGTAAGACTTTACAGCTATCGCAGTGCTGGTTATCAGCTTTCTACGGTGGCCCTGAGAGGCCAAACGGACTGCAACTTCAGAAAACACTTGCAAAAAGAAAAACGCTGCAAAAAGAAAAACGCTGCAAAAGCACACACATAACACAACAGAAATGTTTCTGGGGAGACAATAACTGGACGGACCAGTTGCATGAACTAAAACATGTATGTATGGCTGTATCCCAATTCAGGGACTGTTTCCCAATTCAGGGTCTGCAGCCTTAAAGTACGCAGCCTTAACGGTCCTCAAGGGCCGTGTACTCAAAGACCGCTGAGGCCGGAAGTGCGAGGCTTGTAGGCTTGTGAGATGGGACGGTCTAGCCTCCGTCACGCTGCCCAGGTTGCCTAGCAACCATGATACTAACAGCTGGAAACGTTTCATACAGCTTTGTTTGACAGAAATGAAGGAGAACATATTTTGTACATTTGTTTCTATATGAGCTTTGTGTGATTTGATAAGTATCTGAGGCTGAGACCACAGGGCTGTAAAACATGATTGTTGGGCTTCATTTCTGTACTGAACAGTCATTTAAGATTAACTAGTAAATAACAATTAGCTAATGTTGTTCATGAGACTAAAGTCATCTCACTTTGGTAATGTGAATATAATATGGCCAATATTATATTAATCATTATTAGTTATTACAGCACTGAACATGAACTCTGTGTCATTCAATGAGCTTCAGTAAAGATTCAAGTTGCATTTATTTATATTTCCTATCACCTTAAATATCACCTTCACTTAAAGACAAGTATCTTTGACAGTATATATATAGATGTATTATATATGAGACAAATATTGTTCTTTTAATATGTTGGCATTACTAAATTTGGCTCATATGTGTAAAAAGAAAATGTACAAGCTGTGATAACTGTTTCTGATAGAATGAAGAGTAGACTGATATATTAAATATTCCTTTATTGGGTGAGAAAATCAGACCATGTCATAACTGCTTTAAGTCACACAGAATAGATATCAGAGCCTCAAACAGGCTGACGTCTGCTAAATGGGTCAAACTGGGCAGAAAGTCTACAAACACATAACATCCTTATAGAATATGATGTAACACTATAGATCAACTTACCTCAGAATATATAAAGCATTTAAACAATTACAGCAATATGATGCAACAAACACAGCAGTGCTACTAATCCTCATACTCAATACTCAAAGCTTCATAGAACTGAAACAAACATTTATTTTTAGCTCCATTCTGCTGCTGATACATACTTTAGGTTTCTGAACATTAAACTTGTTGCTGCCTTTCATAGTGTGTAACTTGAAGGCCCTGAGTACTTTCTCCCACACTGAAAACACTGGGATGATCAAATTATTTGAACATTACCTAATAAGACTGATTCAGGACAGACAATTAGTTATTCTAAACTTTTCTAGCAGTCCTTCACAAACAGGGAACAGTCTGTCTATTCTCTCCATCTGTCAGCTACTGCTGGCTCTTCCTCCTCCTCTTCCTCACACACTGCTGAGTTTGTCCTGGTGGATCATCAGGGGTGCAAAGCCTCACAGATGATGTGCAGCAGTGGGTCCCTCAGTCTGTCCTCACTCTGGACACTTGCAGTTGTCACGCATGGAAATCAAATGTGTGATAAGCTGCAGGATTCAAACACAAGTGTGACTTATAAACACATGTTCATACTTTTATTCCACAATCAGAGAGAAAGAAACAGAGAGAGAGTGCAGGACAGACAGACAGGTGACAGTCTCAGGTGTGTACACTGTTACACAACAGCACAAGAGAAGGAGGATTTAGTTTGTGTTATTATTATCGAACGGCATATATTTTAAAGTAAAGGCTAAAACAAAGTAAATGCTGAAAGTACAAACATCGCTAATGTCACATAACTTTGCCGACATGTGGCCAACAGTAATGTTTTAATGTTATTCATTATTAAACATTTGCACATAAATAAGTGACTAGGGATGGGTATCGTTTAGGTTTTATCCGATACCGGTGCCAAACCGGTACTTTTGAAACGGTGCCGGTGCTCAAACGGTGCTCAAACCGGTGCTTAAAGAATGGAGAACACAAAATTGGTCCAAAAACCTCTCATGTTCAGCTGTTTTTTGTAAAAATATAACAATGTTAGTCTTTTCTGCATGCTATGGAGCATATATGGTATCACTCTTGGCTGGAAGCAGTGCTTAAACAATGGAAAAAACACAAACTTTGTCCTAAACCTCTCATGTTTAACTGTTTTCCACTTTTTCTTTGGTCATTTTAGCCTTTTTAGCCAGGGTGAAGGGAGTATCTGCCATCAAACAAGAAGACAGCCGCATGTAGCTATGATGATGTTTGCTAGTTCACCTTACATGCATTAATGTAATAACGTGGTTAGCCTACTCAACGTAAATTAGCTACTCACGCAGAGAAGAACGGCTGCTGCCACCATCATCCGTCATCATTTCTGCTACACTGGCAGGGCTAGGGGCCAGGACTCTCCTCTTCGTGTTTTTGGGGGATGTTGCATAACAGGCAACCCACCCGCAGTAGATGTGCTCGGTGTGAGGTCTCGCAGCAAGCTATCAAAATAAAAAATACGCTATGCGTCGCCAGGTGTTTCATCGGATTTGAGGTGTTACCTCCTTTGACAGTATCACAGTATCAGCTTAAAGCACTTGTTGCAGGCTGCTGAGTTTGCATATTTTGCTATGAAGTAAAGCCAGACTTTTGACCGCTTCGCCTTGGGCATTTTTAATCTGTAGCTCTGCTCTAACAGAACGTACGTACCTGGCCCCGCCTACTATCCTCGGAAACGTAAAATGATTGGCTAGAATCTAAAGTGTATCACAGCTCAGGGAAAAAAAGCACCGAAATAAAGCACCGAAATGTGCGCTGCTTTTCGGTCTGGTTACTACCGTTTATGTCAGAACCGGTGCCATCATGGCACCGGACACCGGTACCCATCCCTATAAGTGACATAATATTCAGAACTTACTTTTGAAAGTTTACTCTTTGGCCGCTCTGCTTCCACTTCTTTGAAGTGTGTCCCAGTCCCAGTGCACTTGTTAGTATGTTTTGGTTCGTGCAACTGGTCCGTCCGGTTATTGTCTCCCCAGAAACATTTCCGTTGTGTTGTGTGTGCTTTTGCAGCATTTTTCTCTTTGCAAGTGTTTTTCTTTTTGCAGCATTTTTCTTTTTGCAAGTGTTTTTCTTTTTGCAGCATTTTCCCTTTTGCAAGTGTTTTCTGAAGTTGCAGTCCGTTTGGCCTCTCAGGGCCACCGTAGCTTTCTCTTAAACCGGGCTTCCTGCATCATGCCGCACCTGTCGTGTAACTTCTGCAAAAAATGATCCCTATGAAGGCCCCCTACTGCAATTAGACACATATCAGATGCTCTTAAAGATAAAAAGGTGATTAAAAATCTGTAAAGAATCTAAAAATATAACAGAAAAATTGCAAACAGTTGCAAATAAGACAAGAAATTAATGCTGCAGAAAATCGTTAATCTGGTGATTTAGCGTACAGGGTGGTAAAATACATTTTTTAATTCCAGTTAATTATTTTATGGCTGAGTTGCTCCCAGTGCTGCTTTATTTCTGACAGCTGCACATTAGAGCTCTCAAACTTTAAACTGAATACATTTAAACATTAAAGGTTAACATCCCAGAACCTAATAAAGGACGCCTTGAAATTACTTTAGTTTGTTGGCAGATCAAAGTGAAATTAATTTTTTGATTGAACTGATATTCTTGGTGTGTGTTCTGTGTTCCAGTAGCTGCAGTTCCATCAGTGTGAAAGAGGATTAGCAGCAGATTAGAATCAAGTATAACATTTAAACATTTTCTGTATTAATGCATGTACATCCTTGTGTCATTGTGACACACACTTCATTCAGTGGTTTTAGTCAGGTAGGGCTTAACAACTTGGACATATAAAACCTATTCCCTCAGCAGAAAATCTATATTGCACTTAAAACTTTCAATAATAGGCTCAGTGAAAACACGGCGCTCACAGTCAATTTTAAACAACCAATTCCTGACTCCCAGCCAGGTTATGTGTTCAGCATAAGTTACTGTGGTGGTTTAGCCATGTTTAGGGAAAAAAAGTTTCTTACCATGAGGAATGTATTTTAATAGCCTCTTGGATTATTAGTGAGGCTCCGATCTGAATTTTTGTGGATGCACCCGCACAAACTTCAGTAAAACTTTTAATCAACATCATTTTCTGTTTGATCCTGACTGATCCCGTCTCAGTTTTATGGGTAATTTATCTTAAGTTACTCATGAAGTGTTTTTGTCACTTTATGCTGTTGTTAGTGTGTCAGAAGCTTTGAGAGAAGACTTCTGGAAACAGCTGGAAGCAACCAGATGAATTTACCTTCTGTGAACATTTCATCTGTAATCTGACCCGTCACAGACTTTTATCTGCATAGGTGCTCTACAGTCAACTTGTACTTTCTGTAAATATTTCAGTCTGTTTTAGATGTAGAATTACAGAACGAAGTAAAATCTCAGAATATACAAAAGATGTTTAGTGATTTTGAAGAAGTTCTTGTCACAACTAAAGAAAAGTGGGATTGGCACCTACAGGAACTGCAGCTTTTGCTAGTTCTGTATCGGCTTCATTTTTCAGTTCCAGAAATCGCCCCTTGGTGTAACAGCATGTCATACTGAAAGTAATACATACCGTATTTTCTGCACTATAAGGTACACTTAAAATCCTTTAATTTTCTCAAAAATCGACAGTGCACCTTATAATCCAGTGCGCCTTATGTATGAATTCTGGTTGTGCTCACTGACCTCGAACCGATTTGATGTGCTACACGGCGCTCAAAACTCTTTAAAAAATGTTTTAGTACGACTTTGGTACGCTACGAAGTCGCACCACTTGATGGATTGTTGGAGCATTACGGCTGCCGTAGTCAGGAGCCTCGTGGAGTAATCTGGGTCCTAAACTCTGTCTAGTTCAGGTCCCAAAGTCAAACAAACACTGCGGCATCACTGAGAGTTAAAAACTGTCTAAGTTCTTTCATCTTTAATAAAATGATGAGCGTTGCTGCTTAACCAGGTGAAACAATTAAGTTTAACATCCAGGCATCCATGAAAACAGAATTTATTACATTTAACCGAGTTAGAAGTTAGCAGGAAGTTAGCTCGCTAGCTTCCACCTAAACATGATATACTGTAGCATGTTCTGACTGAGAGATTTCTGAAAGAATTCAAAAGTACAGCTCTGCTATCACTTCCAACATAAATGAAGTAAGTAAAGTAAGTAAAGTTTATTTATTAAGCGCTTTTCATAGACAGGTAGTCACAAAGCGCTGCACACAGAGATTAAAATAAACGAAGACAGAAAACTAAACAGCAGTGACGTTTGTAGGGTTACGGAAGTTGGGCTAGCTGGTATATAATGATGTGCTGCGTGGTGGCTAGCGACACAGCTATGTTAGCATAATGCTAATTTTTTTTCCACTCGATAAAAGTTAACGTGTGGGTTCCCGATGGTTAGGGACAAATGCAGTCGCATGGTAGGATGCTGTAAACGGACCAAACTTCAGTCAGGAGAACAACTGAGATCATCCATTCACAATAGAAGGTTAGTCATTAATATACTGCAACAACATGGGAATAGAGCAGCTGTGAGAGAATTCAACATTAATGAATCAATGGTACAGAAGTGGAGGAAGCAAAAGAATGAGTTGAGTAAAGTTTGACTTATCTGACTGTTTTGTTTCACTTAATGCGCCTTATAATCCCGTGTGCCTTATGTATGAAAAATATGGGAGTTGTCACAACGCCGACTTAAAAAGTAGCCAGCGTGCTCTTTTCTTACAAAAACCTGGCCAGATGCAGTCAAATGACCAAACAAGGAGTGCATGACTGAAAGGGGCTTAAGTCAGATAATACTTTTGATACGGTGCTGACATAGGTGTTTAATGCTGGGCTCCTACTCCCTCATGTCTCGATCTGTGTAGAAGAGACGGCTCTCGTCTGTGTCGACCCAACAAACCGGCAGGGTCACTGGAAAAAGTAAAACCGGAAAAAATCTCATAAGTGGCATTCTGCTGTTTGGTTCTTAATTCGTATGACAAAGCCGAACACACGACAAGTGATTTAAAGACTGATATGAATGCTGTAGTGTACCAAAAAAAGGAGAAATCTCATTTCAGTTGGAATATAAATCTTCTCACTGAGTCACTGCAAATGCATTACAGGAAATGATTTGGCCGATATACTGTGGTCATTTTATTCTAAGAGCCTCTCAATTTGTTAACTTATTATGCCTTTAAAAGAAGTCTGAGTGCTCTCACCTACTTCCCTGCACACACATCAGCGTCCACTTAAAGACAGACACACGCCACTACACGCAAATTAGCATATGCATGCACACAAACAGCCGCAGACACATCAATTATGCCGTGCGCAGACACAAAAGCACACACTCACGCTCCGCATGCACACACTCCACAGCAGCTAATTAGTCTTTGTCTCCATGATTTTGTCTATTATTGCTAATGTCGGTGCCTGGGGCCTTGTTCTGCGAGCTCAGCAACTTCCTCACCGCATCAAACCCCCAGAGTTTCCAGGGAGAGGAAAAACATAAAAATATTATCTGTTGTGCTGCAAACAATATGAGTCACAGGAGCTACAATAAGGCGGCTGAGGGAATAATTGTCGAGGTGCTACGGGGGAAGGCAGAATTCCAATAATTTTACAGGGGAAAAAAATATCGTTCACAGATTTAAAAATAAGGTATATTCATTCATTAGTCCCTAAATTCTGTCTTGTGGTTTTTTTTGCCACTAACAGTCCTGAACCCAGTAATAAACTGAATGTAGATACAAGAGGAGTCCTCAGTCATCGTGGGATTAGTTTCAGTATCACTCACTTAATTTTTAAAGGTAGCAAAAAGCCCCACATGAGGGCTTCAGGACACTTGCACTTGGTCTGTGTCTTTGGAGCAAAATTAACAGTGCCAGGACGAGCTACACTGAGTCTCGCATACATGAGTAACTCACGTATAGCACAGATACAACAAAGAACAAAGTAAAAACATAGCATTCAGTGCCTCTGCATAAGTAAACAAATAATCTCACTTCTTTTCTGTCTCTGTGTGTGTGCGTGTATGTGCGTATGTGTGTGTGCGTGCGTGTTCAGTAGCTCTCTGAACAGGAAGCAGTCCCGACGGCACGATGAGAAGCTGCTCCCGCCGCTCCTGTCCCCTCTGTCCGATGATCCGCCTCGCAAACGGCCCTGCGACAGCAGCTCCTCTCTCAGCCAGGAGGCCAGCGCCGCTGGGATGCTGCCCTGCGCCGCCTCCGCTGCTTCCACCTCCTCTTCCTCACACAGACACCGGAGAGGTGAAGGAAAAACATCAGCGCATGTGAGAAATGGCAGTGTAAGTGCTTGTATATATATATATATATATACAGTCCTGTGGACACAGACCTGGTGGTCAGCTTTTAATGATGAACACCGATGTGTCATAGTAGATTATGATGATGCTATATCTAAGGAAGACTGTAGGAAAGGGTGACCACATCTCATTCCTGCTCAATACAGCTGCTATCGGTAAATAGCAAAGTTTAAATCTGTCAGTGTGAATCAGATGCCAGTGCTCAAGTTTAAGTAGGTGGTCACTGAAAGCCACACAATATAAACTTAATTAAGACTGTTGGAAGCATATACTTCAAAAACCTCTCTACTACAGGAAATGGATTCCCATGGCGAGAAGCCCTGTGGAGACGGTTACCATACCAACGGTCATTCAGACTCGGAGGTTTGGTCGGAACCCCTGATGGACCCCGCAGAACCCCGCAGGCCCAAGCTCTCATTCAGTGACACGTAAGTAAAAGCACACACCACGATGTGCACTTACAAACATTTGATTGTTTATACAGTTGGATACATATTTTTTTATTTTTTTTAACATATTTTGTGTCATTTTAGCTGTTTTACAAAAAATATCCAAATTATAGTTTCTGATGAATATGAGCATAAAGTTTAGACTTTGACTGCTTCACTGAGTGAGTGGGTTAAATGCAGAGAGGAATTTCCCCATGCCAAATCACAACAACAGTCGCCTCAAGGTGCTTTATATTGTATGGTAGATCCTACAATAATACATACAGAGAAAAACCCAACAATCACATGACCCCCTATGAGCAAGCACTTTGGCGACAGTGGGAAGGAAAAACTCCCTTTTAACAGGAAGAAACCTCCGGCAGAACCAGGCTCAGGGAGGGGCGGGGCCATCTGCTGTGACCGGTTGGGGTGAGAGAAGGAAGACAGGATAAAGACATGCTGTGGAAGAGAGACAGAGATTAATAAAAGTATGATTCAGTGCAGAGAGGTCTGTTAACACTGATTCCATGATCAGATGAGGAACAGGCTGTCTCCAAAAACAAAACTAATCCGTCTCAGAAATACCGGGAATACTAGGAGTGTTAAAATCAGGACGCACTGTGTTGTAGGTTCCGATAAAAAAAGGTAACGCACTCATGAGCTTGACGATATAAAAAGTGGACTGCGTGATTACAGGATTCTTTATATTGTAAAGAAAACAACACACATCCAAATGAAGAACGCTGCCTAGGAGGTAGGAGTGAGTAATATTATTCAAGTCTGTAATAAAGCAGAGACTTCACAAAAGCAAATACAGAGGGTTCATTACAAGGTGCAAACCATTCATAAGCCTCAGCAATAGAAAAGATAGATTGGACTGTGGAGGCAGTATGAGACATGAGCATGGCTCCAAATGGTACTGGGCCATGAGTGTTTGTGTTGATGAAGTGACAGAACACAGAAGCAGGCAGGTAAAGTTTTATTTTCAGCTCAGATTCTGCCAAATGAGGCAGTGCTGACTAGATGGTGCTAAGCAGGACAAATGAGCAATAACCTGCCAGATACCAGCAACAAAGCAACCCAGTTTTAGAGTGTAAAGAAAGGCGAAGTTCAGTCCAGAAAAACAAAAACAACAGTTGAAGACAGCCGTAGTAAAAGCCAGACAAACCATTATTAAAGGAGGAAACACACTCTTTGGTGAGGACCATGGATTCTAGACATCAGGTTTCTTGCAAAGGTTTCTCAACAAAGCAAGGAGAACAAAGAAACATATTAAGTAATTGCCTACTGGTGGTGGTCAGAGGGCCCGGTGGCGCCAGTGTCCGGCAGCCTCGCCTCTGTCAGTGCGCCCCAGGGTGGCTGTGGCTACAATGTAGCTTGCCATCACCAGTGTGTGAATGTGTGTGTGAATGGGTGGATGACTGGATATGTAAAGCGCTTTGGGGTTCTTAGAGACTAGTAAAGCGCTATATAAATACAGGCCATTTACCATTTAAGTGTTTAAACTTAAACACCCCCAACTGCATCTATTACAACAGTATGATTTCATTGTAGTGAACTGGCCAGCCTCCAGTCCAGATATATCATCAACTGAAAACATCTGACACATCATGAAATGGCAAAAAGATCCAGGACTGTTGAACAGCAGGAAACTTATAACAGATAAGAATGGGATCACAAGGCGACAGCTGTTATTACATGTTTATAACAATTTTGTATTTAAACTGAAAGGCATTATAAAACTCCATAGGCCTAACTGTAAGTTATTGCTAGATCGTGTTAGCTGCTGTGCAGTTCTTAGCTGTGCTACTGGGGAAGTTCATGCCTGCACGCCAGAGGCAGCAGTTGCAGTCCTGCTCTCTGGTTCTCACGGCCTTGATGTCTCAGAAACACATTGAGGGAATTTCTTCCACTTTGGCCCAAACCTTCAGTTGCACCTATTAGTATTTCATGTTCAAGGGTTAAGGTCATAGTGACCTCACAAAAAAAAATACTGGCAATAAATCAGGAGCGCTTTTCTGATCACTAATCAATGCCATAACTCAGGAACAGGAGGGGACATTGTGTTCTTTTTACACATTTACTTGCTGGTAAGCTGGTAAGTTTGTGATGATTGTATAAAAAGTTCATGAAGTTTCTGATCATTTTTTCATGTGTATTTTGTTTACCGTCATGGCTACGACCGAGTGTCCTGTCACAATCAACTTTATCGGCCACGCATAACTGCTCTTCATAGCTCTTTACAGAATATCTTCAGTCCTTGATGCTAAACCCTGATTTGGTTCTCTGGTCGTGCGACCCTCTGTTGTAACAAAACTTGCCTTATTTACTACAACTTCAGCTAAAGGCTAGACACTCGCCTGTTAGTGTATGTGGATGGGGAAAGCTGTAGCAGCCTTATCATTTGTCCAGATGTGTGTTAACATTGAAAGATGATACATCATCTTGGATATTTGTCCCAAAAGGCTTCTGCATTATTCATGAAACAACATGTCTTGTTGTTATACTAAGGTTACACTAAGCCTGAGGTATGTATACCTAAGTAGATGACTGTGTGTAGCTCACTGCAAGCTACTTGTAGTCCGTGATTATGCAAATCTGTCTCAGTGATGCAGGGTGTTGTTTTCAGGTTTTGTTAAACAACATGTCAGCGCACACATGCTCTTTATGGTCTGTATTATTTGTCACCATTATGTTTGCAGGGTCCACAGTGCTGACTTCTACATGCAGGAGGCCAAGAGACTGAAGCACAAGGCTGATGCTTTGGTAAGATGTTGCGTGACCCAGTTCAGGTAGACGCACACCTTCAGCCCTCTGTGCTAACGACACGAGGCAGACAGACAGTGAAAGCAGAAACACACAATGTTAACATCTACAGTCTAGACTGCAATTATGTGTGCACTGTAAGTCTCAGTAGAATGAAAATCTATTTGGTACCAAGGACCGTACTGTATAATTTGTGTTATTTATTGCACCATTTGTCTCTAAGGGGACATTGCATTCAAGGACTGATGATGTCTGCAAGATTATAGAATATCAAAAGAATTATCGGACCCCCCCACCCACCCCCCACACACAAACAATGAAATGAGATTTATTTAACTTGGTATTTATCTTATGTTTACGAGTTGTTTCCTCAGATTTATCTAGGGATTTGCATCTTAGTGGGAGATTATTCAAAGAGGCTGCCGTGTTTCTGCCACAATGCCGTCAAGCCGTTGCTTATTCTACCGCTTATTCACATTTCCTTCCCCTCTCTCTCTGTTACATCTCCTTTCATTTCACATTTGTTTCCTGTTTTCTTTCCTTTCCTGTCCTCTGTCTGCAGATGGACAAATTTGGGAAAGCAGTGAACTACGCAGACGGCGCTCTGTCTTTCATAGAGTGTGGAAATGCTATGGAGCGAGATCCACTAGAGGCCAAATCACCATATACAATGTACTCTGAGACTGTGGAACTAATCAGGTAGGGATGGACAGAAAAACATCAATAAACGCTCTCTAGTTTCTTAACAGGTTAGTAGAACAGAATTGATCAGTGATTTTATTTTGAAAAGCTTCATTCAAAGCAGTGTAGCACCTGGTGAAACCCTGTGATTGGGAGAAAAGCGAGGACTGTTTGAGAAAAAATGTTACTAGTTTTTCACGTGTTTCAGTCAGAGTGATTATTTTCTTTGTCCCATGATTGCCAAGAGTAAGGAGAACAATTCTGAAACAAAAGTTACATATTCTGACACAATAGAGTAAGAGTAGGGTTATCACCAGCTTTGACCTCACAGCATTATTATATAAAGAGGGGATGTTAAATATAAGGCTTGGGGGCTAGAATTGGCCCAGCAAAGACTCCAAAATGATTTTGACATCCCTGATGTAAAGCCACTGATGTGATAGGTGCTGAACGTAACTATAATTATATAATATAATTATAACGTAAACCATACCACAGCAGCTGTATGTTCTTATAAACTCTAACCTTAGATTTGACTATAGCTAGAGTTTATGACTATAAACTCTAAAAAATGTGGACTATAGGCTCGGTCTACTCTGAGGTACCTCGATTCACGGATACGTGATTTGTGAGTATATTGAAGGTGGTGTATCGTCACCTTTTTGTCTGTCAAAAAGTCCAACATTTTTAAATAAAAACATCCACAGACGTATTATCTGTTGCCTTGCAGGATCTCTGCAGGTTTTCATCTTTGGAGAGCTGCTGAGTGTAACTATAGGAGAGCAAACTGAGAATAACTGATGACTGCTAAGTCTGAAGGTTGACTTGTTGTGAGGAGGATTGTGTAGTGGGACAGAGTCTTTTAACTCAAGTGCTCAGGTTCAAGATCTGCTTGCCTGCACTCATCTATTCTGCTGTAGGGTCCTTGAGCAAAACACAGACTTTTTAGCAGTTGCAGTCACTCTGACCTCTGAACTCCCTGAGAGAAGGAAAGGACGGAGTTTCCCTTCAGGGATCAATGAACTCTCATTCATGATGGCTGAATTTGATTCTGACTGATAAAGTGTTGTGCTGAACAGAGAGGGCTGGCCAAAAGGAGCATTGTATCACCCACAGCGTTAGAGAAAGTTAACTTTGTTTTGCCTACAAACAATTCAGAGCGTTTCAGTTGGCTGCTGGTAAACTGGAAGAATTGATCACTAAGTGAAGAGCAGCACTTGGGTATATATGCATCTGCTTTTTGTAAAATTCAAGAGTTCTGTTTTGACAATCGATGAGTAATGAGCATCTCTCCACTGCAGGTATGCCATGAGGTTGAAGAACTTCACCAGCCATTTAGCCACCATCCCTGAGAAGAAACTCGCCGTGTTGTGGTACGATACACTTTCACTGTCTGTGCGTGTGTGTGTGTGTAATGAATCATGTAAAGTATGTCTGCTGTCTAAAATAAATATATTTAGAAAAATGTTTAAAAAAATTACAGTTACCTGAAAAAGTATATACCGTATTTTTCAGACCATAAGGCACATTAAGCGAAACTAAACAGTATCAAAGCACCGTATCAAAAATATTATCTGACTTAAGCCCCTTTCAGTCATGCACTCCTTGTTTGGTCATTTGACTGCATCTGGCCATGTTTTTGTAAGAAAAGAGCACGCTGGCTACTTTTTAAGTCGGCATTGTGACAACTACCGTATTTTTCAGACCATAAGATGCACCGGATTATAAGGCGCACTGACGTTTTTTGAGAAAATTTAAGGATTTTAAGTGCGCCTATAGTGCAGAAAATACGGTACACTCAAAAAAATTAAGGGGACTGCACAATCAGTCTCATGTTAATCTCGATCACGTTCTATTGGTCAGTACTTGACCAATAGAAAGCAAAAAGTAAAAGAAAATCAAGCGCTCCCCAAATCACTGCATGATGGCGTGCCAATCACAGCTGTTCCCTGCAACACACAGCTTGGTGTTTTTTTTTTTAGATGTACTTATACTTTATTTGTCTGCAACAACGGTTTAACAAAGAGGAATGTCGCATATGCAAAAAGGTATTCAGTAGCAAGAATGTGTTACATCATGGACGTGAAAGTACTGTAATATTTACGTGACAATAAAAAAATATGGTGTCACTAAAATGAACAAACAATTGAGATTTAAATGATAACATTTTGGTGGACAGGCAGGAGTTTTTGTGGATTATGATGTTTGCAGACGACACTGATTTGTACGGAGAGTAGTGATCTACTGATCTTGCTGTGAGGCATCAGTGCTAGCTACTGCACCACATGTCACATGTATTTTCTAGGGGTGCAACGATACTGGTATGGATATTGAACCGTTCGGTACAGTGCTTTCGGTTTGGTACGCATATGTATCGAACAATACAAAATTTTTAATTTATTTTATCAACTTTCCTTCTGACGATGCTCAGTGGATCTGCGTTCGACTACTCCGCCTAGGCTGCACTGTCGAGCGCAGATCCACTGAGTGCAGCACAAGCTAGCAAGACAGAAGCTAAGCTCCTTGCAACATGGCAAATTGAACCTCCCCCACCCTCATTCAGATCTGGCCTTTGGAACTAATTTGGTTTTCATGTGACGTATGACCCTGAAGGTAAGCGCATCATGGACAAAAGTAAAACAGTATGTTGGATGTGCCACGCAATGCTCAATTACATGGGTGGGAACTACTGTGTTAGCGCAGTTTGCTCATTAACGTGTTTACGCCGTCCAGCCCCATGCTCGTTAACTGAGATTTGCGGCGTTGTGGCGTTAACGTCATTTCAGATTAATGCTGACAGCACTAGTGGGAACAAAATGAATATTACTGCACGTTTACTCCGACATCATCGTAGTGCAAAGACAAGTGGAAGCAGACAACAAGCATGCATGCTACAAACTTTACCCGAGTCATTTAGACAGAAGCACATGATTCTCCTTATGGGGACCTGATATGTTTAATATGCTGCTGAGAATAAAGCCCAGAAGAAGCGTAGTATAGCTTTTATTTTGGAAAGAGACATTTCTCTGTAATAAACTCTCTTTTCCAAAGATGAGTGATTTCTCGATCAGATAGATTTATTATTTTATCCCTTTGTTGTTTCAGCAACATTAAATTTAAAAACTGTACTTTTGAGTTAAAATATATATTTATAATTTTAATAAATGACAAATTAAAAAAGCATGAACATTTTTTTGTATCAAAAAAATATCGAACCGTGACACCAAAGTATCGAACCGAACGGTGAATTTTGTGTATCGTTGCACCCCTAGTATTTTCATGACAAATAAAATAAGATGTGGTATTTGACACATCCTACCACATTACACTAAATGTGTTCAGATTTGTTAGCCATGAGGCCCAGTGAATGTGGAAGCTTGATTTCCCCCCAAAAAATAGTGTTTTTTGCTGTGTTTTTTTGTATTTTTGTGACTGTGTGAGCTTCCCGTGACGCACAGCCGCTGTTTTGTTTTTTTCTCCATTCACAGTATTATATAGTTCCCACATTCCTTATTTCATTGAAGTTCTTCCTAATCCACAAGGATTTGAGGGGCACGTTTGAAGTCCGGGTGCATTCTGTGCGGATGACTTGAAAATAATATTGAGGATAGATCTTTAAAGGGAATTTGTACAGAGGACTCATCTGCCTTCTAATGCTTTTGTTTCCATAGTAACCGCTGTCTGTCTCTGCTATATCTGAGGATGTTCCATCTGAAGAAAGACCACGCTGTCAAGTACTCGCGGTCGCTCATGGAGTACTTCAAGGTAACACACACGCGCACACATACTTGGACACAGACTCCATTTCCCTCTTTGCTCGCTCTCTCTCTCTCTCTCTCTCTCTTTCTCTCTCTCTGTGGAAAACACACAAAGCCAATTACAATCGCTCAAATACATTTCATATTCATTTTCATGGTGCCTGTGCATTAATTTTGCATGGCGTTATTAAATTCCATTCTTTCTCTTTGATATTAATGTATTAATTAGCTCCATCAATCATCACCGTGGATTGTTAGGGTTTAATGTGCTTGTTTTGATTAATTATGTTTAGTTTAATTAATTACTGAGGATGTCATTATCACAGTGCTGCATTTGCAGTGATGGGATTGGATTTCTGGGAAGCGACCGACTGGGGGGTTTATCTGTGCATGTGTGCGCAGTCTGTGTACATTCAGTAAGTGTTGACATAAAGTTGGAGCAGTTCATTTTAAAAAGGAAATGCTACACAACAACAGTCTAACCGTTTCTGTAATACACTTATCTGCATGACACATTCATTTAGCATTTTCAAAATTCACTAACGTTACAACCTATTGTCCAGAAGTTCAGCAGAGGCTCACATCGTTTTAGCATTGCTTTTGCCGGACTGAAGGGTTTTATTACAAAATACCTTTTACATGATTAGAAAATGTGATTTGATCTGATTAATTGCCTCAAACTGTCACGGTTCTGTGTCCGTTGGACCCAGTATTTTGAGTTTATTATGTTTTGGTTTATTTTTGCATTATGGATTGTTTTCTGATGTTCTGGTGCTTTGTTTATTATTATCATTATAGATCTGTTTCTGTTTCAGTTCTTAGGTTTTGGGTTCTCATGTGTGTTGCAAGAGCGGCACGGTGGTTAGCACTGTTGCCGCACAGCAAGAAGGTCCTGAGTTCAATTCCACCATCAGGCCGGGGTCTTTCTGTGTGGAGTTTGCATGTTCTCCCCGTGTTTGCGTGGGTTCTCTCCGGGTACTCCGGCTTCCTCCCACCGTCCAAAGACATGCAGCTTGTGGGGATAGGTTAATTGGATAATCCAAATTGCCACTAGGTGTGAATGTGAGTGTGAATGGTTGTCTGTCCCTATGTGTTAGCCCTGCGACAGACTGGCGACCTGTCCAGGGTGCACCCTGCCTCTCGCCCTATGACAGCTGGGATAGGCTCCAGCGCCCCCCGCGACCCTGAAAAGGATAAGCGGAAGCGAATGGATGGATGGATGGATGTGTGTTGCAGTTTCTGTTCAGTGTCTAGTCTGTCTCTCAGTGTCATGTCTGCATCTGGTTTAGTAATTCTTGTTTCCTGTCTTATTGTGAAAGTCTTTGTCTTATGTTAGTGTGTGCAGCTTAGCTCCCCTGTCTCGTTAGCCCTGATCTCCCCCAGCTGTGTCTCCCTTCTGTTGTCCATTCCCTCATTACTACCCTGTGTATTTAAGCCCTGTGTTTTCCCATGCTCGGTGTCGCGTCGTACCATCAGATTATGCCTGTGTGTTTCTGTTCTCCATATTCCATGTTCACTTCATGTTTTGCTTTCATACCAGCAATAAAGCTGAGGTCTTTGAGTTTCAAGTTAGTGTCTGAGTCCTGCGTTTGGATCCTCCTCTCTGCACACAGAGCCCTAACACAAACTTAATTCATTTAAGTCTAATACTTCAGTCTGGCAGCCTGTCATCTATCAAACTGAAGATTTTTATTCTTAATAAATAAATTATTTTTCTTGATCCATCGTCCTTCATCCATGAACTGAAAAGTTGACAAAAACAAAACTATATTGGATGCATAAAGTTAAAAAAATATATATATTTGCTGGATTATTTACTAAAGTAAGAAGAATGCAATATATAAGGTTTGTGTATTTTTAGTGCTAGTACGTGCTCATCCTGTTTGTGCTGTTAGCAAACTGATACAGCTACATACATTAACAACCCACCTTTCTGTGTGGAGTTTGTATGTTCTCCCCATGTTTGCATGGGTTCTACCCGGGTACTTCCTATCACAGTCCAAAGACATGCAGTTAGCGGGGTCAGGTTAATTCATGACTCTAAATTGCCCAAAGGTGTGAATGTGAGTGCGAATGGATAGAAAAATGTAAATGGATTAAGACAACATGTCAGTCAGTTAGGTTCAAGGTTCTTTATTTGTCACATGCATAGTTATACAAGTAACACACAGTGAAATGCTCCTCGACATGTGCAAAAATTGTGGGGGGGGGGGGTGTAGAGGAAGAACATATATATATATATATATATATATATATACACACACACACACACACACACACACACACACTGGTTATTGTATGAAAAAATAAGTATGATCTTATACTGATCAGCCACACACTGTTCACCCTGTAGTGTATAATAAAACATTGATATGCAAACTTCTGCTTGATTGAATACAAAGCCACACATATCAACAGTTATTTATCTGATATTAAGCTTTTGATATTATCTCAATGTAACTATAAATGTAATGTAAACATACTATAAATAAATAAACATAAATAAAATATAAATAAACATCACAATGTAGAGCTATCAAAAATGGGTATATTGAGTATTTGCTACATTCGATCTTCCTGTAACAAACTTAAAGTGATACAATGTTTAAAGTGTTACAGGTGCGTAAATGCTACAAATGGATCATTTTCGTATTGTGTTACAAATGTAACATTTAGCGATGTTATGTGGCTGCTAGGGGCAGTTGGCATCATTTTATCTAATATAGTTAAGAGCAATGAGCGGGCTAAGCTGTGCCACAGTACCGGGTCTAGCAGCTCAACTCCTGACTGTGTAGGAGGAGACTGCAGGCAAACTATTTGACTATTTTTTTGCATTATAGTCAAATGAACAGATTTCTGTTGGGATCCATGTCTAAATGAATTGTGAGTAAAAAGTACATAATCCCCATGAAACCAGATTTTTTTTTTTTTACACTCACCTTTGTGTGAATTAAATAAACAGGATATTGTGCAATAATTACTGAGCTGTAGGGGTTCTAGTTAACCTCCTAGGACCTGGCGTCCATATATGTGGACATCACATTTTGGGTTGTCTAGACCAAAATACTAAATTTTGCTCTACGAGAGCCTGATATCCACTTACGAGGACATTATACTACCTCTGTTTTATCACAATTTAAAACAAATATCCTCATATGTGGATCTCATTTTTCTTAGAAACAAAAATTGGGTAAAAAAGAAATCTGGTGATTCTTTGTTTTTGCATTCATCGGATTCCAATCAGCCCAAATATCAAAGAGAAATTAAAAATTCATGCCATGGAAGAGTTCAGGTCTTAGGAGGTTAAGCTGTACTGTTATTGTAGTACACAGAGACAAATGTGTTGTTTTTCTAATCCATGTTATCATTTTTCATTCTTCATGTCATACTTTTTTGCTGTATGCAAAATGGCATTTTATTCTAACAGTGGAGGAACGTTTACTTAAAGTGCACTTCAGCACAAGTTTGTTTTTCCAGTCTATTCCTAATCACACAGCTGTGGCTACTCATTAGTTTACAATTAAAGATTTACATTTAAAAACTTGGAGTACAGATCTTCTAAGTTTATTTGCATAAAGAGGTCAAGTTGTTAACTATTTCACAAAAAAACTAAATATTGTTATTTTTTTCTTCACGATCCTTTTATTTTTCTGTGAAACCAACTAATTTGAATTCTTAAAATTCACCAGCATTTTCCTCGTATTATTAATAGTGCAGTGTTTTGGAGGTAGGACTGCACCTGTAATTTGTTTTGTTGTATTTACTGGAATGAATGAGCTGACTCCTTCCTCTACAGCTGGAGAGCTGTAAACAACACTGTTTAATGTCAAAGGAGCTTGCAAAGAAAAGCGTCTGGACTTCTTTAAGTTACTTGAAGACGTTTCACCTCTCCGATTAGAGGATCATCAGGGGGTCCTTTTGTCCCTCTGTGGAGGGATACTCCCACTAGGTTTATATCTGGGACTCTCCACCATTTGACCTTAGAACTGAAGAAGCTTCTCGGACGAGAGGTGAAACGTCTTCAAGTAACTTAAAGAAGTCCAGACGCTTTTCTTTGCAAGCTCCTTTGACTACGATGACCTGGATGACTGAGAACCTTCACAGACATACAACACTGTTTAATACATTTCTGTTTTTGTTATTCAGAATTCAGCCAAGAGTTCCCACCAAGCACCCTCTCCCTGGAGGACCAATGGAAAGTGAGTATACACACACAGACACACACACACATGCAGTACACCCCCCCGCGCACCTTGATAATTGAAAATTTATAATTCACCGGAGCTCTGCTGCAGAATACCGTGTCGACCCTGACAGCCACTTGCTCAAACAAACCTTCAGGAAGCAAATAAAGGGACTGATTTGTTGTAGATGTGAGAAGGAGAAGACTGGAAGGGCTGCTGGGTGTTGGGTGAGAAGGAGTGATGGAGGGAGTGATGATGGATGGAGGAGGAGAGGCGTGGAGGAGCTGCGGATGTGAAGCTAATGAGTTTGGACAGCTATGACGCTGCACAGAAGCAGGACTGGGCTCAGTGTGTGTCTGTGTGAGTGGGGGGGGCACTGAATCAGGCACAAGTTGTGGGTCAGCAATGGTCAAGGCCACATCACAGACATTACATCATGTCAGGAGCACACACACACACACGCACACACACACACACACACACACACACACACACACACACACACACAGAGCTGTGCAGGACAGGGAGCAGTTTGCACTAATGTATCCACGTCAAAGCTCTCTGTCACCATTTCTATAGTTTGCTGTAATGCCAATAACAAAACACTGTTAATCTAATTTCCTACACGGTCAATGTAATGAGTTGTTACTCTTTACATTGACCATGAGTCACATGGGGGTAAAGAACCCACCTCCTTTGAGCATGCTAACAGCTCCACATGAAGAAAAAAGAAAAGATGACGTCTCTCTATTTATGCTCACCCTCATATTTAAAACAAATAAAATACTGATATGATGTTGATAATACCGGTGCTACATTAAAACGGAAAAACAGAAGGGGGGGGGGGGGGGCACAGGACACAAAGAGAGATTTGAACAGTAACATTGTGACAAGAAAATCTTTGTAGCTGGGAATGATTTCCAGACTGGGAAAAACAAATCCTTAAAAATTATGCTGATGTCTGGCTTTTGATATTTACATAGACAAAGTCCAAAGTCAGAATTCAAAACATGAACACACAGTATAAAAACAATTCTGAGAGCACAATAATTAACCTCGTTCTGACCACATTTGTATGTTGTATTTTTTTGTGTTTATTTTCTTTGGTGGATGTTTTAACAACCACGTACAGTTCGGTCCCACAGACAATCCTGATGTGACCAAAGTGCAGATGTTTTATAAACGTTTTGCACTGTTTTAGGAATTAAAGACATTTTTCTTATAAGTCCCACATTTTCAGAGGCTGAAAGTAAAAGGCTGCTCTATTGGATCGAGCTGTCCAGTTTTTAAGCCTCTAAAATCAGGGATTGTTTATCCTTATCCAGGGTCACAGTTGAGTTAGCATCTATCCTAGCTGTTATAAGATGTTAGGCAGGGACAGCCTGGACAGGTTGAGTATATCACAGTAACTCCTAAACAGTTTATGCAAAATCCTTGTAAAACAAGGTGTTTTACAAGGATTTAAGTCTGCACTTAAATCCATCGTGGTGGATAAGTACAAAAATCCTGCTTTAACCTTCGTTTAGCTCCTTGCATCCGTCCCCTTATATGTACGCGTCTGTCTCTCGTAAGCAAACATGTCTGTGTGCTGAGGTCGGATATTTGATATGGATTTCTGTGTGTCTTGTTTTACTTACTCAGGAGGTCCATCAGCATCTTTCAGCTGATTGTTTTGGATGTGAGGCCACACTTAAAAAATGATTTGGTTCGGTCTCATCTGTTGCTGTTTTTGTCGTTCCAGCTGTAAACACACAACATTGGCAAACCACGGATAAAAAGTCAGACTTTCGCTTAGAGTCGTTGATGACAGAGCTAAAGGGAGAAAGAATTTTAGACCTACATTCATCTGGTGACCAGCAGCACAGCTGCAAATCAATTTTAATGCTGCTCTGCGGGCAGTGGAACAAGCTATAAACACCACACTGACAACAAATGGCCAGAAAAACATAATAAGAGCAGCTTTAAAAATCACACTGACAGTATTGTTGCAAATAGTTTCCTTCTTATTCCCTGCTGCCTTCTGTAATGTGACAATATTTGACTTTTCTTGCAAAACCTAGAGACGGTTTAAAAGATGGAAGTAGTTCCGGTCCAACAAGCGAAGTGCTTTTAATCTAATGTCCAGCAGGGGGCGCCTCCCCTGGTTACAAAAAGAAGACATCGTTGAGTTTAGTAAACACTTTCCTGATTTGGCTCATTCACTGGTTTCCAGTATTATAGTTAAGCTACTTTCAGCTGGTCCCTTTTCACACCACAGCAGGAAGCTCCACACCACATCCACTTCCTAAGACAACCCCAAAGAGGATTTGTGTGTCCTGCTGGAATCAAACCAGCAACCTTTTCCTTATCAAACAAATGTGCTAACCACTTCCTGGTATAATAGAATAAAAATGTATTAAGTAATTGTATAATTTCATTTTTAAAACCGTGGTCTTTATTAGAGTCTGAAGGCTGGATTATCCAGCATGTGTCTGTTAGTCGTGCCAATGGGCGCTCGCTGTCCTGGCTTTCAAAGTCAAACTCTCACTCATCACAGCTGGTTTTAAAGCAGCAAGAAGGCGAGGGGGAAAATCTCCAGCTCAAGCCTTCAAAACAGGACTTCTCCATGAGAGATGTCATGAGAGATGGAAACATTCATCTTTTATACTGTCTGTAGCAAAACTGCTCGACTGCAACTACAGCATCTATCACATCTAACTTGAGTTAAGATCACAAGCCGGTCACTTGTTGACCGCCTGACATACAAATTATACAAACAGCACAGACATTGTAATAATTATTAAACTGAGGTAAAAACAGTGAAAAGGTCTTTTTTATGGCATACAGGAGCTCCCTGTGATGTCACTGGGACTTATTGCATTTCCATATTTTCAGGGTCAACGGGACTCCGTCTCCTCTGTCGCTTAGCCCTTCTCCAGCCAGCAACGGAGGAGGAGCGGGAGGAGGATCCGGAGGTGCACCGGGGTCATCGGGCAGCGTGGCAATTCCCCAGCGGATTCACCACATGGCTGCCAGTCACGTTAACATCACAAACAACATCCTGCGGAGCTACGAACACTGGGAGACGTCTGACAGACTGGCCGCTGAGAGCCAAGGTAGGGCGGCACAAGAGCGCGTACTGCTGGATGTATTTTCACATGGGCGCCAATATGCTGCTGAATATTTACTGTCACCACCGCAAGTTCATATCTCTAACATCTGGATACATGATGATTAACATGACAGGCATGCAAAGTATGCCATGTACATGTGACTCATACATGTGGTAAAGGAGTCAGTTTGAGTAAAACAGCTTTACTCACGTGTTGAAGATACTGAGAAAGACTGCTGAACACATAAAAACTTTCAACAGGAGTTTTTGTTTTTATTTCTTATTTATTTCTTATTATTTATTTGATCCTCTCTGTGAGCTCTTTGCAGAGGTTTTAGCCATAGACTGTATATCAAAAATGGGTACCAACAGTGAAGCCAGTGTCGGCCAGCAGGGGGCGACTGCATGGTTTTAGGTGTGGTTCTATGAGAACAGCCCCTGCTTCTACTTGGTCTACGACCTCTGTAAAGACTAAATTATGGTTACACAAAGCAGAATATGTTATCAGTCACAACGGTCAATGAAGGATCACAAACAGGCCGGTCAATCTTAAGATTTACAAGTTACTACCATGCTGGAGCGCTGAGTGGAAGTACTCATTTTTCATTTATATCCAACTTACTGTGGAGGTTTTCTTGTTGTATTTTTTAGACTAAAGGCCTTTACACACCGGAAACCTAAAACCTGTCCAAATATTTTGTGTTAAAGTTGTTTTTCGGATTTGGCTATTCTTAATGGAGCCATTCACACCGAATGGTCGAACTTGCAGCATTTATTTTTTTGGACCAAGCTTGATTTTTCAGATTTGATTTTTAGGATGCGAGTAAACAGATCAGACCAATCAGGTCGCTGCGTTTGGTAACAAGTGCACTCGTAGCTCAGAACTTGCACCAGTACTAAATATACAAATAGTAAAATAATACTGTTTTATTCAGACACACAGCTAGATGCTGCTCCGGGCCAGTCGATTCTTAGAAATGACTTTTCTGTCCCATCAGATCAGCTCAGCTGCCCCACTGATATCCTGAAATATGAACCAAAGCACTCCTGGATCAAACCATGAAATCCTCCCCCTGCTGCCTTCTCTTGAGAATTAAATGAACCCAAAATCATCTCAGTTTCTTCCTTTTGTTTTTAGAAATATAAGGACCAGCTCATCATCGCTCGATGTCGACTTCATCTTTTGTTATAGTGTGGGTTTTTTTGGTTTTGGTTTTGAAGACAAAAATACAACGTGTTCGGTGCAATTCTGAATTTCTCCATTTGCAACGACCTTAAGACTAAAAGCTAGTCTACACTGGTGTCCACAAAAAACAACTTGAGCTGATGTTGTAAGCAGCAACCACAGAAAGTGACATTTGGTGATTTAAAGTGTTGACGGGCAAAATAATCCCAAATTAAATTTTCCTCAGCTCACAAACGTGTGTTTGAAGCAACTACCAATTAGAGTGAAGGATACCACTGATTGGCAAATGAGAGAGTGGTTAATATGTTAGGTTACCGTGGCAACCAGGGTCTGTAACGTCTACCAGTTACCAACCAACCAGCACCAAACAGATTTGTGATGAGTTGCTTCCTGTGTGGTCGCCCGTATAAACATGAGCTGTATGAAAGTGAATGTTAAAGCTCTTAAAACCTTTGCAGAGAAATGTTCACTAGTCGACTAGTGAAAACAGACGCCAGGCGTGGCTTGTAGGACCAGCAATGAAGAAAGAACGAGCCTGACTTTTGCCCCATGTTGCCCACAGCTCCACTGGAAAAACACCAGCTGTAGTTTGTGTGTTTCATTTAAGCACAGAGGCGCTCTCAGTAACACTGTCTGTCTCCCTCCTTCCCTCCCGTAGATTTCTTCCAGGAGCTGGACTCTGTGATGGAGCCGTTGAGTCAGCAGAGCAGCATGACAGAGCTGGTTCGCTACGTAAGGCAGGGACTGCACTGGCTCCGCATAGAGGCTCACCTGCTGTGAAGACTGGACTAGAGCCAACATTAAGAAAAAGAAGAAATGGGCTGGGAGCTAGAACTCAAGTGAGATGAGACCCAGAACGATGCTTCAGTTCCCACTGGGATCCTTTGAATGTCTTTACACCATGCATGGTAATATAATGGCTTACACCAGGTGGATTAATTGGGCTGAAATCACCTTTAATTAGGAGTGAACAGTAACTAAGTTTGGGAATTTTAGCTGTGAACCACAGAATACAAATGATCATATTAACAATTTGGCTGATGCTGCTTTTTTGGGGGGGAGCAACAGTATACAAGTGATTGTAGCTTTAACTCCTGAAGGGAACGCACATGTTCCCAACCTCATCTCCCAGTTTCACTGAGATGGGTTCATTCTCCAACAGACAAGTGTGAGGCTGAATGTAGGGAAAGAGCCTCAACAGAGGCTCACCTCCACCAGCAGTGGCCCAGAAATGTGTCAATGATTAGGAAAGAATTAAAGCTTTAGGCTGATATTGATCCAAGTGGAAGAGTACCAGTCCAATCTATTAGTTAGGGACCACACTGGTAAAGAGGCTCAGCTACAACCACTAATGGAGGCTAAATTCATTGCACTTCTTTTATTTCACTCCATCTTCAGTCTTTAAAGAGGGATCCTCAACAACCAACCAAAAGCTAGAACCTGCAGTTATTAGTTAGTATAGAGTTACTTTATTACATTTAAAGCCTCAGTCACACTAGAGAAAACAGGACAGCTATCTGTTTGTGACGGGGAGGATCACCTGTTGATCGGTGACTGCACTGAACTTGTTCCACTTACAGTGAGTCGGTGCAATCAGCTGGTTGCCCAGAGATTGAGCAGCACTCAACCTCTGCTTCACCACTTCTAGTTGCAAGGCAGTTGCACAAGTTGACAGGTTGCCTGTCGAGCAGCAACCTGTCTCCAAACAGAGTGCAACTCAGACTGACTGCAGTCGCTCTCAGACAGATTCGATTATTGCAATCAGTCTGCACAGATGAGCACAACTTGACATATTTGCAACAGGGAACTCGGCTCAAATGGTTGTTGCGTTCTGCTTATATTCCTACATCAAAGCAAGACTGCCGAGCCCCCGCATCAGGAGCTACGTGACTTTTGCTGGAGGAATTTCTGAGTTCCTGTTTCCAGTCTATGATCTTCTGCAGTTCATGTCAATTTGTGTGCCTGTAGACGGCAATTTGTGACAGATGGCAACAGATTTGATATTTTCACCGATTTATTGCCATTAATCCATGTATTATCACAAACAGATTGCACATATTTGCCAGCTTGACCCAGTTCACAA
Source organism: Astatotilapia calliptera (assembly GCF_964374335.1). Lineage (NCBI taxonomy): Eukaryota > Metazoa > Chordata > Actinopteri > Cichliformes > Cichlidae > Astatotilapia > Astatotilapia calliptera. The sequence continues at coordinate 21,328,045 of NC_137423.1, forward strand.
TCGCAAAGTGACTCCCTGTTTTTCACCATCGTATTCCACCAAAGTAGGAGACTGAGCAGTCGGACACCTGGTCGCCATTTTCAGAGCAACCGTTTCAGAGTTTCCCTAGTGTGACTGTAGTGTGACGTGATGACATTTCGGTTTAGTAAAAATATCTATTACTCTGGTTTAATTTGGGAGTAAAGAAGTTAAACTGTTACTCTCAACAATGGCAAAATTAACTTATTGGCAGTTCAGGAAGAACCTTTATGCCACATTTAATTTCTGAAAAGTACACAGTGCAGTGGGGTTTTGTGTTTCTCCTCAGTATCACACAGACAGTCTACCCCACTCCCACCCGGCAAAGCCCGAGATTCACACAGTTTAAACAAACGAGCACTAGCAAAAAGGGAATCCTTCCTAATGAGATTTTTGTATTTAAATGAGGATCTTTTGACCAAATAAAATTGTAAACTACATTACAGGTACAATAGGGCAAAGCTTCAAAAATATCTAAAGTCTTGTAGTATAAGTTGAAGTTTCAGTTTTGTGGGCTACCAGAACAAATATCCGGTTTGCTGGACCTACAAATAAGGGCTTTCTTCCATCACATAAAGCATCTGTCTGGTTCTTCTCTTGCTGGTTATGAGCTTTTGTGAAATTCCACTCAGTTCTAGTTCCCATAGTAACCCACCAACTAAGGCGTCAAACACTTACTGAGGGGAAAAAACTACAAGATTCAGTATGATTTGGCTCTAATTAAGCCCCCACCCACATGCAGAGCAAGTAAACAGGGTGAAACTGTCACATCGGCTTTTCTGCCCTGATGTTAGAAACAAAAACTATATCTGTGACTTTGTACAGCACGTAATGAGATCAAATCAACTGCCGGGTGTCTTATAGTCGTTTCCCCACATTTGTTGTGCTGTGTCGTTAGTGTGTATACGTGTACAGCTTATTGTGAAGTCTATTTAAAATCATTACCTGACCGAACAATAACGATGTTTGTGTACAATAATGTACAGACTGTGACTCCTGAAAACAGTGTTTCTTGTGTCTTGTGAATGATTCAATGTGAGCGAATGAGGAAGTGCTGCGGGTAAATGGGGCATCTACGTGTGTGTGCCAGCGCGCAGGCTATAGCTGCATTTACAAAGCGCCAAAGTGATTTTGAAGTCATCGTGGCGCATTAAAAACAAGAGACCACGCTGTTTCTACGTTTTCACGTTCGCCATCAAGACTCCAAATCAGTTTATTATGGTCTTTGTAAATCCAGCACATTAAGCATGAATTTTTAAGTTTTGGATCATTTGACCATCACTGAATGTGTATGGAAGACAATGCAGATGTGAAATGTAATTTTCACTTTGACAAAAACAAAAAAGGAAAAAAAAAAAAAGGAAACTCAAGTGCCTCTATTTGTGTCCGGTGGGAATTGCTCTATTTATTTAAAACAAAGAATGAATCTAAATGATTTTCCATACCATATTGGTATAAATATGAGATTGTTTTTCGTAAAATCAAATGTTTCCATAAGCTTTTTACTGGCGTTTATGAAGACACCAGGGTTTGGCTTTAAAAGAAAAAAAAGAAAAAAGCAAACAAACAAACGTGATAATGTGCCAAATTAGCATCTGTTGCTGTGTTTTCTCTTTTTGACAGTTTGAGCAAGTATAGGTTTGTCTGAAATACCTGAAATTTTTAAGTCATCGCATGCAATAAATGATAGCTTCAGACCAAGAACTACTTGTGTCCATTTTGACAAAAAAAAAGTATATTTCTTGTTACATAAGTCACATGCAGTGTTGCAAAGGTCGACGTCTCATGAAAATACACAGCCATTTAAATGCACAACGCTACAGCTAACAGTCTGAAACCTCAAGAACATTAAACCTTAAAGAAATAAGTGGACATTTTGGGAATATTTTTCTTACTTCTTTCTGAGAATAAAAACTCATATTTGTATATGAAATATAAAACCTATAACTAACAGCTAGTTTATGTAAATTAGTAAAAAATTTAAGCTCAGTGAATGTATATAAAAGATTGACGTAACCACCCAACAGTCTTCAAAAACTACAGTTTTGAAGCTTTATATCTTTCTTTGTTTTTGAATCAGATGTGACTGTTTTAAAAAAGAAGAGGCTAAGCTAGCTTGTCTAGTTACAAGCTAGCCTTTTTAGCGAGCCATATTCACAATTCACTGATATAACTGGGAAGCTAATACTAGCTATTGCTATTAGCTTAAAACAAAGTAGACGAAAACAATATCAAACAAGCGGTTATGCCCCCTATACATAACTTGCTTTAATACAACAAATAAAATTCAAATGGTTTACATTTGAATAAAAGGCATCTCTATTTTGGTTGTACGCTAAATTTGTTTTTTTAAACGGTATAAAAAATGGACGTAGCTAACATGATATCCCATTTTAGATACTAAACATTACCATTTTCACAATTTTAGTTTCAAAATACCAGATGCCACAAGGACGGGTGGGTTTAAACGTGAAACCACTTGCTCACTGGTGAACTACTTGTTAATCATAAATTAGTTAGCTAAGTAAGTTAGCTAAGGAACCAAATTATCCTACACATCCAAATGTAGTATAACCAAGACTTACAGTGTTGCCAACTCCTCAGTAAGGAAAATCGCTATTGGTTGTCCTAAAAGTCGCTAGAAGTCGCTAACTGACGTCATCGCCTAATTTGCATAATTGGTCATACTAATGTAATTGTAACCTAAGTTGTTGGAGAGAGAAACAACATCGTGGAAGAGACATAAAGTGAGTAAAAATTGCATTTAGAACTACAAATTAAATTTCTTTCAGCAATTATTGTTTTTTTTAATGTCACAGTTCCAACCCTGCTCCTTTATCCGGGCTTGGACCGGCAAAAGTAACCCGAAAATGGCACTCTGGTGGAGTTACTTTGTGTGAGTGGGTGTGTGTTTATAAGTAGTTTTAAACCTTGTGATCCACAAAACAGCATAACAGTAAAAGACTAACTGCGTTACAGTCAGTGCGGGAATAGCGGCTTCGGTCATGCGCGATTCATTTGCAGTCTGGACGCACAGGTGTGAACATCTGCTGCCCTGATAGCAGCGGGGGGTGGACTATCCTCCGCCTGTGAGCGCTTTGGCATGGGTGAGGTGCCCACGGCAGCACCGCTGCTTGTTGAGAATAAGAGCGATACGCGTTTTTAACGTCAAAAAGTCGTCATAAATAAGTCTCCAATAATACCAGAAAAAGTCGCCAAATTTGTTGCTAGTCGCTTTTTAGAAAAAAAGTTGCTAAGGGAGTCTGAAAACTTGCTAAATATAGCGACAAAGTCGCTAAGTTGGCAACACTGCTTACATAATGCACCATACGGTAACAGCAACCACAGCTAGTGCCATCTGGTGGCCTTCAGAGACAATGCAAGTTTAAGGCTTAATTTTTTTGACCTAGAAGCTACGTTCATGTTTTATACGTGTATGCTGATGCTAGCTACATCTAGCGTTTTACTGTTTAAACATTGGAAATAAGACTATTTCCCAAAATGTCAAACTGTTCCTTTAAAATGGACTCATGGTTCTTCATCTGAACGACTAAAATGCTTACTAATCACCATTTAGACAGCTGTCCAAGCTCCACTTTCTGTTGCTTAACAATAACGCTTTTTACAGTTGTTTCTTGTATTTATTTGAGGTCTTGAAGCCAAATTAGGATTGTCCCAGCGAGCCACTGAACTTCTACAACAACCTGTAAACACTACCCGCAAACCGTTTCTCTCTGACCTCAGTCGTTTCAAGTCGATAGTTGGTCCGCAGTGTTGCTCAGTCCAATTCAATGATGTTTGGTGTTGTTTTGTTTTATGGTGAAACTGTGATGTTACTATATGGTTATTGTTAAGTTCACTTAATGGTCCCTTATTCTTCTTGTATGCAGCGGTACAATATACAATAATATGCTGTAAAAAGTCAGAAACATTGCATTTGTGACATGGGAAATATCAGTTTCATTCCACTATGGTACATGTCACATGACAGCTATGGTAAATGTTGAATTCATGCAACAGTTTATTTATATGCAATGTCAATATGTGGGTATATTCTGAAACATTTTGAAGACAGACTTTTCTCAGCATGGCCTTTTATTCTGCTGGCATCTTATTAAATATCTCATTAGCTCCTGTTGCATTATCACAGTTGTCAACTTGTTTATCGAAGGCAGAAACATCATCACTGCTGTTGTGATTACAATAGAGCTAAACACACTGATTTATTTTTTGACAGCAGATGGTAGCAAGCCGATAATACACTGATAATCTCTCCAGTAGTGACGAGTGTCTCTAATATTTGTTTGCATTTCACAAAATCACAGATTCGCTTTGATTGCCAAAACTGTCTCATACAATAAATGAACTAGCAGGATTTAAAAAGATAATAAAGGGTTTGATTTTTTCTTCTCAAATTCCTGTAATCTACCAGAGAGATGTTTTCTTTTCTTTTGTGTTCGTCCTCATTCGTTCTACTGTCAGAGTCATGCAGCAGTGTTACAAATAAGAATTATCCAATAAATAAGAATTTGTTGAGGTTAGTGGAAGGAGACGTTAATATGCTCTTCACAAAAACAAGAAATATGATCGATAATCAAGAGATAACCAACAAGCATCTCTCTGACTGTTCTTTAGTAAAGAAAAGTTGGCATTTCTGGAAATGTTCTGATTTGCCTTACAAAGTGATGAATACATCAGCACCACTCTCACGTCAGTGTAAGTTAGCCTAGCTTGGCATTAAGCTAGAAAGCAGTGGAAAACTACATCCCTATCTCTATTCAAAGTCAAAAACTGCGCCTCTAAAACGAATACATACAGCTCTGCTATCACTTCCAACATAAATGAAGACAGAAAACTAAACAGCAGTGACGTTTGTAAGGTTACTGGAGTTGGGCTAGCTGGTATATAATGATGTGCTATGTTAGCATAATGCTAACTTATTTTTCCACTGGATAAAAGTTAACATGAGGGTTCCCGATGGTTAGGGACAAATGCGATCGCATGGTAGGATGCTGTAAACGGACCAAACTTCAGTCAGAACAACTGAGATAATCCCTCCGCAATGCGAGGTTAGTCATTAATATACTGCAACAACATGGGAATAGAGCAGCTGCCAGAGAATTCGACATTAATGAATCAATGGTACAGAAGTGGAGGAAGCAAAAGAATGAGTTGAGTAAAGTTTGACATATCTGACTGTTTTGTTTCGCTTAATGCGCCTTATAAACCGGTGCGCCTTATGGTTCGAAAAATACAATAAATTAATATCTTGGTACAATTTCTAAGTCATATACGAATACTGACATTCTGCACCATCTTGTGGTTCAGAATGGTACTACACCAGAATCTTAACAGCGACATACAACATAAACTACAACATAATATTCACAATTAATATTATACAACACTAAAAGAAAAGGATTACATTTGAGGGGCCTTAAAGTCGCCTGCCTTGTGTTATGGGATGGGTAGTTCACCAATAAAAGTATTTATGTACACAGTCTGCTACTTCTGCATAGTCATGATTCACTTCATATCTGTGTTGCTTGGTTCAAAGCTTGAATAAACATTCAAGCCTTTTGTTCAAGGCTTGAATTTGTGGAAGTGGGAAAGTCATTTCTGGAACCAGAGCCCTTAAAAACATGGGCGGCCACAAACATGCTGCGATTTCAGATAATATCTCTGCAGTACGATACTTAGCCGCTTTCTGTTGATGGCAAAATATTTGAAAAATATAGAAGTAAAGAACGCGCCATCTCTTGGAGACACTCTGCAATTGAGTTAAAATTAGTGTATTCATAGTGGAAAGTAGAGACACCCCAGAAGAGAGAGGGCAGAGTCTCTGTCCAGCAGTTCTAAGTGGCTGTATCGTTAGCCCATTTTAGAAGATTAAGCCCACTTTTAACATTTTAGCTAGGCTAGGCTAGGCTAATGAGCTTATGGTTCTGAGCCCATATTAAACATCTGGCATGAAAGTAGTGTCCTGAAAAGAAAAGCAACGAGAACATTTCCTATAATGCCTATTGACGAGGATAGATAAAATATTGACTATTCTAAAATAAAATTTCTATTAATAATCAGCACTTCAGTTGTATCATGTTCTCTATTTTACAGTATATTGGAAAAGTGGAAAAAAGAAAAAGCAAGATCATATTTCCAAATAGTCCATGATATTCCTTCTACGATCACGTGACCTTCTACCATGAAGCCTTCACTGCCTTGTGTGTAGCATTTCTGTGATTGCTATTTTGCTTTTCTTCCTGGAACATAACAGTGTTAAATCATGTGGGAAATCAAAACGGTCCAAGTGTAACCGACCCATTTAACAGGAAGTTTCTTTAAGGTTTTCAGTCGCTCTGTTCCCTGCGGTGAAAAACTGTTGCTCGAATAAGCTCGTTTCTGCTCCGCGACTCTTAATAATGTCCAAATTAATCTCGAGAAGGGCAGCAGCTTTTAAACTATAATAGTGTAATTGCTCAAGATTCATTGGTGAAAAATTGTCATCAGCTCGTCTAGCCTTTTTCTCTTTCATCTTTGTTGCGGTGGAAGAATAGCGCCATCTTCCTGATTAGTGCAATAAAGCACATGGCTGAATTCCCGCCGCATGAATACAGCGTACGCCACGTGTGGTATTCAGTGACGTTAAACTGCTTAAATCCAAACTGTGACGTGTTAGTTAGGCAACCAAATAAGTTTAAGACTGTGTATCTGAAGCCTGACACTGGTGGTACAGCAGCAGCACAGTGCCTCTGATCCAGCCTGACTAATCTGTCTGTGAATCTGATGCACATCACTGGCATAACGAAACATAAAGAACAAAATAAAAGTTCTGTCCAACACGGATTGCATTGTATTTCTAAATGTGTTGCACAGTTTTTTTTCTGTTTTTATCAGTGCTATCTTTTGGCCTTTTCTATGGTTCTTTTTATAATGAAGTTGTTCTATGTGATGATCAAAAGTTGTGATGCAGTTCCATTGTTTTTAAATATTTAATGTCTCTAAAATATGGATTAAAATCTGTTTGAAGCAGCCATCCTGCCGTACTCACTGTCTTCTTTCTGTCTTTTTTATTGCATTCGGGCTGAGGTCTTCAAAGTTGCCTTGCAAGGATGTGCTGAACCTCCCTTTGACATTGCACATAGAGGCAACAGCAGAAGGCTGAGACATTGCCAAAGGTTCCAGCAAGTGTGTTTTTTTCCCCTAATGAACCAAATCAACCAAATTTTACACTCAAGATTCTTTTATAAATAAAAGAGCGGCTCTGACGTAGATTTTAAGAGCCAAGCTAGTCTTCTTATTAGCACTAATGAACTCTTACTCTACATCATAGGAACTATTAGCCTACTTCACCATGCATGATTAATTCATTGAATGTAGCCACGCATTAGAATTCGAGAGGGAATAAGCGGGCCGTGTGCGTGATGGCGGAAGAGAGAGATGGACCTCAGAATGTGAGAGAGAAATGAAAAGAACCAAGGACAAAAAAAAAGTCTATTTTCTCAGAAACGTAAATCCCGTCTAATTCTGTGTTTCCATAAATGAATAAGGAGGTGGAAACTATTTTCAGGCCTTCAGATATCCTGCTCTCAGTGCATGTGCATGTCCTTGGTGCAGAGGCAAAACACTGACAGCTTAGATTTATAGCTTTAATTGCCACAGGTAACCATGCAGTCAAATAGGCTCTCAGATACGGCTTAGAAACAGACTTACATTTAAGAAGTATCCATGATTTGAATAGAAGACAAAAATGCACGATCGAACGAGCACCACCAAGGATCACGATATCTTTAACACATCATTTATTAATTAGTTTAAGTAATGGAAGGCAGCACAAGTCCACCTCTGTGTTTACCAAAAACTCCTTGGATTTATTCTCTATGATGTTTCCGTAGGGTGTTGAGACAGTTTGTTAGAAACACAGCTAATGGGGCATGAGCACTGGAACCTTGATGCGCGCTGCTGCTATCGACTTTTACATGTGGACTGGCGCTGTGATCAAGATAGCCGATGTGCAAACCCACCCGCCTCCACCCCCTTTGTGAGCGGTCCCAAAGCACAGACGAGTTGGGAAAGCTCATTATCCATTCTTATGTTATATTCTTACAGACTGAATAAAAGCCTGGCATCAAAGAATGCTAGACTTGACTTTGAGAAGCAGACGGCCCATTTTAAATGTATATTCAAATGCAGGCTTTTTGAAAAACAATGCCTAGATTTTAAGTGGAGAGAAGAATAAATATTAGATCTGTACGTTTCTGAAATATTTTTTTTTCCTGTTTCTAACAGCAGTAATAGGCCAGCTCTGTGTGTTTACCAGTGTTGGGACTGACGCGTTATTAAGTAACGCGTTACAGTAACTACGTTATTATTGTGGTAACGAGCACGGTAACTAGTTATTATGCCAAAACCAGGAACGCGTTACTCGTTACTGAGATTTAGATAGGCTCGTTATTCGTTACTTCGTGTGGTGGCTATCGCGGAGCTTCCACAGATTCAATAACATTAGCAAGTGGTGGAAGCCAGCAGGTGGATGAAGGAAAAGGGAGGCAAGAGGAGAGACCCGAAGCGGTGAACTGAACTTCAGGTAAGAAGTTATGACCTGCAGTCATTCTGGGTCAGATATGAACCAAGTTTAGGTTGAGTTTATTTTTGTTATGCTGACTTTTTCGTACTGCGTGCTAGCTAGCATGACGGAGTTTCTATACAGCTCCGTCATGGGTGGTGCTATGTTACTGATGTTGAACTTTATTTTGTTCATAAGGTTAATTATTAGAGTTGCCAACCGTCCCGTAAAAAACAGAATCGTCTCGTATTCAGAGAAATTATTACGCGTTTCGTATTGAGGTGAAAAGGAACAGTTTGTCCCGGACTTCAGCTACAATGAAAAAGACACAAAGCTGGATTTATTCTGTCTTTACGCTGCACAGCTGCCTCTTCTTCTCTCATTCTCTCTCCCTCCCTCTCCTGTTTCTACTTCAATCATGAAACTGATCAATGATCAGCTGATCGGCTTTTCTCTCTTGTTTGTTTATCGCCCACTTTGGCCCAGAAAGAGGAAACCAGCGGATGTCGCGGTAAACAACAGCAGCACGTTTAAGCTTGATCAGCTGTTGTTAGAATTTATTTAATATTAATTTCTAGTATCAGCTGATGTTTGCTGGAGCCACAGCCAAGCTGCTGGTCATGATATGGTTTGGTTATCTGGTGAGAGGGAAACATGAAGATGAAACCAGGAGATGTCCTTACTGAATCACCAGAGCTGAACAGGTGATGGAGAAACAGGTTTACCTTTTAGTTGGTGGCGGCCAGAGGGCCCGGTGGCGCCAGTGTCCGGCAGCCTCGCCTCTGTTCGTGCGCCCCAGGGCAGCTGTGGCTACAATGTAGCTTGCCATCGCCTGTGTGTGAATGTGTGAATGACTGAATGTAGTGTGAAGCGCTTTGGGGTCCTTAGGGACTAGAAAAGCGCTATACAAATGCAGGCCATTTACCATTTAACATGAATGAGTTGAAGGGAAGTTATGAACTGTTTCTGAGAGACAAATAACACCAGGATCCTTTTCTAAGTAGCTGACAGCTGGTAACTGTGCAGGGGCGGGTCTAGCAAAGTTTTGCCAAGGCGTAGGTAGGGCATTTCTCTCGTGGAAGTGTGCACATTATTTTTTTCCTTTCTAATGGTAGGTGGCACAGTGCACTTGTGGCAAGTAAGCAAGCTAGAAGACTGGCAGTCTGGCTGGGTGTCCAGTTACGGAAGCAACACATTAACAAGAGAATTCTGAGTTAAATCAAAGTTACTTTCCCTAGTAACTAGTTACTCTGAAAGTAACGAGTAACTTGAAGTAACTGAGTTACTTTTGATATAAGTAACTAGTAATGTAACTAAGTTACTAATTTAAAGTAACTTACCCAACACTGGTGTTTACAGGAAACTTTCAGCTAAACAAGTCAAGGAAGAGTCTAGCAACAATTGAGCAACCAGACACCAGAAAAAGTGAAAGTCAGTGACCTGCTGTGACAGCAAGGTCACTAATGGTTATTTCATGTGGGCATGTCCCACATGAAATAACCATGAAGTACCAATGGCAGTGAAGCATACCCCTGATAGAGAGATGGCAGGATAGTAAAGACATACATACAGATATTTATAGTGAAAATTTTCTGGAAATGTTTCACAGGACTCTGCAGCACTCTGAAAAACTGAGCACTTTCTTTCTACTTCCATAGGGATTAAGGAGCTAGGTAGCAGCCAGGTGCTGCTGATGACATGCACTTGACTAACTGATCATCAATAAGTGTTAGCGCCAGTTCAGGTGTGTGTTAACACAATACCACAATCTTCTGTCTGAGCACATTCACCCCAAGGTCAGACAGTCAGCCTCAGTTAGCATGTTAAATACTAAAGTTCATGCATAATTATAAAAACACTGAACAAGCTTGTTTGGAAGGGTCACCAGGAGAAAGCCTCTTCTCTCTCTAAACAGAACCTGGCAGCACAGCTGAGGTTTCAAAGGGCTAACAGACTGAAGGACTCCTGAAACAATGTCCTTTGGACAGACGATTACATAAGTAGAGAAAAACAAACACAGCATATCAGCTCACAAGCCCACTGGTGCAGGGGTGATGGTTTGGTTTGAAGCAACAGGACTTGGGCACCTTGCAGTTATTGAATTGACTACAAACTGGATTCTAGATTCAAATGTGAGGCCAACATTGATCCGAAGGACAGCAGCAGCACGTTGAAATGGCCCAAAGTCCAGACTTCAACCAATTAAAATGCTGCAGTGGGACCAGTGAGGGAGCTGTGCATAATCAAACGCCTGGAAACCTCAAACAACGTTGTAAAACAACATAAATCAATAAAATGAAAAAGTCCTCCAAAATGATGTGGAAGGCTTTTCCACAGGACTGCAGAGTCCAGATGAAACTTCACATTACTGTGCAAATAGCAGGGTGGTAAGACATACATACAAACAGGTACCTATGCAACTGGAGCCTAGAACATCTACTAGTGACCAACTTTATATGTAGAAAAGGTCGGAGTCTTACGTTTGCGTCATTAAATAATTTCCCCCAGGGATCAATAAAGTATTCTGATTCTGATTAGTCTTCCTAATATCCATCTTCTTCCGCTTATCCGGGGCCGGGTCGCAGGGGCAGCAGCCTAAGCAGAGAAGCCCAGCCCTCCCTCTCCCCAGCTACCTCCTCCAGCTTATCCGGGGAAACACCAAGGCGTTCGCAGGCCAGCTGAGAGATATAATCTCTCCAGCGTGTCCTGGGTCTGCCCTGGGGCCTCCTCCCGGTCGGATACCTCACCCAGGAGGCATCCATGTCAGATGCCCGAACCACCTCAACTGGCTCCTTTCGATGTGGAGGACTCTCCACAGTAATCCGAGCCCCTTCCGGATGGTTGAACTTCTCACCCTAACTCTAAGGGACCCACCCTTCGGAGGAAGCCTATTTCCGGCGCTTGTATCCGCAATCACTTGTGACCATAGGTGAGGGTAGGGACGTAGATAGACCGTTAAATTGAGAGCTTTGCTTTTACACTCAGTTTTCTCTTCACCACAACAGACCTTCTCCCGTCACTGGAGAACAAGACTCCGAGATACTTAAACTCTTCCACTTGGGGCATGAACTGGTCCCTGAACCAGAGTGGGCACTCCACCCTTTTCCCGCTGAGGACCATGACCTCCGATTTGAAGATGCTGATTCTCCCACCACTTCACACTCAGCTGCAAACCGTTCCAGTGTGAGCTGGAGGCCATCACCCAAAGAAGCCAACAGAGCCACATCATCCGCGAAAAGCAGAGATGAGATTCTGAGACCAAACAAGTGAAAGCCTTCCGCCACTTGGCTATGCCTAGAAATGCTGTTCATAAAAATTATGAACAGAATCGGTGACAAAAGGCAGCCCTACCCACCCACCCTAACCCCAATCAAGAGAGAAGAAAGTAGCTTTTGTGCTATCAAAACATAAGTTTCATCTTTTTCAATACCATAAATGAACAAACTCCTGCTGCATTCCTGAATCACTGATATAACATCTTGAATTCTTTTGTTCTCTCATATTTATTGATTTCATGTTCCAAACAACAGTCTGACATTGCTCTAACATCTTACTCAAAATATATTTTTCCCTTTTTGTTAAAGCCACCAACCAGTCACCACCAAAGAGCTGATTACAGCCATTCAGTTTCATTACAGAAACCCACTCACTAATCCATTCCCTCCGTCTCAATCTGCAGAGTGGCAGTTTTAATAGGCCGCCCCTCCCCCTCATTCTTTGCCAAGTGATTTTGTTAAAACTGAGAGTTTTTCTATTTAGCTCTGTGGTTCGCAGCTCCAGAGGCGCTAACGAGGTAAGAGCTCGTCAGCTGTAATTGAATGACTCCTGATTAAACTAGTTTCACACTGACAGGCAACATATTGCATCTTGTCCAACTTCTAATCAGCTGCTTCCGCAATGCTCCATGCAGATGTCTGCGTTCAGGGTCAGGAAAGGCTGTGGTCCAGGATAATGCTTTGTTTATTTTAATGACGACAGTGTGCATTTTAATTGACCAAAAGCCCCAAATAAGTGGAATGTCAAGAAAGAATTTCGCTTTATTACTTTACACAGCTATAATATTTTGTGAGTCTAAAATCAACAATATAAGATTTCAGGCAATATTCATTCAGGTTACTTATCTCAAGAACAACTGAACAAGAAACCACATTTAAAGTGCTTGTCCTGCAGACCCCAGTTTCCTTGGTGAAAGTGTTCGTTACATTGCAACTGTTTACTTACTCTGGTCTGAAGAGATCTTCGGAAAACCGGTTAAAGTCTCACATTGCATGTTAGAAATGTTTTAAACCCTGAAATACAAACAGAGAAGTAGTAGCCTTTAAGGTGTTGCAGATAAATACAACAAAATAAAACAAGTACCGATACCAAAAAAACCACACAGGGAAAATACCCAGGGAAACAGAGTTAACGATAAAAATGATAAAAACTAACTATAAAAACCCGACAAAAAAAACCAACAAAACCCTGTAAACCATAAATTTCACACCAAATCCTCAAATCTTGCGGCCCGGTACTGGTCCGCGATTGGGGACCGCTGGTCTATATAAACCCTGCCATATTTAAAAGGTAGTGCAGCTCTGTTTAGTTATCCTGATGCAAATTTTAGCTTGCTCAACAGGGCTGAAAAGTTTGCCTAATGGTAGATGCCCAAAAACTGCAGTTTTTTTTGCTGTTACCTGCATTCTGTTTTCTTACCGCTCCCAATTCAAGTGTATAATCCCAGCTACAGTGGCCACTGTGGGACAAATAACTCCGGCCACCATTCACCTGTAGTGAGTGCAGGCCGTCAGTCTGCTATTTACCTCAGTTATCAATATACTGTGTGTCCGCCTCTCTTACTCTGGACCAGGCTGTAAAACTTGTGATACTGAGGTGAGTTGTCGCAGATATCTTGTCAGTAGGCGCTGCCGTTTCTGTCTCTGTTAGTTTTTATTAGCTTCTCTAAGCCAACACTAGTCTTTGAAGTGCATCTAACACTGTTTTACACTTAGTGAACAAACTCTCATACAAAGTGAATATGTAATGAAGCCGTTTATCAGGTGGGACGTGAAAGGTTTTAGGACACTTTAGCCTAGCATAACATTAGCATATAGCTAGCTGCTATTTGCACACACTTTTGTGTGTTATAAGACAAGATAACCTTTATTAGTCCCACACGTGGGAAATTTGTTTTGTTACAACAGTGGACAGTGCAAAGTTGCATAGAAAAATTAGGAGAAAAAAAAAAAAACAAAAAAAACCCCACTGGAATAATATATCCATAAGATACTGTACACAACAGAATAGAATAAAATAAAAATTAAATACTATATACACAATTGAATAAAATAGAATACAAATGCTATATACAATATGAGTATAATAAATTATAATTAGACATAATAATTATGATAAAATTATAGCCAGTGTTAGTCAAGTTATTTGAAAAAGTAATTAGTAACTAATTACTTCTCCAAAAAGTAATCCCATTACTTTACTGATGACTTATTTTCAAAATTAAGGAGTTAATTTTCAAAAACATGATGCACAACCTGAATACATAATAAAGCAACACCTTTCAGCCCAATTCTAATTTTTATGCATAACCCATCATATAAAATTGAAACAAATGGAAAAGTATCTTTTAAAACAGTTTTTAGTTTTAATCTTTTAACTTTATGCACATTGTATCAAGCAAAAATTAAATAATATGCAAGTCTTTGACTTGATGAAATTGTTTAACACTTAAATCTACTTTCTGCATATTCCAGCATATAAAATAAAATAATGTTTTGTGTTTAAACTCTTTCAAATAGATGAAAGTAAAAAACAGCAGAAATAAATAAAATCAAAGACTCAGCAGCTCTTAAATCTATTGTCACCTGTTTAGCAGGAGTGGGACGGGTGGAGGTTTGCCCACACCGGTCATGTCAGTGGGGGGGATCCGGGGGTTTCTCTGTGAATGTCACGTTCCCGTGGCAGCGTGCTCGCTCAGATTAGAAGTTTAACTTTTCGCTGTAGAAAGAAGTTTTCTTCCCACGCAGAGTGAACAGCTGACGCTAATGTTTTTGTCACTTTTTACAGATTCAAACTCAAAGTAATGTGATTACGTCCACACTTTAAGTACGCAGCGTAACAGTAATCCAATTACTTCTTTTACAATAGTAATCCCTTACATTACTCATTACTTGAAAAAAAAAAAAAAAAAAAGCAATCCGATTACAGTAGCCCGTTACTGCCCATCTCTGGTTATAGCAGAGTATTCATCTATTTGTGATCTTTGATGTAAAAGTAACTTATGAGCCACGCTACAGATGTGGTCGTTCTCTAGATTACATAAAATGCAATTAGGCGACGTCTTTCTCAGCCATTGTATTCAAGATGGCGGCGCAGCGTGGCAGCTATCGGAAACCTGCTCCTGTGTGTTTTTAAATGGACAAATTAAGCACAAGAGAATGCATAAATTTGTTGGAAGATATACACACTAACACATACAGCACCTTATACGTGTTAAAACACCAAACAATCCAACATCAAAAATATTAAAGTGCCACAAAGGGTGTTGTGATTTATTTAAAATTAATCTTCGATATGAACAGAGGCAAAACATTTTGCTCCTGTTTCTTTT
Organism: Astatotilapia calliptera; assembly: GCF_964374335.1. NCBI lineage: Eukaryota > Metazoa > Chordata > Actinopteri > Cichliformes > Cichlidae > Astatotilapia > Astatotilapia calliptera. The sequence goes on from NC_137423.1 coordinate 21,343,233, forward strand.
CCACATATTTAATGGCTTCACATTACTGTACAGGTGACGGGTGAACAGTGTCATTAGCAGTGGTACTGACCACTAAAGGACCAACATGTAAGTGACTCTGCAGTCAGTTTTAATTGCAGTATTGCATGCAGCAGCAGAGCAGCTAATTAGCAGGCAGTTCTGAAAAACAGCTCCTCTGACAAAGTACTCTTCAGGCCCACTTCATCATGTAATTGGGAGATTGAGTACAGTACAGTTTGTTTACCGTTCCTGGATTCATTCACACACCCTTGAGACGAACTCTTGTCTTAATGCAGCTGAGCTAAGCGCTTTCTGCACGCGTGCACACCTCTCCCTCTCGCTAATGTAATTGTGCATGTCGCCACCGTTAACAGAAAGGCAGTGTGACCTGCCAAAATACGAGCCCGTAGCGGTGATGCGATTACCAGCGTATGAAACATAATGATAGACGATGAGAGCGAGACAAAGACTGAGTGGATTGGAGAGAAGGAGCAGGTAAGATGGAGTGAGAGGGAATGAGGGCAGCGGGAGAGGTAGAGGAAAAATACCAAAACAAAGCACCAGGTAAACAGTGTAACTGCCATTAGATCAATTTGATGGTGGTCAGAGATCACCGCTTGTGATGATAAATATTGATCTGATAAAACCGCTGAGGCAGAAATATGAGCTGTGATGAATACAAAGAGTGGAGGAGAGCAGTTGCAGCTGCTCTCACTCACACCTAATTCTCACAAGTATGAGCGTGAACCTCGTCATAGTGGAGAGTGGATAGTGAGCTGCTGCTGAGCGAGGCACCAAAAATCAGACTCATTGATATGGGAAACAAAAGTGCTCAGAGTGCAACAATTAACTATCATTCAACAGGTGGAGGCGCATATAATGGAAAAAAATAAAAAAAAAATACACTCACCAGGTATGAAGAGAAGTAAATGAAATGAAAAGGACTGGAAATGATCAGAGCATGTGTGAAATTGGCAGGGGATACATGTGAAGTGCCTTCCTGGCCTTCTTTGCAGAGTTTTTTGATTTTCATGTGTGGCGTACAGACTTCACTTCAAATCGAGTTCCACAAATTGTTCTGCATGATTGCTTGAAAATTGAAAACTGCAGGGAAAAAAAAGGAAAAAAAAAAGAAAAGAGTCTGGGACTGAATTCACACGATATCTCAAAACACAATTACAAGGCTTTTAACAGTTTGTGTCACGCAGACAGATCGACTCGGTGGCATCACACACAAGTTAGATGTTTGGCTCAAGCAAAAAAAAAAAATAAAAAAAAAAATAAAAAGCCACAACAAAACCCCAGTGCCAGAGAGCAGCGTTCATTCTGTAAAGAAAGCGAGCACACAGAATAGACTGGCGAGGTCCCCGAGGAGCTGCTTCACTACCCTGCAGCTTTACACTTCAGCTGTGAGTGAACACAAAACGCATTACAGAGCAGCGGGCCGCGTGGACAGGCAGCAAAGTGTTTCTGCAGGACAAACGCACACAGGAGCTGTGATCACAAACTTAATTCTCATGCAAAACAAATTTTTTTTTATTCTTATTTTTAATAATCAAAACAGACAAATATACACACAGTGTGTTCTTGCAATACCTAAAATCTGGTTAATCCTGTGCCCCCCCCCGTCAGAAAGAACTGTTCAGGATGCTCTAATGCTAATGAGAGTCTGGACTGACAGATTATTACGGTTCCTGAGATTTGGCGCGTTACTGCACACAGGAAACCAGGACAGACGAATCACTGCAACCACCTTAAGATTTCTTCCACATCCTCACTCCTGTCAGAAGCCAGCTGATGATAAAAGATTCATTTAGATCTCATTAACATGACGCCGGTGCAGCCAACAATACAAGTCGACAGAGCAAATCCCTTCCATTCATTGTTGGACCTGAAGTTCAAGCTGAAATTGCTTTCTTCTAAATTATCACGGCACCGAGTGTTCACGCACTGGAACCACAGTAAATGTAGCTACAGTCTGTTTCATTTGCATTTAATTATGGGTGGCTTTTACTCCCTTCATTCCAGGTCTCTGAATTGATCTGAACTGACTGTTTACGAGAGGGGGGGGGGGGCAAATAGCTGCAAGTAACATCAAGTGCAAATAGAAATGTCATATTGTTTAACACTACAGTACAAAAGTCCCTATCGGCTGCTATTCTGAGAGACTTCTCCTTAAAGCAGTTTACCAGTACACTGAAGTCAAACATGAGTGTCAACATTGATTAAAAGGAGTTCTGCAAGTTTCCTCAATATTCCTTTAAATGAAAAGACTTCCAGATGCCACGTTTATCTAGTCTGAGGTGGAGATTTCCACAGAAACCCGTCAGTGGTCCACCTGCACAGACACCTGTGGGTTTAATGGGACGTGTTCAAGGAATGATGGTTTGCTTTAGTTTTTTCAGGGAAAATAGAGTTGGATTGAATAACCGGGACACTCTTAGTATGGAGACTATAAGTCAGCTCGAGCTCCAAAGGTTACAATTCCTCTACACAACTGTATGGGGGGGAAATGAAGCAAACAAGCAAATACCAAAAATGCACTTGTGGCCGGCTCCAAAGGTTGTGTCTGTTGCCACAGATTCTCGTGTTAAAATGCCCAACTTTAAATAAAAAGAAAACAAAACATGTTCACACGCTGATACCAAAAAAGAGAAAAAAAAAAAAGAAAAAAAAAGGTTTGGTAACCGGTGTCCCTGCTTCTGCCCACAGTATGGTGGTTCAATCCTAACGTGACTCACACGGTGACATTTCATTAAGGCTTCAAACTGCAGCTTTGAGTCAAATGTTCATTTCTCCACAGAGTACATTTTGTTCTAAGCCCAGTTTTCCTCCAACCACACGTATCAGTGAATCATGTAAGGATGTGCCTTACTAACCAAGCCAGCTCTGGCGTTAACTGGTAACACAAATATGGTGCGCTTGGTTAAAATAAAGTATCTGCATTCATATCATGTATGAATTACAAGTTTCTGCAAACAGGCGCGTTTCTTTTTGTTAGCGTCAAACTATTCTGCTCTGAAATGTTTTCCAAGTCAAAGCATGAGACCTGCCTACCAATGATTTCTCAAGCACAAACATCAGTCTGAAGAACCAAGTGCACACAAATTACATGTTCAAGCCTTTTTCCCCTTTCACTCCATCGTCCCTTTTTACTCGTCCCCATCTGTTGTGCTTAGTTCCTGTCCTCATGGCTTCCCTCTGCTCGTTTTCATCCCCGCTGTGAGGTAGTGGAACTCCAGCTTCATTCTCATCTGCAAACCGACAGTCTGGACGACAACCACGGGTCAGGAAGTGAGTAAATGAATGTCTAAGAGGAGAAACGTCTATAAAACCCAACTTACCTGAGGAAGGCTGGCAGTCTTCCTCATTATCTCACTGTAATCAGAGTTACTGAAGATGTTCTTGTCCTGACCGGGGTCATCTGCTGACATGTACAACTCCCCAGCATGGACGTCAGACACATTCACCTGGATGGAGAGCGGGATGGATGATACAGACAAATTTAATCTGCTTCTCTCCGTCTCCAACATATTGTGAGACAAGATGGATGGATCCATCACGTTCAACTCCCCAGGCTGAGCCTAACGCGCTCACTCGGGGGAGAATACAGAGACCGATGCTGATGAAAGGAAGACGACCGTTATGCGGGATGAGTTTGTGGTTACCTACCTGAAATGTTTTGGGATTGAAGCCCAGCCACAGAGTGTACCTGTAGTCCCAGGTGCGCAGAGAGTAACCCATGATCTTTATGTCTTTGAGGTCAGGGAGGTCAGAGTTCTCCTAAGGGAAGAATTTGGAGTTTAAAGCATCTTTGAGCTGGAGAAATCTCATGCAGCGCTGTCAGATCTGCAGCTGCCAGCTCAAACTGCGAGCCAGCTGCAGACAGACTGCCAAACTCCTGCATACAGAGATTAACCTACAGCAGGAGCAGCACTGGCCTGGATACTTTAATACAACGACTGTGCTTGATGGCGGCTCCAGCGCGCGCACGCACGCACGCGCACATGCACACGCACGCGCACGTCAGTGGCTGACCTCTGCAAATTCAGACATTTAACTACAAATTCATAATCAACTTATTAACGCAGCATCAAGACACGTCTGTATTAATAACATGCCTGCCTTCTGTTCTGCAATTACTTCCACACTGATACAAAACTAATGAGTTAACCTTAGCTGGCTAATGAGAGCTTTTTCCCCCCCTTTTTTGAAACAAACTACCTACCTGTGGTGCATCAGCAGGGCGAGGATATTGGCTGAAAGCTACATCTTCTGGAGTCCTCTCGCTTCGCCCTTGTGGCGCAGCGTAGGCACGGTTTTCTCCTTCAGTACACAACTCCACCTGAAGGCAAGAAAACGGGCTAAACAGGTGAAGGGAGTAGATGTCGGGTGTAGTTGGATCACATTCATGCCTGCCATCTTTGGGCTTCATTTGGTTTACTTTCTCATATTAACGCAACATCATTTGAACTCCGATCGCAATGACATGATGCTTTAAGCTGCAGATATTAGTTCAGGTACGGTGGGAGGCAAAGAGCTGCTTCACCACTAGAAGGTCCCGAGAAGGTGCTGTGCTTTCTCTTTAGACGAGCATGTTAGGCCCACTCATGGTTCTTAATTGGCTGCCTGATTATCTGTCTCTCTGTGTTAAGAGTCCAGATGGAACGGCGACCTATCCGAATGATAGGGCACACCCTGTCAGCTCCGAAAGCCTCCAGGCTTCTGCAACCCTGCGTGGATAAGCAGTTAAGAAGATAGATGGATGGAGTTCTCTTCTGGTCTCGTTAGGCAGAGTGTAGTATGAACACAGTCTGAAGATCAATGAAAGCCGATTGTAGTAGTCCGGCGTGTTCGTAGTGAGAGGCTGCTAATGGACTCGTGTGAACCATTTCAGCTGTTTCGCATATGTGCCGACGAACTGTACAGCCTGGGAGTGGGAACGCCGTCACTTTTGCAGTGCGCAACAACAATGGTGAGAAGAATCTGAGGCCATTTCAGTGATATGAATGCAGAAGCACAGATTTACAGATTATGCAGAGGGAGCTGCTGCAACCCGGAGAAAACAGAGTTCAGAGTTTTTCTATTGCAGCAGTGATGCAGAGGTTTGTCTGATTACAGCCACGCTTACTCCAACAATAGTAACATATTAGTAGGGCTGGGCCATATTATACCGTTCACGGTAATACCGGTATAATGTTAGGCAACGATAGGAAAATGAAATATCGCGATAGAATGGGAGTAAAACGCGCATGCGCAGTGCCTTTGTTTTCATACGCACATGGCCGATTGTTGAGTGAAACAGATGATCCAGAATTGGTTTGTAAAAATGGTGCAACTTCAGTGATGTGGAACTGGTTTGGTGTTTGTCCGTCAGATACACAACAAAGCACATTTTTTTGCAGAACATGCAAGCAGCCGTTGTTATTGTCGTATTTGTCGGACTAAGATGCTCTTAAATCTGGGAGTAATCTGGGTCCTAAACTCCGTATGCTTCAGGTCAAACAACACTGCAGCATCACTTAGAGTTAAAAACTGTCTAAATTCTTTCATCTTTAATAAAACGATCAGCATTGCTGCTTTACCAGGTGTAACTATAAAGTTTAACTTCCAGGCATCCATGAAAACAAAAGTTATTACATTTAACGGAGTTAGAAGTTAGCAGGAAGCTAGCGGAAGTTAGCTCACTAGTTTTGCTAGTTACCTAAGCATGATATTGCATGTTCTGACTGAGAGATTTCTGAAAAAAAAAAATCAAACGTACAGCTCTGCTATCACTTGCAACATAAATGAAGACAGGAAACTAAACAGCAGTGACGTTTGTAGGGTTACTGAAGTTGGGCTAGCTGGTATATAATGATGTGCTACGTGATCGCTAGCGACACAGCTATGTTAGCATAACATAAACAGTGAAGCTGGAGGACGAACACTAACACTTTTCCACTTATAAAAGTTAACGTGAAGGTTCTTCATGGTTAGAGACAAATGCAATCGCATGGCAGGATGCTGTAAACGGACCAAACTTCAGTCAGGAGAACAACTGAGATAATCCATCCACAATACGAGGTTAGTCATTAATATACTGCAACAACATGGGAATAGAGCAGCTGCCAGAGAATTCAACATTAATGAATCAATGGTACAGAAGTGGAGGAAGCAAGAAGAATGAGTTTAATAAAGTTTGATTCATCTGACTGCTTTGTTTCGCTTAATGTGCCTTATAATCCCGTGCACCTTATGGTCCGAAAAATGCGTACTGCACACTGCAGTTTAATGTTGCAAAGCACCTCTTTTTAACTTCAGTGGATATTATACATGGTTATGCTCAGGACATGTCAGCCCATTTCTAGTGGAAATGCCTTTTGGTTAAACTTTCAGCAAGCAATTTGCATTTGTACTGTTACATTTTTATAAAGCTTTAATGTACATAAAAACCAGCTTCTTGTTTAAGTGAATATAAATGGAAGGTTGTCTTTTTGCGCTAGTAATGTTGTGGAGTTGTATTTTGTCTCGCATCAATTATATCGTCGGTTATATCGTTATCGCAAATTTTCAAATATATATCGTGATAAATATTTTTGGCCATATCGCCCTGCTCTACATATTAGCATTAAGCAGACATTCACAGCATCAATTTATTTTCCGTTTTAATAAACCGCAGAGGTTTTTTTTTTTTAAAGACTTCTAGACATCAGGAACTTCTACCAGCTGTGGTATTCTCCACTTTGAAGAAAAATCTAGCTCGACATGAACACTTCAGGCGCTCATATCCAACTAAAGTCTCATTGACAGCACAAAGGTGCTGTCCCGAGCACACTGGTCTTTGAGGCTGATGGGAATATCATCTGTTTTGCAGGTAACCAGGTCAAAGCTGCAGACCGATTATAATTTGTTCTTGTGATTAGAAACATAGATTGGAGGTTCATATCCTGATACCTGGAAAGAAATGTCAGGGCACTGCACGGGAACTTCGAGGCCGGCCAGGTAGGACACAGTAGGAAAGACATCCACCAGCTCCACCACCCTACTTCTGACTTTGCCACCTAAGACAGATAAAAGTCACCCAATTACAGACGCCTTAAAAACGAAGCCAGTCAAGATCTCCACTACCATTTACTAAATATCCTCCACTTAAATTTCATGATTATTGCATCACTTGCATTTGAAGTAAAAGCTCTCTGGAGGCAAAATATCAAAGTGTATCCCTGTGTAAATCATTTTTAAGCTCTATATAGAAATCAAAGACTGTATTAATGTTAAACAAGCATATTATTAAATGCTTTTGTTTGGGGGGGGGGGGGGGGGGTCTTACTTTTGATGCTGTGCACAGATTCCCTTAAGACGTCTATAAACGGGAAGGTTGATGTACCAGCTTCATTGCCACCAGGAACAGAGAAGATCAGAGGTACGCGTGTTGCGACATCAAAATTCGAGTATTTAGCCCATTCACCATGCTCACCCAGTGACCAACCTGCAGCAACAGAAACCCAGGAACACACAGTTCATTAAGACTCGGGCAAACCAGAGACAAAGAAATTGATCAGTCTCAGTCATACAAATAATACTTTTCATTTAAGGCAACACATTTGACTGATGTTTGTCCCAGTCATGAAAATGACGGCATTTGACTGGGCTTTACGCAGTGATTCATCAAACAGTCACACAGAGGATTCAGTCTAGTGCTCTCAACTGAATGAGACATTAAAAGAGAACAGAGTTTTCCAGTCACAAAGCTGAAAAAAACAAAAACCAAAAAAGGTAAGTGGTGCAGAGAAAGAGCTGAGGGTAGAGAGAGTAGAAAAAAAACAAAAAACCTATGGGAACAAATCATGGCACAATTTGCTGTTACAACAGTGCCATCTGGTGGTGCAAGATAAACATGACAAGCTCAATAAACCATTTGTTTAATTTGCACAGAACACCTGATAAGATATTTTAGCAACTTATTTTTCTAAATGCTTAAAAAGAAAGAAACAAACCAAACTGATTAACATTAGCTGCCTACATCTCATCCAGCTACGCGTCTCCTCACCATGATCAGAGGTGAACACCACCATAGTGTTGTCTGCCAGCCCCAGCTCTTCCAGTGCACTGAGCAGCCGACCAACTTGAGCATCCATATATGACACTGCAGCATAGTAGTGCTGACGGATACGCAGCTGGAACACAGGATAATAATAAAAAAAAAAAAACAGTGTTGCTGTTCGCTTCAGGAGGAACAACCACGGTAACCAAACTGGAGGTGCTGAGAGCAGCTGGTTCATACCTGGAAGTCTTTTGGTATAGAGCCGTAGGGGAAGCTAATGTTGAGTTTTTGCACATCCTCTCTCTTCCTTATATCCGTCCAGGGGTTGTAGGCCACAGTGGGAAGGCGTTCAGGGACATCTGGGTCGGGGGCCAGAGTCATTTGGTCTAGAGGATACAGGGTCAGGTATTCCTGTGGAAAAATCTCAGAATTATTTCTGATTCGGGTTTTCTGACACTCCCTGGCCTTTGACCCACCACAAGACATCGATCTCATTGGTTTTTATTGCGTTACAGTTGTACTTTATTGTTTTCAATATTCTTATAGGCTTCTTTTGTCCAAATGAACATTACTGTTAAGCAGCAGAACAACATCTTCCACTCTTCACACACTGAGCCACCTTTGTGCTAAGGACAGGCTGTTCCCTGAGGGGCTGAGGACTAACTGAATTGCATAGAGTATACCATCAGTGAGTTACTGTTTGTGGTGTGAATAACCCAGATTCCATCAGCAGTCGTTACGTTTCTTTTCAGTGCTGCCAATCAGACTTTGAGTGCTCACTCCAGGACTGTGCAAACTCATAAATCAGTCAGTATGAGTGAAATATTCAACTAAATGCTTTCTGTAGTCAGGTCTTACAAAACTCCAAGACTTAGCAAGTCTAGTAGAGTAATAAAATATTAAGCAACTGAAATAAAATTAGTATTATCTTGTTAAAAACACTGCTCTGAGTCGAGGTTCACTACATCATGTTGATCTTTGTCAACTCATTCAAAGTTAGAGCTACAATAGTGATATAAAGTGCAATCAATAAGCTCCACACTTATTCAAAATGCTTCTGATGTCCCCTTTATCTTCTTCAGGGTTATCGTCTCGTGAAGCTATACAGCACTCCCAGCTCTCCTGCTGCTACAGACCATATCTAACATATTTGTGACGTGCTCCTTCACTGTGTCAAGGACAGCAGCGAGAGCCTTTGTTTGAACAGCAGGTTGCTACAGTTCAGGTCGTCTGCACAAACCTTTTCCCTTTGACAGCTTAGATCAGAATTGCCTGACCCTCGAGGGCGAATTCATGGTGCACAACCATGTGAATGTCAAAAACACCAGGCATGCTTCATGCTTCTCCTGAGCCGATGCATCTCCTTCAGGCTCAGTGAACTGCAGTTTCACCCGTGGACTGCAGGCAAAGACTCAAATCTGATCCTTGACATTAAAGTTGACATGATTGTGCATGTTTTTATAAGGACAATGAGCCTTTCAATCAAACCGCATCATTCAGTGAGTTCACTGACGGGGACTATTCTTGCACACAGCGGCTCATTATCCACCATTTGGAAATACTTCAGATTTAGGGCAAGCGTTACTAACAGACAACAAATCACACATAAAGAAAGCTGCAGAGTTGCGTCTGTAACACACAGCAACAAACACCAATCAAACTGCCACCAGTGCAGTGGTTGCTTATGGCTGTGTTCATAAACACAAGCCGCACAGCTCGTCACTCCATCGACCTCACAAAGACCAACGGAAATCACCGCCACAATCACGTCCACTAAACACGGTGAATCTGAAGGCTTCAGGGAAGCTGTCAACTCACAGAACAAAAGATTTGTTTCACCCGGCCTGAGTGCGTTTGCAACTTTATTTAGAAACATGTTTAAACACCAGGACGGCACCACAGTGCAAAAATGAAAGCAGTGACCTGTTTATTTCACTTTGTGCAATTTTTTTATTTATATTTTCCTTCAGGGATTGACTGAATTTAGCATTTGCACATTAGCAGGAATGCAGCACAGCAACATTGTAAAAGTGCTATTTGTCAGAATAATCATAATAAGAATAATCATAATAAATATTCAGGATCTCAATATAGATCAAAGTAATGGGGATAATCATGTTGGCCATAATGGTGCAGCTCTACTCCTCAGTGCTTAATATAAGAGGATTCATCTGACTTATAAAGTCTTAGTTCAAGTCAGAAACTGAGTTATGTGAAACCTGCAAATATTAAGTGACTGGACTGAAGAAGAGAGTCACCGGGAAGTCATATCAATACTTTGTAACTGTACTGCTGTAGCTAACCAACATGTACAGTAGAGTTCAAGCAGTCCAGAGGAACAGTAGGAATGGATAATAAGTGACAAACCTGTGGAATCCTAAAAGGTATATGCGGCTTATGAAAACCCACAGCCAAGAAGAAAGGATCGTCATCGTTGACTCGACTCTTCAGTAACCTCACCGCCTCCTCTGTGCTCTCCAGGTCAGGGAGGGTTCCCCCAGGCTGCTCGCTCACATTCACAGCACAGAGCAAGTTGACGTGGAGTTTCCCATCCTTCCCTTTACACATCTGGAAACAACGTTTGTATGAAAATTATGTGACATCTGAAGTTGTGTTGTGGCCACAAAGACTCCAGAATCGACTTGCTTATGTACCAATGTCTTTGGGCTCTGCTGTACTTTAAGTAACATCTTTAGCTGCTAGAAGCAGTTTGATACCCAGTGTAGATGATGCGTTTAGAGGTTTTGTTGAAAACAGTTTTCAGTCATAAATAGAATCAAAGTTCTGCCACAGAAAAGAGTCACAAGGAAATGAGTTAGCACTTTATACTCCCAGTTCCTTTTTTTCTAAACCAATTTAGATCCCTGGAATTTTGGTTAGATGGATGAAATAAGGTCTGTGCTCAACACAGACTTTAGATATTTCCAGGTTTAAGTTGACAACTGAAAATAAGTAAATAACACACTTGGGAATGCTAAAACTTCTCCAGCTGCCCGGACAATGGGACATGACACTGCATGTGTAGCCCAGGAGGTAACTGGTTGGTAGCGTGTATTCTGATACAGGTGAATTATTCCCTGAGGGGGTACCTCTCGGAAACTGATGAATCACGGTGTGCTAAAGGATCATTAACATTGAGAAACAGGCTCTCCATTTGAAAGGCTCCTTTTATAATCAACACGGTGAAAGTCGTACCTTTTTTTTCTCATATGTGAATGAAGGTGGGTGATAGGCTGGGATGGACCAGCTGTAAGGATAGTCGTCAGTATTGTTGGAGGCAATGCCTACAGAGTGAAAAAAAAATTATTTTCACAGCTTTTCTACTGGAAAGTGGTGCATGTGCAGTTCTTTGTGGATTTCTATTCAAAATGCACCTGGTTAAACCTACCTGGGTGAAACACCTTGCCCACAGACATAGTTAAGTACCCTTGAGATTTAAAGTACTGTGGCAGAGTCGTGTAGTTTCCAGAATGGACTCTCCAGTAGGAGTTGAAGTCATAGAGCCTGGTTGTGTCCGGTCTCCGACTGGTTAACATGGATACCCGACTGGGACCGCACACAGCTTGCTGAGAGAGGAAAAGAGAGATCCATTGAGGTTAAGCAATGCAGTTCAATTCACCACAGCTAACACGAACAATGCAACTGACCTGCGCAAAGGCATTGAGAAAGACTTGGCCTCTGGATGCCAGCTGGTCAATGTTGGGCGATTTAGCCACCGGATCCCCATAGCACCCCAGAGATGTCCGCAAATCATCTGCCATGATGAAAAGGACATTTTTCCTCTCTGAAAGCAAACACAATCACAGATTACTCACTTTCTCTCCAAGCCCTCAAATCAGCCACGGAGCGCTATGGCACAGTTTCCAGGAAGAGTCACACTAATGTGAGGGTGTACCATTATTCTAGTAAACTTAAAGTAAGCGCATTTAAACATCCAAGAACAGAAACTTAAAAATTGAACCTGAAAATAAGCTGGACGCGTAAAACATACCAAACAAAGCGCCATTCAGTTGGTAAATTAAATTAAACTAACAGCCAACAGTAGCACCAGCCACTGAGTCAATAAATATTCTGCACTCATTACAGCCAATATAAGTTAACCAAGTTACAGTCATTAGAAAGTCTATGAAGTTTTGCTAGCAGCAATCAGATTACACCTGAAGTCCAAACCCCACCTACCTCTCCCCGCGGCAGCAGGATACGTCGACGTGTGAAGGACCAGCAGGAAAAAACACCTCAGGACAAATATGTCCATTTTAGAGGAGCCAAAAACGGCTATAGCGTGATATCCTGACGTTAGCCTCTTGCTGTTCAAACTTCCGTCCTGCGCACTCCCGTCAAAACAAAACAGCGTGCCCGTTTGAGTGATTTAATTACTTCCTGATTAACCAGCTGTCACTCTTCATTGGCTATTTCAGCTACGGCCTCGGCGCCCGCGGCTCATTTGACGAGTTCAGTCACGTGTCAGTCATATTAAATGTCCCGCTGAATACCAGCACCCAGTCTAATTAAAATGAGATGATAGCCGCAGTCTAATGAAACTTTTGCGTTGTAACAAATCAGTTACGTCCCGAGTATCTGCCAGTCAGCCTGCGTGTAGCTTCATTTGTACAACAGGCTCAGAATAAAGAAAATGCAGTTTAATTACAGAGCCGTGAAAACAACTGAGGAGTAAGTAGCCCTAAAAGAGTTAAAAGAAATTCTCAGCTTTCATTTTCACAGAATAAATAGGGGCGATGATCTCTATCCGTTAAATTTACATTAACGTAACTGAAGAATAGGAGGCGAGTGAGAGGTCTCACTCCGCACATTGTTGACTTCCGCAAATTAACCGAATTACCAACAATAAGAAAGAAACTGCTGTTGATGGTACCAGAGCCAAAGAAGAAAGATCTGCCTACAAACAGAACGAAAGCTGAAGTGTTTGGAGTGTTGCGGGAAAAAATAATTTCAAATATATTGATTTATTTATTTTGCAAAATCTATAGGGAACATTCCCTGAAAGCTACTGTTTGCTAAGTGTGAGAGAAAAAAAACGCCCAAAGTCATTGTTTTGCCGTTACAGTTATTTAATTATTGAATAAACAACTCAAAAAACAAACAAACATGAGAGTTACTATAAAAAGTAATAATAAGTAATAATAATCATAAATCCAAAATAATAAAACTACATAAATAAATAAATAAATAAACCAACTGGAAACTATATAAACAGGAGAATGAATACTAAAGTCAATAAGTACAAATACAAATATCAATTTATTAAATTTTACAGATAATGAAATGAAAACAATGTTAATATACATTCTTAATGTTATCTTACATGCATTTAATAGCATATTTGTTATTTAATAATATTTATTTTTGAGTCGGGGTGAAAACATCGTGTACAATACACAATCTTCGAAGCAGCGACACTGAACATGGCGGACACGAGCGCCAAACGTCTACTCGACAGCGATAAAACTGGTGAACCAGCTCCAGACGTCAAGAGGGGGAAAACTGACAATGAGAATGGGCGAGAAGGTGGAAATGAGTCGGTCCAGGAAAATGTTCTGTCTGGGTTCAAAACCTCAAGCGTGTTGAGTGACTCCGCCCGAGAGAAAAACATCTTTATCCACGGAAAGGTAGCGTTGTTGCAAAGTTAGCTACCGTTGCTCAGTGTACAGACCATATGCAGCTATTTGTTACTTGTAACTATTGTTACAGAGTTGCAAGCGGCGTTTTAAAGGAAGCCGTTTTTGAAAGTGGCTTTTGAATGATTTGTAAGGAACTGTACGACACTAGCTTCCGGTTTGACCTTTCAAAATAATAGTCATTTATTTTGTTTTTGTTTTTTGCAAACCAGGCCTGATAGGAACTTTGATCTTATGGTATCTTACTATGATCTTAAGGTTGCAGATCAGGATGCTGTGGTTATCCTTGAAAAGACCCCGATCAGAGAAGACTCACTGGCTGAGCTCTTTAGTGGTTCCACACTCAAACTGGAGATGAAAAACGACATCTACAGCACATATCGGCTCCAGGCTCCCCCTCATCTCAATGGTATGCTACCCCACTAGTAAACTGTCTGAATGTTATGTGATGTCAGTCAGATAACCTGCGTGTTTCTGTTATACAGAGATTAAGACCACAGTGGTGTGTCCAGCCACTGAGAAGCATATAAAGAAATACCAGCGTAAGGAGAGTTTCCTGGTCGAGGAAACGGAGGAAGACTATAAGAATATTACTCTACCCCACATTGTGAAGCAGAGTTTTAGTGTGCAGGTCAGTCTCTTTGGAGTACCTCTTCTGCTCCAGTCTGCTCTTTGGAGTGCACATTGCTCACTTTTCCCTGATTTTTACCTTGCAGTGGGTTTACAACATCTTGGAGAAGAAGGCAGAGGCTGAAAGGATCGTTTATGAAGATCCAGATCCTGACGTCGGCTTTGTCCTCCTTCCGGATTTCAAGTGGGACCAAAAACAGGTCAGAGGCCACTAATGTTGACACTGCTTCACTGACTTTAAAACCTCTTGATCAACCAGAATAAACTAGAACATGATTTTACACTAAAGCTCTGGCATGTTTTGCAGACCTCATTTCTATGCAGACAATCATATATTTACATTTACAGTGGCACAAACACTATTCTTCTGTACCTCTGTAATATTTCATTTAGCATTGCATGACAACTCCAGGCTGGAGCATTTTAACATTATAATATACATTTAGATGCAAAGTGGTATTATTGGAAAGAATGTTCTTGAGCACAAAAGCCCAAAATGGAGTGCACCAATGTGCTTATGGAACACCTTCATGCAATATTCCTTTTATTGAAAAATAAGTAAATAAATCACAGTCTGCCATTATTTGTATGATTAACACAATTAGACTGATCGATCTACAGTTTTCCTTAATGATTGTGATAAATGGTAATATCTCAAACCTGATGTGTCTTTTGAAAATGAAACTTTGGAGAAAGTAACTTATTTGTGTTTTATGATGAACTTGCCCTACGCTGGTTACGGTTCATGAAGAGGACATACAGTGTAACTGATATAGTAAGTCTTTTGGCTTAAGGCTTTATGTTAAGAGTGTAAATTTACACAGTATATGTGCAGGTGTGATTAAACCTGCACATATACTGGCCTGCAGAGGGCAACTTCATAGAAATCTATGGAAAAATGGCCCTGAGTTCCCACTTCTGTGACGTCAGAAAAACCTTCCTAATGACATTTTTGGGCGGAGTCGCTTTTTTCAGGTCATAGTAACTAAACCATGGGACTCTGCTAACAATGGCACTGGCTAGCTTGGTTAGCAAGGCAAGTTTTGGCTAGTGAAAAACTTCCCTAGAATGTACTCGTACGTTACAGTTCAGCGAATATACTAGAAAAAGCATCTGCCTGTCAATTAAAGTTGCCACAGCACCAATACTGCATAACTTAATACAATCCTTAATGCAATTTAAACTGGTTAGCTATATAGAAATTCACTCCCTTGCTCTGAAATTGTATTCTCTAACATGGGGTCACTGTGGATTAACTCTTTAGTGAGCCAGCTTCAAGCAGCCATTCAAAGAACTATAAGCTTCATTTTTCAGCCCCTGGAGCTTTTTACTCAAAAGCTTACTGGATGGCGAGTTCTTGGATTTTTAGACCACTTAACAGCCTCAGCACATCTGTCTTCTTTCAGGTGGATGATTTGTACCTCATTGCAATAGCACATCAGAGAGACATCAAGAGCCTTCGAGATCTGACATCAGAGCATGTCCCGCTGCTGCAGAACATCTTCCAGAAAGGAAAGGTGGGATTAAAGCGATCCTCAGGTCTCAGTTAAAGAGAGCTATATGCATATCAATCATCTTTACTCAATGTGGCTTCATTCATTCTCTGCGATGATATCTGTGTAAATTAGGAAGCCATCCTCCAGCGCTACAACCTTCCAGCCAGTAAGCTGAGAGTCTACCTGCACTACCAGCCCTCCTATTACCACCTGCACGTCCACTTCACCAAGCTGGGCTATGACGCGCCGGGCTGCGGTGTGGAGCGAGCCCATCTCATCGCTGATGTCATCCAGAACCTCCAGTCAAACCCCCAGTATTACAAAACACGGACACTCTACTTCCCCCTGAGGGCAGATGATGGACTGCTCAGTAAGTTCAAGGAGGCAGGGAGGCTGTAATGAACCAAACTCAGAGCACCATCCACCGCCTCTCTCTCTCCATCCAAACCGTGAGCTTTACAGCTGGGTTTTTTTGTTTTGAATGCTATCAGTTGGCTTGACATGCTAATGTTCACGCTACTCCAGCCCATAACTTTTAATCCATATCAAATATTGTCTCTGTAAACTGGATCATCCTTTAATGCCAGTTCACAGCTCTGTTCATTATGTTGTAGAACAACGTTATTGACACTCTGATCCGGTTTGTAGTCTGTTTTTATGACTTTTCTGTTTTTTCAAAAGTAATTTGTATATTTCTGATGTTTTTTTTGTAGTCGTGTCAGAAATTGTTATTAGTCTTGTTGTGATTAAAAACACAACAGTAGATGAAGCATTTTTTAATCAGTGTGTTTGATGTGCTTTTTGACTGAATGTTGTCAACTAAATTAAAGTACGTTTGGTTTCTAACTCTTTAATAAAATGTATTAAGTTTGCAGTGTTGGTTTCAATAATCCTTCAAAGACATAATTGGTTTATTATAACCAGGCCTATTATTCTTGCCTTATTTTCTGACATAATGAACAGAGGGGGTTACACCAAGCTCTGGGATAAGATCTATACGGACAATTTTAAACTGTGAATCATGGAAAGCTAAACTGGTACAGTCCAAGAGCCCAACTAATACCAACAACCAAAATTAGCTTTTAGCTGCTGCATCTGTATCTGCATTTATAATGACTGATATGTCAAAAATTAAAATGCAAAGAAGCCTTTGAAGAAACCCATGCAAGCATGTTGTGATGGTTGATGTTGCACATTTTGTCCAACAGGGGGCATTCTATAGCTTCACTGTTGGCAGCGTGTTTGGACATGCTTCTTTATCATATCACTGGAATACATGTATAACAGCAGAGAATCCAAAGCCACAGTTCCTCAGCTGCTGCACTAGATGGTAGTATAAATCCTACGATGATAAGACATTCTTGTGCATGTGCTAGACTGTAAAACTAAATCTCCAGTCTGGGTAATATCATGAGTCTCACTTTTTTCTCACTTTGTCATAAAAGAAAGCAAATTATAAAACCTTCTTTTGCATATAAACACAACCACTTTTAACCAAAATACGCAATGAAGTTGCACTTCGTTCATTTTCTGTCATATATACACTTTAACAGTGTTGATGTCCATATTAAACAATGTTTCAAGTGGTGAGGTCAGTGCATGTACAGTAGAAGTAATCCTGAAGGTCAGGCTTCAGACTGCTCGAAACTCTCAGTTTAAAGCGACCGAACCTTCTATTTGAGAGGAGCAGCCAGTTAGAGGAGGCTCCATGAACTGGGGGGGCGGGTCTACCAAGGCCCAGTATGAGACAAATAAAGATTATATCGAATTGTCATACAAAGCTGCTGTAGCATTCCGAGAATAAAAATAATACACACACAATGAAAAATGGAGCTAGCAATAAGCATAGCAGGTTCTCTTTAACTTAACACCACATACATACTTTTGGATCTGAAGTACTGCGCTCATTTGAACCTGTGCCTCGTAGCTACACCTGTGTCTCCCCTTCAGCCCCGCTGACAGTCGGAGCTGTATAATGCGAGTTTGTACACACACACCTCAGTTTGCCTCTGAGCTGCTGTGACTTTGTTAAAAGATCATTTCTTGCAGACATAATTTTCTTATCTGATCTAAAGTCAGTTGGGCGGTGTTCAGTTCGTGCTTAAGGTGCGTTCAAGTGTCCCTTGGAAAAATGCGTATTGATCAACAGCAACGATACTACACCGTCCTGTGATTTGTTCCTTAGCCTAGCAACCAGTCTACTGGGACCCACGTCAAAGACCATTTAGTGGTTTGTTCAGCCTTAATAAGTTACAACCTGTGTTTAACAGAAACTTGACGGGGAAGCTGTTTAATGTAACTTGATCCTAATCCTCTCATTATTGTCAAACTGTCTGTTTCGAAAGCTTTTCCAGGTTTTTTTCTTTTAAGTATACTAATAGAATTCATGGGTTACATGCTTGAGTTGGTTTTAACGTTATTAACCACAGGCACGCTGGACTGTGTGTACTCTTGTTTTGTTCAGTAAACACCTATCCTGGAAAAAGCACAAGGATCGCTGCTGAATGGACGTATTACGACATATCCAGTAGAGTGCATGTTTTTGCTTTTGTGTAAGTGCAATTAGAGCATTTTCCACATTGAGAACACCCAGAGGAAATCTTCCACAAAGGCATCAAAACCCGCTAATTAAATACCCCGAGAACCGGTTAACGCCTCTTTATTTCCTGAACCCAACCTAGGAAGATATCAGTAGTGTGGGTCGCTATTAAACTTTATATATATTTATATATTAAAAAATAGGATTGGAGTGTAAACCTAAACACTAATGATTTGTTGGTGAGACGGGATTGCGGAGTTTCCGTGGTGTCTCCTGAACGCAGCATCACGGACCTGAGGACGCCAGCCCACGACTGAGACAAATAATCCAATCATTAGTCCAGTGACGGCGCAGATGTCTTGGTTTCAGTATCTGAGGGATGACTTCACCCTGAGGCCGTTTGAGATTCAGCAGACACAGTGAGTATCCCCGCAACGGCTACAAGCTTTCCCGGCCAACTGTGCGTCATCTCTGGGACTCTTCAGCTTTGTTTTGCCCGGAGATGGAGATGTCTGATTGGTAGTAATCGATACATGTGCTTGTTACAGTGTGCCGGACACGCTGCTGTGCTTGTTTGTGTGTGAACTGAATTAGTTGAGGGGATAAAACGTTTTATTTTAGTTTTTCCTCTTTGGGCTCTGATTTGCAGACAGCACTGTAGGTGGGCTGTAATTATTCTTTGGAGTTCCTGAAGTCCTTTTACTTAGTTTTTATGTATTTTTTGTTTTTTGCTGGTGTTTCAACTACATTCTGTTTTGGATTAGTGTATAACGTTGGCTAAACTGGAAGTAGGTTGGTGGTAATCCCCCTAAAAATCAACTTTGGTCAGGCACTTTTTCCATCACATGATTTAACACCAGCAAAGCTGTTCTGGTTCTTCAAAGATTGCCACTTGTTGTTATCTATTGTGAAACATTCTGGGAACATTAAGATGCATTTGAGGTTTTAATCTATTCTCCAAGTAAGTTTTCAGTGAACTAGTTTTAATTGGCTAACCTGTCAAAAGGACCCTGGTTATAAGCAGCAGCTGATCTTTTCTCCTTCAGCAGCTCAGTGCCTGTGATTCATCCATGCACCGCCTCTCATGCAAGGTTTCCATATAATTCATTTACTGTAGCCTTTAAAGGCATATTAGGCCTATTGTCCTGATCAGTCACTCTCTACAACCCTGTAGACTTAGTGAGAACACACACACACACACACACACACACACAGTGCATGCGTGTGAGCTCAGTGTTTGGTGGAGGCAGGTCAAGGACGGTCCAGATTAAACAGTTATCTTTCGCTGCGTTTCACCACCGTAATTCTGAACACAGACACTGAGTGATTCAGAACAGAGTCATGCTGTCTGTCAGTGTGACTGAATAAATGACACTATTGATCTGAGAACGATGTTGACTTCTGACTGCGTCATTTCTTTGTTCTGGAAGTGACGACAAAGCAGATTCCCATTACACGTCAAAGCGCTCTGAGATCTTGATGAATAATGACGTGGTATCACTCAGTACTTTGCAGTAAATCCAGTTATCACACTGAATGAAGATGCACGAGTTTGTCTGCTGGTTGTCGGATTGAGAAGCTTGGAGAAATAGGCTTCTGTGAGAGTGTGTGTGAACTGTCAACTGTCAAAGTCTTCTTTATTAAAGGTCTGATTAGGTCGTCCATCACTAGGTCACTTTAAAAAAAACAGTTTTTCTTTGTGAGGGAGTGCTGTCATGACAATTCAGTCATTCATAATTTGACAGAACATGCTCCTGTGTGTCTGACTCGGAGTGTAACTGGATGGTCTTTAAAACCTAACTTCTTGCTTCCTGTGCAGCCTGAGTGAGCGTTATCTTTTCATATCGATTATACTTCGGAGGCACGAAATCTTTTTGGATGGTTTCATCTGCCACCCTGCTCATCAAAGTCAGGAAAAACAAGTCCGTGTCAGCTAAAGTCCTGGAAAACCTCTTTAGCATTGAGACAGCCTATTCAATCAAGCATTCACAGGACTTTGCTTGTTCCTCATTTCGTTGTGTTACAGCCTCCGAAAATTGATTAAATTCACTTTTTACCTCAAAACTTTACACACAAAATAATACCCATAATGCTAATGGGATAAGGGTTTGCTTAAAATTCTTGCAAACCTATTAAAAAAATTATGTATATATAACATGCACATAAGAATTCACAGCCTTTACTCAGTACTTGACTGAAGCGATTGTGGCAGGAGTTAGCACGCCTGTTTTTGAGCACTTTTTCCCATTTGTCTTTGCAGAACCTTTAAGCTCCATCAGGCTGGATAGAGAGCATCAGTGCACAGACATTTTCAGATCTCTGCAGGGATGTTCAGGTTCAATTTTGGGCTCTGGCTGAGACATTCAGTTGTCCTGAAGCCGGTCCTTTTGTTATCTTGGCTGTGGGTTTAGGGTTTGTCTTGTTGGAAGATGAATCTTCACCCAGTCCGAGGTCCAGAGCACTCTAGAGCAGGATGTCATCAGGGGTGTCTCTGTACATTGCTCCATTTAACTTTGGACCCTGACTAATCTCCCTGTCACATAACATCTCTGCAGCATGATGCTGCCACCACCATGCTTCACTGTAGGGACAGCATTGGGCAGGTGATGAGCAGTGCCTGGTGTTCTAAAGACATGATGCTTAGCATTCAGGCAAAAGAATTCAATATTTGTTTTATCAGACCGGAGAATTTTGTTTCTCGTGGTCTGGGAAACAACATTCAGGTATCTTTTTGCAAACTCCAGGCAGATTTTCTGGCTGTCTCCTCAGCATTGACTGAAGAGTGACTTCCATCTGGCCACTCCACCATACAGGCCTGATTGGTGGAGCAGTGCAATAATGGTTGTCCTTCTGGGATGTTCGTCTAACGCCGACAGAGCAGTGCTGAAGCTGTGTCAGCGTTAGGCCCTTCTATCCCCGATTACTGAGACTGGCTGAGCGGCTAGCTATAGGAAGAGTCCTGGTGGTTCAAAACCTCTTCCATTTATCAATGATGAAGGCCTCTGTTGGGGATCGATCACTTTTAAAGCCAACCTCGAGTGGTCATTAGAGGAACTATAGTTGTTGAAACTTTCAGGTTGTTTTCGCACTGAATGGCGCTGCACACTGGGCAGGTGTCGTGTGGTGGGAATAGAAATGATGGAAATTTAAATGTCATCAGTCAAAACTTTGTATTAATGGACAGCTACACTATAAATGGCTCCATCGGTTGGATTTGGTAGGTATTTTACCGGCTTCTCTAACTTGTTGGGCGAATGTGTGAACCGCTACAGTATTGAGCGACTACATGAGCAGCTATCCCATAAAGCTTATTGAGATTGTGGAAGAATTTCTAAGTTCAATGTAATTTGTCTCTCAAACCGAATGGGATTCATTAAGTTTTTAGCTGATGAGCACAGTAGTTGCTAAATACTGATATCTTTGGCAGCATTTAGCAGTCTGTGTTCAATCAAAGTGTTGGTTAGATACAGGCAGTAATGAGCAAACTTTGGTTTGGTCCTTTAAGAAAGTAAAACGTGTAGTGTTAATGATGGACTTGCCAGGTTTTGCTGGGAAACCAAGAAGCACTTCACTTTGCCATGACAACTGTACCCAAACAAAACCTTCTTTAACAGTTTTAGGGGAAAACGGTGTGTTGTACCCCAAGAATAAACCCTCACTGCTTCAGTTAAACAAAGGTACCTTTGCTTCTCCTTGAGTTCAGTTTATGGAGCAATGAGATGACACTCTTAAAATCTTCACTCTCGGGTCATTAGGTCATCGGCATTCAGTTATATACTTTGTATTAGTGGCTAAGGGGCCTCCAGTTGCTTTAGTACTCAAAGACACACACGCATGCAATTGATGCAAATAGAGTTGAAGAATAGGGTTTTGTTTTTATCGCCCCATAAAGCTCAGCTGGGGCCTGAGATAGAGGGAAGGAAGACGGGGATCTCCGCTTGTTGGCGAAGTGTGTTCTGTGTAAGATTTCTCTCACACACACCACCACCCAGCACGGCAGGCTAAGGGCAGGAGTATGATTACAGGCCTATTTACATTACAGCATAGAGCAATGGAGAAGGGGGGAGAGAGACTGGCAAGAAAAGGGAAAAAAAGAGGGAGAGGAAGAAGATGGTTTCCAGATGTGAGGTGGAATTCAGAGCAATGTGATTCCCCTCCTCTTCCTCTATACAGGGAGAGATATCTAGATCAGCTTGTGTGCGTTGTGTTGGAGAGAATAGGCGACGCGCAGAAACCACAAACCGGAGGGGAAGGAGAATGCATTGTGCTGAGGGTGAGTGAGGAAGCAGAACCGGAGCCAGCCGAGGGAAAAGGAGCGGTGGAGATGAGGAAGGGGATGGAAAGAATAGAGAAGAGAAGCAAGGCCTCCGGGTTGACCACAAGTCCAGAGATCTAACTTGGGGCATTTCAGCCGAGTGGAGGCTTTTCTGGCATCACGGTAGGTAGGAGGGACAAGCACTGCATGAAAAACCATCAGTCATTTCAGTGAAGACCCCACAGCTGTGCCGAGGGTGGCTCCAGCTTAATGAATGGAGGTGTCCATCACTGATTATATTAAGTTTCATTAAATTAAAAAAGATTCGTTTTATTTTTAGACTCTTGTTTGAAAACATGCTGAACTTATAATTTGCTCACTTCTATCAATGTATTTCATCCCCGATGGATCCAGATGACACATTTTCATATCTCTTAGTTGTTTCTTTGCGAGTCGTCCGTTCTCTCCATCACTGTTTGAGTCTCTCTCTCAGTGGGTCCAGACTCGGGGTCGTTTCAGGAAATACCAGTATCCACTTTTTTCCCCCCCTCTTCCAGGGGAAACTGACCGACATTCCTTGTGCCTCTATAAACAGAAAGCTGTCTGATTCACACATGCTTGTTCACATACGAACATGCACTCGCCATGCCATGATGAGTTGCACTGAGAAATTTGTGTACACAGAGACTCTGGAAACCTACTCAAATGGATGTTATAAATCTCCTTTGGCTGGAGTCTATTTTTCCTCAGAGATTTAGTGAGTTGAGTTCATTTTAAAAGCTGCCTCAGTTGGATGTGTTACTGATACCTGAAAACAGACAGACCCCACATGTAGAGTTAAAGCTGCTCTCATTAATATTTTGGTTTTATGGCCTGTTGATCACTTTAATTGCCTTTATTCCAGTTTTGTTTATATTAATGTAACTTATAGACTTACTGTATACTAATAGTTTAGCACCAGACTTTAAATAATAACTCAGCAGCTTCATACATCACAAAACCTGAACACGTTATCACTTTCAGGACCTGGTGGAAAACAACACAGAGCTAAAGGAAGAGTGAATATTGGACTTGGATACGTCAAATAGTCAGAGATGCATTTCTAAACAAGAAGCACTCAGAGTGCAAACCTCCAGCAAAGCGCCTCACTCAGGGCAGTATTTACTTTGAAGGGAATAGTATGTATGTATGTTGTATATATTAAGTTTGTTTTCTTTATTCTTCTTAAAGGTACTTTAAGAAGTTTGTAGTGCAGTAAAAATTAGATGAGGGTAACATGACCGATGTCTACTCTGGTTACACATAACAGGTGTTGATTTGTAAATAACTGGACGTGAGTAACCTGAGCTTAGAAATATTATATAGTATTATTATAACTAACAATGCAGCTCTTTCTCTTGATGGTACTTTCTTTAAAAATGTAACACATTGTGGAGTTAACTTGAAAGACAGATTTGAAATGTAAATGACACAATGGCATCATATTTGGATGCAAACTGTAATGTGATAATTAGATAATGTATAAATAATTATGTCTATATGCTGTCGATAAACACAATGGCAGTAAGTAACATAGATTTAAATAGTATTGTTATCACTGACTTTGAAGAAAGGTCGGAGCTCAAATGTGACATGATATTTCAAATCTTTATGTGTTACTTTCTATATCTATATTCCATTTGTAAGAATCACAGTTTCTAAGTTTTAAGGCTTGTGATCAGCTTTCACCCAATAAATCATTAGGTTGAACTTGAAGACCTCGGCGGAGAAAGCTACATTTGAATGGCTCGTTAACACGACCCCACTCTACACCTTGACAAAGTTTTATCAGAATCATTCAAAACTTTTTGACCTATTGTGTTTACAGACTGAATGACACACAGGCAAACGCTGCCAAACTTTAGCGGAGGTCATAAATGCTGATGTTGTTCTGTGACCGCTATAAAACTTCATGGGCCACATACAGCCCACTTTGGACTTAAGTGGGTTGAGTGAAGACATTTAACTCATTCACTGCCATTGACGTCTATAGCCGTCAATTGCAGTGAATGAGTCAATGGGTTTAACTCATTCACTGCCAATGGCTGGCATTGAATGAGTTACCTAAACATTGAATTCCTGAGACGCAAACAACAAATTTCAACAGTAAATCTCAGTTTTTCTGCATGATAAATGTGTAAAATTACAGAAAAAGTCCTGACAGCTCATTGTTCAGATTGTCCTGTATTTGTAAAAGATAATGTTTTTGGTTATTCACAGAATTTTTAATTTCTTTCTAACCACGGACTGACTGTTTTTGCTTTTGTTTGTTCAAAAAGTTTTTAAAAAGGTCTTTATTGGCAGGAAAAGCTGTAAAAGTTCTAAAAATACAGATAAAGATTCACTCGTTTACATTTTCCAAAGCCTTCCAGTGGACCTGATTGAAGTCTTTGTCGGGCCAATTTTGGCCCCTGTACCTTAAGTTTGACATCCTTGGATTACATGACTCATAAAAGCTAAAAGTAATGCACTGGTTGTTCCAACTAGGGCACTATGAAGGTTCAAATCTCAAATTGTTCATTGTTAACTTGGATGATTAGTAGTTTTATGGTTGTTGACACTCAGTATGGACATAATTTGGTTGTTACCCTGAAAATCACAGAGTCCGGCACCCAAGCCTAACGATAGCATCTCTAACCTTTGACCTTTCGGTGGTGCGAGACTCGAGGTACAGTCACGAAAACTGGTGAAAAACACCAGGAGAGTATTACCAATAAGCGTGCTATTTTCTAAACTTTTGCTGTTTAGTTTGAGGGGCTATGAGTATGAATGGCCTGAAAAAGAGACGATGAATAAGAAAACACAGAAACATTGGGGCCCTACACAGCTTGATAGCCTCCTAATTACTACAGTGCTGTCTGTGCAGCGTTTGGTGTATTGCCTAATCAAAATTGTACATCACTTCCTTTCCTGCTGCCTGGCAGCCGAGCACCAACTTAACTTGTCTAATTGGTTTGACCCAGTTTTTTGTGACAGGAAGCAGACTTTAGATTTCTTTAAATTTTGAGCCTTTTCTTTCTATTTCACTACGGAATCATCCAACGGCACTTTAAAGTTCCTCGAAAGACTTAAAATATGAAAAAATGTAGGTGATAGAATTATTGTTCTACAAATTATGTTTTGTACAACAAATGTGTCAGGGAGAGACACGATTAAAAGAAAACGGACTAGAAATGAATAAATGCACAGACTATACCAGGATGGGAAATCCCAAGAGCCTGCTTCAGGCATCAATCTCAACTAAAGCCAATTCAGCAGTGAATTTATTGGTGGAAACGCCGATTAACCCGTAGATTAAATCGGTGGAAATCCTCCGTCTACACAACTTCAGTCCTTGGTAGGACTTTATGCTAGGGGTGTGTACGCATGAGTAAAGACATTTCCCAACAATCCCAGCATGCTAAAACTGATCTGTGTGTTTGTGTATTATTGTGTTGAAATGGAGCTGTTGAGCTCTGGAACTGATACAGCGTTGCCACACACACACACACAGACAGAGTGACTTTTAAAGCTTTGACATGTCTGAAGTGAATACTGAATCACACAGACAGTATTCAGTCTGGGCATGTTGGGATTGAGAAATCTGTTCCACTAACAGCATTACTATGTCAACACCATGATGATTCATGTGATTTGTGTGTTTGTGTCACTATAAGATCACTAGGATAAAAATGTCTGTAGTGTGACAAAAGCAAGACTTTATACTTTCACTCTTATCACTCCGACAACATTTTTAACTGTTTAAACATGTAAACACATGCTCTGTTACAGATAACGGCATACAGCTCCTAGTTGTTTTGATATATAGTGATCTTCTAATGATCATTTTAAAAAATTGGCCTCTTAGCTAAAATTGACTCAGTGTTGTAGCAGGAAATCTCAGGATCAGCCCCTAGTCACTTCACAGCCACTCACACACAGTGTAAGCGCTCTGAGCTGTAGTGGCTGTTAGTGGTTAAGCTTCCTACTTATAGCGATTAGCTGCGACAGGCTGTTGTGCGACCGCTAGGCCTCCTACTGAGATGCAGAGAACATTGGGCTCTGTCCTTTTGTATTTGAAGGACACTGAAATGCTCCACTAATTTTTAAACCCTGACATGTGGTCAAATGCATTGTAACGGAGAGTTTATGGTTTAATTCCAGGTGATGCCAGACTGCTAGCATAACTTAGCATAAAAAATAGAAACAAATAGCTTAGTAAACATACCAGCACTAAAGTAGCCCAGGATATGAAGTCAGGACATCATCATTGTGTGTAAATGACCACAGATGATGTGTTAAACATGGGTGTACCTACTGTGGTGGTACAGTTCTGTTTTGAAGGCTTTTTTAGGATTAGCAATGTCTCTGTGTTTAAGGTTAAGCAGCATTTTCATTCACTAAAGCAAGAAAACTAAAGCAAGCATTGGTCGGTTTTTTTTATTGAAATTAACTGTACTCCAAGTCTTCTTATTTGTCTGACTATTGTATTTAAATGGCTCTAAAGGTAGCAAATATGGTTGAAATTGGCATAGGTGAAGCCCCGTAGATAGCTAGCAGCTAAAGCTACTGCTGAAGAAGCCAAACCCTGCTAATTCAAAACACTGAGCCTTGATCTATTAGATGGTATTAAAGATGGATGCAATTTCTGTGACAGGTTTTAGTCGGGAAGTCCGGTTTTAAAGATGACCATTTTTTTATTATTGCTGTCTTGATAAGAGACTGTGAACCTGCATCCTCACCAGCTAACAATTTGTCCGTCACAGCTAAATGGTAAATGGAAATGTAGCGCTTTTCTACTCTAGTATATTCAAGACGCTTTATACCTCATTTACAACTATTCATAGGAGCACTTTTTTCTGTTCTAAGTGTCTTTATCTAACATTCGCGCACACACTAACTTCAGTATCTTGCCCAAGAAACTTTGGCATGGATCAGGGATCAAACCACCAACCTTCTGATTCGTAGATGCTCTACTTCTTGAGCTAGGGAAGTCTACTTTTCTGAAATGCAAAGTGACAAAAAAAATACACAAAATCAACTTAATAGTTTAATTAGTAAAACTGAATGGGTCACCAGGAAAGAGTTTACTGAAATCAAGTTTGAGGGCCAAAGTGTTTTTTGCAACCACCGCTATCATCTGTTGGTGGCTATTAAAAAGAATGCAGGTTAAGGCACTTACTTGTTTTAAATATATTTTTTATTATTTGTGGATATAATTACCAAAAAGAACCAAAACTGTTATAAAAAGGGAGTAAATCGGCCATTTACGAAACCACAGTTTCCATCACTTCCTCTTCAGATTGATTTCTGTTTTTCTTTATCCAGTCCTGGAGCTTGCTGCTTGGAATTTACATGGTGACTAATGAGGTTCAGCGGTGAAGACTAGTAGATTTTCTTACTTTTTTACGAGAACTAGCTGGCTCCAGCTTCATATTGGACAGACAGGACAGTGGCATGTTTGTGCCCAGTTTAAACATTTCTTTAGGTTTGGTCTTAACCGGCTGTATCAATATAACAATTGACAGTGATTTGTAATCATTTGTCTTTAGGGTTAACTATGAAGGCTATATTGGATATAAAGTGTGCTGTTACTGCAAATAACAACACACTTTATACTTTGCTCACTGTCTTTATGGGGAAACATCTGAGGTAATATTAGTAAAAGTAAACATTAACAATAAACCACTTGGCACTCACTGGTTAATTATATCTAAACAGTAGAAAGAGACGGTGAAGGATAAGGTCGTGGGGGGAGTATCTTGTTCACACATGCCTCCTCCCTCCCTCTCTCCTCCCTCTTTATCTTTCCTCCCTCTGTGCTTCAGCAGCATTACCAGTCGTGGTGACTGGGAGGAGAGGAGCAAAGCATGCAGCAGCCAGTCAGTCATTTATAGTTCATTGTTTTCATCACTGCATTGTACCACTCAAAGAATTTGTTCTTCTTTTGTGGGACGTGGTCGTTGGGGGAAGAGACGTTTTCCTCTCTCTCTGGTGAATTGTTCATTTTTAAAGGGCGATTCAGTTTTTCTAACTCTATTTTTGTGCTGCTTGCACGATATTATGATCGTCCCACTTTGGCTGCAGTTGAATGCGAGTCTTGGAGTGGTTTAGACTGGCTAGCTTTGGTGCTTTTCCTGCCAGATTTATGAAAGGAGAGAGGTCAGTATGAAATTTGACTTCAGTGGAACTCAAAAGTGGGAGGAACCTCAGAGGATGGTTTGACTTGGAGGAAGGCGATCTTCTCTTGTGGAGTGGCATCTTTTCTACTGCGAAGAGCGAGAAGTCTTCATTATACAGGGGCAAAGGAAGACAAAAACCTCAAGTTTTTGGGTTTGAGAGCTTTAAATTCATAGACCAGAAGAAACTGGGCATCATCGGGAAAACGCACAAATCACGTTTTGGCTTCATCTCATCGTTATACCATGGCAGGGATGTACGGATGCTTTAAGGGTCGCAAGTAAGTTTCAGTTGTAAAATATTACCTGAAGATTGCAACACCTTGTTCTTGCATCACACGAGGAAAGAAAAAAAAACAAAAAACTGGATTGCTCACAGATATTGCTTCATCAAACTGCTCACTCAGGTCATCAACACAGTCTCTGCAAACCTGTGTCACAGGATATGGGTGGTGTCGGCCTTTTTCACGGGATTTGTCATTTTCAGTGTAAAACTCTATCATAATGCAGACTGCTGACTGCTGCTAGTACCACAAAATGTGTTTTCTTTGTTGCGCTCCACTCATTTTTTGCTTTCCACGGTATGACTACAAGTGCATGCAGCAAGAAAAATAAAAACTCTTAGAGTGCACTGACCTGCATTTGTATCCTGCACACCGTCTTTTAATGCAGTGGTCAAATCAGTCTGTATTCTTTTTGTCACCACAGTTAGTGACTCGCTTGGGAACAAACGGTCAACTGAGTAACTCGCAAGACGGGTTTTGACTGGAAGTCAGTGATTAGTCTGTAAATCTGAGTCAAACTCGCTTTTGTCATGTGTGCTGTAAACTACAATCAGGTGGATGGGCATGATTTCCTGTATGTTTTCCTGGAACAGGATCAGTTCATGTTGTTGCTCATTAAGGTTTGATGCTGCATAGCTGTGGCCGTGTTAAGAGTTTTTTCCTCATTTAAATTTGGATGCATGTTTCTGTTCTTGCTGATTGAAGTCCTCTGTGATTTTAATGCTTTGAATTGGCTAAATATAGGACACTGGGCTTGGCAGTGTGATTGGACCACAGAGGCTCAGCATAATGAGTGCCTTTAGCTTTTTGACTACAGTAAAGTGTCTTTTTTTGTAACAGAGCTGTGTAGATGTGGTGCTGGTTACACTGATACCCCCTTCAACTTTCTTTGTCTTTGTCCTCCCAGCCTCATGACAGTTGAACAGTGAAAGCTTTTACAGCCGCCTGAGTGGAGCTTGAACAAATTGTGTGTGTGTGTGTGTGTGTGTGTGTGTGTGTGTGTGTGTGTGTCAGTCACACACATACAACACTGAGCAAAAATCTTGAGTCTCTCCTCTTTTCTTGTTTTGCCAGGAAAATGGGAAATGAGTGCATCCAGCTTGATGAAAGGTGTGTAAACATCAGAGGTGGCAAAAGCATCCTGTAATTAAGTAGAAGTACAGATTCAACTTCATGTAAAAGTAAAAAGCACAGGCTCTGAAACGTACTCAAAGAAAGTAAAGGTAGCTCCTCGAAGAACGTTTCTACCTCTTATTTTTATGAAAAGCAAACTGAACCTTGGGCTATATTAAATTATTAAATAAAATAAGTAGATGGGAAACTAACTTTATTTCAGTCTAAATTGTCACTCAGGTAAGTAGAACATGAGCAGGGAGAAAGAAGGGAAACGGAACAAAAAGCTCTATTTTCTGTTGTCTCCATTGTAGAGGGTGACTTTGCCTCTCAACATGAAAATGTGTAGGGAAGAGTTTACAGTGGATTCAGCAGGTGGAGGAACCCTAAAATCAATTGTACTGGCTCAGTATGGGGAGCCATTAGATTCTCATGTACAGGCTGTGGTCAGCTGACCTGCTGCTACTGCTGCGCTGAGTTTTACTTATCTTTGTGTCAAAAGCTGTTTCATGAGTTGTCCTGGCTGATTTCCATCTGATTTCCACCCTCTACACCAGAGGCGTCAAACTCCAGGCCTCGAGGGCAGGAGTCCTGCAGGTTTTAGATCTCACCCTGGGTCAACACACCTGGATCAAATGATTAGTTCATTACCAGGCCTCTGGAGAACTGCAAGACATTTTGAGGAGCTCATTTAGCCATTTGAATCAGCTGTGCCCTTGAGGCCTGGAGTTCCCACCCCTGTTCTAGATGGGTTCATATGAAGGTGGAATTCAGTAAATGAATCTAAGGATCATCAGTTTAACTTCAAATTCATCTCTGCAACCCTTTTATGTAACCTAACTCTGACCATCAGCACTACAGCCTCTGTGCATCACTCACATGCTTTAAATCCATCACAGTACAGCAAAGTAACCTGTTTATCCTGTACTAAACAGTGTTTTCATGCAAACTTCAAATAACACAGTCTACCTCAGTTTGTTTTTTAGCAGGTAAAAACTGGTCAGAAAAATGACTACTCAAGTGAAGTGAAGTAACGAAGTAGGAATACTTTGTTACTTCCCGCCTCGGGTAAACTACATGTAACAACAGTCTAAAAGGCAAAAACAGTGTTTGTGCAATTTTAACAAGCTTGCCGATATTTAGTCTGGGTACCTTTTTTTATTCTTCAACAACCTGAACTCTCTTAGGCAAAGTTTCTTGTTATTTCTTTAAGTAGTCTTTGAAAATAGTTCTCCAGGCTTCTTGAAGGACATTTAAAGCTCTTCTTTGGATGTTTCTGCCTTTTTGTTCTGTTCTTTGCTAACATGATGCCACGCTGCTTCAATAATGTTGAGGTCTGGGCTCTGGGGAGAAGCTTTTTGCTGTCAGGTATGCTTTTACTCCCTTGGCCGTGTGTTTGGAGTTATTGTCATGTTGAAAACTGAAACAGTTGCCAATCAGACACTTTCTAGGTTGTATTGGAGGATGATTAAATATTTTCTGTTTATAATCCCATCAATATCGCCACCACTGGCTGAACCACCAAACCATGACAGAGGCTCTATTGTGTTGTATAGATGACTGTAGATACTCACTTTGTCTCTCTTCTGACCTCCTTCATCCATATTGATGAATTTGTAGCTTTTCTTAAAGATCACTTACAACTTAGAAATGGGGAAAAATGAGAAAAGACTTTTGTACTATATTTTATTCAAGTGCATTTTGGCAGAATGCACTAAATTAAGGCTGAGCCTGCATTTAAATTGAAGTCATGAGATTATTATTTCAGTCAGGGCAAATTGAAGCATTTGGTATTTAAGTGGCTACAACAGCATTATAGTTGGAGTACTATTGGATGCCCTGTATATTTTAAACCTTTTAAATGTTTCCGACTTCTATGGGCTTTCAGCTCCCCCGCTGACCCCAGTAGGCACCCCCGTCCTTTGGCACCCACCAAGGCAAGGGAGCCCAGGCCCATCCAGACCGGGGCCTACGGCAGCAGGACCGCCCAGCCCCCACAGGACCTGGGGCAGCCCACCTGACCCCACTGCAGAGGAAACTTTACCCTAACATTCAATCATCTCCCAGACTGCACAAGACAGTAGACACCCAGGTTAAGTTTATTCTCCACCTCTCCTGTGACTCTCTCCCACCTGCAGAGTGGACTCCTGCAAGGATGGAACAAACTCCCTGTCAGTTGAAGAGCCCCCTAGTTAGGCCGATGCACCAGTGGCCCCCTGCACCAGGGCTGAGCCCCTGTGCCCCCACCCGCCCACAACCTCGGCGACACACCAACAAGGACCTAAGCCCCCAAGGCCCAGCCAGAGCCCTAGCACGGAGGCGAAGCACCCTGTCTGTCAAACCAGAAACCTTTTTGTGGCTAATATATCTCTGCGGTTAGTAAGTGAAGCAAAGCTAATGTTTAAATCTCCCTAACCCAGATAGTTTTTTGTTTAAATCTGATGTCATTTTCCAGTTTGGCTCAGCAGTAGAGTAGAACTCCACAATAAAAGTATCAAAGCTGATGATAAGGTATATTCTCATTTTCCCACCAGTCCCCACTGGGATTTTCTGGTCCAAGACTGATTATGCAACTACTGCAGGTTGAGTTTGTATAGAAGAAATGGTGATGCAGCTGGAAATGAATGTAGACTGTGTAGAGTGACTGAAAGTGTTTGGTCAGTTGCTGTCTTGAGTCCATGTAAGGCTTGTTGCTAAGAGCACTGACAGATGAGGAAAGGAGATGGAGGAGAGAATGTGGCAAAGAAAACGAGAGCCGGATGTTGACAGGAACCTCCAAATGCAAAGGAGTGATTTCTCAATTTGAACCAAACCTCAGGGTGAAAAACATTTTGCAGTTTGTTGTTTAAAAGTTTTTTGTTTTTTTTGTTTTTTTTAAGTCTGAACCACTCAAACTCCAAGTTACATAAAATCAATATCCCTACATTTTATGCACCAGCCTTTAATTTGGTAACTTTCAGAGTTATGAAGTGACCTGGATGTGATCGCAGGTCCAGTTTATTTATTTTTTTTACAAAGACTTGTGTTGCAGTTGTGGCAGTAGCAAAGCAGGGACGAGCATATATGTTCTGTAGCAATAAATAACTGATCAACATTCAGCTGCCTTTTAGTGCCTGGTGAATGGATTCAAACACCAATGTCTTGTCACCAGTGTTTATTTTCTGCTTGATCACTTTGTTTCAGATGAATGCAATTTTGGAATAAAAAGCTAAGCTGTCTTCTGACTTATCTGGGACTCTGAATTGCTTTGCAACAAGCAGTGTCTTGTTTTATTTCAGTCATTTCAAATGAAACCACATTTTGTAACTGCCACTTCATACTTCATCTGCACTGTCTCCCAGTAGCTTATTTTTCAGGCTCTATGTTTACATAAACTGAAGGCTTGGGAATATCAGACATTATGTTGGTGCTCCTCTGTGATATGAGCACGCAGAGCAGTGCAGCATCATATTGAGTGTTAAAGGTCATTGTAGTTCGACGGCTTCTTATAATGCTTGATGGGATTAAATCGTGACTACTTGAATACTAAATGCATTGCTGGGAATTTCAAGGTTTGTGTTTGGGGGCAGATAAAGTTAGACAGACTGTTTTCATTATCTTTAATAGGGTTTCCCACTGACAACCAAGCAACAGCAATATTTTTTATTTTATTTTTTTTTGTCTATTTTGTGCTGGAGACCAGTCAAGATACTATTTAAAGCTGTTATTTTCTTAGTAGCTGACAGGCTAATACACGGCGATATCAGCGTGTTAGCACTGGCTAGCTAATGTGGCATGGATTTCCAGTATTAAACAGCACTGTAGCCTGAGACCATATGCATAGAGGTGTTGCAGTATACTGGTTTTGAACTTGATGAATAGTAAATGGTACACCGCTATGGTTAAAGGCATGGTTATTGTGGCTCTCTTCCCATTCACTGAGATGCTACTGAAAGCAATCTGTATGTTTAATGGCTAATGGGTTCATTATACAGTAGCTGCATCTATTTCTAGAATCACTTTTCACAACAGTCCTGCCAAGTCACTCGGCAGGTGCAGTTGGGCTGGAGAAGGATAAACTCTTGAGCAATTTATTTTAATCAAGTTTGTTGAATTTTGTTTTGCTACTTTTCACAGCATGCCGAGCATTTGCGCTAATGCTAGCTTCTTCATAAAAAATGTAGGTACGTTATTCAGTTTTGAGCTTGACTTTAATGAGTACTGAATAACTCTGACATTTTTTTCTCAATGGTTTTCCTAAACTTGTTTTAACATCTGTCGCCCAACACCTTTTAAACCAGAAATTGTTTTGCATTGCAAGGGTAGGTCACAGCCACATTCTTTGGAGTTCAGGAGTAAAAATTCATGACTAATTTCCTTCTCGGTCACCTTCTCCTGCTGATCGCGCAGGCGTGGACTGGCTGAATGGGTCAAGAGGAAATACCAAAGTTTTAAAGGCCATGTTCCCAGTTAGGTATGCGCAGCTAGACAAGAGACTGGGAATCGCACAAAGATGGAGAAAGGAAGGGATGGTGAGATAATGAGACGAGAGGTAAAAAGAATGAGGAGAAAGGAGGGGTAATGCATTGATGATGTGGAGCTGTGTTATCTGGATGCATTCTTTATACATTTTTCATGTCCTTTTATGGCCCTTTGGCTCGCATTGAGCGCCTTCGTGTAACAGAGATGGGTTAGACAATAACAAAAGTCATGTAAAAGCTCTTTAACATCTGGGAAGAGAGCAGTGGGAGAATGGAAGATGTTTATCCTACGAGGACGTTGCCTTTTTTCCATGCTGTTCCCCTATTAATCTTTTATTAAATAATGCAGACAAAGGCATGTGACAAGATGGCAGATCAAACCAGACTGTACCCTGTGCAGTGTGGGATGGGGCATCAGACCCAGGAAGAACTACTGCTTTATCTATCCCGTAAAGATATTAAAGTCTGAGCAGCACAAACACACCAGGCCTTCAGACACTTAATAAATTTAGTCCTTTCTGATAAATGAGAGTCCTTTAAGATAAATGAGAAAACTCTAGAATTGTAGAACCTGTAGACAGTAAGGTTATTGTAAGCATAAAGACTAGACTGACAAACATGACTTCATGTGGTCCCTGCCAAAAGACAAGATACAGCATGTTTCCTGAGCTTTAGAGGTGCTGCCAGGCTCATTTTCTAACCTTTTTTTTTAGCGGTTCATCCATCTTTGCAGTCTTCATACTAAGCTGAGCTATCGTGTGTTGGCTGTTGCTTCGTGTTTACTGTGCAGATATAAACATTCACTCAGTTCAATGAGCAGAGTGGCTGGGCCTTTGCTTTAGCACTTCCGTTTAAGTATTTAGATTAATTGCTGTTGTAAGCAGTGGACTTGACTTCGGTTTTGCTCCACAAGACTTTTGCATTAGGCTAAACATCATAATTTGCGTTTCATTTTCTATTTTGTTTCAGTTGCATTGTCTTCTACAAGTCATTGTCCTCAGTGAAAACACTTGCATTGTTGAAACTGGTTCTGCTCAGTGACGAGTGTATAGAGCTCAATGACAAAGCTTTGTGAGTACAGAGTTCTGTGTAAAACGACGTATTTTCTCCACAATGCTGGAACCCTCTCCAGCTGTTTCCAATAAAAGAACATTGTTTACTACAGTCTCTATAATTTGACATCATCATTAGTTTTCATCTAAAGCAAAATGCTATGATTCTTCTTGCATGTGCACAGAAGAGAAAAATAAAGGAAAAGGCAGATTTAGCCACAGGCATTAGCCTGATTTAAACCTCAGATATTATAATTCTCCACAGTGAGTATGTGCATGTCTGTCTAAACCACGTCAACACGATTACAGGTCATTATAACGCCGTGCTGATGACAGCCATGACCATTGCCATGGACCATTTATCTCTTTAGAAGCTGCAAGGACTCAAAAATGAACTGACTAGATTTTGGTGGTCAAAGGTTAAGATCACCATGACCTCAAGAAAACCACATTTTTAGCTGTAGGTTTAGGATAAAATGAGCATAACATGATTAAGTGAAAACATCAGAAAGGTCAAAGGTCAAGTCAGGACAGACAGGGATGTAATATGCATCTTGTTGGTTAGCGTATAACCACAAGGCAGTAATTCTAGTTTTAAAAAAGCAGTAAATGTACACCACCACAGATTGCATGCTTTATTTTGTGCAAACACAGTGAAGTTCCCATGCTGCTTCTATCTGTGTATACAACATGGCAGTCTGCAACTTATCTGCGCAGAGCGCTTCATCCACTCGGCCAAGTTTATCATTTCAGCTGCCTGGAAAAGAAAAAATTCCTTCTCTTCCCTCGCCGTTCTGCCTTGATTCATTCCTGCATCTGTCTTTTTTTTTTTTTTTTTTTTTTTCTCTTTGTGGAAATTGAAGGCTTTCGGCTCGTCACAGACCCACTAACATCTTATTCCCTCGGCCAGCTTCCTCCACTCAAGCCTTTCATGTTCTCCTAAGGCTCGCTTTGTGTCTCATACAGTATAGGGAATGTCGTTTTTTTTAGATTTGCTGGCTAAGCACCTAAAAATAGCTTTTTTTTTTTTTTTTTTTTTGCTTTTTTCTTTCTTTTTTTTTCTCTTTAGCTTTTCGTGACGGATTCCACGCTGTGTTGGGTCGGTGGTGATCCTGCTCAAGAAGAAAGAAGAAGAAGAAGAAAGTGTGTACATTATTGTACTTTATTGAGCCCCGTGGGGAAATTGCTCTCTGCATTTAACCCATTCACTCAGTGAAGCAGTGGGCAGCCATTGGGCGCCCGGGGAGCAGTGTGTACCTTGCTCAGGGGTACCTCAGGGAATTGTTATTTAAGAGTTGGTCTATATTGCCTTCCTTAAAAAATAAATAAAAGGAATTCAGAAATGCTGAATTCAGGAGGAAATACCAGCCCTCTGGTGATGCTCTGTGAATGAACGCGTCTACTTCAGGGGCTGGAATGTAAGGCAGAAAACAAATTTTCATTCATAGACACTGTTAACTCATTCAGCTCTAACAGCCGCCGCGTGACTCTGGTTTAGCTCTGCTTTTGCTACGTACAGCCGCACAGCTAAGGGGGTTGTTCTGTTTGAGGCTAATGGAAGTCCCTGCTTTAAGTCTGTGGAGACAGACCATTACAAGAGTCCCTCGAACAGACACAGTTGCAATGACGGAAGCCTGGTTTCAGTAGTGTTTAGCTTTGAAACGCTACACTTTGCTAAGCTTCTAGGCTCCGTCCCTTCACTATGCAGAGCCTAATTGCTGTTTGTAATGTAATCAGGCTGATATTCGCCAGTTTAACTGCTGATTCACAACAACTGGGCCCAGAGCAGGGTGGATTTGTTTTATGTAAGACCTACAGCAACTTACAGATTAGATTAGTCCTTTCAGATAAATGAGAGGCTGTAACACAGACAAACAACTTCGGAATGATGAGTGGGTTATTAATCACATCAGAAGCTTATTTTCTGAGTCAGTACCATTGAATGTCATTGTTGACAGTAGCCAATTAGTCAGCGCCATAAGCCTGTAGTGTAATGAGTCTCGTAACACTGGATCCATTGAGAGATTAAAGCTGGGCGATATTGGATTTGCGTTACGTCAGAAGGACAGAAGCCACATGGACAACACCCGGCTGGAGTCATCGGAGCTTACTGTTGAACTCTGTGGGCACCGCTCTCCACAGTTATCTATATTTAGTTACTTCTGTATAGCTTACAGTGACACTATGGTCTCCACACAGCTCCTAGATGAAGTGTTTTTGCTGTGTAATCTGGGCTCTGTTCAATCCCGTTGTCATAGCTGAATTTGGTCAGGGTTCGTCCACACCAGCAGTTTACAGTATGGCTTTAAAGTATTCTTTTGTGTGTTTTTAGAAACAATCTAATGACAGACAAATGTGGACATGCTTACTGTGTGCGTGCTCACTCTACGTGGGTGCTAATAAGGTTATTTCAGGTGTCTAATAAAGGCAAACTCCCTGCTGGTCTGAATACCTCTTCGTGCTAATCCATTGTTATGTAATAAGGTACACACACACACACACACACAGTCCTTGTCAACCATCCATAGAGTCATGCACTTCCAAATAAAGCTAATTATATATTTGAGAGTGTTTGCACTGCATGAAAGTCAGGCTGCTGAAGGATAAGTATGAAACAAGAATAAGTTAATGAACAGCTGACAGAAGATTCTCATGAAGCAGTGCAACCTTGGGGGGAAAAAAGCCCGTAACATCTAACTAATCTGAAAAGAAACAAAGCCTGAAATACGGTAAACCAAAAGTAGCAATTAAGGCTTTATGATGGCTCCTGTGGCATTGCTGGGTAAATATTGCTGTGAAATATAAGTTTTGTGTTCTGAGATTACACTCTGCTTATACTCATAACAGTATTTATGCCCTCTTTAGTATAAAAGCTACACAGTTACCACCTCCAGCACGGCCCACTTCTTCCAAATAAGCACCTGCCTAACAGTCCAGCATTACCCCGTCGCTACAGCCTGTTTATCTTTTGCTCTACATGTCCCTGCTACGAGCCCGCTTGTTCCTCTCTGCGTGCACAGGAGTTTTGATGCTCTCCTGGCATCTGAGAAAGACCCAGCGGAGCACTCACATTTTTGTTGTTATGCCAAAATCTTTAGCGTTAGCATGCCATGTGGCTAATGTGGCTAACATGACCGTTAGCTTCCAGAGCTAACTGTTCTAATCTAGTCAGAAACTCTGGAAATGTTAACACGGACTTTGACAGCAATAAACAAGGACAGGACCTAGATTGTTTTTTAAATAAATGGTCAGTTTAAAAATGGTAACTGTTTGCTGTTAAAACTTTAGCAGGAGTTTTTCTTTGTTTGGTTGGTTTTTTGTTTTTGAATATTTTTTTCCACTTATATTACTGGAGGAACCTCCAGTCACTATCCTTTTCCCTTCCTTATTTTCCAGTAGGATATCCATGGCAACACAAGAAAAGCCACAGCACTCTTTGTTAAAAGGAGAGTGGGCAGAAGCAGCTCTTTTCATTTAAATCAGTGTACAGTGAAACAGCCTGTTGTGGAGAAAGAATCTTGATGGACATGTGAAGCCTGCATTATTGTTTTTTTGTTTGTTTTTTTTAGGTGTATGGTGTGTATTAAGAAGTACTGGGTTATATTCTGAATCCACTGGTTGAAGCCCCAGAGATGATCTTAGCTGCACCATTGCCACCTCGGCTCTGTGTGCCACAGACTTGGCTTCAAAGTGAAATGCCATAAGTCAGTTACAATCATGTGGTTTTACTACAAACACAAAGCTGACCCCAACAACTCTTTAACATAGACTGAAAAAAGTCCTTCATCGTAAACTCAAATTAAGGTTACATAAAGAACACAGGCAAGCTTCAGTGCAGACATAGTAGCCATGGAAAAAGTCCTGTTTGTTCTGAATATGGTTGGATAAAAAGTTTTTGCATTAAGGTCGTGATCTCCTAGATTATCTGTTTAAAATTTAAGGCCCTTTGTTTATTTACTAAAATGTCTCTGTGAGGGAAAACTTTGTCCAGGGTCTTCTTACCATCTTTGGTTGCAAGTCTGTGTTTTGTTTCCACTGCGAAGCCTCTGTGTTTACTGTAAGTCTGTTTTCCCTTTTGTCTCTCTCTTCGTCCCAATATTCTTGTGTTTATCTAACAGACTCATCTTTCCTTTCATGCTGTTCTTTCCCACAGCCCCTTTCTCTGACCCCGTCCCCTCCCGCTTTCTTGTGTTTGTCCCTTCCTCTGGTTTTCTCGCTCTTTTCTCTCACTCCCTCTCGCTTTTTGTGTTCGTCTCATCTGCACTTTTCATTGAGTTTGCAAATCCATCCTTCTGTCTCGCCTGCCTTCGTCTATCTGTATTTCTAATGAAGCGGAGGATGTCACCATGGGGATCCGGCTTTGGAAATGGGCACAGGTCAGTCACTGTGACTCCTGACCATCTGATCTTCATCCTAACACATCTGTGTCACTGTAAAAGAGTTTTTGTTTTTTTTACTTTGTTGGATCCGTCCCTTGGAGGTTCAGGATTTAAGCTCTGTTGCTCATTCTTTAAAATGAAAGTTGAGCTTTAACATATCAGGATTTATTATTTTTGGCAGATACTTTTTTTTTTTTTTTTTACTCTCCTGCCAGGAATTCAAAGATCCTATATAAATTTCTATGTTTTAAGTACACAGACTGTATAAAAAAGATGGCTTCCGCCACCATGACGTCATTCACTGGTTAAGAATGTCCTGTCATGAAGCCCTGAGCTGAGTGTTTTTGACTACACTCTGCTCAGGAGGATACAATACGTGCATTCATGAGAACGCATTCATTAAATATTCATGATGGTACTGTCTTTTGCAGAAAACAATGCTAGCTTTTTCTATGCTAACTACATGGTGGCTTCAGTTCTATTAAATGCTTAATACCCAGACATGAGAGCAGCAGTTTGGACCCCATAATTTAATTCTTAAACATCAATACTTTGGCCCTCACCTGTAAACATTGATGTTATTTCTTACCTCTACCTGGTATTGATTTCATTCATATCACAACACTGTATGAGTGTCTATGCTCATTTCTGCTCGTGTAGCTGCTTTCTAGATACGCTTGAGTCTATGTAAGTGTGTATGCAGTTAACTCATGGTTGTACTGTGATCACCTGATAACAGCATTGGCATATACCAGTTTGTAACCATGGCATTTAAATAAAATACTTCAAGTATAAAAAATAATGTATATAGCAAAACAATACAACCACCGTGTGTTTAATACAAATCGGTGAGGTTCAGTCGTTTGTGGCTTTGAAATAAATTCTGATAAGAGAAGGTGTTAGACTACAGAGTCTGTACAGGATGATGATGATGATGATGATTCACACGACTTTAACAAACCAATAATAGCTTATGATTATATAATAGTAATACTGGTGAAAGGCCCTCAGTACGTCAATAGACCCTCTGGAATGTTCTCTGTTTCTTTAACACACAGCTCACTGTAAACACAGTTGACAAGAAGTTCTCCAGCTGCTTCCTTAACAGAGAGGGAGTCTTCTCACACTAACAACACGATTGGGGGGAAAAAAACAGTGGCGGTTTCTCCACCTTAAATTTTTTTTTAGCACAAACGATTCTATCACAGTGTTAACCTGTTAGCTCTTACCTGGAGCAGTCACGACACACCCTTCATAAGCAGATGGACATCGGTCAGTTGTAGTCATGGACACGGGTGCTGATAAAAAGAACTTGATGCCTATTGTGATTGTGTTTAGTTCTTTAAGGACTTCTCGTCTTTGTTGGCTTGCTGTTAAGTAAACTGTGTTCATGGTTTGACTTTTCCCATGATCCTCGCTTACATAACGTGAGGTTTAAGATTAACTGCAATATTATTTATGGATATAGATTCTAAGTAGACCTTTCTAGTACCAGTTTTGACTCCCTTTTGACTTCAGAACTGCCTTAATTCTTTGTGCATAGAACAAGGCACTGTTTCAGAGATTTGGGGCCATACTGACAAAAGATCATCACATAGTTTCTGCAGATTTGTCAGCTACTGTGACGAGAATCTCCCATTCCACCACATCCCAAAGCTGCTCTATTGCAGCAGTCTCCAACCTTTTTTTCGCTACGGACCGGTTTATGTTCAACAATATTTTCACGGACTGGCCTTTAAGGTGCCGTGGATAAATACAACAAATAAAACCAGTACCGGTACCAAAAAAAGGGAAGATTTATTCATAACACACGGGAATAGACCCAGGGAAACTGAGTTAATGATAAAACCGATAAAAACCCTGAAAACCATAAATTTCACACCCGAGTCTCAACTCCCGCGGCCTGGTACCAACAGACTCATGGACTGGTGGGTTGAGGCCACTGTTCTATTGGGTTGAGATCCTGTGATTCTTGGGGCCATTTCAGTACAGTGAACTCAATTGTCATGTTCAAGAAACCAGTTTGAGATGATTGAGCTTTATGACATAACTAGGTATCCTCCATCAGAAGGTGTGTACACTGTGGTGATTAAATGATGCTCAGTTGGAACTAAGGAGCCCACAGTGTGCCACAAAATATCCTCTTCACTGTTACGTCAGCAGCAGCCTGAACTGTTGGTACAAAGCAGGATGGATCCATGCTTTCATGTTGTTTATGCAAAGTTTGGACCCTACCATCCTTATTTCACAACAGAAATGAAAAACCATCAGACCAGTCAGCATTTGTCTTGTCTTGTATGCTCAGGTTTTGGTGAGCATGTGCAAACTGTAGCCTTAATTTCCTGTTCTTAGCATGTTGTAGCCTTTCAGCTTAAAGGTTCAGGCCGCTGTGCATTCAGAGATGCTGTTCTGTATCCTTTGGCTGTAACCATGGTAATTGTTAAGTCCCTTGAAGCAACTTTGTTGCTGGTTTGAACTTCAGCAGGTTGTCATGTCTATATAATCTAATTGCACTGAGTTGCTGCGATGTGATTGGCTGATTTAGATAGCTGTGTTAATGAGCAGTTTTACGGGTGTGCCTCATAATTAAAATGAATAAACATTCAGTCTTTTTAATTTCCTGTTATTTATTTTATTTTTTATTTCATGGGTGCTTTTCATTGACACTGTGAGTCATCACACCGGGGATCAGGCATCAGTAACCATAATCCCTAAGTAAACTCTACGCTTTAGAGAAGCATAAAAGGACCATTTGAAAAGTACAGAAAGGCTCTGAGTGTTTGTTGTTCGCTGATTGACGAGACTTAAAAAGGTGGTAAAGCCACGATCGGGACTGCAGTTTGAGTGTGGATCACCAGGGGGAAAACATCATGCTGACCTTTATTTTATTTGTGCAAAATTAAACTTGAATCTTTTTTATTGTTAGTGATTGGTTTTAGAAATATTTGTGTGAGCCGTGGACTTCTGGGAATCTGAGTTGGAAAGAGCTTGAGGAATACGGACTTGGGAAAACTAATTTCAAAAGCCAGAAATCACACATTTAGATAACATTAGTTTGGGGTAAAGGTTAAAGTTGATCCGTGATAAAATCCAACTATGTGACTTGTTTTTGATTTTGCTAAACTAAAAATTTGGAGCTTCTGGATGCACAAGAAATCAAGTTTAAGGTTTTATATGCATAATAAATAAAACTATTGTGATTAACAAAAAGGGGTTTTGAATAGTGCCCGTTTCCCACCAATTTTGGGTTCAACAAAAACAACATATCACAGTTTCCATAGAAACCTTTAAACCAAAGGAGATTCGTTCATTTATTGTTATTTTACTTTGGTTAGACAACCTGCACTTGTTCACAATGAATACATCCATGTTAATGTAATTTATTCTGTATTGAGTCAGATCACGGGGTTAGCTGTCAAACAGCCAGGGGACCTCCAGAATCTTTGGAATTCATCTCTGGAAACTGCAAACATCCTTATGAAATTTCACGCTGATACATCATCGAGTTTCTGTTTTCAGCCCAGTGAAGCATTGACAAACTAACCTCCACAGATTCCGCAGACCTGAAATAAATGGTGGCACAGCTACAATTAGACATGTTTGCTGAAAACCATATCAGCAATGAGTCAACTTCCTGCCAAATGGCTCAGGAAATCCTCAACACACAGCACAGTGCACGGCTAATTAGATTTGACACTAGAGTAAAACATTTATACAGGATCATCTAACTGGTTCACCATGCTGGAACTGCATTCACGTGGCCTCAGACGTCCTGTGGGCTCGAGAGAGCTCTGTGCAGTGCAAAGAGTGATTTAAAATAATAATAATGTTAAAATGATGACTCGCAAATGAACCTACTGTACTGTAGAGTGAAGGC
Source organism: Astatotilapia calliptera (assembly GCF_964374335.1). Lineage (NCBI taxonomy): Eukaryota > Metazoa > Chordata > Actinopteri > Cichliformes > Cichlidae > Astatotilapia > Astatotilapia calliptera. Next base: position 21,387,177 of record NC_137423.1, read on the forward strand.
TGACTCGCAGCCCGAATGTGAAGCCCTCAGTCCTGCTGCACACAGAGCCTTAACGAGGCACCCGCTCATAATGTGATTTCATATCTGTTTAAGGTTGTGTTCGGCGGTTGCTGGGCACCTGCTGTTGACGTGATGAACACTTGAGTTAACGGCGCAGGAGTACACTGGAAACATAGCAGGCGTGCCTCCGCTAGGACTGTTTGGATTGTGGAGACACATCAGATGGAGATTAAAGTTTAAATAGCAAAGAGAAGCACTTTTCACACGTTTCCACCTGTTTAATGAATGAACAACTACATCACCGTTAATGCATCCAGGAGTTGCATAATGAGCTTTGGGGGGATTTTATAAGGTGGTGACTTGTTATGGATGTAATCCGCCCCAACAGTCGCCTGTCCATGCGGTCCGACCACGCCAAGCCACTTTTACCAGCAGTCTTGACACTTCTAAGTAGGACTTTAATCACTTTTTAATCTGATCACATTGCAACTAGGTAGCTGCCATATCAGCCAAATAAGAAGGCAGAAGCAGGTTTAGATAAATGCAGACATTTATTTTTTTTCTATTTTTTTTCTACTGATTTATAGCAGCCAGCCTGATTCTGGTCTTGTTCATGAAACTTATGAAAGACTTTGTAATAGCTCAGTAGGTAAAGTGGTCACCCCATGATCGGAAGGTCGGCGGTTCGAATCCACTTAACGGCTACCCTGAGGTACCCCTGAGCAAGGTACCGTCCCTACACACTGCTCCCCGGGCGCCTGCTTAGTGGGCTGCCCACTGCTTCACTGAGTGAATGGGTCAAATGCAGAGAAAAACAAGTAATTTCCCCATGGGGATCAATAAAGTATCTATTATTATTATTATTATTATTATTATTATTATTATTAATCATCAAACTCATCATCTGTCTCCCTCCCAGCAGTGACAGTGCTGCCATGGCATCAGGAACTCCAGACGTGACGACCAATCAGGAGCCTGCTGAAGTCCAGGAAGAGTGCTCAGGTAACAGTTTGATTAAATGTTTTCTGTAAATGTTTGATTGGGAATCCAGGCATATTTAGTATTAATGTATGCTGAGTGGCTGTCTTCGCTGTAATCACATGAAAAGGTCGTGTCTGTAATTTGCATCATTTCGACCTTTTTTCTTTTCCGCTTCAACTTGGAGTTTGCAAGGTCATCGACATACAGGGAGAATGTGAAAATGACCTTTCAACTGTTTCTATTCGGCAGATGGTTCATACTTTCTGTGGATTGCACAGCTAATGAGTTACTGTCCATCCTGTAATCATTCAGGCTGTAGCTAACGAGGCTTCCTTGCTTTAATTTCACAGTACAGAGCAGTGAAAACCAGATAATCCAGGCACTTTGGCAGTTTTCTAGATGAAAGTCTTCTGCATGAAAAGATTGTGTTAATACAAACGTTGTACTTTTTTCTTTCTTTCTTTTTTTTTTTTTTTGCTTAATTTTATTTTGAAAGTTTGCAACAACTGAAACAAAATACATGTTTTTTCCAAATCAGTAGAATCTTATCAGTGCATGTTTTGTAAATCTCTGAGGTCTCATTTAGTGGGAACACATGCAGAAACTCCTGGTGCTTTCAGCTCTGATGACAATAATAAATGTTGTTTCAGAGATGGTTGGATGCTGGTACTTGCCAGCGATATCAGCAATGAGATTTTCTACTCACTCCCAGCAAAGATCCAATCAGCTCGAACGATCGCACACAAATATCTCCTTGCAGGTTGTGGCAGGAAATGGAGGAAAACACAAGGCTGTCGCACACAGACGTGCACACAGATTAACAACAAACAGAGTGGGAACCAGGATGTAGATGTGTGTCGACATGGAAAGGTTAAGTTGTGAGCTTCTTGTGAACACAGTGACTTAAGCAGACGTGATGAAACTGGTCTTTCGTGCCCAGGCTTGAGGTCCAAGATAATGTGAGTGAATAACAGGCAGAAGTTTGTTTTCAGGAAGCTCTCGGTTCAGTTTTGAATCTTGGGCTAATGCTGGTGCAATAATCCTGCTGAATTTTCAAGTTTGCTCACTTGCTTTTCACAAGAAATGAACAGTCTCTAATTTTTCTGGTAGTTTTGTTTTTATGGAGATCCCAGCCCTGATATTGTCTCCCTTTCAAAGGTCACCATCCTCTCACAGTTCAGCTGAGTTGTCCCTAATTTTGAGCTCAGGACTGTGTATAGGTCCTGATAGTCATAACAGAATGCATATGGAGAAACTATAATATCTCAGCTCTACGCTGACCTTCCACTGAATCAGCTGCCTTTTTCTAGGCAGACCTTTTGGCTTTAATAGAGTATTGTGCCTAAAATAGCACAATAAATGGTACTGTTGGGTGGTGCTTCCCCCTGATAGTTCATCTTGGCCATGCAGAAAGGCCTCTGAAGCTTCATCAAAAAGCAGGTTGGAACCTCCTCAAGTAAAGACAGCACTTTGTGGACTGCAGTTATCCAACAATAACTTGTTCTGTGTGCGGTTTAATGGCATCTCATTAAGACGCTAAAATTGGTTTTCATTATATTTTGACAGACTTTTATTTTAGTGACGTCTTTGGGTTTCTGTGTTACACAAAAAAATCCCAAAAGAAAATGCACCACATGTGCTTAACATGATCTTGAGTGAGTGACCCAGAGATTTAAAGCATCTTGGCCTCAGCACCAGGTTTGGATTCCAAACATTTTTCAGTTGGGACTTAGCTCCAACCAGAAAGTATATTTTTAGAAAAGAAGGAATGCTCAAGGATTCCCCACAGGGAGGAGGACGAAAATGACACAGCTCGTGGAACAAAAATGCATCTTATTTTGAAATCTCTACTGAAGAATGTCTGTGGATGGCTCAGGGGTAGGAGTCCTCAAAATAGTTTGACTACAGTTGTTCTGTTTGCTCCCGACTTCTTCTTTCTCATTGTTGTTTCTCTTTCTTGCAACTCAGCTTCTGTTTCCTTTCTCTGGGGATGTTTTAAGTGCCTCCTGTGGTGCGTGTAACAATAGATTTATAGGTTGGCCGATATTATCAGGTGATATTAGCTATTTGCCACTCCTATGGGCATCAGGATTTTAAAGGCCACAAAATGAAAATTTAAAAAGTAGAGTAGAAACATTAAAAAACACTGTTCAAACATTTTATAGGTCTTACTTAGTTTGCCAGCCAGAGGACTCTTCTCTCATTGGGATGCTACAAACACAGCAGCCAGCTGATTGAGCAGAGTCGGGCTGAACGTGGACGAGTAAAGAAACTACATAAACTAAATGTTAGAAATCTGTTTATGTTTAGTGTGTCTGAAAGAAATATATTGGAAAATCTAAATCTCCAAATATTGTCACTGCTGCTAAAATCCCGTTTCTGTCTAGCTGTGAAAACAATGAAACATGTTGCACTTTGTGATGACTTTTGTCTGATTACAAGTCTTTCTATTTGATGGCTACTTCAGTTTACTCAAAATATACAACAATAATGCTTTTTGCTTTTTTTTTTCTCCCCACCTTACAAAACCTACATTACCCACAATGCTCTTCAACCACTGACAGTTTGGAAAGCCTAGTTACATTCAGATTTAGTTTTTTGTTTTTTCCCCATCATCCTCAGCTGTATACAGGTCTACACCTCTACCATTGCAATCAATGCATTGCACACTGGTTTATGAACTGCTGTCTTACACCACGTTATCATTCTGGCTTCTTTTTGAAACAAGAAGCGCTGCCCCCTGCTGGCCGTTAGAAACAATGTGCACTTCTATAATGGCTTTGTTTTTCTAAACCACAGGCTGTTTTCATCTTTTATGTACAGTCTATGGTTTGACCCAGTAAATATTAGCTAAGCTAATGAACATAGTAAACATTGTAAGTGCTATACATGTTACCATTGTTACTATGTAGATGAATAAAAAAAAAAAAAAAAACACCAACTCTGCACTATTCTTTATACTGATCATGTGGTTTGAAGACAAATGCGTAGTGTATAAGTGCTGAGCCAGCCCACATCCCTGTTGCATGTGAGATGGAGCGAGGACCATTTCAGGTTCTTGATGACAGCTGTTTAAGAAGTTATAAAAGAGCTGTTGAGTTTTTCCACTGTGGTGCTAATAGACACGGACCCACTGTGGGGGTAGGTTTACAAGCTTGAGTTTGTGTCTGTTTATGCATATGTGTATTTTCAGTTTTCATGTTGGCCTCTGCAAACACATGCACACATCGTTTGCTCTGTGTGGTTCCCTCTGGGCTGCCTACCTGTGTCTTTACATCCACCACAGGACTAATTGCTCTATAACTCGAGTTCACACTGGGGCAGTGTGTAAAGATGCCGTGTGTGTAATGTTCTCATCAGCATGTAACTGTGCACCACCATGCAATGATTCATGATTCTGTCTTCTCAGGAAAGAAGAAGTCCAAGTTCCAAACGTTTAAAAGGTTCTTTGCCAGGAAGAAGAGAAAGGATCCATCAGCTGCAGGAGCGGACGCGAGCCTTAAAGCCAGCCAGTCGAGTGACAATGTCAGCAAAGCATCAGAGAGCAACACACTCACTCGAGCAGAGAAGGATAAAGGCTCTGGGTAAGATCGCACACGTGTGCTGAATGAAATGCTTTTATTTACAATCTGACGAAAGTACACAGAGCTCAACTAAGACCTGTCACGCCTCTACTTATTTATTATATGCTCATTTTGTCATATCTTCGTATTAAAGCTACAGTCGGTTGTAAATACTCGTAAATATACATTGAGTAGTGTGCATCATATATCTTCCAACAAATCGCTAAACTTGGATTAATCTGTTCCGGATTCATGAACTTGATAAATTGTGCATAAATGTTCGGTGTTTTTTCAGGTTTGGATGGACGCATTTGTAAAATCGTTTTACGTGTCCTCAGACTGCTTCATATTTGTGTGTGGGTGTGAGTCCTTACACACAAATCATTGTACACATTTCTAAATCTTACTTTATGCTTGTGGATCATATCATAATCATTTGCAACCCTTTTGAGGCAAATTTCTCTCCATGAACTGGGAGAACTGGAAGGAGTAGGAAAATAAAATTCAGTTTTATTTATACAGCGCCAAATCACAGCAGTCGGCTCAAGGCGCTTTGTATTGTAAGGTAGACCCTTCAATAATACATGCAGAAACAGAAAAACCCAACAATCATATGACCCCCTATGAGCAAGCACTGTGGCGACAGTGGGAAGGAAAAACTCCCTTTTAACAGGAAGAAACTTCCAACAGAACCAGGCTCAGGAAGGTGCGGGGCCATCTGCTGTGATTGGTTGGGGTGAGAGAAGGAAGACAGGATAAAGACAAAATTCAGTTGATTGCGATTTTTAGTCTAATGACATCTAATGGTGAGATTTTACACACTTTACCTTTAAGCATGGACCAACATTTCAAATAATTAGGTCAACCTGAGTCTCAGTCTTGGGGAAGACAACTTCACCTGTTGCCTACTGGTGGTGGTCAGAGGGCCCAGTGGCGCCTGTGTCCGGCAGCCTTGCCTCTGTCAGTGCACCCCAGGGTGGCTGTGGCTACAATGTAGCTGCCATCACCTGTGTGTGTGTGTGTGTGTGTGTGTGTGTGACTGGGTGGATGACTGGTTGTGTAAAGCGCTTTGGGGTCCTTAGGGACTAGTAAAGCGCTATACAAATACAGGCCATTTACCATTTAGGTAAACCCTGTGAGCCGAAAGGCTTCAGAATGCTCCGAACACTCAGTTTTAGACAGTTTTTTCTACTCCTGGCTGTGTTTGATGTCAGAGAGAAGAGATATCTAAAAACTGGTCATCTGTAGCACACATCTCGGGCTGTGACTAGCCCACCGACCTGTTGATCAAAGCTTCTGTTTGTGAGGGACAGGACAATATGACAAAAATCAATTTGAAGGAAATGGAATGGAACTAAAACTACATAAACGGTGTGTTTTTAAGCAGAACCATTTTCCTCCCATTTCCCTTTCAGATGTAAAGCATCTAAAATGCTAGCTCTTATTATGGGGTTTAATTGAGCCCAGCAAAATATGAATCCAGAATATTATATCATTACTTTACTGCCATGTTTAAGGGATTCATCAAGAAACCGCACCGTTCTGTAGCCAAATGATATATTTCTGCTCACGTTGTTGGAGCTCATCCATCCATTCAGGTCAATAACGTCATGAGCACATTTAAAAAAGGAAGGTTGTGTTTTAACATCCATCTCCTGTTCTGTCAAACTCACCTCAGCGAAGGCTCGGCGCTTCCTGTTTTGTAACAATTAGAAGAATGTGTGTTTTCCTGTGGAAAAGTCCTGAATTTCTTTGTTTTCCTAAGCGGTGCCACTTCCTGCTTTGTCTCAGTCTGTCACAGGAAATATCTAGTTACATTTTACTGATTTCTCTCATCATCCTAATTACTGGGAGACAACAAACCATCACTTAAAAAACTAAAAGTGTCTTTTCAGTTGATATATATTTTTATACGACACATTCCAAACACTCTGCATGGGTAGTTTATGGTATGTTGTTGTATGTCGTGATCCGCCATCTGGTTCTTTTTTTCTTCTACCTGTCTTGTTATAGAAGCTGTGAAACATCACTCTGTGCTGTGTTTATTTCTTTGTCTTCCTGTTTCCCAAAGGTCGAAGATCAGTCTGGGAGGCAAGGCTTTGTCACATGACTCCGTGTTTGTTTCTGACTCATCGGAGGCGAACGAGGCTCTGGGGGCATCGCAGGACAGCATTCATGGGAAGGTGAAATCACTCCAGGTATGCACACACAAACGCAGTTACCGGATCAAAGATAAACATGTTAAAGTTAAAGTCCTCTCAGGTCTAGTACACCAGAGATCCCCGACCCCTTGACCTTTGACTACAGGGGTTATTAAGGAATAATAAACAATAAAGATTCACAGTCTGACACATTTAAGTGTGTTTGGGAGTGAGCACTTCTATGCCCCAGGGCACTGAACAAAGTGCTGCCAGCAGATCTGCTATATATTAAGCCTGTGGGATTACGAGTAATAAGTGGCATTAAATAAGCTTTGACTTTTTACACACAAGTTTTGATCCATGTGTAATGTGATAAACGCAGCGGTTTGGACAGGCGGAACTGATGTGTTTCACAAATAGAGATTAAAGTTCTGTCAAAGCAAAATGAAAGGACCGCGTGATGAGAAGAACTGCAGACAGATAGAAAGAGTATCTGTCACAATAGTGGGCTAAAAGGGGAAGACATGAGACCCAGATGGATGCGCTGACCTCCAATGAAACGGCTCCGCTGAGCTACAGAGGAGTGAGACTCAAACAACTCCTTTAAGCGATTTTTGCTAAAAAGAAACACTTTCTCCTGTAAGCTAAAATAAAACAGAGGAAGTGTTTGATTTGGGCTCCTTTGTAGATCAGAAAGTGTGTAACGGACACGGGCAGAGTGCCTGATAATCAAATCCAAGAGTTTTCAGGCAAAACAGCCACAGATAGTTTGGCGAGATGCAAGTTGCTAATAGATTGATTTCCATAAAGTGAATTTACTGTGGAAAAACAATCTAATGGAGATTTCCTGACCTTAATCCTCGCTGTGAGCTGTGCTGCCTGTTTGATAAGCAGAATGAGGCCATTCCAGAGCCAAAAATAAACACATTATGTAAGGATCGATACACTACAAGGCCATTAACATGATGCACAGGAGAGTGACTGTCATGTAGTAACTCACTAAACAAGGGTGTTGCCACTGTGACCGGTCCAGAAAGCTTCAGATAGAAAAAATTCCATTTGATGGCGTTTTTGGGCCTGCGTTTGTTGTCCAGTAATATAGCTCTTTAAGCGTAGGAATTCAGACAATACAGAAGCTACAAAGATGCAATTGCATCCTGTCCTACCAGAAAAATCACACAAAAACAGGACACCGGCCAACTGAGATGATATAAAAGACAGGTGTAGCTGCTGTGAGGTCAGCCACTGCTTTATGAAGTTGTGTTATGTTTCAACGTTGCCTTCTTTGGTGTTTTGAAGCTGGATGTTGCAGTCGAGGGGTAAATCTGACCAGGAAGCTCACAGGCTAGTAACATGTCTATCAGAAGTCATTTACATTGGATCATCTTCCTTTCTGTCAGTGAGTTTAACATTTTGCTCACTCTTACCCAAAACTAGTAACCTGGTCCATAAACCTATCAGGAAATCGTTTACTGTGGTCACAGCTGACAGCCGATTTCTCATTGGTGTATACAGGAGCAACCACAGCTATCACCCCCTGGTGGCCGTTAAAGAGAATGCAACTTTGCGGCTACAGTGTCTCCATCTTTTACACTGTCTGTGGCCCGACAAGTGGACAATTTTCACTCCACTACAAAGACTTTTGTCTTCTGTGGGACCGTGGCTAAAGGGCAAGCACTAACAACTGTAACACACTAACCACTGGTTCAACATATTTTTGATGCTGCCCCCTGGTGACAGTACACAGCTACTACATACAGGTGGAGCTCTGCCGTGCTCTGCGTTGGACCTATAGACTACCAGTGCACTATTACAGCGGAGCGGAGGATGAATTTGAGGATGTCCACCCTGTCACACCGCAGCTAGCATCATGAGCAGAGTGATATGATTGGCAGGTGCAGTTTAATAGAAGGGTAAATGCTCACGAGAATCTTTGTGCAAGTGTCAGTTAGCTCCATTATATTCAACAGAGAGCAGACATGTGTACAGCTGATATGGGCAAACCAGTGCTAAAAGGGAGAAATGCATGAATGTGGTTTTTGAGGTGAACCCTCCCTTTAAGCACATTTTCACGCACATTTAAATTAAAAAACTACATTTCAGATTAATTTTAGCTTCCACCCACAAACAGCTTCCAGTATATAAGCTGATTATGTTAAAATAGAAACATTTAGAACAGCAGATTCTTTGTGACTTTGTCAAGAAACTTGTATTGTGTGTCCGTGTGTGTCTGTGTGTGTTGGTGCGTGCCAGTGTCCAGCCCTGCAACAGAAAAGCTGTATTGTCCTGTGCTGTGAAACTGAGTAAATGAGTCCTTGACTGACTGTTACAGGGAAGCACGCAGATAAAGACTGTTTGAGTTTCTGCGATACCAGCTACACACACAGATACACAATCACTTTCAAAGGGCTTTCGCTTCTCTGTCAAGTGCCCAGCTATGAGTCCTCACTGGTCATTCCCTGTTAGTCATATTCCACCACAGTAAAGATCTTTTCCCCCTGCAAACAGCTGTAATGCTCAATAAACATGTACTCAAACACGCCATTGTTAGCCTTTCATACAGAGCTGTAGTTTATTAAACAGGCTCTCAGATATGGTGTTTCCCCAACTGTAAGTAATGATAAACACCTTCACTTCCTTATAAAACAAACAGGTGAGCACATGCCTGAAACGTGCACACACTAACCCTGCTGTCATAAATGTGCTTTTTTTTTTTTTTCCCTCCTCTGCAGCTTCAGCTGAAGCAGGCCATCAAACTGGGCTCTCCACCGTCTCTGATGTGTGTGAAGAGGGCAGAAGATCCTGCGACCATGTCTGAGGATGACGGCCTACCCTGCAGCCCACCAGAATACACAACAGTTCACACGGTCTTGATAAAGACATGCTTTCAATGATGCCTTCCTTCTGTTAGTGCCCCTGAGTTTGGCTCCTAACATTCTTCTCCTTGTTCTTGGTGCGTCTCCCAGAATCAGGCTCAGGCGAACAGTTCCATCAGTCTGGAGGGAATAGACAGCGATGAGGACCGGGTAAGCGTCAGCGCAACGAAAACTAAGATACTGCATTGTTTATTTCATGCTTTGTTCCATTCACAACCGACACATTTACCGACGAGTGAACTTCCACGCTGCGATGCTTTACGATCTGCACCGTGTCCTGCGTGTGGCATTGCAACCAAAACAGCGATTCAAGTAAGATCGATGTGATTTGTTAAAGCCAGGAGGAATCTTTGTGGATGTGTTGGAGCTGTGTGCGATTGCTCCTCATGTGACTGTGGCGGAGAACAAATCTCATGATCCCGTCTAATCACTAAAACGCTGCTCTTGGTTCTAAATAAAAGCCCCTTCATGCAAAGTGACATCTTTCCCTATGTTCCCGCTCTTTGGCGCTCTTTTTCCCCCTCTGTTGCTTTTAGTCTTTTTGTTTCAGCTTTCTCTTTTTTGTATCCTTAAATTGTCGTCCTCCTGACCCTGCGTATAAATCTGCGGTTTAACCAGTGTTACCCAGAATGCCTCATATTCTCCCTAACAATAATTTCAAATGAGTCCTTTTTATGGATCTAGAGAATCACAGTGCCAGTTCACGATAAGGCAAATGTCCCGAGAACATCAATTAGTCTCACTGACTATAATATGGCCTAGAAGCACAGTCAGCAAACTATGACAAAGGAGCCTTTAATGATAGTGTACTTTTAGCAGTTTCAGGCGGGTTTTGGTCATTCTCCCACTGGAAAGAGCCACAAATGGCTGGCTACAATGACAGGCACACAAAACCCTGAAAATATCCCCTTTAAAGTCAATTCCACACACAGGAATGTGGTCAAGGATAGACTGCACTTACAGTGGCACTTTGTGCAGTTTATCCATCCACTGAGAATTCACTAAGACATCAATTGTTTACTTGATTGTGGGTTTTGTTGTTGTTGTTGTTTTCTTTTTTGTTTTTTCCCCCCAGGCTTTATTTAGAAAATGAATTTGATTTATTTGCAACAATCCAGGCTTTGACTCACACCATCGCTGTCAGCATACGTCACTGTGGAGACTTAGGTCTAGGTCAGCCAGTGTTAAATGCATTTACAGTAAATATAAAGAGTGCAGACTTTGTCATCTTTTCACACATACTTGTCTGTAGTTTGTGGATATAAGTTGGTCATTAGAGGAGTTCAGACTGCCTGTTTCTATTAGCAGTGGATGATCAAACTGTGTGTAAGACAAAGAACATCGTTTGAGAATGAGATGATCTGAGAATCATCTCCTGAGTTTATTGTTTCCATTGTGTTGTAAAGTGAAGCCGGCACACAAATGTCTGTAATACTTCCAGATCCCAGCAGGGAGCGACTCTGCTAGTTGCATAAAGAAGCCAGATTGTCCATAGATCAGACATAACATCATAATCACCTGTCTAATATTGTTTTGGTCCCCTGTTTTCTTCCAAAACAGTCCTAACCCATCGAGGAAACACTAGACCCCTGAAACTGTGCTGTGGTATCTGGCACCACGATGAACTTGTCTGGCCAGCACATCCCACAGATGCTTAAGTGGATTTAGAGGCAAAATCAACACCTCAAACTCGTCGTTGTGCTTCTTAAACCATTCCTGAACTATATTTGCTTCGTGACAGGGTCCTTTATCCCGCTGAAAGGGCTCACAGCCATCTATACTGTTTGCATGAAAGGCTGCACATGGTCTGCAGCAGTGCTTAGTTAGGCGGTACGTGTCAAAGCAGGACCCAAAGTTTCCCAGCATCCTCAAAGGTTCCATTAGTGCCATGTATATGAAGCCACCTATTATGTAAGTGAACACTGACAGCGTTAGCAACCAGCTGATTAACAGCATAATCTTTATTGTTATTAGATGAGATCTAGATGAATTAAAAGGAGAATCAATACTGGATATAACATCAGGTGGCCAATTGGAAACGAATGGATACTAACATATAAGGTTACAGTGTATCACTTATTGCAGGTTTAAGGAATCAGTGTTTTTTAATTGTGAGTCACTGTTTGAGACTCGGTGATGAAACGGTGCTTCAGACATAACATTGGCTCAGCATCCTTTCTCACCATGGAGACTGGAACGTGATTGGCTGTTTACTTCTTTCAGTGTCGTGTTTTTAAATCCTGTACGGACATAAATGGAGAGGCTTATGTTCAACACATATCTGCAGCACAGGAAATAGTTGTCATGTGCCGTCTGTGATAGTGGAAGATGGGCGTGCGTGTGTGTGTGTGTGTGTGTGTCTGTTTGGGTGTGGTCATAACCAATCCTCCAGCTTCTCTTCAAACCTTAAATGGAAGTCTGCAGCTTGACCTCTTCTTCCTCTGTATGTTGCTTTCCCCCTTTCCTTCTCTCTGACCTTCTTTTTCTTTTCTCCAGCCACAGTACATGTTATTCCACTGACCGTGTGTGTGTGTGTGTGTGTGTGTGTGTGTGTGTGTGTGTGTGTGTGTGTGTGTGTTGAGTGTTCAGAGTGCATTCCAATGGTTTCTTTGGCAGTCAGCATGTCTGCTTGTAGTTAAAGCATTAAGAGTCTGCCTCTCTCTCTCACACACACACACACACACACACACACACACACACACACACACACACACAGGGAAACCTATATTTTGTTAAAGAAGTACTGTGTTATGCGATATTTCATGAATATGTTTTAAGGGTAATTTCAGTTAGATCATAAAACAAACCATGTGTTCATACAACACAACACACTTTTTGGTTTACATGCAGAATGAAAACTATGAAATGGTATTTTACAGTCTAACAGATGCAGACAGACATTAGCATGTAGTGTGTGTGTGTGTGTGTGTGTGTGTGTGTGTGTGTGTGTCTTTAGTGGAAGAAGAGCAGTGTTTTTGTGGGTTTCGTGTTGAAATAAGTGAAAAGGTAAGTTTGTGAGAGGTGAGAGAGGTAGGTTTCTGTGATGACAGACTAGTGTTGGTTCTGCAGATAAGGACTGCTCATGTTTGTACAGCTGGACTCCCCCTCTCCTGCTCAGTCTCTGGCTACTTGTTTGCATCCTTGGGGGATTTTTCAATGTTTGTGCTTTTAAGCTTCTTACAAGTGTGGCTGATGTCTGAGAGTTGACCACCTCTATTTGGAACCGTCCCACTTGTGGGGGTGGACAATTGGATGGATGGTCAAATTCTGTCCCCAGAGATCTCTCCTGGTTGAGTGTTGCTAAATGCTAAATGAGTGTTTCCTGTCTTCCCAGCTGTCCTGCGCAGCCTCCAGCAGAGCAGTGAGCCCCCTGGTGGTTCCAGGAGACTTCAGCCAGCCGGCCAGTCCTTTTGTCTGTCTGGATAACTCTGCAGCCAAGCACAAGCTGGCCCTGAGGCAAAAAGCCAGGAGGAGACCTGCCAGTGTAAGAGGGGGAACAAAAGCTCTAGCATGAATAAACACTAATACTCCCATTACTTTAAATGGATCTTTATAGCTTTTCATGGCGTGGCTCTCATTGCATAGAGTCTCTGTTTTGTGATAAAACTGGACCTAACAAAGTAATTCCCCAACTATAAAAAAGAAACCTAAACAGTGGGACAATCAAAGTGATTAGTCAATAGTTTCCCCACATTATCTAAAAACCTTTTTATATGGAGGTTAAACTTAAAGTGAGTGCAGAAAAGTACAGCAGCCAGAGAACGGGTCAGGTGGTCCTGTCTGCACAGGCGTTCGTCCTTCTCAGTCATTCAAACTTTTCAAAGAAGTTACGCTGAGAAAAAAAGTGATTTTACTGATACAAATTCATGAGACCTGTTGCTGTATTGGATGTTATCACATGTGTGCTGCTACAGTTTTCTAGGACTGCTTAGCTGACTGTTCATTGGCGATTGATGATGCTGATGTCACCACAAATGTCTCGTTTCTGTGCAGCGAACAGAGGGGAAAGCAGGGCAAGAGTCTGAGATGGAGGCGAAGCTGACGACCTCCACACCGCTGCAAGACCAGCAGGAGGCAGAAGGTGTGTGCGCAAAGCCCCTAGTTTTCATGTATGGAAGCCTGTGAATGCCAATATTAAAACAAAAGTATTTAATCAAATAGAAGGGTTATAGTCCACATGAGTGCAAAAGATGCATATATGTATTTGTTTAAGTTATTTTGGTAACACTGTAATTAAATGGAATATTACTGTATTTTATGTGAAATTACAATGCAATTATATTTACATACACTTAAACACAAGAATAAGGGGAGAACAAATCAGGTTTTTAAAGGAAACAAAGATATAATTCTACTGTGAGTAATTTTAACTACTGCATAACCTTACAAGAAACCAGACACACATTTTAGTGTAAATAATTTTAATTGCAACAGTTGAATAATAGAAAATCAGTCATGAATATAACTTTACAAAGTTATTTAATATTCATTATATTTATATTTATTTATTCATAATAATTATTATTTTTTATAGATAATTCACACAAATAATAATGAAGTGGTTCATATTGGCTGCCATCAGCTTCCATATCCTTGTTACTTATAAGTCTGATGATAAGATGACACTTTTTTGTGTGTTTGATTCAGAAGTGGCTGATGTTCTGCTGAAACCAGAAGTTGAGAGGGAGGAAAATGAGGAAGAGGAGAGCGAGGAGACGGATCAACCACAACATTCCATACAATCCCTGTTGGGAGATGAGGAGGAGGGAGAAGATGAGTCCGATGCCGAACAGGATGTTTCTCACGGCCCGGACACTTCCTCTCCTCCTGAGCCAAGTCACTCGGAGGAAGAAGACTCCGACAGCCAGCCCCTGCCCTCCTCCAAGCTCAGCTCAAGCGCCTCCTCTCTGGATAGTCCCAGGTGAATAGAAATGGTTTCCTTTTGGTTTTCCTCTCCCAGGAGTGTAGCTTGGTTTGTTTCATCTTATCTCTTGATTTCTGCTTCTAGGGCCACACCAGAGCCCCCTTCTGGCTTGACGGACACAAGCATGGCTTCCAGTGCAGCGGAGAGTAAGAATGTAAGTGACTCTGCATCTGAAAGTGAAGAAGATGGGCTCCAGAACCACGGGGAGGAGGAGAACTCCTTCTTACAGGAGGTGCTGAGCTCTTTGAAGACGCCCCTCGTATCTGCCTCGCTTGATATGAAAACTGAGGGCGCCGTCCTGGAGATGAAGGAGGAAGAGGTCAAAGAAAAGGAGGAAGAAGAGGTAGAAATGGAAGAAGAAGAGGAGGTTAAGGAAGAAGAGGAAGAGGTGGATGAGTCCCTCAGTTCTCAGGCTGCTCCCTCGTGCTCCATGCTGTCAGATCAGACCACGAAGGAAGAGGAGCAGGTTGTCACTTCCTTGTGGCAGGAAGAAGAAGAAGGAGGAGTGGATGCTGAGGAAGAAACGGAGGAGGAGGAAGAGGAGGAAGAACCAGCTGTGGAGAGATTTATTCGATCTGATGTATGAATCTTTGGTTATTTGACATTTTAAATGGATTTTGTGTGGAAGATAAAAGGCCCCATGCCTTCCTCACTTACCCTAAACTCCTCTGACGCTGCTTCGTGAGTGTCTTCATATATTAGGCAGTTTATATGTCAGCCAACGCGCACTGTGGCAGGAACAAAGGGAAGCATGATGTGAAGCTACAAATGCAGACACGGCCCAAAACTAGAATTAGACTCGCATGAGATGTGAATGTTCCACGCATGGAGAAAATGAGGGAACACAGATTCCAGTGCAAGGGAACTTTAAAAAAATGTTCATCCACTTTATTTTTAAAAATCTAAATAAGGTTAAATTGAATTTCGATTTTTAAATCCAGCATTAACTAAAAGCTTTATCAGAAAGACATTTGTCACTAAAAGCTCTTTCAGATGTGATAGAGGCGTAGAGTTATTATTTTCTCATTTTTAGAACATTTTTATTTAATTACAACTTTTGCTTTTTATTCAGTTTAGTTTCTCTCAGGAAATGGAAAAAAAGGTAAATGCAAGAAAACAGATTTAACATGATCATGGTTTTTTTTGGGGGGAGGCACTATTGCCTCACAGGTTCTGAGTTCAATTCCACCATCAGGCCGGGGTCTTTCTGTGCATGTTCTCCCTGTGTTTGCGTGCGTTCTCTCTGGGTCCTCTGGCTTCCTCCCACAGTCCAAAGACATGCAATTAGTTGGGATAGGTTAATTGGAAATTCTAAATTGCCCATAGGTATGAATGTGAGTGTGAATGGTTGTCTGTCAGGGCTCTAGAGTGCGACCAATTTGGTTGCAAATGCGACCAAATTTTTCAGTGGTGCGACTAAAAAAAATAAAAAAATTTGGTGGCACCTGTGCGACCAACTGTTCGGGTAACAAAAAAAAAATAAAAATCTCTGCAACTCTCCGTGTGGTCAACAGACACACTTTATCGTGGACTAAACCAATCAGAGATAGTCAGGGGCGGGACCTCTCTGATTGGCTGTGGTCCAGTTGAAAGTGCAGGTGGAAGAGAGAGGTGAGTAGTTTGAATAAGGTGATATCAATTCATTAATGGATTCCACACAAAGACTTAAACACAGAGCGGACCCAACACATCAGAATCAGCTTCGTCTTTCTCGGCTTTCTCACCCGACAGCCTTTACACGGACACGCTGTTGGAGCTTAGCGATTCTGATACGTCGGGTCCGCTCTGTGTTTACGTCTTTGTGTGGAATCCGTTAATGAACAGTGTCCCGTCTCAAATCTGTTTTCTGCATTATTCATTTGCTTATTACCCACCAGTCTACCGTTGTTTACAGCGCTGTCTTTTTCTTTTTTCACTTAAATGACCTTGGACAAGAAAGCCTAATTTCTGCTGTTCAATACTGAAGAAATTTAAACTTCTTAAAATTATGCAAAATTGCAGAATATTTTTAAGGTTATCTGCTATAAAAAGCCAGACCAGGAAAATCTCCTTCATGTTTTTCTGTGTTTTATTCTCAGTTACTTTCACATAAAGGCATCTGCTGTGATTTTCACAATTCTGATGAAGTCTCACATGTACCAGTACTGATAAATGATCAGAATTATAATATTTCTGACTGTCTGAGGCTAAATTGAATCGAATCAGGACTTTGAGAACCGGAATCGAATGGATTATGGAAATCAGCAATGATACCCAGCCCTAGTGAGCAGCCTACGCTCGACAGAAGTGGATGTAGCTGTGGGTAATGAGAAAAGATGAAAAGAACGATTGATAACTTTTTTGTTAAGTTAAGGCCTGAACCGTCATAGCCAGTGCTCTGACACAGTGCCATCAATCTTGAAAAAGCACAGTGTATCCAGAAAACACATTATATGCTGCAATAAATGCACAAGTGTCCCCTCTCCCAACTGCCTCTCAGCAACAGACAGCAGCAAACAGGTCGTCAGAGGAGCCGAGATGATGATTAAGTTTAACATTTTCTACAATATTGACAAAGCACTTTAAGCACACGTTTGTTAGTTAATAATTTAGAAATGAATATTGTCTGTATGGACTCCCCCCCCCCAAAAGAAAGTGCACATGTAAAACTGCGGTGTTAAGCGATGCGGTTGAAAAATTTGAGTGCGCCTAACTTTTGTGCCGGTACGCCTAAATTTTTAAAGTTAGGCGTACCAGTGCGCCCATGTCAAAAAGTTAGTCTAGAGCACTGTCTGTGTTTGTGTGTTAGCCCTGCGACAGACTGGCGACCTGTCCAGGGTGTATCCTGCCTCTCGCCCTAAGGCAGCTGGGATAGGCTCCAGCGCCCCTCGTGACCCTTAAAAAGGATAAGCGGAAGCAAATGGATGGATGTGATCATGTTTTCTTAAATCTCATTCATGCCATTTAGCCACAGTCACATTCCCTTTTTTTCACTTGCTAGGATGAGGAGAAAGGAGAAGAGCAGGCAGTAGAAGTCAAGCCTGAAGAGGACGACAGCGTGCTCTCATGCCAAACTATCAGCCAGGCAGGTGACGACAACGTGGGACAAGAAGATGGGGAGAGTGAGGGAGGGGACGAGGAGGAGGCAATCAAGCTGGAGAAGTCTGAAATGGAGGAGGAAGGGCGGGAGATGAGGGAAGAGGATGAGGAAGTTGAGACGACTGAAAGGACAGAAGTGGAGGAGGCAGAGGAAGCAGTGGAAGGAGAGGAGAGAGGCGCAGAAGAGATGCCTGAGATGCTTCCGGATACGCCGGGTGAAGAAGTTCAGGTGGTGGCGCAGGAGGTGGATGAAGGTGTGGCGCTTGAAGGTGACGCAGTGTGCGCTGTAAAACTCAAAGATGATGATCAAATTCCAGCAGAGATGAGCGATCAAGGACTCACCACGGAGCAGAAGGAGCAAGATTTCAACCAAAACTCTGGAGATGAGACTGAAGAGGGAGAAGACACAGTAGAGGAGGGGGCTGACCTCAGCGTGGGGTTAGACCAATCGGAGAAAGGTGTGGGAGGGAGCCAGAGTGATGCAGATCAAAGCGAACAGGAGCTGGAGAGCGAGGAAGCAACGCCGCAGTCAGACACTAAACAGATGGAGGAGTGTCCGAGTGAAGCCGCAGAACAAGACGACGGCTCCCCCGAGCCGCCTCCTTTGTCCCTGCAGTCACCAAAGAGCGAGGCCAGGAGTCCCACCAAGACCAGCACAGCGATCGTCCACATAAATCTAGTTTCTCCCAGCTCAGAAAAAGCCACGTCTTTATTCCAGCTGCCTCCAGCTGCTGCAGATTCCAGTGACAGCGCCAGTGAAGCGGCTTCACATGACACAGAGTCCACCTCTGCAGATAAAGAGGAAGCTGACGGTGTGGAGGAGGAAGAAGAAGAAGAAACGCATCAAGACGCTGCATCTCCTGCACCGGCTGAGGAAAAGACAAGCCAGCCGCCCTGCAGCCCCGATCATACTAAAGTCCGCTTCACGATCGCTCCCGCCTGGCAGAGATCACAAAGTCTGAACCCTCCTCCTTCCCCACCTGCTTCTGTCTCCTCCCCCTTCGCTGTCGCACCATCCAGCTGCGAGGAGCCGGAGACTGTGACCGAGGATTCGGTCACGAAAGCAGAACTGGCGACTTCACCAAAGGTCGAGTTGGTGCTGAGCCCCAGTAGGGTGAAAACCGCCAAACCACAAAGCAGTGTGACACCGGCTCCACCCAAGATCTCTACTTCTGCGAGCATTGAAGGTAAGAGCGCTGAACATGTGTGATGGTAGATGATGAAGCCGTTTTCTGCAGGGACAGGATCCACTTCGGTTGTGTTTAGACGAGGCTGATTTTACTGGACTAGCACGTGCATGCTGTGTATGCTTTAAAGTGAACCTTGCAAACACTGGATGTTTGCTGTCTGAAGTGTCCTAATCTGTATCACAGGAGGGTAAATTATAACCACTTTTTCTTACGCTGCCACCTGCAGAGAGCTCAGTGATTGTAGAGGGAAACCCGGACAATCCCTTCGGAGTTCGGCTGAGAAAGACTTCGGCTCTGCTGCGCTTCAGCTCAGAGGAGGAAAACACAGAGGTGATTGAAAAGCTTTTTAAGGGTTTCTAGGACACTCTGAACTTCTTACCTCTCAAACATGATGCAGGAAACCTGAAACTGTAAGCTTAAATTCATGTCAAATGTATTATTTGTGTTTTATTTATTATCCTTTAGCCTCCGACTGAGTCACAAACTCAGCCACCCAGCTCTAAAGTTGACTCCCCGCAGCCAGTCAGTGTTAAGCCCTCCATCTGTCCACCGGTCAGCATCAAACCTGCGCTGCCTAAGAAGCCAGAGGTTCAAGCTGAAAGTGGAGGGAAACTGAAGCGCGTCTCAGGTGTGTGTCCACGTTCATCTTTACTTAAAGAGGAATTATCATGCTTCTTCTTTGCTTCTGTCATGTATACACTGTGTCAGTGGTGGATGTTCATATTAAACATGGCCACAGCTCAGACTAAAGACCGCTCGAACTGCTCACGGACAAGATCACAGGCGCGCTGCGCAGCCTCGCCGTATTAATCTGCTCGAGCGTAACAATCCTGAACTCGACAAGTGTAAGAAAGCAGCTCGCGAGCCAGCCTGTGGCGTAACAACTGTGTGTGCTGTTAATTTAGATTCAGTTGCGGGCCGCGCTGTTTCTACTGGATCTGATCCTCCCAGCTGGATCTCTGTGGCCAAACAGAAGCAGAAGATCTATAAGGAAAACTCACTGGAGGAGATCACTGTCAAGAAGGTAGACCTACAGAGATGCACAAAAACAGGATGCATGCGTGCAGAGTACGCCGCCACCATGTGATCTGTATGTGACTGTTCTGCTGCTGCTCTTTCAGGAGGACCAAGAGAGAAAGTCTTCACTTCCAACATACGTCTGCTCAGCTGCAAGCAAGGAGCAAGGCACCAAAACAGCTGAAACCAAAGGCAAAGGTCTGCATGCACACACATGCAAACACACACACACAGTCCATTCATTAGGCTCCTTCATCATTTGTGCAGTACCTCAGCAAATGTCTGTTTCACTATGCACTGCTGCCCTCGTCTGGTCAGCCTCTGCTACAGTAGATAAATAATTAACACTTTGTGTTGGAGGCTGATTGTAATGATTGTACATAACAACTTAGTGGAAATCCACACATAAACAATACAGTGTAGAAAACACTAGACACTATCTTGGCCTCACGTGGGTGGTGTACAGTGAAAGGTGGTGTTGCACAACAGCCTGAAGTTAGTATTGAAGTCTTTCAGACTATTTACAGAGGTCAGAAGTAAATAGTCTGTGAGCTTTAACTTTAAAATACATTTCTGTCAAAGTCTCTCCTCGGGTTTATTGTTTATGTGTGTGTGTGTGTTTTCTCGCAGGGGCTCATTTGGAGATGAGCAAGCCGTCAGTGTCTCCAGACAAGGAGGCCAGAAGGCCTTTCTCTCCTCCGACTCCAGTGCCGCCTCAGCCTTTAAAATCCCAGCCCCTCCCCTGTGTTGCCCCCAAACCCTATGTCCCACCACCCCAAGAAAAGTATCCACCACAACCTAACCCCCCTCAGCGATGCCTGTCAACACCAGACGCTCCAAAATCTCCTGCTACTCCATCATCTCCCTCTAAAACTCCGCTCACCTGCTCCCCATTTCCATCGAGGACCGCCTCGGAAAAGCCCGTCCTTAGAGCGCCGGGGCTTCCTGGACAGACGCCGCCCTCCCAGCGAAACCTGCCTCCCACAACTCTGGCCCAGGACGAGCCCCCCTGGATGGCGCTGGCCAAGAAGAAAGCCAAAGCCTGGAGCGAGATGCCCCAGATAGTCCAGTGACAGGCCAGGTCAGATTTAGAGAAACCACGCCCCCCGTGGGACCTGAAAGGCTCCAGGATGGAGCAGAACCGGTTTGCACACAAATATCTTTTAATCCTGAGCTTCAGGCTTTAGATTGGTGTAAAATGCCCAGCTCCACAGCTGAAGGCAGGCTCTTTTTTACTCCTTCATTTCTGTTTTCTAAATGACACGGTAGGACCCCGAAAGTTAACGCGTCTTACTCGAGGAGGATATTTTTTTTTCTTTGTTTGTTTGGTTGCTTTTAAAGATTCGTAGTTTGGGATGAGGTGCCGGAATGAGACACCTGCAGCCTCACACCAGTACGTTTTAACTTTAACTCGGATGAATCCACTTCACATCACTAAACATTTCAGGAAAGGGAGCACAGAGATGTTTTTTTTATATGAGAACACTTCATTTACCCAGAACGATGATAAAGTAACAGAAAAAATCTTCTGTTCGTTCTTAAGAATGGACCTACACGATGCTGCCGGCCTGTGTGTGTGTGTGTGTGTGTGTGTTTATTATAAGGCAGGTATAAATGCTGATATATTTGAGGAAAATGGAATAGTCCGTGGTCTGAGAGTGAGATGAGGATTAAATCCAGAGCTGTTCTTTGTTTTTAAATCTACTTTAAGAGAAGCACGTCCAATCAGGTCCGTGGACACTCGTCCGTGTAAATTATATTTTTTCATTTTCACTTTTGATATTTTTGAATTCTTTTTGATATTTTGATCAACTCCAAGTATCCTGCAGAAATCTCCCAAACCCCGCCCCCAAAAAGCTGATAATCAGTGAGCGCTGCCGCTGCGTTCAGTCATCTGTTTGAAATTGTTTAATGCATCGCTGCGTTGCAGAGTGTTGTCGACTATGAATCCTTTTCCAGTGTAAATGAAACATAAGTATAAAGCTACTTAGGCACTTAGAGCTGGGTTTGCTGCTGGATGCGTCGTCTGTGTCGTTTCAGTGTGTCTGGCAGTAAGCATATGCAGATATGTGATACTCGTTTTGTATTGCCTTTTGAGAATTTGTCTTGTACATAATAATGCGCAGTAAAGAACAAATTATAAAGCATGTTTCTGTGTTTGTTTGTTTGTTTGTACATCAGAAGTGGAGCACAGTTGGAAATGTGATGTCTTAACTGTGAAACTTTAGTTTGATTTGAACCCTTTAAAACAAATATGACCGGTGTGTCCGACGCTCGCAGGCTGGGCACACCGGTACAGCATTTTCATTCCCCGGACTTTGACATTATCGAGATTCCTTTCCACGGCCTGGTTGTGTTTTCACCTTCACATAATGGTTTTAGGCTTTAAAACAGACACCCTACCACCCCCACAGGCCTAATAGTGGTTTGGTCCACTGCTAATCCCTAACTCTTTAACTTTGCAGATTTGATCTTAAAGGATGTGTGACCTGTTGTTCTTTATTTCCTGTAGAATAAAACTTCAGTTTGGTTGTGTGTATTTTCTTAACATCCATCACATCCTCACATTTCACTATGGCAGCCATATAGTTGCGGATCAGCCACACCACCTAATGGTTCTGGAAGCAGGAGGCGTCTTTGTGAGTTTCAGTAGTAGTTTTGGTAGCTTTTTTTTCTTCTTCTTCTTCTTCTTCACTCTCTCCATGTGTCATCACATTTAAACCTTTTCAAGCAAAAACAGGAAGTGAATCATAAGAAGGCTTTAACTTCTTTGGCTGGTTTGTGTTTGTAGACAGATGATGGCATCTCAATAAAATCAGAACCGTGCATACACACCAACGACGCCTTTACAGGTTTGTAGTCGAAGATAAAAAAACACACAATGAAGGTCAGGGTTAGCTGACAGTGTGGTCTCCGGACTCAAAGTCTTTAACTGGGATGTAAGTGCTGCTCAGGACTGACTGAGATCAAGCTCACAGTCGGTGTTTTGTCAGGTTGTTTGATGGGATGCATGTTTACAGTGACTGCTTCCTTACTGAACTGCATCAGGAGCACTATCTCAGTGTCCCTTTAAGGCTCAAGATCACAGAAATTTAAAAAAAGTGAAAAGAAATTTCATTTAATGTTTAAAATATGAATGAAAACCAACCAAGTATGAGTTTTAAAATATTGGCAACAAAACAGAGATAAAATGAGTCCTCACTGGTATAGTCTGCTGACCATATTAAGCCAGTTCTCATCCAGCTCCACATTCTCAACATATCCAATACAAGATTTTGCTCCTCTGCCTTTGAAAGCTCTCTGACTTGGCACAACGTCATCTTTCCTCCGCTCAGCTTCAGCTGCTCTCCTGACAGCGCCTCACTTCAGACTTGTTGGCTCATATCAGAAGCTCAAAACACATCTGTTTACATCAGCACGCCAGCTTAAAAACATGTTTCACATATTTACAATCATTTTATTTTCAATTGCTTTTAATGCCGTTGTTATTGTTAATTTTTGCACACAGACGACTCAGATGTGCTTCTTGTAACAGACTGATGCCTTCCTAACTATCAATCCTCTTACTGTAAGCATCAAACAAGCAAAGAAATGGGATTAGATTCTAAACTAGTGGAATTATTGCAGATGGAAAATAGCTTAATGTGAAAATTAGTCCAGAAAACACAAGCGAGTCGATCCCACTGTGGGTGATTTATGGCAGAGTGGACTGATCAAACACTCGAGACGTCGATCTGTACAGTAGGGTAACATATTTTTTTTCCCTGCATTGTTTAAGTGAAACTTAGGCTCATTTTTCAAGCAAAAACTTTTCTTTAATTTCTCCCAAACGCGGCCTCATGGACTCACTTGACCGTCTTGGCGTGTACGCATGCCTGCAAACATGTGGCCTTTATTTGTTTGTGTGCCTTTCTCCTTGTGTGTGGCCAAAATGTGAGCCAAATGTTTGTGCGCGCCTGCTCACATGAACGGGTGTGAGCGGGCCGCTTGCATGCGTATGATTGATGGTTGCCTTTTGTTTGCGCACAGGAAGCTGTAATCAACTCCCCAGATGTCTTTTCTGGGCGAGTTAGGTAACACCGCGGCTGCCCTACTTCTGATACACACACTACAGCACACATGCAAAGTGGACCCGCCAAGATGTACAGTGCGTGTGTGAGTCCATGCCAGGTATCCATAGTGATGACAGCTGGGTGCTGATCTTCTCATTTACAGGTTATATAACCAACGGAGTTGGCAGGAGTCAGAGGCACAGAGGTGAGGAGGTGGGTGGAGGGGCAGTGGTATTGAGGTCGACTCGGGGAACTACAGTTTCTAAGAAGTCACCGAAAAATCCTCCTGCTCTGAAACTCTTACTGCTATAAAGATATCATCATAAATTTGGACGTTCACTTACACAGGAGTGATGAGTAGAACACAACAAAGCCTTTAAAAGTGTTTTATTGAATAGTGTAACTTTATATTGTGTGGACAAGTTGATCTCTGGGCAACAGAGCGTGATGTAAGTTGGTCTGTTGAACTGGATCATAAAATTACTTCAAATATTATAAATGTGCAAAGATTTAAACATAAATATTTTCTGACTAAAAGTCTCACGTCGTAGTTCTCAGTAGGAAAAGGGTGGAGCGTCCACTCTGAGTTCCTGCTCCATGTGGAAGAGTTTAAGTATCTCATGGTCTGAGGGGACAGTGGAGCATGAGGCTGACAGACTGGTGTTGCATAATGGTTAATATCTGGTGCTGCGATTGTTCTTTTGTGTATGTGCCTACAGAGAGAAATGTTCAGCCAGTGTAAACATGCTTCCATGCAGTGCTCCATGATCCCGACTGCACGATCCTCGACATGAGCGTCATTGTGCATCGATCCAATGCTGATTGGTGGATAGAGTGATCTGACAGCAGATGCTCTCTGCAGGTAGACAGACAAGCCGTGGGCAGAGGTTTCCACTACTAAACCATCCTTTCCTGTTAACCAGTGATGGTGATGTTGTACTTGTTGTTGTAGTGATGAGAAAGCTGAACGTGAAATGAAATGAAGCTGTTGATCTACCTTCCTGTCCCCATCTATGCTGAAAATTATGTGTAGGGATTAGGTAGGGTCTCAAAGAGCAGCCGCTTCTTCCCCACATTGAAAGGAGCCAGTGGAGGTTGTTTGGGTTTGAGATCAGGATGTTTTCTGGGAACCGTCTAGGTATGGCACTGTGGGCATGTACCACCAGGAGGAGGACCCAGGACAAGCTAGAGAGAGAACGTCCTTCAGGTGACTTGACTTTCATCTGGAAGAGCTGGTGAAGTTGGGTAGGGGATGTTTGGGTGCCCCTGTTTGGACAGCTGCACCAATGAACACCACTGGTAAAAGAGCTCAAAATGGATGGATGGCATTTTACAATATTGCAAAGCAGTGAAATAACCTGTGGACACAAGATTTCCCTGTCATTAACTTATGACATTTGCAAATACAATGTTTCTGTCAAGTAGTGATGTGACGTTCTGTATCGAGGCTTCGAAGCTTGTGTCGAGTAATGGAGGGGGCGTTTCCGCGAAGCGCGTATCGAGGCTTGCTTCATTTATGGGAGGAGCTGAAAATGATGACGTCCGAAGCCTCGCTGCCCGGCTGTACCACGTGACTGGTTCATGAAGTGGTTCAAACTTTGCCGCGAGATATGACAGCGATATAAACCCCTCAGACTTCATTCAAAAATGTGGGTGTTTGATGGAGAGTTGCGGTTAGTGAGAGTTTGGAGACAGTTTGGAGGTTTATGAGAGTGAAGAGAGAAAGTCAGGAGAGAATAGAGCCAGCTAAGAAGAGGAGGATGTCCTCCCCTGTGTGGGAACATTTTGATCTTATTCCTCCCAACAAGGTATGTAAATTTCTACAGAAGATGTATTTTCATGATACTGATGGTGCAATACAATTTATGTTAAGCTGTCTGTACTTTTGTACAAGGTGAAGTGTTTGCTATGTGCCAGGGAGCTGGGATATAACAGCAACACCTCATCCATGCTTAGGCACTACAGAGCTTTGCATGAGAATAAGAGGAACACCGATTGTGGAGCAAGACCAGGTGAGCCATCAAATGCAATGATAATATAGGATGCAGTAATGTTACTAAATGATATAACAATATTATACAACTGTTATAAGTTACGTGTGTGATATTTATATTTGTGCTTTATCTTTATTGTCTTTCCTCAGGAGAACAATCTCAAATAGATGAAGACCTGGTCAGCATGGTGATTGAGGACTCCCAGCCATTTAGCATCGTGGAGGACAAAGGATTTAAAAGATTTGTTAAATCATTAAATCCTAGCTATGTTCTCCCCACTAAAAAGGTCATAAAAGCAGTGAAAATTTAGTTTTTACAGAATAAAATGTGAACAGGCAGGACTGAGGCTCAAAGCCTCAGTGTGTAGCTGTCCATACCTCAACGTTACAAAAGCACAACCACTGTCCACACCCCAACCACACCTCACCTCACAGTAAATGATCATTTCCATTTCAAGCATTTCCAAATAATCATTTCCCATACTGCCAGTATAAATATACACAGTATACTGCCATCACTACAATATACATGTTTTACACACTCCTTTTGTTGTTGACATTTACAGGCTGTGTGCAAAATGCCACACTCTTCAAATTCATGCCAGCTATTATTTTTACGTCCAGTAGGTGTCCTGCTAGAGCAAATGAAGCTTCATGAAGCTTCGCGTTGGGGTGAACCAATTGGATGAAAAGCTTCAGTGCTTCATGGGGCTTCATCTGCCCATCACTACTGTCAAGGTACTGCTGTGTCGCAGCATGGAGGGCTCAAACAGGGGAAGCTGACTGAAAGCAGCAACTTTATTGCTGAAAATAATTCTACACGTTTACAGGAAACCAAACTGAAAACTAGGAACTAGAAATAAGAAACTAAAAGCAAAAAACTAAGGAACTAAACAAGGAAATGGAGAACTAGGAATTTAGTAGGAGCCCACAAGTTACACAAAGCAAAGAGGGTGTACAATGCAACAATGGACAGAGGAACGCTCAGGGCTAAAATACACAAGCGAGTAACGAGGGAATGGGGAAACAGGAGGGAAACACAGCTGGGGCTAATAAGACATAATGAGACATAGGGGAAGCAAAACACTGAACACGGGACACGAAACTATCAAAGTAAAACAGGAAAACACAAGACGGGCATGGAGACACAGGTAGGGCTGAACGATATATCGCATTTGCGATAATATCGCGACATGATCAAGTGCAATTTTCTAACCGCAAAGGCTGCGATTATACTCTGGACATGTCCAAATTCATGGGCTGCATCCTCCTGAGGCCGCATTTGTAGACCGATTACGTCACAGCGACGTGCCGAAGGCTGTCCAAATTACTACCATATCCCAGAATTCATAGCGCGGCCCAGCCAAACTCCAGTTTCCAGCAATGGCGGCCGCTACTAAGTTTTAAAATTACTCATACTAATCTTTCTGGGTCACAAAATAAACTTTTAACATATTTTCAGGCGAGAAAGTAGTTGTGTAAACATCAAATATCTGCTCGGTTTATCAAGATATCCCATATTTGCAAAAGTGCTTCGACGTTTTCAGAGGCGTCTGCTACCCACCAGCTCGACAGCTAGCCGGGAGCTCGAGGGTTACTGATGCGGCCGAGAGCGGCACAACTCCCGGCACATCATTTTCAGATCACCGCGGAGTTTCGCTGCTCGGGTTAAACGTAATATATAAGTCACTTAGACAACCTAAAAATGTTATTGTTGGGCTTTTTTCAGTGTTTTGTTTGTTCGTGAGTAAATCGGTTTGGCTGAGATTAAAGTTATTAGATTAGATAAAATAAAACTTTATTAATCCCCCGGGTGGGTTCCTCCTTGGTTTTCACACAGCTGACTAAACGTCAAACAGAAAACTTATTAAACAGAAGTATGAGACAGTCGAGAATTTACACCAGTGTCTGGTTATATTTTAGATAGCAAGAAGCAGACGGCCGAGTTTATTAAACTCCACCGAGACAGCGGTGACGCTAATCAGAACTAGACCGTCCAATTTCACGCCTTTAAACTTTAAAGGCGTGTTTGTGTGTGTGTTTATACAATTGCTATTATGTTTGCACTTTATGTGTAATGTTACTGACTGCAGAGATCAGTAAGATGTGTGTATTTTTTATTTATTAGTTTTATTTATTTAATATTATTTTTTAATTTAATGACTGTCTAGTAGTTCACAGATGTCGAAAAACTGAGTGTGGTAAAGCCACAGATTTTTTTTTGTGTATATTTCTGCAATCTGCACATTGTACTGACTTTCATTTTAATGTTTACACCAGGGTTCCTTGTCAGCACTTTATGCTCAGATGTTTGTAAGCTAAAAATAAACTATTGTGTATGTTCAAATATACTGTTGTGATTGAAGAAGTTAAATAAAAATGTCAGTCATCAATTCATGCATCACCTCATGTCATCATAACAGAGGTCTGTCTTCCAGGAAAGAACAGTTTAAAATTAATGTAATATAGTATTGGCCATACTATATGATGTATTGCTTGTCTTTGTTTAATAATACAGAAGACAAAGACCTTAAAAAATAATCGCATATCGCATCGCAATCACAATATTGGGGCAAAAAATCGCAATTAGATTATTTTCCATAATCGTTCAGCCCTAGACACAGGCATGTCAAGGAGGCGTGGCTGACTGGGGAGACAGGAAACATAGAGACAGGGACGACTAGACATGAAAAGTGGGACATGAGAACAGAAACGAAACACAGGCTAAGATGAACACTGAGGGAGGGAGAACTAAGATTACTGAGAGCTTAAGAAGAAGGATAAACAAAACCAAGAACAATAATAAACAAATAATATTAAACCAAAAACACCGTGACAGTTTCAGGTCCAGAACACTCAGTTTTGGTCTCCACCAGCCAAGTTCTTTAGTTTTTCCTGATCAGGAGTCTGTTTTTGTTGTTGTTTTTTTCTTCTTAGTAACTGAAATTTGAATTTAATTAAATTTAATTAATCATGATATGTGCTATTGTCACATGGCTGTTTTAAGTGACAGTTAGATACTGTTTGCTTACCTTTAGTGTCTGTTATGCTAAAGATGCTGAGAAGCCAGCTGTTGACTCCTCTAGCACCATCCTACCCACACAGCCTCAGCTGCCACCAGCAGGAGGAGCTGGCAAGCTGTTTGGGAACCTCTTTGTTGCGACCAGATTGAAAGCTGTTTACCATTGCAATTTTGGTTTAAGCCTGTTTTTCACTCGGCCCCTACCTCAGGTAATGTCACAGTTTTACAGATGAACCCTGCAAAGCAAGCTAGCTAACAGTACCATTAGCTAAAATAAACCAAATAACAAAGACTAAGACTGCCGGCTAAAGACTTAAAAAATTAGTTCACAGACCAGTGGGTGACATCACAATGGACAGTCTATGCTATTAAATCATGTCTATTGCTAACAGCTGCCTGATTTCAGTGAAATCATGCTAATGGAAGTGGTGATGTTAACCCAAAATGAAAACATTTACAGAAAAGACGTGTAAACACCCTCCAGCGTTCTATACAAACCTTTGAGTAAAACTTTTATGAAGATTCATTGCCACAGGCACTTACGAGCTTTGAATTTAATGTTTATCTAAAAATATTAAAGATTGCTGACTGCAGACGTATTAATACTGCCGTTTACAGTTTTAAATAAATCTGATATTACTCTGAGATCGTCACATATAAGCTGATACATATTTACAACGTGTGTTTGGATTTGTCAGACCGCTCTGACCTCGCTCAGACTTTTGTGTGCAAACTGTAATGAGCCCAGTTTGCATGAGGTCAAATTCTCTAGCTGTCATTTTTTCCAGTGACCTTATATCTGAGAATTTGATCACCACTGTGACTCTGAATTTCAATTAACACGAGTATGACAATCCTGGCTGGTTTACGCTTGCAGGGAAAGCTGACCTGTTCTCCTATCAGTGAACTCTTTGTTTCCACTCGTGGACCGAGGAGGTTAAATTATCTCCCCTCCTTCCAGTTTCTGTCTTTTTTTTTTTCTTTTTCTGATCATATTTCATCACAAAAAAGCTGGAACACTTACTCAGTCATTTATCCAGAGGGGCTAAATGAGCAGTTTTACATACTCTAGTGGACTTCAGAAGATGCTACTTATATTTATTCAGGTCTGTGTCATGCTCTGTTAGTGGCAAAATCTATGAATGGAAGTGGAAACTGAAACCCTGCATTGATAGTAACTGATATTTATCTCTATGTGTAACAACTTTTAAATAACTTAGATCTTCAAACGAATTAAATGGACTTGACACAAACAAGGTAGGAAGTGCTGGGACAAGTGGGATCTTCATTTTGGATCTTTTTCAATAAAAATAACAATTTTTATTCAAATTGTTTGATCTATTTAACCTCTTAGTCCGACAGATTGATTTCTTTTTTTATACACTGCTAATTTCATTTACAAAGATTTTGTTTTTGCACTTTATTCAACTCCTGCTACATCTTGTGTGCTTTTGCAGTGTTTTTCTGTTTGTCTGTGTTTTCTTTAGTGTCTGTTCGTTTGACCTCTCAGGGCCACCGTAACATATAAGCAACAAATTGAATCTGTGGCCTTTCATCCAGTTATGTTTGATGTCGGGAACAGACGCACAATCCTCCCCCCAGTATTGTACTGATGTAGCTAACAGTGTTGCGCAGCTTTTAACAGAAGGTCACATTTACAGAAATTTAATAACTTTCTCAGACTGCGGAGGAAGGCCTGCTGTTCTTTACTCCGATGATGAAAACACAGTAAATATTTATTAGAGGAATTAGATTTCCATTTAAGCTGGTTATTGTGAGAAATTCTTGACTCTGAGTTCTTGATGCCAGAATACATTGGAATCATTCCTTATGTGATTGCACTAAGCTGTCTGCAGTGTAATTATATTGAAGAGCTATCTCTTTTTAAGTTTGACTGTCTGACGTATATTTGCTTTGCTTGCATAAACAGTTGTTGCGTCTGCCCAGCTTCCCCTCTGTCTCCATCTTTCAGCTCAGTGTTAGCAGTTTGCATTATTCAAACATATCGGAGACTTGGTGTCACTTTCACAGGTGTTGGCTACAAAACCAAAAAATCTGGACTTTTTTTTTCTCTCTAAAATCTCTAGTGTCTCTTACATACAGTATATGTATATTGCATACATCTCTGCACTAGGGCTGTTCGATATAACGATATATATCGGATGACGATATAAAAACGTCTATCGCTTCATTTTATGCTATTGTTTGTTTCGTGGTGTCGCAAAATAAACTGTTTATGACAATATTTTTTCACTGTTTTGATGGTCACTGTAGTGGCTATATTCATTTCTTAAAGTTCTCTCTTTCTCTTATATTTTATATAACCACACTACGGACGGACAAGCGCCTGTTTTTATGCGTTGTGGTTAGCAACAACGACGGTAAAACCATCGCGTGTCCGCTTGTTTATTTTCCATATAAACCTTTCACAATAAAGCTCAAGATCCTGTTGAGACTTTTCAAAATAAACTGAATCACGTGAAAGAGTATGCAGAGTATTTACGGATGAGAAGTAAAAAAGAGCCGTCAGGTGCTAAAAAATAAACCTTAGACTCAAACGTTAGAACAGGCTTTTCCCTGCAGCACGCCGTGTAATAAATACAAAGAAAACAGCGGCCGTTACAACTTATGTCTAAAAATGTATCGTTTCATGCATCGGTTAAAACACTCGACTCCAGGTACACGACACCCAGCTGGAAACACTTCACGCAAGTCGAGCTGCCCGAAATTCACAGAAAATGTTAAATTTTTGTGATTTATATCGTTATTGGGACGATGGATGTCTTATATCGGGATATGAGATTTTGGTCATATCGCACAGCCCTACTCTGCACCGAATCATACTTTTTATTAATCTCTTTCTCTCTTCCACACCATGTCTTTATCCTGTCTTCCTTCTCTCACCCCAACCAATCACAGCGATGGCCCCGCCCCTTCCTGAGCCTGGTTCTGCCGGAGGTTTCTTCCTGTTAAAAAGGAGTTTTTCCTTCCCACTGTCACCAAAGTGCTTGCTCATAAGGGGTCATATGATTGTTGGGTTTTTCTCAGTATGTATTATTGTAGGGTCTACCTAACGCTCCTTTACTGGATCAGCCATTTAGGTTTGACTCAGTTAACCTGATAACTTGAACTGCTGTTAAAGAGCGATTCAATTTACTAACTGTGTTACTGGTTAGCTAACTGATAATATATAACTGCATCTCTCTCACTCTTCCACTGACAGTGCAGTCTGCACAAATGTGGATCCGAGGTGTTCCACTGCTACCCCATGGTAGCTCTAAATGAGTTCATATCAAACACTGATATGTAGAGTTGGATAAAATGATGCAGCAGCAGCAAACACATGGACATTTCATTCTCTGAAATGAAAATCATTGTAGAAGAGCTTTCCCATTATAATCCGCCGTAATGCTCTTGTTATGAAGGGCAAGCGGGAACGTGATACTTCCGGTCGAACTACGATCGGCAATTAACGATCCTCATAACAAATTGTCCGCTACAAACTCTGTATTATCAAGTAAACAATCACAAGCACCACATACAACATACACAGAAGCTCTGATAAGACAGGAATGACGTTATGGACATGACAGACCGTACATGCGTCAAGTAAAGCTAAACCAGGATAAGCTAACAAACATAAATTAGCATATGAAAAGGGGATGACCTCCCGCGTTGCACCCCGCTCCAACTGTGAACTAACATTAGCTCCTAAATGGTAAACATAGTACTGTATCAGCATAAACAAAGGCAAAATGCAACACAGGTTAATACTCACTTATCATTCACGCACACATAACATCCCAGAGGAATCAGTGCACCCCCACCGGACCAACACTGCTCATCCGACATTAAACTGCCCACCTTACTAACCGGATGATGTCACCAAACGGTGGGCTGGCCCAAACTGACAGAAGATTGAATATTAAATGACCAGTAGATAAACTTATATAAACTTATAAACAACAATAGCATTATTCTATGAACTTTGGGGCCTTTTATACACTCTATAACCCTATATTAATCTTGTATGACATAGGCAAAATTGTAGCACCTGGGTATCCATAATAAAAGGGATGGTTGAGTGACATTTACATTATGTAAAAAGCTTTACTTACTTCATTTCTGATCTTTAAATGAAGTAACTGTCACGGACCCGGTTCCGGGGACTCGGGGTCCGTGAGCAGTGTGGACTATAATTATTATTATTATTATTATTATTATTATTATTATTATTATTATTATTTTGTGATGTGTGTGTTTAACCGGTGTGTTCCTGCATTGTGTCTGATAATAAAAAGTAAAAGAAAGAAAGACCTCCAAGTAAGTAGCTTGCCCACTCCAGCTCCTCTCCCACAGGGGAATTGTAGAAAAGGGCCTGCATTTATTTTTACATTAAACATAAAGTATGAATTTACACGTAACATATTTGACATAAGATTAAAAAAACAACAACATGAAATCCAACATACCTAATAATAAAAGGTAAAAGAAAGAAAGACCAAGTAAATAGCTTGCCCACTCCAGCTCCTACGACCAAATACAAACAGTGGGGAAGAGGTACTCTGTGGCAGGTCACCAAGCTGACACACTGCTAACAACTTTACAGCACCATTGTTAATATAGCTTTATGGTAGCTTTACGAATATTATGACATGAAACTGTTATCTTTGTGCAGATTTCACATTGTCTAAGAAATATATACTTTTCTCCTGTCCAAGATAGCTTTAAATTAGAGCTGGGCGATATGAGATTTTTTCATATCACGATATGTTTTTTTCATTTCAGGCGATAACGATATCTATCACGATATAAGCCAAATAACTATATTTGTAAGATTTAAATGTGCCGTTGCTCACAAGTAAAATGTGAAATAATCAGCAGCTTGTTTTTATTTAAATATTTATTTCCCATAATAAGTTCAACAGGGTAGATGTACTTAAGGAACATGAGACTTTTTCAGATAAATAAAGGCAAATATTGCAAACTACACAAAAGGCAGCCGCTAAAGCGTTTAAGTTTCAAAATAGAACAAACGAAACAGACTAAATTGTCAATTCCACTTAGAAACAAAATATTAATTCTACAAATAAATCTTAGTTTGTTTTACAGAAGAACAGACAAAACTGACTAACTTTTGTCAATATCAAATAAACTGAGAACTAAAAGGAAATTCTCAATCTCTCCTTGTTGTATAGCTTAGCTTTTCAAACAGTTTTAACAGTTACTTTAGTCTGACAAAAGCCGAATGATGAATTGGAGCTTCCAGTCAGAGACTGAGGCTACGTCCACATGTACACGGGTATTTTTGAAAACGGAGATTTTCCTTTTTCGTTTTAAAAAATAATCCCGTCCACACATAAAGGCAGAAATGAAGGAAAACGCTGCTATGAACATGCCAAAGCAGCAGGTGGCGCTAGATTCCTAACCGTGCAGAAATGTTGGCCAATCAGAAGTCTAGAAGCCTCGGTGGGAAAAAGTAAACAAAGCTGGGGCATAGAAGCAGAACCGAGTCGTATGTGTGGAGGGACAGTAACTGTGTGTATATGTAAGCATTTAAACACTGCAGAGAGTAGAATTAACAGTAACAGTATTGTAGAAATTCATTTCACCGAAACAATAACGTGGCGCACAGTGTGACGCATGCACCAGTTTATTGTATTTCCAGACTTGCTTTCGGCACAATTTACAGTGCACGCTACTCTGTTTTTGTCAGACTTGAAATAGCCGAAATACCTTCACACTACGGAACTTCTATGGCTCTTCCGTTCGACAATCTCTCCGGCATTGGAACCATCATCTGTTTTCTCTTCGGTCACGCTCGGTTGATTTTTCTAGTCGGCACACTCATTTCCTCCATTACCCGCTGGCTGCTTCCCAAACAAACACACGTGCGGCTTGGCACTTGTGCTGTAACAAGTCACGCCACGTGACGCTGCGGCTGTGATTGGTTCGGCTCTGCGCTACTTAATTTGGATTGGCTGACCTTTTTTTTTTTTTTTTTTTTAAGAGGACAAGAGCGGCAAGGTCTATCGCGATAGCTTAATTTCTCTATCGAGTAAAAGTTATATCGCGATACATATCGTTATCGTTCTATCGCCCAGCTCTACTTTAAATATATCATTTATGCTTGGGAACCAAATTACGATATTTTAGAAATCTCTAGTAGGCAGAGTTAAGATCAAAGACACTGAAGACGTCAAAGACGGAAAAGGATTTAAGTTAAAACCGAGCCCATAAATACCACTCTGTAACAGCGGATTTTCAAACGCTAGCTTTAAGAAAGAGACAATTTATCAGCAAACAAATAGATATTAAAATGGGCAATAATTCATCAACCGTCACCAACACACAGTCAGGGACACAGGAGACAGCTCCTGAACCTGAATCCAAGCCCAAGAATCAAAAATGCAAAAAATTGCTTGGGTGCTTGTGTCTGTGCTGTGTGGGTACAGACGACTCTGACACAGAGGACACAAAACGTGTTGTTTCACAACAAAACTTGCAGAATGTGAACAACATGGTTGTAAATGCCACTGGTATCACTATTCACACCCAATATAAAACTACTGCCAGTATTAATCAAACACACATCACAGATAAAGCCCCCATTGGGTTTGATGTAGTTTGTGTTAATCCTGGAAAACTAATTGGGACTTTAATTGGACTTTAATTTAATTTAATTGGCTATTCTTAAAATTTAAAACCTCTGAAATCCCTTGGAATGGTAGATGTGGCAGATGGCCGCCCTTCATTTAGCCTGGTTCTGCCGGAAGTTTCTCCCTCTTAAAAGGGAGTTTTTCTTCCCCACTGTCGCCTAGTTCTTGCTCAGAGGGGTTTGCCTGTTGGGTTGTTTTTTTTAAATAACTTTAAAAAAAAAAAAGTTAACAGCTGGGATTGGCTCCAGCACCCCCCACAACCCTGAAAAGGATAAGCGGTAGCGAATGGATGGATGAAAAAAAGTTAACCTCAATAAAAGTTTTTAAATTTTAAGCTTATTTCTGTTTGTTTTCATTGTCTGCAAGTTATTTGTTATTCAGTTTAAACTGCGGGTAAAAAATGCTGTGCTGTCATGTGACCTGCTCTCTCGTGTGTGTGTTTCTTGTTTTGCATATATTTCAACCCAGCTACAAGAATTCATACTGATAACTGCAACATGTGGAACAAACGTGGAACAAATCAAACTGTGAACACAGTTGGTCACATCTAAACGCAGGCGCCTCATTGGTCAGTTCTACACGTCTGCGTGTAAAGTGATCTCAGAGCAGCAAGCTCTGCACCCACACTCAGACACCTCCAAAAACCCAGTGTTTTATTTTGTGCAACTACTTCCGGTAGTTGCACAAAATGCAACTAACGGAAGTAGTTGCACAAAATGACAGCAGTTGAAATTACTGCAGCCATGTGCAATAAATTTGCACTGTTGTTGCCTACTAAATAGTCATTTTAAAGAAGGGCTTGCTCCACCTCCTTGAGACAGCCTTCTCTTACTTGTAATTACTTGTAATCTGTTTACAATATTGTGGTAATTAACTGTGATAAATCTGTGAAAAATCACAAATCTTTTCCAGGATGAAATAGATCTGAAACAGAAATTTAGGAATTCCTCCACAAATGGTGACAGAGTTGCTGCAAGATGCCGAGTTTAATTTCAAATTTATATGAAAATGACTCAGGCGCTTAGCAACCCTTCTTATATATATACGAATTTAACCATGTGGTACCAGCTGAGTTGAATTCTGCTATTAAAAAGAGATGTATCGCGGGTGAGTTGAGATCATTGGTTCAAAGTGACTGATTGGAACAACTCAGTGCAGGCACTGGGCAACCAGTGACTTTTCCCAGTTGCAGGAAGGTTGCAATCATGTTTTTACTGTAGTGTGAGTGAGCTAGTAGGTAAACCAGACAGAGATGGAAATTTTAGTTGAAGTGCTACTTTGTTAGGATAGCTGTTGCTCCTGCTCCCAAGCCTTGTTATAAGTTACTATTTCACACTAGCCAGACTCACCTCTCATTTATACTTAACAGATACTCGAGACTTAGCTCTCTAAAGAAACCAGAGGAGCTTATTTTTTCAAAAAGCATATTCTTTTAGAGGGACTGAAAGCTGGAATTGTATGTTTTATGTCCTTCCAAACGATCATGGTTTTAAAGCAAAGCTTCTTTTTTTTTGTAAAAAGTAACTTTTCCCTATAATTTCTAAATTGTAAAAATTGAGCTTGAGTTTGATCCCGAGGCCTTTGCTGTGTGTGCTCCTGCTCTGTCGCCCTCTCTTTCCTCCTGAACTGTTGACTAAAGGTGACAAGCCTCAGAACAAATCTTGCCATGTAACAAGTAAACTGAACTGCCATTGTCTAAGAATCACAGATGCGCGTGCACACACACACACACAAACACACACAAAATAAAGAGATGTCAGACTTGTCCTCACCAGAGTTTGTTCAAAATAAAGAACAAAACCTTTTTTAGTTTATTCATGACTTCCTGCTTCAGACTGTACCTCTGCAAATTATTACATACTTTTTTTACTATCAGTAACTGATGTGAACAGAAAACATCAAAGAAATGTCAAGACATACATACATTCATCTTGCTTCACCTGGACAAATTTAGAGGTTATGAAGTTCTAGTTTGATAACATTTGAAAGAAGCAGGCCATGAAGTAACTGAAGTCTGTTCGTACATTTGAAAAGCGAAGGAGGGCTTGAACATTTCTTGAGGTTAGCAACAGACAGGGCAGGATA
Source organism: Astatotilapia calliptera (assembly GCF_964374335.1). NCBI lineage: Eukaryota > Metazoa > Chordata > Actinopteri > Cichliformes > Cichlidae > Astatotilapia > Astatotilapia calliptera. Next base: position 21,424,758 of record NC_137423.1, read on the forward strand.
CCAAGACAATGATTTCCTTCCTGCCCTTTTTTTCTGGACACCGTCTGTGCTTTAGTTCACAAACAGCCTCAGTAGCCAGGTATTTTTCCAAGAAGCTTTCGATCCATTAGGGAAGACCAATTAGTTGCTACTTAAATCAGACCAAACATTTGGAACCACTTTTCAAATACATCACACAGAAACCTTTGATATTACAGCTTTGTAAGCTAACATGTTTCATGATCTGAAGACTGATGGGCACAAATAAAAAAAGAGTAGACTACTGATTAAAGTCTCACAACTGTACATGGAAGAAACAACATTGTTAAGAAACTAGGAAGCATTTTTCTGCCTTTCTGGAAGTTCTCAAATAGGATGGCGGTTACACTTCCTTAATAAGTCAGTGTTTGAATTATGAAAGGTCAGGAAATCAGTGAGCAATAGACACATCCTGTTGCTGTTGCATAGCTGGATGGCTGGAAGATCCAAATTTGTATTTTTTTCTACATGTTGAGAACTAGTTTAAAAAAAAGTTTTTATTTGACTGGTATGATCACAGTTTTTGGATTGCTACAATATATCAAAGTGATACAGTTAAACTCATCTTGACCTTTAAGGATTCAATCCCTGACAACAGGACAATGTAACCGGTGCTGTTCCATCTTTTCTCATTTCGCTTCTGTGAATGACTGAGCGTACAGAATCTCCATGGTGACAAAACCATCATTCAATTTCAAAACCCACAAAAATTTGTAATAATTTGAGTACCTCTAGTTAAAGTTAATGTAGCCATGAGGAAGCTGTGTGCTTTAAAAATAATAAATTGGGCTGTAGCATTTAGCTACTACTGGCTAAGTCACAACAATTACCCTATCACTGACGTTAACCTCATTTAGACATTTTTTAAATATATCTTATATTTGCTTTCTTGTCATGACTCGTTTGAGATGTTGTTTGTGCGTTAAAAGTTAAAGCTAGCAACAGGTCATCTTAGATTTGAATAAAAAGTAAATAGTGGGAATAAATTAATCAGGGACTGCTCAATTTATTGTTAAAATGTGTGTTTAACACAAAGTGTGAGGCATATCAGGAGGGGGGGGGGGGGTGTACTGCTAAGCTAACGGTTAACTTTATAAATAGCCGATTGCCAGAGGAAATTGTCTGGTTTCACTGAACACTCAGCAAGAAAGCCAGAATATACATTTGCCAAAGTATGTAAAGAAAATAGAAACATAGCCCACATTAGTGGTTATTGCTAGTTGGTTGGTTTTTGTATGGACAGACAAGAAATGTTGGTATTACGTCACACTAAGTTCTACTAGATGCCAAAAATCAGCCGTGGAGCCAGTGGTTGGTTTGCAGAGCTTTTGACCTCCAGCCACCATCAGTGGGGCAGCCTGCTGAAGAGGCTAAGTGACCAAAAACACCAACAGAGATTTGCCCTACTCAGTGTACCGTCCCAAGGTAATGCTACAAACTGCCTTGGCCACTCTTCTTTGTTCTTTGTATGGGAATAAATTAGCACAGTGCATAGCGTTATTTCAAGTTAAATGCACCAGCTGTTGAAGGTTTTACTGCGAAGTGAAACTTCAGTTTTCAGGGTGATATTTGCAACAACATATGCTATGTTATCAAGAGAGACCCAAGTTATTGCACAACACATCACCATAGTTGCCACTGCGTTTAAGTAAAAATGGAAGAATTCAAAGTTAAGGCACTAAAACTGCTGCCAGAATGAAAGACCGTTCAGAGATATCAAACCAAAGTCTATGTTTCTGTGATTTTTGTTTTAATGTTTTTTAAAGAACTGGCTCCTCGTGCTGTTTTAGAATATGTGGCAAATTTCCCTTTATTTAAATATTCCAGACTGATTAATGTGAAAAGGTTCAAGCATGACACCTTCACACAAATGCATGATTATATGATGACTATTCCCTTTCCTGTCCAGTTTGAGCTATCATTTTTATTAGTAGTTACCATTCATAACAGAGGGTCAGTCATATAACATGACTATATGTTATATCTGTTTGTACAAATATCTGTTCAGGCAGTCTTCTGTAAGAATTAAACATAACATATTACAATGCCAGAGGCTGAGGCCATGGTTCTCAGCTGGAAAAGGGTGGAGTGCCCACTCGGGGTCGGGGACGAGTTCCTGCCCCAAGTGGAGGAGTTCAAGTATCTCGGGGTCTTGTTCGCGAGTGATGGGAGAAGGGAGCCGGAGATCGACAGACGGATTGGGGCTGCAGCTGCAGTAATGCGGACGCTGCACCGGTCCGTCGTGGTGAAGAGGGAGCTGAGTGTAAAAGCGAAGCTCTCAATTTACCGGTCGATCTACATCCCTACCCTCACCTATGGCCACGAGCTGTGGGTAGTGACCGAAAGAACGAGATCGCGGATACAAGCGGCAGAAATGAGCTTCCTCCGAAGGGTGGCTGGCCTCTCCCTTAGAGATAGGGTGAGAAGTTCGGCCATCCGGGAGGGGCTCAGAGTAGAGCAGCTGCTGCTCCACATCGAAAGGAGCCAGCTGAGGTGGTTCGGGCATCTGACAAGGATGCCCCCTGGGCGCCTCCTGGGTGAGGTGTTCCAGGCATGTCCCACCGGGAGGAGGCCCCGGGGCAGACCCAGGACACGCTGGAGAGATTATATCTCTCGGCTGGCCTGGGAACGCCTTGGTATTCCCCCGGATAAGCTGGAGGAGGTGGCTGGGGAGAGGGAGGTCTGGGCCTCTTTGCTTAGGCTGCTGCCCCCGCGACCCGGCCCCGGATAAAGCGGATGAAGATGGATGGATGGATATTACAATGCCAGACACAATACACGGCCAATTATTGCTGTTTGACTCTGTCACATTGCAAGTGTATCAACGCCTTATCGACAAATTATTTATCAGCCACGTCGTATTAGCCTCATGACAGGGCTTAGGCCTTCCCAGTGCTCTCACACATGAAACGCAGAAACATCGGTGAGTGAAGAAAATCATCAAATACAACTAACGTAAAAACATGTAGAAATCAAAACACACGTATAGAAAACAAAAGAACCTAAAGGCAAAGCCCAACAGTCTCCGGCGTTTGTCAGAGATCGGCTTTTGCCGTGTAAAAACAGTCGCGTCACAGACATCAGCAAGGCCTCGATGTTCATTTGTTTTTCAAACAACTTTTTTTCTCAAAAATATGATGGCGGGTTTCCAGACAAGCTTTTTGCTTTGTTTTTTTTGTTTTTTTTTTATGCTGCTGTGAATTTATTATTTGGAAGCAACAACTTTCCATTAAAACTGGTTTAAATGGTATACAACTGGATCCACACCATCGTCTTTGTGTGCGGATGGAAGGCACCGGCCTTTACAAAAAACATCAGTTGTGTTTTGCTTTGTTGCGTCACCCTTTACCAAAGAAAAAATTAATTAAAAAAACAAAAACAGAGAACTTTGCTTTTTTCTGCCTGCAATGTTCGTTTCCCTTATTTGATGTAAAAGTGCAAATAAATACTGAATAAATACATTTAGCAGATAATGGCATCAAACTCCAAATATTGTTGGTAGTGAGTCCATGATGCTGAATGATGCTTCTCACAGCACGAGGATCCAAATATGTTCAAGTCAACACACATAATCAATGTGGATCACCAGCCATCATCTAGAAAAAGGTTTGGTTTGAGGGCGTGCCAGCTTCATGTTGGTGCCACATTTTGATTGTAAAAGCTGCGTATAGGTGGAGTTTAAAAAAAAATGTAATTAAAAAAAAAAAAAAAAGAGGAGGACTTTGGAACGTGAGCAGCTCTCTTTTTGTGAAATGTAAACAACGTCACTGCATGCATAAATAAAAACTATGAATAAATAACGGAAATCAATGTCAAAACATACAAAAAAATGAATAAAACAAGAACAAAAAGCTTTTAAAGCACACCAACGTAAAAGCTGATTCTCTTGTTATTCGTTTGAATGAGAGAGGAAGAAGGGAGGAGCCATGAAGGAAAGACGGAAGAGCTGATGGACTAATTATTGCAAGATACACTAAAGGTGGTAAGAGAGTAGTTGAAGTAAACAGAGTATATTATGTAGGGAGAGTACATTTTTCATATTCATATTAAGGTTTTATCTTTCTTCATTTGTACACTTAAAGACAAACATGGTCGGTTAAATGACTCGCCATGTCCAGCTATGATTTGATTTGCAGGCTGTTTCGTTGGGAGGATCATTTGTCTTTGCTCTGTAGGCGATGTTCAGACAGGAAGCACATATATGACACTCGTATTGGGTTTTTCTGACAAATCTTTTTAGAAGACGCTCTGACCAAACTGCAAAGTGTGGCAAAAGGAAGAGCAGAGAACTGCAAACATGGCAGACAGACAGAAAGGTGAGAGTAGCAATCTGGGCAGATTAAGAGATCGCAGCACAGCAGCTTTTTCTTATACACAAAAAAAACAAACCAAAAAAGTACACCTAGCATGTGCATATGATCAACAAACTACAGTGATGTAACAGCGTGACGACTGATGGTTTTAAACAGACAATTGTGATGCCAGACTCCCCGATCTGTCTGAACACAGCTCGAGTTTGTGGGTCTGCCAGGACTGCTGCTCTGTGAAAGTGATGACGGAAGGCGTCTGTTATTCATTCAGATCCACGTTATCTCAACTGTTGCTTAGTTAAAGTTTGCTGTTGATGCTTGGATGACATCGGCGGGGAACGGGGAAGGTGCGACGCCTTCAGCGTCAGTTCTTTGTGCATCAAAAAGGAAGAACAGCAGGTCAACTGCTGCTTTAGGGTCAGCCGCGCGCGTCACCGGCTCCTGTTCTGCGACATGAAGAGCAGCACCTTGCGGATGCCGCTGAGACGGTTTCTCAGAGACGTGAGGGCGAGGAACGGTAGCTGAGCTCGGCCCTCTAAAGGAAGAACTGCTAGTAACCACCAACACCACGAGGGACCGTTAGGGCTGGCCTGCAAGCAAAAAACACACAAGTGAGATGGTTTTAAAGGGCAAAATGAAGTAGAAGAAAAATTTGGATACTTTAGTCCCACTATATAGAAATAGAAGCTATAAAAGAAACAGACTGTGTGTACCTGAAGTTCAGAGTCTTTGTCAGGCATTGGTCCGAAGTGGCCTTCAATGCGAGCTTTCTGCTCAGCTTTCAGAGAGTTGACCCAATACACGGCCTGCTCGTACACCACGTCATGCAGACACTGCAGCTCGCGCTCTGCTACGCCCTCCACCTGCAGACAACAACACCTCTGAGCTTTAACATCTTAGCAACAGCTCACCATCCTTCTCTAAATAACTCTCCAGGTGGAAAACTTCACCTTTGCTGCATACATCTATAGACTAGTTCTTACAACCATAAAATCTTTTGAAAACAGATGCAAAGCTTGACTTGTGCTTCTGGCTGAGTAACGGAGGGACACTGCATGCTTGAAAAATCCCAAAATAGCCACAGCATACTGTATCCTGCTTTATCATCTCTTTTTTCTTCTAAATGAAACCATATTTTAATAAATGAGCATCACACTGGATTAAACAAGACTTGAAACGTGCAACTGGGGCTCTGAAATAATCGGAAAATGTTTACTCGGGTTATAAATCAATTATGAAATTGGCTTTTCTTTTTCAGTTGGTGTTGGGTTGCCCCCTGCTGGCCATTAGAAAGAATGCTAGTTTCAGACACTTGTGCATCAACTTGTTTTCAGACCAGGATGTTAATAACACCTTATAAAGTCTAAACTCATCCTGTCATCTCTCACTCTCCCAGCTCACAACCCCCACCACCTCATACCTTAACATCTTCCAGGTACTCTATGTCAGCTGTGTTGTAGCCGTCCCTCTCGCTGTGCTGAATTACTTTAAACCTCCGTTTGCCTATCGTGTCCACAACCGAGCGGCCATCGGAGAAGAACTTGACATCGCGGATCTCCAGTAGGCACCCGTAGTCGGCAAACCTGGAGGCCGAAGGAGAAAGCGCAGGGAGCAAGTTAACATTATGTGCATTCATAGTCCGACACCAACTCCACACAGCTGCAGTCAAAGTACTAACCCTTTGAGGTCATCTCCCAGACACATGCCAAAGCAGTTGGTACCCGTCTCCATGCATCGGCGAATCATCAGTCTGTAGCAGGGCTCGAAGATATGGAGAGGGCATGGCACAGTAGGGAAGGCCATGGTGCACACGAATATAGGCACATTCTTGTTAAGACTAAGGGGAGACACGGAAAAAAAAAAAGTCTTTTTTATTTTCATTAAGGAGGAGATATCGTGTAAAAAAAACAAAAAAAACAAAAACAAAACAACAACTTTCAATTAAAAATTCAACATGAATGAAAATCTTTTGTAAAAAAAAACAACAAAAAAAGTTAACTTAAACTCCAGGTGAACTTTAGGCCAAATGTAAAAGACACTGGTTAACGTGAGAGTGAATTAATTTATGCATCGGCCGTCAGGAAAGTGACACATGAAGCCTGAATGACCAACACTCAGAGATCACTGTGTCGGACACGTGTGCCGTCAGTTGTAGGTCAGTAGGTCAAACAGCCGAGGATATTCTCAAAATGTTAATGTCACACGTAAGCTGCAATCCCTCAAAAGACTTGCTGGGAGAAAGAAATATAAGCAGAGCCTGATAATAAGACAGTGGAGAAGAGCGGGAAATATGAACTTACTTGGAGAGCTCAGCCATTTCCTCCAGGTGGATTTTCTGTCTTTCCATGAGCTCAGAGGGAAGATACTTCGATATCAGGTTCTCAGTTATTACCGTCTTACAGTATTTCCTCTGGACCAGATACTGGAGACAGACACAATGAATATGTTAACAGCAGCAGAATGACACAATAAGGATGTCTCCTGTGGTTGTTGTCCCACAACCTTGTTAGTCTGACTGGTTTCAAGGGATCCACAAATCAAATATGCTCAAAGCCCTGACAATGACATTATTACTGGAGCATAAGAAATGAACCAAACTATATAAAACATGGTTTCTGCAACAATATAAACAATATTATAAAGACTCAACATTCATTAATATGCTAGGTTACCAACTCTGTATTTATAACAACTCTGGAATCCACCTTAGATCAGTAGCTTACAATAACCCCCAAAGACTTGTGGGATAAGTTGACACCACCTTCCCCAACATCAAATATCCTTAGCAATTATGTTTAGTAGACCGTTTATCAATTAGCATTTTTTTTTTAACCCAAATACCTTAAGCATCCATCCTCTATTTTTTTTATTCATATACGTATGTGTATGTATATATATGTGTATGTGTGTGTAATATATATATATATATTCAATATCGATATCGGTTCAATATCGATACGAATATCGTTGCACCCCTAATATATATATTCATTCATTTACTAGCTAACCATTTCAATAGCTAGCCAAACGTCTACCAGTTTTCCAACTTTTTATTTCAGAATTTCAGCTAGCTAGTTTAAGCCACATTTTATTTATCATGTGTAGCTAATAATTACTTTTGTTTATGCCTACTGTTAACCCCCCCCCCACACACACACACACGCACACACACAAAGCATATCTTTTAGCAAACTTTAACTGTTAGCCATACCTATAACAAGCTTTTTAAATTTTTCATTATTGCTTATCTATACAGTTACTTTAAATTCTTCACAAAACCTTTTCAGAGCTCATAAATTCTCTATAATTTCACTGTTTTTTCTCTTTATATTAGGTAATTTATCTTTCCACACAGCACCTTGCTACTGCAGAGGAATAATTATACCCCTGGTTGGTAATCATTGCTTAGGCCTTATTGAATGTGGACGGTCAGTCTGAAAAGTTTATTGAATTCCCATGCCACCTACCTCAGACATATCCTCTTTACAAAGGGGACACTTTGGGTTATGGTCCAGACATCTCTCCAAACACTGAAGACAGAAAGTGTGCCCACACGGTGTTGTCACTGGTTCATAGAACAGTCTAGATGGGAAACACACAAACAGTGAAAAACCACGGACAAACAAGGGTAAGCTACACTACAACAGCAATAAAATGCCTTATTTAAAGCGTAAGATTCAGTGTGTTTGCATTCTGGCCCTACACAGCCTGCTTGTCCAGTGTCAGTTGCGTAAACCTAGCTGTAAATCAAACTGCTCTCACCTCATACAAAGAGGACACTCCAGATCTGCGGGGTCAAAGAGGTCGTCATCCACAGAGCTCAAATATTCCGGCTCCTCGTTTGGCTCTAAATGTAGAGGTAATCAACAATAAATACAATGCTGAAGTTGCTAATAGTATATGACAGCGTATGATTGTGCAAAGCTGTATAATCACCAGATTTGGATCTCTTGTGATCGTTGTTCTTCCCCTGAAGTTCCACCTTTGCCTCCTCTTCTGAAATCCTTCGTTTCCGTTTGGTAAGGAAGCACTGGTCAAACCTCCCGACCTCTGTCCTCCCCTGACATTTGCTTTGATTCTCCTTTGGTGACCTCTCTGGTGCAGGGAGAGTCGAGGTAAGATAAGACTCTGGAGACAGTGATCCGGGACTAAGGGTCTGAGGATGGAGAGTAAAGATGCAGAGAAGAAGAAAATAAATTAAAGAGAAACTTCATGTGGACTTGATTTGGATTGGCTGACTTCCAGACGTGGAACATCTCTTACATGGAAGGGAGCACCGATGCTGTTTTTGATGTGTGCTCTGGAAGACAGTATATTGGTGTAGTCAGAGATGTGTTCAGGGACCTGATCTCTGACTGGAGCCAGCAGATCACTCAGGATCTGAAAGAGGAAAATAAGCCATTATGTCATTATTTTGATGACACTGCAAATACACACTTAATGTTTTCCCTTAAAACATTAAATGATTTGTTGTATTTAATGTGCAGTAGGGCAGGTCACAAGATAACAGTGGTCATATTTACCTTGTAAGCCTCAGTCTTAGCAAGTTTACAGTCAGGCTCTATGGACAGACACACTAGGTACTCTCTTAGAGCCTCCTCACTCCTGCCCAATGACACCAGGGCCTGGCCCTTGCGAACGTGACCCTGTACACAAAAGAAACATGCAGCATGTTGCAGCTTATTCACTTTGCTACTACACTAGGGCAAGTGTTTAATATAATGAACTAAAAGCTACAGTTTCTCTGCTGTACCTTGGACCAGTGAGGCATCAGTCTACAGGCCATCTCAGCGTCCATCAGAGCCTTTTCGTGTCGTTTCAGGCTCGAGTGGATCTGGGAGCGGTTACTAAACAGTATGTGGTCTGTTGGTGCTGGAGAGAAGAACCCAAGCAACCGTTAGTTGTAAAATTTTAGGAATGGCGCTACGTGTTTTCCACTTATTTTTTCCCTTCTTCTAATAAAATATTTTTTTAAACTATAAAAGAAAAGGAAACGTTTCCAGAGCCCAGAGTTATGAATTTAAATGGCCTTTCTGTTCAACCAGCAATTAAAAACAGTAATGATTATTTGACAGTTATATGGAGGAGCAATCATTTAAGGAACAGACTACTGACCAGTTATACAATAATTTAAATAATTCTTCTGACAAGAACTCTATATATTCTAGTTTTAGCTTCTAAAATAATAAAATTAATTCTTTTAAAACCAACAGCCCGACCGATAGATTATTCTTAATACCCATATCTATATTTGGCAGTTTAAAAATCAGATATTCCGATACATCAGCCGATATTTTTTCATTCAGACACACAAAACATAAACAAAAACATGTTAACATGACAACATAACACACACAAACATCTTCAGACTGCTTGTTGACTGATATCAATTTACACTGAGGTGACACATACCGCATATATGAGCAGCCAGCATGCTTAATAAATAATAATAATAAATAATTAACTGTTTATTAATATACCCTTGTTCCCTGTAAGATCTGAGCCTAGTATAGAATACAAATAAATAACGACCACTATATTTTCCCTTTTCAAATGTCTTAAACAGTATCCGCTGGCATGTTATAACGCTGAGTGAATGTTTAAAATGGGTTCGTTTCGACATTACAAAACGTGTTAAGAAAAAAAAAATGACTGCCTTATAAAACCATGCAGTACTATCAAGGTCACCCACATTGTAGGTTTCATAACGTGAAAAACTTATGCAAATACCACTGATAGCCTTATGGGAACCGGAAGGAGATATTTCCCCAGCTTCGCTACGGGCACAGGCAGCAAATCACTCAAAGAAACCAACACAGGAGCCCCAAACATGACAGAACGAGCCAAAGTAGGGCCTGTAACTGCACAGGCGTCAGGCACAACACAAGCATCACAGAAGGAAGATTGATTAGCACTGTGGTTAACTGCAGGCAGCCTTGCTGAACATAGATGCATACACACAAAGATACATATCACACAGACCTGCTCTAATTATAACTCTTTAGACTGGCATTCACTCTTTGGAGACCATCTCCAGGCTTAACTGCAGCATGCCTAAATGCAACTTTGGGCCTGATCTTCACCTCGAGCCAACATTACTCTGAAAGCATAACCCTTAAAAAAAAAAAAAAAAAAAAAAAAAAAAAAGGTCAGTCCTTTGGGAATGGACTCCTTTTTAAAAAAAAAAAACAAAAACAAAAAAACCAGTTCTTGAAAACTTTGACCCCCACCACGGAGGATTTTGGCCTTCCACCCAAAAGGAATATTCTTCTATTTTTTTTAAGAGGTGGGGTTTAATTTTGACAGAAAGCCAAAAATAACAACAGGAAAATGCACAGAAGTCATCCAGGATCCAGGAAAACCCAGCATACATCCATCTGTCTATGAATAAGGTGATGTGGAACTCAGTTTCTGCAACTGTGAAAACCTTTGTTAATTGTGATCTGTCAGAACACCTTTAGGAAAACATGTTAGAACCACGTTGAATCATCAAAAAGCCCAGTTGACAACTGTGGGTGCTCTCCAGCTAAACTCCTGCTTTGAGATAAATGTGGGAACCCAGTAGTCAGAAATGTTCGGTCCTTATGCAACGTAAAAATACTCTGCCTGTCAGCTGTCAGATAGTCAGCAATGGAAAATATGGCACACTTTTTAAAGGAGAAACACTAGCTCCAAACTTACACAACTAGCCTATTAAGTGACTGAGCTACAGCTGCACACTGCTGTAAAGTCTAATGAGGACAGGCTAAGGATCCAAGACGCAGAGGGCTGTAGTTTGATCTCTGTGTTAATCACTACATTTAACTGATGAAATAGGAAAACAACGAAGGGGCATATGGCTCTTTAAATGCTACTTAAATTAATGCATGTCAGCAAAATGTTAAATTAGGGATTGCCCCTAGCTCACTGCCAGTGATTCCTGTCTGAAGGTCACAGTTCACCTATGTTATCACCATCCAAGCTCTTCCCAATTAAAAACAAAACAAAACACAAAAACAGAAACTGAGCGCTGGTGTGCCCAGCGGTGACCTGCAATAATACCCTTGACCTACATTTGCCTGATCCATTGTTTGACGTTACACAATGAGGGAGCGGGGGGGTTACGTGCTTACGCAATGTTTGGTCCACTGGCCCAGCCCACATTACCCTGTTATCCAACACATGGCGATGTGACTCTTAGATGCCAGCAGAGAGGTGGCTAGCTACTGTGTCACCGCCACGATTATGACTAATAAATGTGGAACAGCTCGACCTTGTTATTTTACTGTACTTTTTACATAAACACACCTGACATGCTGTTATGGAATAATAGGAAAGTTACAGAAGTAGGCTACAGCAGCCCTGTCACACACACACCCTTTCTTTTTGCTTCTTAGTAATAATAAGAATAAGAAGCAGCAGCTCGGTGTCTTACCTGCGAGTATTGCTTGGTTATACTTCTCCAGGGCAGCTTCCATCTTTTTCTCGGCGTACAGTGCGTTGCCCTCCCGCCTCAGCTGGCCGGCCTGGTACTGGGTGGGGAACCACTTGGCCAGCAGGTTGCTGAGGACCACATTCACCCTGAGACCTAGGCTGTCGCTCACTGCTGAGACGTTCTTACACTCCTTACACACCACCGGTCGCTCTTTCTCTTTCCTCTCCCTCTCCAGACACTTTTTACAAAAGCAGTGACCGCACGTCAGAGTCACCGGCTCGAACAGAAAGCTCAGGCATATCCGGCAGGAGAAGTCTTCATACCCGCAACCTGTGGCACCCGCTCTCGGGCATACAGTTGCACCTGCCTCCTTTGCCCTACACGGGTTGCCCCGTTGCCTCTCACCCTCGTCTTGCCTCCGTATAGTACCCGACAGGTACTCTATGAGGTTGGCCAGGTGAGTGGGTCTCAGCCTCTCTATCTCCGAGGCTTGCCGGTACACATCAAACGCTTCCGTGAATTTCCCCCCGAACGCGAGCGCGTCAGCCCGCTTCACCATCAGCTCCCGCCGGCTCTGCGGATCTCCGAGACACGCCAGCTGGCACTCGTAGATGTCCGCGGCCAGGTCGAAGTTTTTCGACTTGAAAGCCTCTGCTGCGAGATGCAGCATGCTCTCACTCTCCGTCCCCATACAGAGCAGGCTGTCCGAAGCGTATCAGCTCATCTACGTGGTGCATGTCTGCACCCCAGCTGCTGCCATTCACGTCTGTCCCCTCCGCTGCAAACGACTGACAACTCTGCACGTTCATGCCCTAGTCCAGGAAGGACCGATATTATTCTCAATGGACCATGGCGAGGAGGTGAAAAAAAAACTGTTATGTAAAAGTTGTGTCACGTGACGCCGGCCAGCTGTTCTCATTGGACGAGTTTGGAAAACTGTTACAAAACAATCTGCCATGTAACAGTTTCAGTGTCGGGGCCATGGGGCGGGATGTCTGACCTGCATGCTGGTTTCTTGTAAACAGTGACCAGGGTTCCCAAAGAATGACACCATTTAGTGGGACCACATGTAATCGATCTCAATTGACCAAGAGTATGAAAATTTGTTGTAGTGTCACAGATTTGACATGGTTCAGCATGTATTTTAGTGTGTCTCATACTATCTCATACTAGTGACAATCTGAAAAGAGAGCATGTCAGGATGTTTTTAAAATGTGCTTTAATTTGTTCAAGTTTTCAGTAACATTTTCTTATAGAAAAGATTTCTTCATTTAGGCATTCCAAAGTAAATAACCCATGTGTGCGGAATTTTATAGAACATTACTTCCTGTTCCAGTTGAGCTTACACAAGAAACTGTCAAATGCATGCCCTGCTAACAGCTGTTGTCAGCATCTTGTTATGTGTCTAACAAAACTGAGTTACATAAATATTCTTTTATTTAACTTCTGGGCAAAAAAAAAGAAAAAAGAAATTCACATATTCCTTTTTTTCCCATTACAAAAATAAAGGAAAAACAAAATCCAAAATATTAAAAAAGAGAACAAAAGAAAACACAATATCTTAGCCATCACCTCCTTACTGCGTGATTTTAGTGGCTGCAATTACCCATCCCACACACCGCCACCATAAAACAGATAAGATATGGAGGTTTCCCACGTGTTACCAGCTTCAAGGTAACCATTGGTCATGGAATCGTAACTAAAAGGTACTGACCTCCATATTTTGCAAGAAATGCAGACCGTGAATGTATTTTTTGTGGAGGAAGGTAGGATTTTCCTTTGTAAATTTGATGTAAATGATCAAAACTGGTCTTAACAACTGTGGTCGGTTGTATTTCGAATGTAAAAGCCATTTTTTAAAAAACTACCAACACCGAGGAGCAATAAGAAACAAGGGGGGCAGGGACATCCATTAACCAGTCTAGATGAGGGACAATTTCCAGATACAATCATTTTGGTCTTGTTGACATTAAGGGGGGAAAATTTAGTGTTAACCAGTGTTTGCTATCTTATAGACAATCAAACAGAAGCGTCAGTGGGATAGAGGCATCAAATCTAATAGGGAAATATATTTGGATGTCATCAGCAAAACAATGAAAGGGAATATTGTGTTTCCTGAAAATTGATTCTAGAAGCAGCATAACATCAGAACCACCTGCCTGTTCTTGTGCCGGTCCCCCTTTTCTGCCAAAACAGCCCTGATCCATTGAAACATGGACTCCACTTGGTCCCTGAAACTGTGCCGTGGTATCTGGCATCAAAATGTCATCCACAGATCTTTTTAGTCCTATAAGCTGCGAGGTGGGGACTCAATGAATCAGACTTGTTTGTCCAGTACATCCCACAGATGCTCAATTAGACTACGATCCTGGGAATTTGGAGACTGCGTCAAAACCCCAAACACATTGTTGTGCTCCTCAAAGCATTCCTGAACCATTTCTGTTTTGTGGCAGGACACATTATCTTGCTGAAAGAGACCACAGCCATCAGGAAATCCTGCTTGCATGGTCTTTAGAAATGACATGTACAACCTTATGTAAGTTGTACGTGTGAAATTTACAACCACATTGATGGAAGGGCCGAGGTTTCCCAGCAGAACATTGCCCATTGTCCAGTTCTGATGCTCAAGTCCCCATTGTTGGTGGATAGGGGTCAGTATGGGATCCTTGAATGGTCTGTGGCTATGCAACCCCATACCCACTGTGTATTCTGACATCTTTCTGTCAGAACCAGCATCAACGTTTTCAGCAATTTGAGCTACAGTAGAATGTCCACATGGGCATCTGTGAGCTTTGGCATTCCATGACCCTGTCGCTGGTTCACCTGTTTCGATAAATACTGACTGCTGCAGAATGAGAGCTGCAGTTTTGGAGATGGTCTGACCCCACTGGACACTGTTACCACAGATTTGCATTGAAGGCCCTGTCACTTTATACTAAGTTGTAATTCCATCTCCTCTTCTAATTTTTCTTATCTTAAACTTGATAATGCTCCATACAGATTGGAAATTGGATCCCTACTGTGACCTCTGACCTGAATCTTTATTAAGCACCTTTAGATAGGTGTACCCACATATTTAGACGTGTATTTAGAATGTTTTTATTCCCTAACACGTGGTATTTGTATAATATTTAATTGTAAAATCAAGATATTCATGACTTCTGTCACTGATCTGGAGGAGTTGGAGTAATTTTATCTAAACACAGAGTTCTGACAGAAGGCAGTCTGAGAAATATGTATCCTCTACATGTCCAACACACGGATCTCAGGGAGACTGGGAAATGAATGCTTTTGCTGAGAAGCACTTTGACTATGTGAGTGGACTCTGTTGGCTGGCACAGATGTGAAGCTCACAGCACAATAATTATTGCGGGGAAACCGCTCGGCTCTGACATCGGATGACAAAGCTGTTAATTATTATTACAACCCCGTCACATCCTGTCATTGATCCTCAGATGGTGACACAAGGCGTAAAAGAGCAGATGTTAAGATATCAAACTGTGACACGGCCAAGATGGGTTGCTTTGATAACTGTGACAGCTCGCCAAAGCTTTGAAGATTAGCCAGAGATTGTTGCATAAAAGTGTTTGCACAAGGACAAAAACAAGGCTCAGTAGCACCTTAAAGTGTTTTTGTACTGATGCACATTATTAAAATGACATGTTAGCAGATAATATTCTACTACGGTATCGGTCTGAAGAGTATGGCAGGTTCTTTGTGACTGCAGGTGTGTAGTATTATATCAGCTCACTCTTAATGACAGACTACATAACTTCTGATGGAGGAATAAAAGACACCTTTGGTTATTTCGGTCTACTAAGGGGCATTTGTCATCATCCTCTAATTATGACTTCTGGCCAGTGTGGGTGGTGTTCAGAGTTAACCATAATTAGAAGTAGGTTAAGGCTTGAATTTAAGGACTGTAGTTAAGGGATTGCCTTCTGCATGTTTTTGGATACAAGCCTACGTGGTATTATTAGCCTCACCTGAAGCCTATCAGCCGTATTTCCTGTAGGGTTGAAATAAAACTTGTGTGCTAAAAGGCGTTTAGAGTGTGTGTGAGCAGGGATTAGCGGCGAGCGAGCCAGTCGGTGTCGATCTCAGTAGGTCGGCCAGTCTGGCCTGTGAACTCAATCCCGCACACAGACAGAAACGCAGGCTGACGTGAGCCTGCACACCGCAGCAGACACAGACACGCTGACACACATGCAGAAACAGACGTTCTGACATATATGCAAACCAGGACACGGGCAGAATATTATGCAAGCACGTGGCCATATGCTTACTTTGCCCGGACACACACGCACACGCACACACAGTAGTGGGAGATTCTCTTGCTCCTTCTCACCTTGAACTGTCATTGGGTGCCTCTAAATAGGCCAATAGTCAACCCCAGTGCAGACCGTCTGGACGTTGGATAGCCTGCTCATTTAGGACACACAGTTATCCTCAAAGTCACCTCTTCAGACTTTTAAACAACGTCTTGCTCGGATAGAGAGATAGCTGGATATTTGCATGATGGCTGCCAAGTCTGCACTTTGAGAGTTTCTAAAAGAGTCACTGTTCATTTGTTGACAGTGAAAATATATTATGAGGTATTGGATCATTTGGGAAAGAATGCATAAACACAGACTAATGATACTGTAGGCATGAGAGGACCGCTTGTAGCAAACGTCTTTAATCTGATTTGATCTTGGAAATGTGAAGTTGAGGTACTGGATGTACTGAGACTTGTGACTATGAAAATAACATTTTTGATTTTTTTTCTTCTCAAAATGTTTTCCTAAGAAGAGAAATGACTTTTCAGTGGGTCTGTTTGTTGGTTAAAGATAGAATTGTGTTTGTAAGGATGAATTTGTGGTCTTTTTTATTAGAAATCAGATGGGATTGTTAAGAACAGCCTTGTTATAAAGAATATTCCCATCAAAATACTAAAAACATAACATCTGCATAGTATTTATTATTAACTGTAATTATTAAAGATGCTCTGAGTAGATCTTTTAATGGGACCTGTTATGCTCATTGTCAACTCCACATTTTTATTCAGTTCATCCACTCTTTGAAACAAGCCACTCTAGCTCCTCCCACTTTAAGCCATGCTTTCTTCTGATTGGCAGCCCCTCACAACCAGAAGGGTTGATGGGGCTACTGTGCTCAAAGTCAGAGCTGTCTGACTGAGGATATCTGCCCTCAGTGATGTCATACAGAGCCAAAAGATTTTTTAAAAGTTAATTAGTTGTGCACATGCTGACTTCATTATCTCAAACTTCAATATAATTCAATATTAGCATGCACCATCTTATTAGTATATATGTATACGGGGTGAAAGGGAAATTAAATCTCAATTTTTAACATTCATCACAGTGTGAGTTCATTCCCACAGGGTGTAACCGTCTACATGGTGTTAGGGCTCAGAGTGAGTGTAACGGTTACTCACCAGTTCCACTACTCAGCATATTTGCCTTCATTCAACTTTGTCTGTTTTAAGTTTTCACTCACCGGAGGAGATCGAGCAGGCGAGCAACTAATGGGTTTCCCTGTAGTTGCCTTTGCAACTACAGGGAAAGCCAACAGGACTTCCAACAAAAGACCTAAAAATAGCATCTGCACTGAAAATGATACAGAGGCATTCAAGGAGATGAGCTTAAACGTACAAGTTTTCATTTAGCTCGCCAATGGGATTAGTTTATCCCAACTGAAAAATAGTACATTACAAAGCATTTTTTCTTTATGTTGCTTAGACTTAACATCTGTTTTAATGTTGCCCTGAGGAGACAGCATGAAGTTCAGTCTGTAGGTCTGTTAAGCAGAGCATCACGCTAAACTTTGTGTTAGCATCGTGATCCCGATCAATCCAGCGACTCATTCGTTTTATAGTCTAATATGAAGTTAAATGATCAAACTTACAAAGCTAAAGCAACTTCATATGTTACATCACGCATAATATTTTAGCCTAAATGCTTTGCTGCCTGCAGCAAACTTTAAAGACACGCCCACTCAGAACAACACCAAATTAACAGAAAAGCACAGACTAAAGCTGTACTTTCCTTCCTTCTGTGTTTCTTGATTGTGGTTAGTAATATTTTGTTTGCTTTTATAATACTTTCAAATTGGGACTATCCTATTATTCCCTCACCATACATTCGTTCACTTACATTCATGTTGTCATTGAAAGAATAGAAATAAGTAGAGTGAAATGATACCGAGTTCCATTTAATCTACAAAATAGCTGCAGTTAATCAAAAACATCAGTTTCATTCATGTAAAAAGATGTCACAAGAACACATAAGATTTCTTTGTAATACATTTCAATGACTTTCAGCATTTGAAGTTTACAGTTTATCATCTAACTCTTATTTCTGTGACACAGTTTGAATCTGAACAGATCAAACATTCCTTACAAATTTAGTGACCGACAGATGTTATTACAGAAATATGGTTCAACAGTGAGAAAAAAAAATCTCAATGTTATTTTGGAAAACAAACACATAACAAGACAAACTTTTAGTTAAAAGAAAGTTACTTTTTACACTTATGGTTGCGCTTTTAGCCAAAAGACTTCTAAATAATTTTTTCGACCTCTTGTCACATGGAGTCCCAGAGGTGAGGGAACAAAACGTTCTGCTTCAAAGAGGAGCGTGTATCACATGACCAGCGTGCACGAGCGCCCACTTGACTTTTTTTGTATTTTGGCACAGGTGTGGGATTGCAGGACTTTCAAATGTGACACAAACATCAAAGACTAATGCACAACGAGAACAAAAAACTTTATAGATTTTTAAATACACGGTAGGAGGTGAAGTGCTTGTCTCGAGTATGTTGGATGCCAACACCATCAGAGCATAAGATAATGACGTGCAGAGCGTTATCTTGCATAACATCGTATGAAAAAATGTAGAAAAGCTCCACTGAGTTTTAAAAACTGAGCAGAGATGAGTTAGCATAAACATCAGCTCCGGATGGTGTATTAGTTTTGGATCTTAAGAATGCTCCTCTTCTCCAGATCATTCATCTCTTTGAGAATCAAAGCAACGTTGTAACGAAGCTCCTGGAATTTAGACACAGGTACCTGGAAAAGACCACAGAACATTTAGCACACCCACAAAGTGTTCAGCATTAAAAATAAGCACACAGCCACATTCCACAGCTGTTTACTGTGTGTCTGAATGTCTAAAAATGCAAGAAATAGTCATTAAAGTCATTAAAAACCTGGATTTCTACCTAAAGGATGTAGATGGACTCCTTGCAAAATGCTGTGCTCTAATACTTAAGCCCAGAGTTTCATTTGCTGCCTCCCTAATTTCTGTCCCTGTCATCCCTGTGTTTAAGTCTCAAGCTGCGTGTGAGTCACCATCTGTTTGCAGCTGTTTGCAAGTGCTAATTAAGAAGAGTGTGCTGAAGAAGGAAGAAGTCATCTCGTCTGTTTGCTATTCATCCTCCCTTCACTTCCAGAGAAGCATGCGTCAGGTGGAGATGAGCTGCACCCATAAAGAAAAACTGCACATCGAATGTTGCTGCTGCTTATCTTCTAATTCTGCTTTAATCTGATTACGTAATCGCTGCACATCCGTAGTAGGCGTCCTCGTCCCTGCTTCTGCTCCGACCACACTGGTAGTCAGCTTTGAAAGCAGTTGTGGATTCTAGTTTGTCATTTTGAGGCTGATGCGGAGTATGGCGCCCCCTGCTGAATAAGACGTACTATAGCATTACGCCGTGGCAGTGAGGCTGCCGCACATCCTGGTGGAGTGCATCTATTTATTCTTCATTTTTTCCTGTTTTAAAACTGACACTTTTGCATTTATGTGAATGGATATCAGGCTTTTTTTTTACTGTAGTTTTTTTTCTGTAAGCTGATAAAAGAAAAAAATAAGACTCAGAAATGCAACAGTTTTTTTTTAGCATCTAACAAAACAATATTTGTAATAAGCACAAGCAAGCTGACTAGCACAGAAACAACACTGCAAACGTATCAGGGGCACTTGGTCAAGGACGGCTTGTAGGTTAGGCTGCCGTTAATAAACGTTACTTCCTCTGTAATCCTGTTATGCAATAACTGAAACAGACCTACATTAGCCCACTGGCTTACAACCAACATGTTTAACACTCTATGTTAATCCAGGAATAACTACTATAGTGCACAACCATCATCAGTCATGTGGAGAAAAAAATCCATATGATGTTAACAGGTTTCTCAAAAGAAAATCATTCAATGGTTAGCTCATGAGAATGAACTCATTTCCAATGCATACTTTAAGTGTAGCTTTGCATGATTTACATTTAAAAGTAATCTTTATTTATCTGTGTACTAGGACTTTATGCAACCCAGTTCCCTTCCACTGTCTGGCACAGGGTCTCCCCCGTTTCAGGCCACCCTCTTGTTTAACTGATATTCTGGCTTCACCTTCATCCACCTTTAGCAGCAGGTGTGTGGGGCTGTTATGCTCACAGCCAGAACTGTGTCTGAGATGACCATATTAAGGATATCTTCGCTCACTGACATTAAGAGCCAACAGTTTTTACAAGGCTCTATGCAGGTCCTTGAAAAACTAAGTACATCCCATGATTCACCCTCGGGATTGCAACACCTTGACTCGTTTCTTTGTAGTTGTTCTGTTAGAGATTTGCTAATGCATAAGACATTTTCAGGAATTTAAAAGGTATTGTTAAATCCATCCATTTTCGTAAATACTTAAAGACAACCACTCATAATTATCCCTACAGCGAAATTAGTACTACCAATTAACCTAACAAGCATGTCAGTGCTAAGAGAGAATCCATGCAGGCACTTTGTCATGTTGGGAAGACAAAGAGGCGAGGAAACCGTCAACGTCTTCTGAACAACTATTACTTTCAACAAGACTCTTAAAAGCCAAAAGACCAAGAGAAAAAAACCCTCTGAACTGTGGTTTTATGCACAGAAATTTGGCATGTAGATCTATACTGTGGTACTGGTATCGTCATTAAAAGTAAATAAAATGAGAATAAGAAGGGGACTGTGGGTCAGAATGTATTGTGTGTACAATCAGGAACAGGTTACTTGTTTAAATACCTCAAAGCGTTGAAACCTCCCATCTGAAAGTTTCATCTGCATGAGAACAGAAGGCTGCAGCGCTCGGGCTAAAGAGCTGTTTCGACACAGAAAAGCAAAAACATCATCACAAAGTCTAAAGAGTAGGACTTTAAAATGAGTGCAGTAGAATCTTTTGTAATCTTTCACTAAACCCTTCTTCCTGACTTATTTCTATATTGCAAGTAAGAGACGGTGGTAAGAGATGGTATTGTTCCAGGAAAGCTTTAAAACACTGTGTTAGTAGGCAGTTAACCATTAACAAAGATTTCTTGCACATATTGCCATATTGTTTTTGCAGTTCGTTTAGTATGTTACCTTGTAGAAATGGCAACATCCACTCTCCATTTCAATTCTTCAAGTGTGGGGAGATGAGGATCCTTCTGAGAGGCGGCCGCTTCTAGAGCTGCACGGCTGAAAACACAAACAGCACAGGAAATAGAACCTGATTGTAGCACTGCTCTGAGATACCAATCCTGGACATGCCTGAGGTTGTAAAATCAACATACTGATTTCCAAAAACCACACTGGAGAAATCTGTGATGAAGTCTTCGGGTATTCTAATAAAAGAAGAAAAAACACAATAGAAATAACCTCTTCAGAATCTGGGGGGTGGGGTTGTGGAGATAATAAATGGAAACAAAGAGAGGTGTGGAAAAAAAATGATTCCCTCACCTTAGCTCCTTCAAATCTTCCTTAAAGATCTAATCAATGCCCCATCAGGCACCACAGAAGAGGAATGAAGATGTTAGTTGAGAAGTCTGTTTCAGTGAATATAATTTCTAGTGCTTTAGCATCAGCTCACCTCCTGTTTAAGTAACGCTGTGGGGATGCGGATGGCCTCAGACAGCAGTCTGTGGATCCCAGCTACGATGTGACAGAGCCTCTCCTGCGGGATGACACTGCTCTCTGCTATGGACTTCATCCCCTCTGTGCAGTCCTTTCCCTCCAGGGCACTGACCACAGCTGGACAGGGAATCATTCACAGTCACATTAAATGCACTTATCCGGCATCTTCAACTGCTAACACTTGGTCCGAATATCAGCAGAAGATCTTATCACGACATAAACATCCTGGGAGGCTGAGGAGGTCACAACTCTACTGTGGATACTGTTATTGGTCCAGTTTCACAATAAACTTCACCAAAAGGCGTTCAGTTTTATTGTTTCAGGGTACGTATTCGAATAGACACAATATAATACGATTATTTAGTTCTTGCTATTTTTTTCTGTTTTAGACTTTATTTACCTTTCAGTATTTTTCGGAACAACTCTTGGTCCACATCCTTCAAGTTTTTTGACAATGACTCGACTTCCGGTGGTATTCTGCCTCCCAGAAAGCTCAAAGAGTCCTTTGAATGGCTGGAAGACATGCCTCGGTGTTCACTAACATACAGAATTAACAGATAAAAAGATGAGAAATTGGTGTTAGAGAGGGATTTGTCTAGCTAGTTTTGTATTTGTGCGACAGCTTCCGCCTTCATGTCACATGACTCTCATTCCGCGGAGTCTCGCGGTGAGAGCTCAGCTCGTCGTTTAGAGGAAAACGGATTTGCAAATGGAGGCGATAGAAGTGGTCTCTTTTTGAACAACCAAAAGGTAGGATTTTTAATATCGATAGCTTCTTAGTTACAGCTTAGACCTGTTCACATAGCGTTCACACATGGCATTTGTTGGGAAATGGGAGTTTCAGATCGTTTTGTGTATTAGCAAACGCTACATAGATATTTCGGAGGATTAGCAGCAAGCTAAGGATGTTAGCTTGTGTTGTGATGTCAGAGGCTTATGCTCGCGTTTTCTAAACACGATACTGTTTATGTAAGTTCTACTCAAGCTAATGGAGCTGGCTTTATCAAAGCCTTTATAAATATGTGTGCGAGCGCGCGCGCGCGCGCTTTTAACGCGTGGGGTTATGTTTACCGTAACTTGAAGTATTCAGGCTGTTTACCAGTTACTTTGAGTCTAAGCTGTGCCAAATAACAGAGCCAGCAGTTGATTATGAGCTTTATTATTAGCACAGTTGCTAAGTAAAAAGCATTCATAGTAGGTAGCCCAACTAGTTTTTTCCATTAAAGTAAATCGGTAGATGTTTCTTCTTACTGATGCTTGGACGAAAAACAGGTTTTCACCATTAGTGACTTTTTTTTAGTATCTGAACAATCAGAGTTAGATTTATTGACCAAGTACATGTACACATACAAGGGACAGAAGTCCGTTTTTTTTTCTTTGATCCCAGTATAAACAGATTAGACATGCACAGTACAAACAATAAAAAACGTGTGCAGTGGAGCAAATATGTTAGAATAAATTATATAATAATTTATTAACTCGAGAGATGAACCAGTATCACATCACAATTTGGCAAAGAAACAATTTTAAATTGTAGTCAAAGGAGCTTGCAAAGAAAAGCTCACCCGAAACTCTGGCTGATTGGGACCCACACCTTGGCTCAGACGATTAGAGAATCATCAGGGGGTCCTTTTGTCCCTCTGCGGGGGGACACTCCCACTAGGTTTTAATCTGGGACTCCCCACCATTTGGCCTTAGAACTGAAGAAGCTTCTCGAATGAGAGGTGAAACGTCTTCAAGTAACTTAAAGAAGTCCAGACACTTTTCTTTGCAAGCTCCTTTGACTACGATGACCTGGATGACTGAGAACCTTCACAGACAATTTTAAATTGTATCTTCAGGCACTTTGTTACTAGCAGCCTGTTACAAAAACATGAGCAGAACGCTAGTCAAAAACCTGGCATATCTCACAGTGTTTTAAGTAGAGATGGCACGATACCACTTTTTTTTAATGTCCGATACCGATATCATAAATTTGGATATCTGACGATACCGATATGAATCCGATATAGTGTGCTTTTTAATCAATAAAGCAGTTTTTTAATATCTTGCTGCATTTTGTATGAGTTCATACTCAAGTTCATACTAAAGCTATTTTGTTATACTTGTATGCAAAAAATACACTGCACCCAAAATATTTCATAGTTCAGCAGTACTGATCAATTTAATAAACTTAAATCCTCCATCCTTCCTATTCTGGTATTTTAACGAGTACTTAGCAGAAATATTAAACAACCTAACTAACAGGGTTGCCAACTCCCAGCAAAAAAAAAAGAAAAAAAAGAGATTTAATAGTTACTATATAAATAGTGGACTTCTATACATTTTACATCAGATTAACTTTGGGTGTAAGATTAAGATAATTATTTATTAAAAGCTAGACATTTAAAATGAGAATAAGAAAGAAAGGTATTTCTTTGTGCCCCCCTTTCCCCTGATTCGTTGAAGACGTCATTAATAAAAATATGTTGATGCGGAATTTTATCGTCGACGCGTCATATGCGAAAACGATGTAAACGTGTTTTTGTAACTGCAATACACTACA
Organism: Astatotilapia calliptera; assembly: GCF_964374335.1. NCBI lineage: Eukaryota > Metazoa > Chordata > Actinopteri > Cichliformes > Cichlidae > Astatotilapia > Astatotilapia calliptera. The sequence goes on from NC_137423.1 coordinate 21,448,961, forward strand.
GGAAGTTATGGGGGCAGTATCGCTTATATGGTCTGGCCAGACTGCACGCAATACTAACGAAGAAGAACGTAGCTGCGATCCGCAAAACAAGTTAGCTTACCTGTCGGAAGCTTCTAAGAATAATTCTTGTGAAGCCAACACCATTTCAGTTTTGTTAGCTAATGAGTAAAATACGATAATAAAACATTAAACAGGAGTAACTACACTGTCTCTTAGTTTATTAATATTAGCTGTTATTCTGAATTGTATACACCTTCCACCTTGTGTATTTTTGATAAATATCGAACCGTGACACCAAAGTATTGTCAAATAATCGAGATCTCAATTTCAGTGAAAATAATCGTGATTATCATTTTTGCCATACTCGAGCAGCCCTAGTTGCACCCCTAATAAACAGTGGCATCAACAGTTGTGTTCACAAACAAGTCTTATGAAGGTTAACACATGTACAGTCCAGCATAACGACCTTGCATAATGTATTTATTTGAAGGTGTATTGAAACATAGCCCTGCCTATTTATTACCCTCCTCCTTTATTTCAGATACAGATTTACCATGTCTGAATCTTTGTATGAGAAGTTTTTGGCCCCGGAGGAGCCTTTCCCTCTCCTCTCCCAAAGGGCCAACCTGAGTGATGTGGGAACTCTGGATGTCAGCGATTTTGGCTGTCAGCTATCATCGTGTCATCGAACGGATCCTCTGCATCGCTTTCACAGTAACAGGCAAGTACAGAATGACTGTATTTGTGTTTGTACATGTATCTACTGTGCCTGTATACCCCTATTTTGGAGCTCTGTAGTGGTGTGGAGCCTACAGTGCTGAGGATACAGACCTGAATGACATCCCTGTTGCCTTTAACACTCTTGAGTTCAATTCGATTCAGTTTTATTTATACAACACCAAATCACAACAACAGTCCCCTCAAAGTGCTGCTACTGTAAAGTGTCTATTGTTAGCCCTCTATCTGTGTAAGAAGAGGAAATTCTAAGTGGCTTGCTAAGCTAGCAGCCAGTCTTGTTGCTGGGGGACTAGAGGAATCCCAGCAGTGAGAGGTTTCAGATTTTCACAGCTCATATTTACACCTCAGGTTTTTTTTTTTAAAAAACTACAAAAACCCTTAAAGAGTAGACACAGGATCTTTAATGTTACTGTGTAACAATGATGGGATTTCAGATTAGATTAGATTAGATAGAACTTTATTAATCCCTCGGGTGGGTTCCTCTGGGAAATTCGATTTCCAAAAAAGCACAGCACCGACAGAAGTTACAGAGTTACAGAATATTATATATATATATATATATATATATATATATACACACACACACACACACACACACATATATATATAAATACAGAGACAATATAAATAAAATATACAAGTGAATTGCACATTTCAAGTATTGAGGTCTATTGCACTGTTGACTATTTACAAAAGTATTGCACAAAAGGTATTGCACAGTGAGGTGAAGAGGCACTACAGCTTAGTTGGTCCCCCCTCCTTTGTCCTCCTGTTTCCCCTCCCTCTCCCCTCCAGAGAGGAGTTAAACAGTTTGATGGCGTGTGGGACAAAGGAGTTTTTAAGTCTGTTAGTTCTTGTCTTTGGGAGAAGCAACCTGTCACTGAACAGACTCTTCTGGTTGTTAATGGCCGTGTGCAGAGGATGCCTGGCATTGTCCATAATGTCCATCAGTTTCTTTAATGTCCTTTTCTCTGCCACTGTCACCAGAGTGTCCAGCTTCATGCCGACCACAGAGCTAGCCCTCCTGATCAGTTTCTCCAGCCTGGATGAGTCCTTCTTTGCTGTGCTGCTCCCCCAGCACACCACAGCATAGAAAAGTACTCCAGCAACCACTGACTGGTAAAACATCCTCAGGAGCTTCCTGCAGATGTTAAAAGACCTCAGCCTCCTGAGGAAGTACAGTCGGCTTTGGGCTTTTTTATACAGGTGCTCTGTGTTGCATGACCAGTCCAGTTTATTGTCCACCCACAGCCCGAGGTACTTGTACTTGTTGACCACCTCCACCTCCTCCCCCTCTATCTGAACCGGCAAATTACCACTCTTGGTGGTGCAAATTAATCCTTGGCTGATAGATAAAATATCTGTTAGTTGTCACTCTTTTGGGACTATCCAGATTCTTTTCTAAAGGAAGTAAATGCATCAGATAAACTCTGTGTGCCACAGATGTGCATGAGTGGTATGCCCTGTAAATGCAGAAGAACTTTAAATTGGAACATCCTGTTGCCTGTTTCCAGTCTGCTTGGCAAATTGGAAGAGTTTTGTAACCGTATGTGGAAAGTTACAGATTATACTCCTCTGCAACCAAAATGCTTCCACATAAATGCAGTCAAACTTGACTCATTTACCGTAAATGTTGGGCTATAAGCCGCTACTTTTTGCACAAGCTTTGAACCCTGCGGCTTTTAGTCAGGTGCGGCTTTTCTATGGATTGTCCGTGATTTTTGTCATATCGTAAGACGATTTGTTTTGTGTGTTCCGCTGTTGTACGGCACTACGTTGCCTGGCGGAAGGATCGGGGTTCAAGAGTGGTATGTTAGTCACATGTCCGTCCGCCAGGCAACGTAGTGCCGTACGAAGTAGCGCGAAAAACAAACTTCAAAGTAGCGCTACGCGTTCAGCGGGAGGCGTGGATGATGAGCGGCGATAAACTTGCAAGTTATGCCCAAAAAGCAAGTTATGCCCAACTCCACCGGTGGATTCTGACAGCGTGGAAAAGTGTGAAAACATCCACGATCACCAACGGATTTTGAAGGGCTGGACTGCTGCATGATGGAGAGGAGGACACCGCCACGGCCCTTCTGAGGGTGTTCGACTCTGACACTGACAATGAGGATTTCTTTGGTTTTGAAAGTGACAACGAAGGAGAGAAGAAGAGTGGATGACGAAGCCATCCTGAGCCTGTTTGTATCCGACACTGGAGAAGAGGACTTTGGTGGTTTTAGTGCGCAGGAAGAAGAGAAAGATGGTGGTGAATGACTGACTTTTCTTCTTGTTAAAGCTGTGTTACTGCACCTGAGCCTAAAAGGTAGGCCGAATCTATTGTTCTGGTGTGCTGTAGGCTACTGTTATGTACTACATGTGCAAATATGTACCCATAACTTGTTTTTCAAAATATTAATAAAAGTGATGTCTCCAAACAGCCATCTCTTTCCTGACAATTCCCTTTGTGCATATTCTCTTACATATGATAAGTCAACATTGAAACACCTGCGGCTTTTGGTCAGGTGCGGCTAATGTATGTACAAAACAGGATTTTCCCCTGATTTTAGCTTGTGCGGCTAATATTTAGGTGCGCTTTGTAGTCCGGGAAATACGGTACTAATGCTAAACTTGTTTAAATTATTCTAATTGTTTAATTTGGAGTAGCTGCTAATTTTCTGACAGCACCTCTTCATAAACTACAGAGTTCACATATTTTTTATGAAATTTGCTGATATGAAGCATAAAATGCAATTTTCAGATTTCACATCATATGATGTTCTCTTGGATTAGACACATTCCCAGTAACAGGAATTCTATAATGCTGCAAAGTAAAGTTAAATCTTTTTTATGCATATTAAAAATTCACACAAGTAATATTTTTTTTTTAATTTGCATTTCATTCGCAATATGCCATTGAAAGTACTGTGACTCATAATGTGCACCAGTAAAATGTGTATAACCTAGGGCTGGGCGATATGACCCAAAATTCATATCTCGATATTTTTTAGCTGCATGGCGATATAAGATATATATCTCGATTTTTTTTTTTTTAAAGCCATAAGTTAAGAACAAAAAGAGAGTTCTTAGTCACACTGTGTCCCAGATGTCACACGGGCACTTTTATTTACATACAACGTAGATATTACTCAAAAATAAATTATCAGCATTTATTAAATAATCATGGTCCATAAATAAAAGAAAACAATGTTGTTTTTGTGCATAACAAAAAGCTCACAATTGTGCAGTCAAAATGTAAACTAATAGACGCTGAGCATAATAACAAAGAGACAGATTTCACAGCTGCACCACGTCTCTGAACAGGTGCCATTTGTGGTCCTTATACACACACAGTACGGTAATATTACGTTGAAGCACAGTACGTATCACTCCGCGAGGCTCCTCCTCGGTAGCCGTTATCCTCCGACAATCCATCAAGCGGTGCAGCTCCTTAGCTTAGCAAAGTCATATTAAAACATTTTTTGACAGATTGCTGAGCGCTGTGCACCACATAAAATCGGTTCGCGGTCAGTAAGCATAACCAGAATTCATACATAAGGCGCACTGTCGATTTTTGAGAAAAGGAAAGGATTTTAGGCCGTGCAGCCCCTCCGGGCTGCATGTCGTTAGCGCGGTTAGCTCGTTAGTGCGGTTAGCTCGCTAACATGTTGACGCCGTCCAGCCCCACGCACGGTAACTCGCTAACGGAGATTTTCCGCTTTCATCTTGTCATTGCCTGCAGGTGAAGCTATGGGGGAGGGGGAGTTGTGTTCAGTGAAGGAGAGGCGAGGCCGAGTAACGTTGCGTAGAGACAAAAGTGGACGAAAGAGAGGCAAACCTGCGGCTCCACAAGTATAATTATAACGTAACATAGACTATATCGATATAAACGATATTGTCACATCTTATATCTCGTATGAAAATATATCGATATGTTTTAAAAACTCGATATATCGCCCAGCCCTAGTATAACCTTTACATTTCCTCTACTGCTGTCCTGAATTGTTAAATGATGGAATAAGTCAATAGTCAGACATGTAGACATGTCTTAAAAGCAGAATGTCTACATATCATGACCTGTGCTCCATGTCAAAACTGATTCATGTGTTAGTGTGTTCTAGTACTAAAGTTGGAAAAGCACGAAAAACAGGGTACTTGTAATTTTTTTGTGCTTAAGAACACAGCAGCAGCATGTTCATTGCTCTTTGTATGGTTTATTTAGTGAGTCGCAAGTGCACAACAGTGACGAGACACATCTAAAGTTTTACTGCTGTCCACTGCTTGGATGGTTAGTTCGGGGCTGGTGGGGCTGCTTTGACTTTCACGTTAAGTCTTCTCTATAATGAAGAAAGGTGAAAGATCATATGAAGTGACCATAAACAGATGAAAAGACATAAGCTAACAGTTCATGATTAAAACTTATGTTAACAGTGTGCATAGGTATAAAATGTTAAACATAAATATCTTGGAAATTGTAGCCAATCAATTATTTGAACTGTCATATTAGGATTTAGCAAATTAAACACAAACATAAGAAATAAAAGTGTTTTATCTCCAAATCAGACAGTAGCTGAAACATTGTTGCCAAGTGTTACAGCCTGAAACTGTGCAAAATAGTTTAATTATCACCTAGCAGTGGCTGCCAAGTGAACAACTGTTGGAGCAACGTTTTATTATCTTAATTTGAAGGCACAGGCGAACAAAGGTCCAGCTGTTCTGTAATCCTCCCCAAATCCTTCATCTGTGCTTTTCTTTTACCTTACTGGTCTAAAAAGAGAGAAGAGAACAACTTCTAGAAGTCACTTAAAAGATTAATTTTGATGTCCACTCTGTTCTCCTCAGGTGGAACCTTACTTCCTGTGGTACCAGTGTTGCCAGCTCTGAGTGTAGCGAGGAGCTCTTCTCCTCCGTCTCTGTGGGGGATCAAGACGACTGCTACTCCCTTCTGGACGACCAAGAACTCACATCGCTGGATTTGTTTCCTGAAGGCAGTGTTTGCAGTGACGTCTCCTCCTCTATCAGCACATACTGGGACTGGTCTGACAGTGAATTTGAGTGGCAGGTAGCTTATTAGTCGGTCTGATTTTTAATATTCTGTAGGTGCTCATGTTTAGTAGGAGTTGTAAGTCATTTGCACTTGTTGCTTTATCTGTATGAATGTGGAAAATGGCTTTCCTAAACAATCCTATCTTGTCATGTCCTAATCTAATTGTTTCCATTGTTGTTTTCCCAGTTACCAGGAAGTGACATTGCAAGTGGCAGTGATGTCCTCTCTGACATAATTCCAAGTGTGCCAAGTTCACCATGTTTGTTTTCCAAGAGGAAGCCGAAGCCCCACCCTCATCGCAACCTGGATGAGCTGCCTTGGAGTGCCATGACCAACGATGAACAAGTAAACAAAACAAGCTCGTTTTGTGCTGAGTGCTCAGAATTAGCATTAAAGCTAATGAACCAGGTGTTTTCTGTCTTGCGTGGTTTTGTTTGTTGCAGTGTGTCGTCTATTATTTTTTCATTTGTTTGTCTATTTTTTTTAACCTGTAATACATTTCGATATACAGTCAGTTGAACTGGTGTGTTATTCCCCCAACCGGTCGTGCAGATGGCCCCGCCCCTCCCTGAGCCTGGTTCTGCTGAAGGTTTCTTCCTGTTAAAAGGGAGTTTTTCCTTCTCACTGTTGCCAAAGCGCTTGCTCATGCAGAGTCGTATGATAGTTGGGGTTTTCTTTGTATTATTGTAGCATCTTTACCTTACAATGTAAAGTGCCTTGAAGCAGCCATCGTTGTGATTTGATGCCATTTAAATAGAGCTGAATTGAATTGAATTTCCCCTTCTAGGTGGAGTACATTGAGTATCTGAGCCGGAAGGTCAGCACAGAGATGGGCCTGAGAGAGCAGCTCGACATCATCAAGATCATTGACCCCTGTGCTCAGATCTCTCCCACTGACAGCGAGTTCATCATCGAGCTCAACTGTCTCACCGATGAGAAGCTCAAACAGGTGAGCAGCAACAACAGCTTTGTAGCTGCTGCATATTGAGGAGCAGCGCTGTCGAGAGTTGTTCAGAAACTCCCCTTTTAATGGATCTGTGTGACGTCATTAGGTGCGTAACTACATCAGGGAGCACAGCCCCAGGCAGCGAGCCAGCAGCACCAGGGAGGGCTGGAAGAGGAGCAGCCACAGCAGTGCCAGTACAGGCGGCGTCAGCGGAGCCAGCAGCAGTAACGCCAGCATGGTCAGCTCTGCCAGCTCCTCCACTGGATCTACTGCCTCCAACTCTGTAGCAGGTACGATGCTGCCTGGTTTGACACCGCCACAGGAGTCTGTGCTTATGTTGGTACTTCCAGCTTTTGCCAAGATAAAATTGCTCCCCTGCATTCTGGTCTTGATGTTTCTAACAGTGTCTGTGCCTTGTGTTCCAGGGGGTACAGCCTCTGCCTGTAGTGGGAGCAGTGTTGCTAATATTAGCAGAGCTCACAGTGATGGAAATCTTTCCAGTGCTGCAGAACGCATACGAGACTCTAAAGTAAGAAAGATGAATGTTGAAAAATGAAAAACAGTTTTTGTTTTCTTGGTAAATATTTTGCTCTGCAGAGTCCGGGCCAGTGGTTATAATATATCTCTCTGAAACACTGGAAGAACAGTTGCAGATCTTGATTGTTCTATACAGAAGGACATTTGGCGTTGTGTTAATAATTGTTACACATTTTCTGCCCTTGAAACTTGAGTGAGAGTTTTCTATTGACGAACGCTTGCTTGGAAGCCTTTCTTGGACTTATAACAGATGACCAAGTTGTTATCAGCACCGCTCCTCCCCTCACCCTCACACTGTGGTGTAGCAGCAGAGGAGACTGTGTGACTGTAATACCTGAGCGCAGAGGTGGGCAATTAATTAACCCAAGGGCCCACGTGAGAAACTGGGACTCTTGTGGAGGATCACTACAGGCGTATGAGTGTGGAGACTCTCACTGAATCTAAGGAAGTGAGGACTGTGGTTGGTGTGATTACGAGAAACCACTCAGCATTAGAGCAGGGCGATATGGCCAAAAATATTTATCACGATATATATTTGAAAATTTGCGATAACGATATAACTGACGATATAATGGATGCGAGACAAAATACAACTCCACAACATTACTAGCGCAAAAAGACAACCTTCCATTTATTTTCACTTAAACAAGAAGCTGGTTTTTATGTACATTAAAGCTTTATAAAAATGCAACAGTGCAAATGCAAATTCCTTGCTGAAAGTTTAACCAAAAGGCATTTCCAGTAGAAATGGGCTGACATATCCTGAGCATAACCATGTATAATATCCACTGAAGTTAAAAAGAGGTGCTTTGCAACATTAAACTGCAGTGTGCAGTACGCATTTTTCGGACCATAAGGTGCACGGGATTATAAGGCACATTAAGCGAAACAAAGCAGTCAGATAAATCAAACTTTATTAAACTCATTCTTCTTGCTTCCTCCACTTCTGTACCATTGATTCATTAATGTTGAATTCTCTGGCAGCTGATCTATTCCCATGTTGTTGCAGTATATTAATGACTAACCTCGTATTGTGGATGGATTATCTCAGTTGTTCTCCTGACTGAAGTTTGGTCCGTTTACAGCATCCTGCCATGTGATTGCATTTGTCTCTAACCATGAAGAACCTTCACGTTAACTTTTATAAGTGGAAAAAAGTTAGCGTTCATCCTCCAGCTTCACTGTTTATGTTATGCTAACATAGCTGTGTCGCTAGCGATCACGTAGCACATCATTATATACCAGCTAGCCCAACTTCAGTAACCCTGCAAACGTCACTGCTGTTTAGTTTCCTGTCTTCATTTATGTTGGAAGTGATAGCAGAGCTGTACGTTTTAATTTTTTCAGAAATCTCTCAGTCAGAACATGCTATATCATGCTTAGGTAACTAGCGAAACTAGCGAGCTAACTTCCACTAGCTTCCTGCTAACTTCTAACTCCGTTAAATGTAATAACTTTTGTTTTCATGGATGCCTGGAAGTTAAACTTTATAGTTACACCTGGTAAAGCAGCAATGCTGATCGTTTTATTAAAGATGAAAGAATTTAGACAGGTTTTAACTCTCAGTGATGCTGCAGTGTTGTTTGACCAGAAGCATACAGAGTTTAGGACCCAGATTACTCCCAGATTTAAGAGCATCTTAGTCCGACAAATACGACAATAACAACGGCTGCTTGCATGTTCTGCAAAAAAATGTGCTTTGTTGTGTATCTGACGGACAAACACCAAACCAGTTCCACATCACTGAAGTTGCACCATTTTTACAAACCAATTCTGGTTCATCTGTTTCACTCAACAATCGGCCATGTGCGTATGAAAACAAAGGCACTGCGCATGCGCGTTTTACTCCCATTCTATCGCGATATTTCATTTTCCTATCGTTGCCTAACATTATACCGGTATTACCGTGAACGGTATAATATGGCCCAGCCCTACTCAGCATTTCAGAACTAGACTTTTTTTTTTTCCTTTTCATGAACTTTGTCAGACAGCAGAGTTTACATTTCTTTAAACTGCTGTTAATTGCGACTTTAAATATTGACATCCACTGTGATCTAAAATAATTATGATCTAATGTGAACTGCTGAGGAAAAATAATTGATTCAGTGATTTAATCAGTTTGGTGAACTTTGCTGTGCTGTGTTAGAATAGAGCTCATCGCTTGAGTGATCTTTGATTGTTTTTTCTTCAGACACAAACACAGGAAGTCTCAGAGTGCAGTCTGAGTGTAATCAGGGGGCAGCATGATGGAGATCACACAGTAAAGAGAGAATAGATTCTCAATGGTTAGATTTTAGCCTGGATCAGCTGTAAGTTGGCTCGTTAGGATCTGTTAAGTCACAAGATGTAGGAAAGCATCACAAGACCAACAAGAATGTCTTTGCAGCCTTGTCTCTAAGCTTTGATCCTGAGGTGAATTGTGTGTTTTGTCTTGTAACTGATAATATTTTCCAGTGCCAGTTCTGTTGCCATACTATGATTCCCACAGTTGTTCTCAACCAAAGAAAGTCTCAGTTCAGATCATTGGTATGTGCTTTGTCTCTAGCTTAAATATCTCTTTCATTGTTTGTGGAGTACACGTGAGCCTTTTCAGGATTAACAAATTGTAGAATAAGGTTCAGTTAACAAGAAAACTATTTGTAAACTGCAATCATTATTCTACTGATGGCCTGTAAAAAGAGTATCACCAGAAAATGGTTATCCCCGGAGAGCCCAAACATAAGTACATGGATGGAAATCACAATGGAAATCTATAACATGGAAAAGATAACAGCTTCTGCCAACCACAAGCTGGAGAAATTTACATCATACTGGGAAAACTGGGTCAAATATATCACGCCTCATAGGCCAGATTTTATTTTCACAAACCAATAACTGTGATGTATGAGAGTATATATTTATAGGATCACCCCCTACCAACACATCCAGTTTGTTTGTTTGTTTGTTTTTGTTTTGTTTGTAGGTTTGTTGGTTTTGTTTGTTTTTCTTATTTCGGATTATGTGATTGTTTCAATTGTTTCTATAGTTGTAAATATTCTTTCTTTATGATTCGGATGTAAATTAAAATACTATTTCGGTATCTAAGGCAGATAACCTAAGCAAGAAGTATGCTTACATGATGTACATACTGTGAATGCCTGCTTTTGAAACCTTAATAAAAAATATATAAATTAAAAAAAAAAGTAAACTGCAATCATAAAACAGAAATCAGCCTTTTTTGGGGACATATGAGAGAGCAGGTTGTAGCTGACAGATGGTGGAGCTGGTGAAGCAGTGGCTGGATGTTCACAACAACAGCTGTGAGAATGTGCTTACACAGTTTTAGATGAAATGCTCTGATGGATTGTTGAGCTGTGAAATGCAAATTACTGAAAGGGTTGAAGTTGACTTGTATCCGTTTCTACAAAATGCTGTCACACTGCTGACGTCTGCTCATATCAGAGCATTTAGACCCACGATTTATTTATTGTTATTATTAACTCCTCTCTCCACACACCGTCTCTTCCAGAAACGTTCAAAGCAGCGAAAGCTTCAGCAGAAAGCCCTCCGCAAGCGACAGCTCAAAGAGCAGCGGCAGGCCCGAAAGGAGCGACTGAGCGGGCTGTTTCTGAACGAGGAGGTCCTGTCGCTACGGGTGACAGAGGAGGACGATCACGGAGACGACCTGGACATACTGATGTGACACCAGTGAATCAATCAGTGCTCCCTCTACGCCTGCTTTCACTCCACCTAGTCACTAGCATAGAGCTTATAGAACGTGCTAATCCACATCGCTGCATGCGTTAGCTCCGCATATGCTAACATGCTTAGAATGCTTTTTGTAAGAACAATGTGATGGCCAGTAATAGCTTCTTGCAGCATATAACTTAGCTCGACATATTGTTTGCTAATACTAGTGTTACCTGCTGGTGTGTAAATTGCTAAGTGCTGCAGTCACTACTGCTCTAGTTAATGTAGCAGTGATAAAGCACTGCTAATGCTTTAATAGCCACAGTCTCTCCTGCTTACAGCCAGAGGTTAGCGCTGCAGCTCCTTAGAAGATTGCAATTGAATTCACACTACTAATGATGATTATGGCATCTTAATGCAGGTAATAAGAGGTTTGCTTATAGATGCTGTAAGAGGATATATTCACTACTACCTGGCAGAAGGACAGATCAGACGAGAGAGGTGGACTTTGGCTACATTTGCTTCAGTGGGAGTGATGGCAAAGGCTTTATTCCCCACAGGGAGCTGGATCCAAGCTTTGGAGGATGATGTAATTTGATCTGCATACAAATATGTTCATAATCAGCAGGATGAATTGGTCTCGTCAGATTTAAAGTGCTCATACTTTTCTCCTTAACAGCCTCCTTTGAAGCTAATGTTAAAGTTAGCCATGTATGCGACACATTCTTTCACTTTTAAGTTCCTCTTAAATAGAAATATGGCCCAAATCCTGGAACAGCTGCAGTCTTGTGTGAAATAAGTCAGATATGTTTGCTACTGGAACATCAGGATTTTCAGCAGTGCTCAGCTGAACGATTCGGCTGGTTCACATTAGACTTTAATGTGCTTGATGGATTTTTTTTTTGGTTGTATTTAATGCTGCTTGGTGGAGCATTATATCGTTGTGTAACTGGAGTGAAGATTGGACTATAAACTAATCCTTTAAGGCAGCTGAGCAGCATTTTTCCTGGACTTTGATCTTTTATAGGTTTGAATAAAAGAAGGCAGATAACAGGCTAAAAGACACAGAGATCCTTTAAGCATATTATGGGCAGTTTAACATGTCTGTAAACTTACTGTAAATATAATACCTCTCACACTGTGTCGACACATTCTTGATGCTGAATGAACTGCACATCGATGCACCCATTGTTGCCTTTAGGGGAAAACATGAATCCAAACTACGATGGTTTAGGTGTGGAAAATGCAGCGAGCTGGTCTGTCTTTCTCTCTGCTGAGCTTTGTGGTCCCATTTCACTTTTAAGGCTTAGAGGGAGCACTGAAACACTGCATGTTTCAATCGTTACCCACAGCGAATCACCGTGTGGACCAGAAACTAACAACTTGCATCATCGTTCGCAAACACCTGTTGAAATAGCTTACCTGTGTTGTAAATAAGCGATCGGTACCATCATATTTACTGCTTGTTTTCAAGGTTTCCTCTGTGATAACGTTTCTTTCCTTTTGGGAGTGTATGTAAATGATGGACATGGCAAACTAACTGGTCATTGGGGCTTGAATGCGTTGCTAGGTTGCTGCCGATCCCTTCAGATATTTTCAGTCATATTTTGATGTGTTTTGTTGTTTTCATCACTTTTATTTGGTCTTTTTTTTTGTTTTCTTGAACTCCTACTTGAATGTTTGACCCTCATTGTTTGTTTGAGTGATTTTGGGAATTGTGGACGTTTTATAGGATTTTAAAGACCACACTTTGCTCAGTGGCTGGTATGGTTTTGGAGCTATTCTTCAGCTTCTTATTTGAGCCGTCAACGTCGTTTCCAGAGATGTGCTCACTTTGCTCTGAAGATTCAAATCCCAGACAAAGTGCTGATGAAGCAGGACAGCGTTCTGTGGAACTACCGGGATGTTTTCGTTTTGCTCAGTTTTTTCTTGTTAACTTGTAGAAAAGATTTTTTTTCCACAGCTTCTCTGCTGTAACCTGATGAACCACTACAACTGTCGGCCTAAAAGCTGCCGTTTCTGATACTTGATGTGGACTGAGCCGTGGCTCTTGTTTCTGTCTTGTGTATAAAATAATTACAGCAGTCGGAGGAAAAACAGCTTTGTGTATTCTGTAGCAATGAATTAGTAAAACTCTATTTTGAAAAATGACATAATTTTGAAATAAAAATAAGTGATGCAACAGAGTAACTTCAGCAGATAAAATGCCATTAACTGCTGAAAATGAATGATATTAAACTTACAAACCTACACAGGATGTTTTGAAAGGGAAGCCCACTGTGGAGGTGTTATATTATATTACGCAAGTGAAAATGTTTTCATTGGCTACTAAAGCAAAGAGTGGATTTACATGCGTTAACTCCTGATTAACAAATGATTCTGGAACAGTGTTGTGTTTGAATAACAGGGTTGATGGGAGACTGAGCAGTTCACTCGACGCTTCCTGTTTATTGTGAACTCGACAAATAAACATTCAGTGTTGCATCTTTTCTACACGTGTGCTTATTTTGACTTGCAACTTCTGTAGAGGAGAGCATGACTCATCAAGTTATTCATCAGTTTGCAAATTCCAAGCACTTTTTATTGAGCGCTAAATCACTGTGATTTTTATTTTCCACAATAATTAACAAAGGAAAGAACACTTTGGCTTTTCACAGCTCATCAGCTGCTCCTTTGTGTAGTAAGTTCAGGGTGGAGATTGAGATCTTTTGGAGGGAATCCCATCAAGAAGAGGGATCAATGGACTTCCCTGTTTTGCCCGGCCCCAGAGCTCACTGGAGGAAAACCTCTGCATTAAATTTTAGTGCATATTTGTAATAAATACCTTTTAATTAGGTTATTCCAAATAAACAAAATTTCATTATTCTGATCATGGTACAAAGTCAACCTATGAAAAGTTAAAAATGAAAACTAGTGTCTTTCAAATATTGTACACTCAGACTGGATTTCATACAAGCAACAAATTTTTTACCCCTCAGCCATGAAAGGCTCATGTTGTCACTCCGCCGGTGAGGTGGGTGTGTGGGAGGCGTGGACGCTTAAGTTTGTGATAAATTGCAAATGAGGCGTTTGAAATTAATACCATACATGTATCTATTAAAAAACAAAAACAAACTCCAATGACTTCAAATGTCAGTGATGTCAGGTCAAGGTCAGAGGTCAGGTTTTCTGAAGATGCCAATGCGACGTCACATACATTCTGTCTGTGAAGCAGTCAGACTCGAACGTCAAGGAAGGTGGTAGGGAAGCAGACATTTCAGGTTTCCAAGGTGAGCAATTTATTTACAGTGAACTTAATTTAATGTAACTTAACAAAACTTCCTCCCCAAATAAACTCTATTAACAAACTGCAAATTAACATGGCTCTGGTAACACAGCTCACCTCTCCTGCATCTGGTAGAGACTGGCTTTAAATAGGGCCATCAATTTCCCTCCAATTGCCCAGCCAGTACCACTCACTCAACTGAGGCATCTAAAACTACACAGATGATCTAAAAACACAAAACCTCTACACACTTCTAACATGCACATTTACACAACTAAATGGCAGTATTAACGAAAGGAAAAACATTCAACAAATCCCTTTAAACCATAACACAAACAAAAGGAAGCATCTCTATGGAAAAAGAAACCCCTCCACTTGGTTTGACCTGCTGATGTCATATGTGACATCATCAGGACTTTAAAATGAGGAAATGCCAGGCAAGCGTTTCCTCACACCTGACCCTCATGAAGACTGAAAAGACAAGCAAAGTAAATATGAACAAATGACTTAATCTGTAACATAATAAAATATAAAGAAACATGTAACTGAGTATTTAGCTTAATTTGCAGAATGTTTGATTTGCCGGCAACAAAACGCTTACACAAACAAACTCGGGATAGTGAGTGAAGCAATGTTACTTGACAAATGGCAAAACATAGTAAATACATAGAAACGGAATAATGTGTACAATGTGTACAATGTGCAAAAAAAAAAAAAAAAGGTAAACACATATGGGACAAATGGAGAGCATTGCAACTGCTCCTCCACTTTGTCACACTGTCATCTACAGATCCGTATGCCCTAAAGTGCTTTTATGCTGATTGAGCCATGTTTATGATGCTAAAATTAAATTTTACTGAGTTGGTGCCGTGCAGCAGATTGGTTTAATTACAAATGGATAACTGATTTTACATGATTCAGTTAGATTTTATACATGTGAGACATATTAATCATCCCAGTTTACTTTGCATTTGTTTAACTCACTTAATGCTGCTGAGCAGCTTTTTCCAGAGGCTGAACAGGTCTGCTAACATTGTTGCCATTGTTATTTGTCAGTCTGTATATCCTCAGTTCTTTTCCTTGCCTCCCCTCCGGCCAGTCTGAGTCTCTCCCACCAAAGATAGGAGCAGAGGAGGTGAGGAAGGAGGTCAGTCAGCATCACTGTAGTGATGAGAGATGTTTACTTTGGAGCCTCATTTCAACGCGTGTCAGTTAAAAGAAGTGCGGCACCTGGTATCTCTCATTGTTCCTTTTGAAAAGTTTACCATTCTGGAAAATGGAACGATATCCTTTGGATTTTTGCCACACTTTCAAACGGTGAAGACCAGAAAGTTGGATCACCATCCTGATCTTTTTGCTTTTTGTTTCCCTCTATACAGCAAAGGTAACAACCACTACAGAAACATACACCTGTGTGTCTCTTCTGTCCTCCAGATATATTTTATGAAACGGCATTCTGTAAGATGGCAAACTGACATACTTATTTGGTCTCAAGATTCAAAAAAGAGAGAAGGCAGGGCTGAAAAAATAAAAAACCCAACCTGTGACATCACATAAATGGATGAACAGATTGGAGGTTGGAAATCGGTGTGCTTTTACCTTTAGTAGTTCTCATTCATTATTTGCTTCCTCCTGTTGCAGTTGTGCTCATGAGTAAAATAACATATGTGGGTAAGATATAGCTTTTACTGATTTGCACATTTGGGGTGATGCTGACCTGATTTTCACCAAAATGAATCTGAATATATAGAACAATCATGCATAATGGACCTTCCAAGCTATATAGTTTGTCTTCCATATTTCCAACTATATCCATAATCACATACTGTGTATGCTACCATTGTATATAGTATTATCTTACTATTTTTCATTGATTGTACTTAATTGTATTTTTGTATTTCCTTCATATCTGTACCTGAGCTGAGGTGACGCAAAAATTTCCCCGTTGTGGGATCAATAAAGTCTTATCTTATCTTACAAGTAAAAACAAATACACGCTTGTAAAGTTCCCTTCAGGAAGGACAAATAACAGGAAAGGACCCAAAAAACAACACAGAATAAAAGAAAACATTTTGTGCTGTAATAATTAATTTAATTCTCCAATCAAACCTGCATCAATGAATTAATTTCAGAATTGATTTTTTTTTTTTACTGGGTTGATAAGATTTGGGACTGTAGGGGGCAGCAGTGCGTCTAAACCGGAAGAGGAGCAACGAAGAAAAGAGAACTGATGTAACGTAGTGTTTACGCTACACAGTGGATTCGCGAGGACGTGTAGGCTAACGGGGCTAATTTAGAGGGTTTTGCTTCAAAATTGGATGTTTCTCCGTGTAGTTTGGTGGCAGTTTCCGCATTTTCCATGGGCGCTCACGGAGTTTTGGGAAACGAGCCCGACTCCATAGACTACTCAGTGCACGAAGCGTGGAACGAGGCCACGAATGTCTACCTGCTGGTGATCCTGGTCAGCTTCGGCCTGCTCATGTACGCCAGAAAGTAAGGACGCGTTTCTTAACCTTACCTCATAACGACTGTAAATAACTGGTTTGGCAGGTTAACATGTTACAGGTCAAACCGTGTGCTCGTTGATGATGTTCCCCTAGTTGTTTGCGGATAACGAGCACAGACTGACGCTGTTTGTTTACGTACGCTTTAGAAACAAGAGGAAGATCATGCGCATCTTCACTCTGCCTCCCACCGCGGGCAGCAGCCCGGAGCCCAACTTCTACGACAGCCTGCAGAAGGTCCGCCTGCGACAGCAGCTGGAGATGTACTCTCTGGGTGAGGATGCATGTGGGCTGATGTGGATTGCAGTGAAACTCGATTTGACGCTACAGTACTGTGCAAAAGTCTTGACCCGCTTCTAATTTCCTCTTACTTTACCAGGAAGATGGGAAATAAGGGTCGGGTCTGGGTTTTCCCCTTTTCTTTTACATACTCTTCATACTTTTCTCTCCCTCTTCTACTTGTCAAGATTCAAGGACCCACTCCACACCACGCCGAGATACGCCATGTTTTCAGCTAACCTCTCTGTGGGAATCGCCTTGTTGTTGCAAAAATACTATTTTACGCCGACCACACTGTTATTTGTAACCTTTTTTTTTCAGCTAAAGAAATGAAAACAAGGATGCTCCTAACACAGATACAATTAAAATTTGGTTCTTTGCCAAGTGGAGTCATCCATGAGTAAGATGCCTTTTTATATGCTTGGATCATTCGTAGGTCAGTGTTAAGTCGCTTAACAAAAAAATGAATAAATAAATACACGATATAGTACAAAGACTGGACCAATGCAAGTGATGTCCAAGGAATAGTGTTTTAATTGGTCAAAACAACTTTAAGAAATTACAAGAAATTGTCTCCATTGAAGCAAAACGGTAGGTGGCTCAAGACTTTTGCACAGTACTGTAGATGCTGCCTTTATTGAACTAACATAAGGTTGCACAGCAAGTCAGTGAATATTGTGTGGCAAAGCCTTTAACATTAAATTCAAATTCAAATTCAAATTTTTATTTGTCACGTACACAGTCATACACAGTACGATATGTAGTGAAATGCTTGGACAACTGCTCGTGACCTAAAGAAAACAAAAAAGGAAAAGGCTATGAATAAGAAAGGAAATAAATATGAAAAATTAAAAAGGGTAAATTTAACTAGGAAGGAATAGAATATAAATTAAGGTTAAAAATGAAATAAC
The DNA here is from genome assembly GCF_964374335.1 of Astatotilapia calliptera. Taxonomy (NCBI): domain Eukaryota; kingdom Metazoa; phylum Chordata; class Actinopteri; order Cichliformes; family Cichlidae; genus Astatotilapia; species Astatotilapia calliptera. Next base: position 21,466,836 of record NC_137423.1, read on the forward strand.
TGTACAACACAAATTAGAATGAAGGGTAAATTTAACTGGGAAGAATAAGATAAAGATAAATATATAAATTAAAGTTGAAAATAAAATAACTGTACAACAAAATACACAATACACAATATAGAACTATATAAGAATGTATGAAGAAATCTAAATATAAATAAATATATACACAATAACAGCAGCTGTACAAGTATTAACCAGAAATGAAGAATATAGTGACCAGTGTTGTGCAAAACCAAAGTTCAGAAAGTCCAGTGTGTGTGTACACTACACAACATTACACTGGGTTGTGCTTGCTGGTGAGGCTATGGCTGGACGAAGCCAGACGGAGGTTTGATATTGAGTTGTTGTTTTTTTTTGTTTTTTGTGTGTGTGTGTGTGTGTGTGTGTGTGTGTGTGTGTGTGTGTGTGACTGTTTTTCAGCCTTAGAGGTTTTGTTTTCCAGGTAAAACCTCTGCGATCATGCCTCCCCTACTTGTCTACAGTGAGCCTCTGTAGCACGTGCGTAATTCTAAAACACACCCCAGAGTTTAGATTCTATTGAGCTGAGCAGACTCATTTTATTGATTTATTTATTAGCATTCAAATATCTCACTGAATACAGAATAAAGATCTACCACAAAGCAAGAAAGCACGAGACAAGGCTAATCAAAAGGTATTGGCTGAATATGCTTATTACGCCAACCCTTTTAACAAAAGATCTTTCAGCATGCAGCTCATGTACAAAACAAAAACTTTCCACCTTAGATAAGTAACTATATTAAATTAAATGTCATTAATATAATCAAAGCAAAACAACCAAGAGTTTCAGTGTTATTATTTTGCTCTTTTCATTCTTGATTTATAATTTTTCTAATACTCTATTTTTAAACAACGAAAATAAACTGCACCTGTTCCACCAGTTAACTCCTCTAACAGAAACACTCTGCTTTATCTTTGTCCTTATGTTTTTTTTTGTTGTTGTTTTTTTTTAAAGAAATCTGTTCCCCTTAAGTCGTATTTACCAAACAAAGAGCAAAAAAGTAACCTGAAATCACTGTAGTGTGAAACCAGATACTAACGTAGTCGAGCCTGTGTGTGTTGGCTCAGTGTGGGCTGCGTTAGATGGGGAAAAGTGGGGATTTTTTTTTTTAAACTGAGTTATCTGGTGGCTCTTTTGTGTAATGTTTTCCTTCACATTAATAAAGACATTAATTCAACATTTCAAAATGGTGCATAAAACATTCACAAGAGTGTGGAAAGCCTGCTGGACGACCTGTAGATCTTCTGCTTATTGTAGTAACTCTCCGTCTGTCTCATGTCTCGCCTTCTAGCCAGGAAGTTTGAGCAGCAGCAGCAGCAACAACATCAGCAGGGCCAGTCAGACAGTGTGCAGCTCTCCATGGAGTGAGAGCCCGTCTTCAAGCTTCTCCTGCCCGTGGATATGAAAGGACTGGGATGGTTGCAGAGTTTGTGTAAAAAGAATCTGCACCCATCCTTGCTGCTTCATTCACCGTCTGACGTTTCATTTGTGCACGTGGAGCTGCTCCACAGCTACAAAACAAAGCTGTGGATGCTTTTGTACAGCTGGCAGCTAGCAGGTGTGCTGTCTCACACAACAGTGACACTAAGCAGGTGTGACGAGCTAAAGCTGGAACTGCAGCGTTCGACACCGACACAGGCTGTACATGGTTCATCCCATTTCTTCTTTTTTCCCAGATGTGTGCAGAGAAAAGATTCTTAAATGTGAAGATGAAGGCACATAAACCTGAAGTTAGTAGTTAGATTATTTGTAAATGCATCATCTGGATCTCTGTGGGTTTTGTTTTGAAATAGCTGCTTCAGTTCACGTATATAAAGATTTTTCCTTCTAGCATTGAGCTTAAGACAGCACAGATTCACTGTGGAAAGTCCTGTTAAAAAAAAAAAGTAACACGATTCTCGGGTCAAATGAGTCGTTTGTCTGAAACAGGCTGTTGGTACAGCTCCTCAGTTCATCCACTGAAATAAACTCTCTCTGCTAGCTTTCATCCGATTGGCTGCCCCTCATAAACTAAAAACAGCATGAGGATGGCGCTTTGGCGCTCACAGCCAGAGGTGTGATGTCATAAGAAAGAGAAAGGGCTCTTGAGGAATCCAGAAAGATTACCATATTAGGTGTGTCCCCTCTCTGACATCATACAGAGCCAAGAGTAGAAAAGCCTGCTTGAAAGTGTTTAAAGCAGCCTGAAGCTCTTTGTTTGAAATGGCTGCAGGTGAAAGCTTGTACGTAATACCAAGCTAATTGTTTTGAAACTGCAATAGGTCACCTTTAACTTTGTGGAACACCATTATGATTTTGTAGCTGATTTCACACAATCATCATTATAATAAAATGATTCTATGTTGATGGCTTAAAAGTGTGCAACGAGTTGGAATATTACTGCTGTGCTGACAGCTCTCAGTTTATAAAATAACACGTGTTGGTTATGTAGTATTCAGACTTTTTCTGTTGTAAAAGTTCAGATTTTGTAAGAAAATCCAGAGAAAAGACGTCTTAAAGGTCTCCAGAATGTTGTTTTATTTATAATGTAACACACTTGTCACATCTGTCAGCATATTAAAAACACCACAGAGAAATTAAAAAAAACAAAATAATGTGCTCTGAAAACGCAACTATATACAGAAAAAAGGCAGCCAGTCGGTAAACTGCAATAAAACAAACAGCCAGCGGATTCTGCATAGATGCAATAAAGTTCAAGTAGTAGCAGCAAGAAAGCATACAGCTCTTCTAAATGCGATGCGCTTTTGATTCCCTCAATGGCGCGGGCACACGTCCACGTCTTCAACGGGGAGCGTGGAGGCGTACTCAGACCCCCAGTCTCTGAGGAACAGCTCCTCTGCTTGGCTCTGCAGAGTCTGCTGGCCCGGTTTAACAGCAGAGCCCGTCTGGTTCACCACCAAGCCCACGCCAGCCGTGAATGCAAAGTAGTTTTCTGACCAGTTGGACGTCCCTGTGAAGAGAAGCAGTTTAACAAGCTGGACCACAGGAGACTCTGGGTGAGAGCTACAGTCTCCATTTATCGAATGCTTTTCTATACTTTCTGTCACACGTACACAAGTTTAAAACAATGTGATCAGACAGTTTTTTACTCTTAGATCTGTATGTTGTGACAGAGATTGGAAATACCTAATATGGTCATTTTAGAAGCCCCGCCCACCTGGTGTTTAAACCGTGGAGGATGGCTTTACAAGGAGAGCAGCTAAAACAATTAGAGGATGAAGCGCTGCACTAAGACTCAATATGTGATGAACAGTGTTGAGTAAGTAACTTTAAATTAGTAACTTAGTTACATTACTAGTTACTTCTATCAAAAGTAACTCAGTTACTTCAAGTTACTTTCAGAGTAACTAGTTACTAGGGAAAGTAACTTTGGTTTAACTCAGAATTCTCTTGTTAATGTGTTGCTTCCGTAACTGGACACCCAGCCAGACTGCCAGTCTTCTAGCTTGCTTACTTGCCACAAGTGCACTGTGCCACCTACCAATAGAAAGGAAAAAAATAATGTGCAGACTTCCACGAGAGAAATCCCACGCCTGATTCTATCCTAGCCATTCTATCCTCGCTTTTTACATCCAACACAAAAACTGCAGTCGTGGTGCTTTCGATTGTACTCAGAACTCGGAAATTCTGCCTTCTGAATAGGAAGATGTAGGTAACACCAGACTGCAGATGAGCTGCTTACAGAGCTGGACTGGGACAAAAAAAAATCGTCCCGGGGAATTTGACTAGAGACCGGCCCACCATTATAGGAAAAATCATAAAGCCTTTGAATGAAAATAAACACTGTTGTGACAGTGATGTACACTGTTCTGATGGTATATATGTATCAATCTATCAATCGTTTGTTGTAAGACTCAGATAATTATTTTTTTTAAAAGCTAGACATTTTAAATGAGAATAAGAAAAAAAAGTATTTCCCCTCTCCCTTTTAATGCCCTACATGGACCCCTGGCAACACTTTGCTAGACCCGCCCCTGCACAGTTACCAGCTGTCAGCTACTTAGAAAAGGATCCTGGTGTTATTTGTCTCTCAGAAACAGTTCATAACTTCCCTTCAACTCATTCATGTCACCTAAAAGGTAAACCTGTTTCTCCATCACAGCTCTGATGTGATTCAGTAAGGACATCTCCTGGTTTCATCTTCATGTTTCCCTCTCACCACATAACCAAACCATATCATGACCAGCAGATTTACAGCTGTGGCTCCAGCAAACATCAGCTGATACTAGAAATTAATATTAAATAAATTCTAACAACAGCTGATCAAGCTTAAACGTGCTGCTGTTGTTTAGCGCGACATGGTTTCCTCTTTCTGGCGCAAAGTGGGCGATAAACAAACAAGAGACAAAAGCCGATCAGCTGATCATTGATCAATTTCATGATTGAAGTAGAAACAGGAGAGGGAGGGTGAGAGAATGAGAGAAGAAGAGGCAGCTGTGCAGCAAAGACAGAATAAATCCAGCTTTGTGTCTTTTTCATTGTAGCTGAAGTCCGGGACAAACTGTGCTCCTTTTCACCTCAATATGAAACGCGTAATAATTTCTCTGAATACGAGACGATTCTGTTTTTTACAGGACGGTTGGCAACTCTAATAATTAACCTTATGAACAAAATAAAGTTCAACATCAGTAACATAGCACCACCCAGCTGTATAGAAACGCCGTCATGCTAGCTAGCACGCAGTACGAAAATGTCAGCATAACAAAAATAAACTCAACCTAAACTTGGTTCATATCTGACCCAGATGGACTGCAGGTCATAACTTCTTACCTGAAGTTCAGTTCACCTGACACTCTCGGACCAGCGGCCGCTTCGGGTCTCTCCTCTTGCCTCCCCTTTCCTTCATCCACCTGCTGCCCTCCACCACTTGCTAATGTTATTGAATCTGTGGAAACTCCGCGATAGCCACCACACGAAGTAACGAGTAACGACCCTATCTAAATCCCAGTAACGCGTTCCTGGTTTTGGCATAATAACTAGTTACCGTGCTCGTTACCACAATAATAACGTAGTTACTGTAACGCGTTACTTAATAACGCGTTAGTCCCAACACTGGTGATGAATGCAAAGCTACTTTTGGAAAGTTCAAGAACAGAAACAGAGCTGAAATTGAGTATAATCGTTCCACTTTACAGACATTACCTACTAAATGTTAAAAGCTGGACACCTTATGCTGTTAAATTTTGCCTTTCACAGTTCAAAGGAGCTAAAAAGTGTTAAAATGTAGCCAGTGCTGGCAGCATACCTATATAGACCACTCTGTCTGTAACCATGTACTTGGCATGGTTGACTCGTGCAAAGGGAATCTTCTTCTGCTCTGCTGTTGAAGGCACTGTAAAGATTTTCTACAGATCATACAAAAAACGTTGCTTTAGAATCCGCCATGTCATCGGTGACTTAAAACGTTTCATGAAAAGAAAAATCAAATCTTCAAACGTACCACGTCAATGTCGCACGTCAGTGGATGCCTCCTGAGCACCTGCAGGGACTGCAGGAAGATGAACATGTCAGGAGAAGAATGCTCCCAGCAGCTGACCAGCAGTTGGACTCGCACGCCTCTGGTGCACGCCGCAGCACGCAGGGCCGTGTCGATGGCGGGCCAGAACCTGAAAATGAGAGACCAGGACATACTTTAAAGCTCTACAGCTTCCACAAGACACATCAGCACTTTTACTGTTTGATGCAGGCAGGTAGAAGCAGAACGAGCAAATTTCTTCCTCCTGAAATGCTCTCTGAGCGTGTGTACTTGATCTTAATGAGAGGCTGCTTTGTAAGCCAATCTTTTACCTTTTTAGTAAGTCGACATAACATTTTTTAACAGCATAACAGTAATTTCTGATTGTGTCTTGCATTAAGGTTGACTGACTTAAGAATCGCTATTAAATGACATGAACAGTGCAGCTGTGTGAGTGGAGTGTACCTGAGTGGCTCCGTGAACTGAGACAGTGGAAGGAAGTCCATGACAGAGATGTAAACGAATCCCTGAGCATCGTTGATGACAGACAGAATAGTGGACAGATCGTCAGAGCGGCCACGGGCTGAGATTTGTGGAGGGGCGCTCTGCAGAAAACAGACACAGCAGAAGCAATGATGATCAACAGAGCCAACACAGGAGGAAGAAAAGCCTGTGACAGCTGAGTGATGTCCTTATCTTGAGATTGGAATGGTGCAAAAGCAGTTTCAGACAAACATACAAATGTTGTTTTTTAGCTTTACACCAAAACATATTCAGGGCATAGTTACATTATGAAGATGATTTTATTTCAGGGGGCTAAACCAAAGTAAAAGTCCCAGAGTGCAATTGGTGTTTCTGTGAACCCACAACATGCAGCTAAAGGAGCTCTGGATACAAGAGCTCTATGAAACCTACACTTTTTTTTACATTCTTACAAAAAAAATAGTGCCCTGGTGATTGCAGACTCCTTTTTCATGGTAAAGAAAACCCGAGAGCACATCAGTCTTAGAGGGGTAAGCACAGAAGTAAGCATATCATTATCCAAGTCGAACATAAGAGGAATCTTGCAGAGAGTTCAGTACACCATGCAAACCAGCTATCGTAACAAAGACAGAAAGGGGAGATTAGACACAAACATCTACAAAAATCTGAACGAGCCCCAGAAATCCTGGTCCAGCATTCTCTGGACGAGGGAAGCTCAGATCAGCCTGCAACCGAAGGACAAAAGAAAAGAAACTGAAAGAGAAGATAAAACCACAGAGAAGGCTTGGAATGGTTTATGATCTGAAGTATGATGGCATGAACAGGGATGGCTTCCCGTGGCACTGGGCCACTAATGTGTATTCATGATGTAAAAGAAGGCAGTTAAAGACGCACCATCTGTACAGATTTAGAAAAGAACAGCAAATTAAAATAATAATGAACAAAGATGTTGGTTTTAATGTTTCTCTCACTGACTAAAAGACTCCAAACAAACCACAGACAGCAGCTGTCTGTCTTTTTTGTTTATTCCTGATCAAATGTTAGGATATTCCCATTCGTTCAGTGTTGGGAATAAATCTGTTTGTCATTGAGCATTTAGTATGATGACGTAACATAGACTCATCTGCCTGTGTCTATAAAACAAATAGCAATCGATGCAACACAGTTCCTGTAAAATGACAGCAGAACTCAAAAGGATTCCTCCTGAAAGGATACTCACAGAGAGGTAGACCTGAGCAGGGACCCCGTTGAACTTCAGATGCAGGGGCTTCTGGGAACTCGACAGGGCAGAGAGGCGAGCGGGCCAGTACGGAGGCAGGGAACCGTTTATCACACCGCCGATGCTCCAATACACCCCAAAGATCCGAAAGGCATCCTGAGCCAGGCAGCTGCAGTCCTCCACTGACAGACCCACCTCCTTCACCTTTGTTCAAGAGAGTCCACAGTCTGCATTAGCTCTGACACAGCACAGCCACTGTGCTAGTATGCACGATGTGTGGGCTGATACAGGGATGTAATTACTTCTTCTAAAGGGAAATGTATCATTTTCAGGTTTTAAAGCTGGACTCTGTATTTTTATTCATGGACTCCAGTAAAGCAGCTTTGCACAGTTCATGCTGGGCTTTGGTGTAGCTGCTCTTTTAGGGCCTCTCCCAGTTTACGTCTAACTGGCTGCCCCTCACCAACAGAGGGTTTAAATCAGCAGCTGAGCGGGGCTTCTGTGCCCATTGACAGAGCTGACCATATTAGAAATATTTCTTCTCTATGACAGCACAGAGGAAACAAAAACCATGAGACATCAGTCCTGCACTCTGTTGACACTAATGTACTTAAGCTGGGACGGATCTGTCTCCCTGCCCCACTTAAAAATGTTGTGTGGAGACTTCTTACTTGACATTACCCGACTAAAAACAGGGGGATTAGTGAGGATATCCATCTCTTATACAACCTATATATAATAGTTTAGGAGTTTGCACCATACCTGGCTTAGAGAGCGCCAGTCCATGTTAGCACTGCCCACATAGAAGTGCTTTTGGTCAACCACCCACAGCTTGGTGTGGACGATGCCTCCAGTAACGGCTTTGAGGTCCACCTCTCTGACCTCTGCACCTGCAACGGAAAAACAAAATAGCATGGGAAATTAATGCTGAAATTCCTTAAACGTCCTATTCTGAAACACAAACCTGGCACTCTTACCTGTCCCAGCCAGGTCGGCTGTGTCGTGATTTGACTGTTGGGGGGCGTTGACAGCGATCTGGAGCTTTACACCTTTGGATTCAAGTTTCATCAGCTGCTCAAAGACCTTTCTTCCCTGAGAATCATGCGAGGCCATTAGCTCAGAGGCTTAAAGCTTCAGGTACAACCATCTGATGTGCCGCATTGTGAGACCTGAGTGTGCAGGTGGTTGTGCTCACCTGAGAGTCTGAGGATTCGTGCGAGCCCAGATCGCTGTCCCGCAGTGTGAAATAAAAAGCGGCGATGTGGACTGAGCTGTTGGCTCTGTCCAGCAGGTGCAGCCAGCTGTCTGCGATGCTCTTTCTGGACGAGGGGGAAGACTGGTAGAGACCGACAGGAATGCTTTCCACCAGGTGCACTCTGAACAACAAGGACCACATTCAGCAGTACATTAGTTAATCCTGACAGGTGAATATAATATTTCTGACATAAATAACTCAAAAATATCCAGTTGCTGATATCATTTACCGACAGTCAGTGCTACAGGGCTCTGGTAACAATCCAAAGCCCTCCAGCCAGTGCAGCTCCAGCTGAGCCGTGAGCTGGGACACGGACATGGGAAGCCCGTAGTGCCACACGTGGTGAGAGAACCCTCCGAGAAGCAGCAAGGTGGTGCTCAGGAAGCAGAAGAGGGTAAAACTGGGACATCCTGACCTCTGAAGGATGATAAGGGGAGAATTTATACACTCCAACAGGCTACATCACACTCACAGCTTAAGCATAGCATAGCATACTGTGATGCATACCAAAGCTGCTACTGCAGGGAGTGGTAGAATTCTGAAGAATTCCTAAATATGCCTCAGCTGAGACGATCAAGGAAACAGACGCCAGTGGAAGCTCTCAGTCTCAAACAGTGACATAACTCACCTTGGCTGACTTGGTTGCTTTCACTTTAGCGGGCGTCTTTGGTGCTGCAGCAGCGTCTGAGTCGGGATCTGCTTTTTTCTCTTTGAGCTTTGGGAACTTTGACTGGCTTATGAGTAGTTTACGATCCTCCTTCACTTCCTCTGATCTCTCACCAGCCAACTCATCCTCACATTCAGCTTCTGATGAAGATATACTGTCCCTCAAACCAGCTGTGTTCAGTGGCTCTGTCTCCCATGGAGGTTCTTCGTCCATTATAGCTTCCACTTGGCTGTCCTCAGGTGCTTGAAAGATCTCTGCAGACTTTTCAGAGTCTCCAGATGGAGTGAGGAGAATCCTGTCTTTAACTGCGGGGTCGTACGTCTCCGCTGGCTCCTCCCAGGGTATCTTGCTGGGGAAGCTCTCGCGTGGCAGATGTGTTGTAGGCCCATCTGGGGTGGTTTCTGAGGTTTTGCTCTTGACTTGCTCTGATCTGAGAGCAGGCCGGGGGCTTGCAGTCAGAAGAGGGGAGTGAACAGGTTGAGCAGCAATCAGAGGGCCGTGAGCTGTCGCAAGAGCCACTTCTGTCCTGCTGAATGTAGAAGGAGCCTCGAAGCCAATTTTGGGGGTGTGGAACAATGGCGCGGGGAGCGCTGTTTCTCTGGGATCAGGCGGCTTGGACTTTGAAGTTTCCAGACTTCCAAGTTTCTCAGGAGGCTGAGCATGGACTGGAGTGTCCTTTCTGGGAACCGGCAGCTCCGTGCTCTGACTGGCTCCAGCGGGTCGCTTCTGGAAAGTTGGGATTCTGGAGACTGGTTTCCCACCTTTGCGGTTCATGTCTTCTTTCTCCTCGAGGTCTTTTTTCAAACTCTTTTCGTCAGCTTGGAGACGGTCCAGCACAACACTGCAATCCTTCAGATCCTGAGGAAGATGAAATATCTGTTATAAATCTGTGTAATCATGTAGCACACACACACACACACACACACACACACACACACACACACACACACACACACACACATGAAGCAGGGATTCTGAATAGCTTCATGGCACACACCAAAGGAAACGTAACACCTACGGCTATCTAAAAAGCTAGCAGTGAATCACTGAGAGACTTTTCCAGTCTTAGTCTTCCTGCTCCCGCTGGCTCCCGTCAACATCAAAGCTCCCACACTGACTAGCTACACCCATTTAAAGCAGCTCTCCTGACTGGTGCGTGGCTGCTGTTGACTTGTTAATATTTGTTTACCTGCATGACACGAGCCTTACCGTGGCTACAGCATTGTTTGACCTGATATTCTCATGGCAGTCAGTGCTCAACATTAGCCTTGCTCTGCTCCACCTCTGCCTGCTCATTTTCATAAATACACTGACAGCCCAGTGGTCCAAAAGTGGGTGTGGCCACTCTACAGGTCACATTTTATGGATGCTACATTAACTTGCGAGTAAAATATATAGCAGTGCCCCCTACAAACAAACAAACACTTAGATACGTACCTGCGTTTCCAAACATACTTCATATTACACCCGTCAGCCACAACATTGAAACCCCTGCACTGATTTTAATGGGTCACTTCATTGCACTGGGTCATTGCATTAATGTAAACGATACTTTGATACACTGTTGAAAGCCAAGCACATTTGCAAAACATGTTCAGCAACAGCCGCCAGGCTCCCCAGATCTACACTTCCAGAAAGATCCTCACTTATTAAAGACAATGAAGACAATGTCAAACCATATATGCATTCCCGTATAGTAAGTGAGACCTGGTGCTAAAGTGACCCAGCTGTAGTTAATCAGTGTCACCCATTTCATGAAAACTGGCACATTATGAAACAAAACAACCTCCCCAAACTGTTGAGAACAGAAACTGTAAAACAATCACGCCTGGAAGAACGTTTCTGTCTTAAACAAACAGCAATTTGTCTCCTCCCTTTTATCAAAAGAGCTGACGATGCACAAGTGGTAAAGACACGTTTTTAAAATGTGCTGCTGGCATCAGCATCATCATGCATTTTAATGATAATAATAATAATAAATTTTATTTATGAGCGCCTTTCAAGTCACCCAAGGACACTTTACAATAGGATAAAACACTTAGTAAAACAATGGCAGAATAAGAACAATAAAATAAAGCACAAGATAAAATGAACAAACAGTGGATTCACAGTGAATATGCAGATTTGAACAGATGAGTTTTGTTCTGCTAATCCAGTTTAGGGTCACAGTTGGGTAGGAGCCAATCCCAACTGTGAAAGGGTGAGAGACAGGGTACACCCTGGACTGGTTGCCAGTCTATGTGGCAAGGCTCACACACAGAGACAGAACAGATTTGCACTCATATTTGCAACTACGGCCAATTAACCCAACATGCATGTCCGAGTATCCAGAGAGACCCCAGGCTTCAGCTTTTGCAGATATATTGGAACCCAGCAAGTTTCATGTTTTACAGTTGCCTTTATTTTAATTACAGAAATACTCTACTATTCTGCAATATTCATTTACTTTAAATTCAACTGTATTCATATAATCATCACAGCAACAGTCACCTCAAGGTGCATTATACTGGGGTCTTCTCTCTACAATAATACAGGGAGAACCCCAACAATTAGTCGACCCCCTATGAGCAAGCACTTGGCAACAGTGGGAAGGAAAAACTCCCTTTTAACAGGATGAAAATTCCAGCAGACCCAGGCTCAGGGAGGGGCAGCTTCTCTGGTTGGTGGTAAGGGGAAAAAGACGAGACAATAGGCATGCTGCTGAAGAGAGCCAGAGACTAATAATAACTAAAGATTAAATGCAGAATGGTTTATAAACACAGGTTGAGTGAAGAAAAAACACTTGGTGCACCGTGGCCCCCAGCAGCGGATGCCCATTGCAGTGTAACTAAGGGAGGGTTCGGGGGTCACCTGATCCAGGCATAACTATCCGGTTGTTCAGTCTGACGTCACTAGCCGTGTCTGGGTCTAAACTCCGCTGCAGGTCCATATATCAAACGATCACTATGGCATTACTGAGAGTTGAAAAACTGTCTAAAGTCTTTCATCTTTAATAAAATGATCAGCGTTCTGCTCTACCAGGTGTAAGAATTGAGTTTAACATCCAGGCATCCATGAAAACGGAATTTATGACATTTAACGGAGTTAGAAGTTAGCAGGGAGTTAGCTCGCTAGCTTCTATCTAAATACAATATAGCATGTCCTGACTGTGGGGTTTTGGAAACAAATTAAAACGTACAGCTCTGTTATCACTTCCAGCATAAATGAAGACAGAAAACTAAACAGCAGTGACGTTTGTAGGGTTACTTAAGTTGGGTTGCTGGTATATAATGATGTGCTAGGTGACCGCTAGCGACACAGCTATGTTAGCATAATATAAACAAGCTAACTTTTTTTCCACTCGATAAAAGTTACCGTGAGTGTTCTCGGTGGTCAGGAACAAATGTAATCGCATGGCAGGATGCTGTAAAAGGACCAAACTTCAGCCAGGAGAACAACTGAGATAATCCATCCACAATACGAGGTTAGTCATTCATATACTGCTGCATAGGCTGGGCTGTAGTTACATCCTAAGGTTTTAAAGACTGAGCTTAAATAAATGATTAGTGGTAATAAAAGCCGAGGGAGGTCAACAGGGATCACTGACTGTTTTAGGAGCTTTTTGAGATCAAATAGAAGAAAATACATAACATTAAACATGTTAACAACACAAAAGCCATATTAAACGCAGACTACTTTAGACCCGGAAGTAGGATTCGTCGCGTCATCACTGAACAACCGGGAGGGAATGTTTTATAGAGTTTTAAGGAACCACAAGAATGCCAGCTGTCTGAGAACAAAGTGCTCTTTTGGGGTGATATGAGATATTTAAGAGAGAGATGAAAATAGATATAAGCCAGTATTGATTGTGACTATTCAATCTTCTGTTTATTACTAAATAAGCAACAGCTCTCTTCTCTGCCAGCAGGGCAAAGGAGGTTGAGACATTTCCGCACTGGCCTGCCAGTATTTCCCGGAAGCGGTTTTATGCAGCTGCAATGACACAAAGCAGGATATTTATACTGCAGGGCTGTGCAAATAGGAGCTCTGCCACACCCAGGAGGCCTCACAGGTGGCTCTGCTTTGCTCCCTCCCCCCACATCATGCGTGCACAGAACAATATCTGAAAGTGAGAGAAAGGGGGGTGTTTGTAGGTGAATTATAGCCTACCGTCAGATCTGCCTCCTCAGCAGCTTCCTCCTCCAGCTCAGCCTCACGTCTCTCCATCTCCTCCTGGAGCAGGAAAAGCTCAGAGTCTGACTCGTCTGACTCCTGACAGGAGATATCGGTAACACCGTTAACGTTAACAAGCGATGGAATAAAGCACTAGTTGCTGCGTGCACTCTGCATTAAGTGTGTTAACCATTAAAGTAACAGAAAAGGGGAAGGAAATAATATGAAAGGTATTTTTTGTTATTAACCACATATAAACATCCTAAGCTAGTTAAAAAAACTTACCATGATTAGAGACCTTTAACTAAGTTTTGGCTCGCACGCGGAGTTAGCTAAAACAATGCTAGCCGCTTAAGCAAATATTTATTGCGGTAAAAAAAAACAAAACTAAAGCAGTAAAGTTGGATGACTTAAGAGCAGTACGGCCTCTTTATAATCCTCGCTTAAGTATTCTACACGTATTAGCCAACTAACGTCTTCGCCGTTGACGTTAGCCAGTGAGCTACGTGGCCCACGATGAAGTTTGCAGCAGCGGAGGAAGAGGAGGCGGAAAGGAAAGGCTGAGTAATAGAAATCCCACCTCGTACGTAGCTCTCTCCTGCCTGCTCCTGGAGCTTCTCCTGGCTGTCGGTGTCGACGTCGGCAACTGTACCTCGCCGGGGCGGAGGGACTTTCTGGATCGCAGTACCATGGGCATCCTGGAGCACTTTTTTTTTTTTTTAATAATGCAGCACCTTCGTGACTCGAGGCTTAACGGACGCTGCGGAGCGTTAACAGCGGGCTCGTTTGTCTGCGGTGCCGAGGAGAGCTCAGCGACACACCCGCTAAAGCTACGCTTCAGTTGATTTTTTGGGATATACTCACATTTATTAAAAACAAATCGATTGGGTCGTGTAAACAATCTTTAAATTGATTTGAATGCACCTACCTTCACGCCATACGTAAACAACAAATTGAAAAAACCGCGATTTCCTGTCTTCGCTGATTGGCGGTTGAAATCAAAACTGTGGCTCCTCCCACAAGTCTTGACTCACGTCACACAATGCGGAAACCAAAAAGGGATTACCGTCGTCGGCTGCACATCCCAGGAGTCCTTGCTCGCGAAAGGTAAGCGCTGTCTTTGTTGTTAATAAATTATTGCGGGTGTCTTGCGTGTTTTATGGTTCTAATGAGGAAGCAGACGGCCTCTGACCGCTGGCAGTAGCAACACTTCACATTAGCGCTGGCTCACAGTTACTTTCAGTTAGCCTGGCTGTGGCTGAAGACCCTGAGCGGAACAGCCGGTTGTTTATGCTTTTGTAAAGCTCAAAGGAACCTCAAGAGCATAAAAGCAAATCAATTACATAACGGAAGTGTGACAGAATGTGGCCGATTGTTGCTGTTACTGTGTTATGCTGTTTTAATGTTCTGCTGTTATCATTAATAACAACTGCATGACTGATTGAAAAGATATAGTTTTGTGGAAATCGGATTCGATTTTTCTTTCGAGGTTAGATATTTTATATCACAGTACTACAATATGAATCAAAGGCTTGGACACTACTGACCACACAGGCCACTACTTGGTCGACTGATCTACTTTGCAGTATGTTGTTCTGAAAACCGAGGAAAAAATCATCTTCCCATTGAACTTTGTGTTTTTCTGCCTATTTGAAGCTAAAATAGAAAGAAAGTGTACTTTATTGGTCCCCGTGGGGAAAATCCCTCTCTGCATTTAACCCATTCACTCAGTGAAGCAGTGGGCAGCCACTGGGCGCCCGGGGAGCAGTGTGTAGGGACGGTACCTTGCTCAGGGGTACCTCAGGGTAGTTGTTCAGGGGAATCGAACCCCCGACCTTCCGATCATGGGGCCACCACTCTACCTACTGAGCTATCCCTGCCCTGTAGGCAGGAAAACACATGAGATATTAATGGAAAGCCCAGGATGTCCTCTATTAAGTACATCAGGACTTAGTAGGGTAGCTCAAATAATCAAAAGATGTAGACCAAAAACAAATGTCTATTACAGAGGACATAAATGAATAAGCTAGTTCTCAGGAGGATATATTTATTTCTTTTTCCTCGTAATGATTTCTGTTACAAGCACAGTAGTTGTAAACGTGCCTGCATGTCACCTGAGGCAAGTGATTTGGAGAGGGCCTGTTATCACATGAGAACGCTGCGTGTGATAACATGCAGTGTTCTCATCATTCTTCTTGATCAAACAGCCCACACAAAAGGATGGAGGTGTATTTTAGGCCACTGTCCTACTGTGTGAAGGGATATGATCAAGGTACACAGGGGTGACACTGAGGATAGATTCTCTGATCACATTTGTGTTATCAAGATTGTTTTTTTCCCCATCTTCTAACTTCTTGTTTTTTCATTCAGGTCTCATGTAATCCCCTCTGACAGAGAAGATAAGCTTTGGTTCTCTAATGATGATGATGATGACAATGCCAGCTATTTAATCACATCAGTAGTCCAATGGAAGCCCCAGTTACAGCCACCCCTCCTGCCAACTCCTCCAATTCGCCATCCCCGGCCCCCCTGCGTCCTGCTGTCGCCCCCTCGGTCCAGCTTAGCTTTACCGTCCTCTACACCACTTTGTACGCCGGGCTCTTTGTGGTGGTGTACGTGCAGCTGTGGCTCCTCTACATCTATGGACACAAGCGATGGAGCTACCAGAGCGGCTTCCTGTACCTCTGTCTGCTGTGGGCTGCCCTTCGCACCACCTTGTTCTCTTTTTACTTCCATGATGCCCTGCAAGCCAACCACCTCCCCGTTGCAGTGTTCTGGCTCCTCTACTGCTTCCCCGTTTGCCTGCAGTTTTTCACTCTCAGCCTCATTAACCTGTACTTCACTCAGGTAAGGTTGAAGGGATGTGGATGGGGAAACGTTCTTAAAAATCTTGTGTCATTTAGAAAATGTTGCTCAGAATGTAAAAAGAGTTGCTCTGGTACAGCCGTGGTGATAAAAGCACAAATAAAACTAGTCAGAGGAAAACACAAGAGCCCCTTACAGTGGATCATGTGTCCTCAGCTACAGCGCCACATTTTTTTTCCAACAATATCTTTATTATTTTTTACATTTTAATGACTTGCAAACAGTCCAACATTCTAAATACTACATGAACATACACTCCTCTCAGACAGCAAAAAGAAAGCAACAAAGTCGTCAGATTTGTCACTCCGTTAAAGGCCTAAATTTGTCATTATCCCAAATCAAATGTCATTGCCCTCAGTCCTCGTCCTCCTCAGATAATACAAATCCTTCTACAAAATTTACAAATGGTCTCCACACCTTCTCAAAAACATCCAATTTCCTTTTCAGTATACATGTTATCCGCTCCAATGGCAAAGCCACCATCATTTGTTTTATCCACTGTGTGATACTCGGTTCCCTTGTTTTTTTCCATTTTAGTGTGATTAATCTTTTTGCTTGTAACAAACCCATATCAATAAGCATTCTGTCACTTTTTGTGTACCTCATGTTTTCTGGGTACAATCCCAGAATAAGGAAGCCAGGATCCAAAACAACCTCTTTGGATAATATTTGTTTCATAGTTTGTGTTACTGCAGCCCAAAAGGATCCTATCTTCCTGCAATCCCAAATACAATGCCAAAAGTTACCTTTATCTTCATTACATTTATTATAAGTGTCTGGAATATTAGAGTTGTACTTATTTAATTTTTCCGGAGTAACATATATTCGCATTAACCATTTGTATTGCAACAACCTTAGTCTAGAATTAATAGTTTGTTTATGAGCTTTTGCGCAAACCAATGCCCATTGTTCCGTGGATATGTCCTTCTTTAAATCATTTTTCCAGGCGTTCAACCTTCCCAACGAATTGTCAGATGTTTTGGACCTAATCAATTTATATATTTCTGATATTGCCCCTTTTTTTGAACTGCTTTTGCTAATTATGTCTTCCAATTCTGATTTTGGTGGTTTGGTGCAGGTATTATTTTGATTTGCTCGAATGTAACTTCTAATTTGGAGATATTTGAAAAATTGCTTTCTATCTATATTATATTTATGTCTAAGCATATCAAAGGAAATATCTTGAGAATCTGTTGCATACAAATCTTGGATTTTTTGTAGTCCTTTAATTGACCATTGTCTAAAAACTTTATCCTCTCTTCCTGGTCTGAAATCCTGGTTTCCCCACATCGGTGTAAACTGTGACAATACAACAGGTTCCTTCTTATATCTTTTTACACCATACAACACTTGGACCATGTTCTTTACCATTGGATTTTTTGCCTTTTTAATCAAGTTTATTGCTCTGTCTGAGAAAAAATATAAAGGTAAAGGTGGATACATCTGTCCACTATCTCTGTTATTTCTTTAGAAAGTCTTTCATAGTCATTTTCCACGATCTCACTTAATTTGGGCGAAATCATTATTCCTAAGTACATAAAGTCCTTTACTGTCTTAAAATGAGATGTTACTATGGGTGGGTTTTTCCTTTCTTCTTCATTTAGTAATAAAACGGATGATTTAGATTTGTTAATGACATACCTGATATTTGACCAAACTCCCCTATCAATCTAAGCAGAGCAGGTATAGATTCTGTTATTTTAGAGAGATATACTATTACATCGTCTGCGTACAACGAAATCCTATGTTCTACTTCATTTACCATAATTCCTGTCAATGATAAACTCGAACGTACGGCTATAGCTAATATAAACAACAGTGGGCTTATCGGTGAGCCTTGTGGACATCCCCGTTTCACCCTTATTAGTTTAGAGATATTTTTGTTTGTCAAGATTTCAGCAGTTGGATTTGAGTGTAATAATTGTATCCATCTTCGAAACACATCTCCATAACCAAATCTAGTCAGAACATCAAAAAGATAAGGCCACTCGACCCTATTGAATGCTTTTTCAGCATCCAGTGAGAGTAAGGCCCTCTCTGAAGAATTGTTTAGTCCGTTTATAATGTTAAAGACTTTTCTTACATTATGTAGACCTTGGCGCCCCAATATGAAACCGTTTTGATCTCTTTGAATTACTGAGGGGAGAATATCTTGCAGACGTGTTGCTAATATTTTACCTAACACCTTAAAATCAGAATTAAGTAAGCTTATCGGCCTCAAATTTTCACATTCATTACTCGGTTTTCCTGGTTTAGGTAACAAAATGATTAGTGATCCTGTTACTGATTTAGGGAGACTTCCTTTGCTTAATGATTCCTGATACATTTCCAATAGCGGTTTCATTAATTTACTTTTAAATTTTTTATAAAAATCAATTGGGAATCCATCTGGTCCAGCTTTTTTACCTGATCTCATATTGTTAATTGCCCTGCTTATTTCCTCTTCGATGATTTCTGCATCTAATTGTTGTTTTACATCGTCAGCGATAGTAGGAATATTTATTTTATCCAGAAACGCATTTCTGGAGTTTTGATCTGATCTATCCTGGGATTCATAAAGTTTTTCATAATAGTTTCTAAACTCCTTGTTTATTTCAGTCGGATCCATTATCATTTCCCCTTTGCTGTTTATAATCGACGTTATATTTTTCTGCACTTCCAATTGTTTAATTTGCCATGCCAATATTTTTCCAGGTTTCTCTCCTTGTTCATAAAAAGACTGATTTAATCTCAAAATGTTCGAAGCTGCTCTATCTCAGCGCCACATTTTTATTCTTGGTCTTTACATGATTCACAATTCAAAATAACCACTGTTCATTTTAAACTGGAGCCTGGTGCAGCCGTTCAAGTAATCTACTGTGAAACATGATGTTGTAGCTCCTTTCCCTTTCACGCAACTTCCTTCTAATTGATCGTATTAAAAAAAAGGCTAACAGCTCTTGTGACTATTATGCTCGTGCCACAGACTTCAAAGAAGTATAACAGGACTGACTACTCGGCTGTGTTACCTGCAGTTCTGCCCCCATCAGATCTTAATCAAGCCTGTTGTGTTTTGAGCAGGATGCATTCTTTGTGTCTTTATGTTTATGTGGGTGTCTTTGTGTCTTTGTGCAGGTATTAGTGAAAGTGAGAGAAGTGGACAGAGGGCTGTAAGTTTTACATCATTTTCCTGTTGTTAAATCTAGAAAAGCGCCTCGTTATGTTATTGTTATGAGCCCTAATCGTCCCGATTGGACCCCCTGTATGTATGTTCCTCAGGTGGGCAGCAAGGTGTTTGTACGGTGCGCTGAACGCCATCTTCTTCTGCGTCAACGTGGTGTGCGCTGCACTCGGGGAACGAACCAGCGATGGCGAGAGGGGAGAGCGCACCTGGAATCTAGTCCTGGTTCGAGTTGTGGTCAACGACTTGCTCTTCATCCTGGAAGCAGTGCTGCTGGCCTCCACGCTGTTGCTCCTGACCCGACACTCGCGGTCCGCCAGCATCCACCTGATCAGCAGGGTGTGTTCAACGTTGTTCCCCAGAGAGAAAAATAGGGATATGCTAATCTTGCACTCACTATTGACTTCACTGCACTGGAGTTTATACTCAACGAACGATGCATCTGCAGCTCAGATGTGTCTAGACAAGCTAGCTGTTTAAGAAAGGAAATCTCGTGGTATCTACTCAAAGTATGTCAGTATCAGCATCAAACATGAAGAAGTGGTACTGAGCCAGCCCTGATGAACCGAGCCAAGTTTAACAGCAGCACACGCATGATTAAACTCATGTTTAGTCCTGAGCTGCTTGGAAAAACAATGCGTGTCATGTCTCCAGTCTGAGAAGATCACGGGACTGACATCACTTTGACATCATCGGGGTTATCTCAGCTTGAGCTGCTACACTACATATCTCCAACAGATCGTTTTAGGTGTTGCGTTAAAGGCAGCGAGGCTCCTTTTTAGCTACACAAAAGACATTTCCTCAGGTGAGAGGTGAGACGTCTTCACGAGAGCCTACAAAGAAGTCCAGTTACCTTCAGCTCAAGTGCTTAAAACTACCAGAACCTGGATCACAGACAACCTGCACCAATGTCTGTAACAGATCTGTGTAATAAGCACTGAGATGCATTATGGGAACTGTAGGATCCAACATTACTTGAGTGATATAATGGATGAAAGCAATGTTGAGCATAGCCAGAAAAAAAATGTGATGCTGGACACAGAAAAGCCAGGATACTACCATAAAGAGCGATGGAGATGTCTGTATTTTGACAGTACTCCAGGCTAACTTTGTTTTTATTTTTTAACCTGACCAGGGGACCACAGTGTGGCGTACAGCAGCACTGGGAGGAGCAGTGATCTTCCTGTTTGCCAGCAGAGCCTGCTACAACCTGACCGTCCTGTTTCTGTCCCAGAAGTATCGGGTGGAGTCCTTTAACTATGATTGGTATAATGTCTCTGACCAGGTAAGGATCCAGTACCAAAGCCTTCATGTCTGCTTAACAACTTTGGACAATTAAGGTGCCCCTAAAGAGCACTTTCTGCACTTACTTGTTTTAAGGCGGACTTGGAGAGTGAACTCGGCGACAGGGACTACCTGGTCTTCGGTGCCATTCTCTTCATGTGGGAGCTGCTTCCAACTGGCCTCCTCATCCTTATCTTCAGAGTTCGCCGGCCTGCTCAAGAGGTAAATCTAGTGGATGTGAAAGTAATGTCCCGAACTAAAAATCTACTAATGACACCTGAGACTGTATTAAATACAATTATTTACTGCTTTATTACTCAAAAAAATAGTGCAAAATCACAACAGCAGTCGCCTCAAGGTGCTTTATATTGGAAGGTAAAGACCCTACAGTAATATAGAGAAACCGCCAACAATCATATGACCCCCTGTGAGCAAGAACTTGGCAACAGTGGGAAGGAAAAACTCCCTTTTAACAGGAAGAACCCTCTGGTAGACCGGGCTCAGAGTGGCAGCCATCTGCTGTGACCGGTTGGGTTCAAAAGTGGGAGACAGAACAGAAGACACGCTGTGGAAGAGATCCAGAGATTAATTATAACTAATGCTCTTCCTCCCATTCTACTTTTAAGTAACCACAGAACCTAAAAGTAAGCCCGCAGACTGAGAGCGAAGTGCTCTAATGGGGTGATATGGTACACTGAGGTTTTTAAGATAACATAGGGCCCGATTATTCAAGACCTTGTGTGTAGGGAAAAGGATTTTTAATTCGAAACATTATTTCATCTCATTCTCACAGAACAGCATCATGGCTATAAACAACAGGGTCCTGCCTCGGCCGTACTTCTTTGACGACCCTCAAGGCAGCGATGAGGACATACCCGCTCCATGGGCCAATGGTTCAAATTCAAACATAAGGTACAAGCACCACAAAATCTGATACACGCAGGTCATTACCTTAAAGCTGATCACAGGGTTTCAGAAGTGTGAGAAGAGCTCTCATCTTCTTCTTTTCTTGCTTTTCCCCCACAGCTGGTACGGATCAGAGACCGCGCCGCTCCTATTTGCCAACAATCCTCCAGACCAGAACCACCAGCACCACACTCTGTATTCCACTCCTCAAAACTGACCCCCCCCCCTCCCCGAGTTCTTGTTTCCTTGATGACATTTAACTCAAAGACAAGCCGCTCTCTCTCCTAGACACACTCACAGCCAGTAGTCCCTCACTGTGTGAGCAAATTTGCACTGAAAAGTCTCAGGAAATCATCACCAAACAGTGAATATGCACCTTCTATTTTTCTAAAGAGACTGTATTTAAAAAGTTCTTCCTCATTTAAAGGGAACAAGCTATGTAGAAACAGACCAAACTGACTTAAACTGGCCAGTACTGCTCTCTCATGAAGATCATACTGAGCTACAGCCACAGGTTGACTTCACACACATGCCATTGTTCAATTTTGGAGAGACCCTTGCCATTTCCAAAGAAGAGGATGGCACACGCGGCCTCATTTGCATTCCTGTCGGTGTGATGTCGATGCTAAGTTCAGTGAAGTTAAACAGCGACTTTTTACAGGCTCACATGTGATCGTTTGTCTTGTAGACAGACTGTTTCTTTTTGGTGTTTGCAGCTAAGTACTGTTTTAAGACCAGGGATGTCCTTGGCCTGTACACTGCTGCTGGTATAGTTTTCTTTCATCTTTTTTAAAGGCCAGTGTTTGCTCCCATGTCTGTAAAAAGTTGCATCGTTTAAATATTTCTAAGTTGACTGAAGTCCTTATTGGATCTCTAAGTTTAACTTATTTTATAACTGTGGGTCTACCTGTAATTAGAGTTGGAAATCAAACGCGACTCACCCTTTGCGACTTTTATGCAAAAAAACCAACTTCCTCATAGTCTGTCACTCACCTGTGGTTTGGACTTATCCACGTGACAGGTATGTACTGTCCATGCTACGGACCAATAACAACATCAGAATAAACCTGCTGGGCATGTTGCTGAGCAGAAAATCTATGTGGTAGAAATTCTGTATCTACAGTGGTGCTGTTATGCATTTTAGCCCTGTTACTGTGAAGGGTATGTGACTCGCTCTTTGAAATTCAGGACTCCTTTTGTCTTTTATGTAATTGTTGACTGATAAAAAATAATAATCTAAAAAGACTCACTGTGCCACATGCATTACTTAGTGCTTCAGTGTAAGGGTCCGCAACTGCTTTGGGGTTTTCATCACAAATATCAAGTCCACTAAGTCTGAAAACATGACCAACACCTAACTAAAGATGCATGTTAAATAATTCTTCCATTAATTATCTGGATGAATATTGACCATGGACTGTATGAAAAAGAAAACAAAGCTGCAGATGAGTTTGGAAAGTGGAGTCAGCATTAAAGTGTTTTAAAACCTGCATTCTTTTTAATGGCCAGCAGGGGGCGATGACAATGGCTGTCAAAAAGATGTTCTGAAGTCTTTGGAAAATGGCCCTCTGATCATTTTTGGGCTCAGTGACTAGTTTCAGCTAATAGACTAAAACATGAAATTAATTTAGTAAATTATTGGTCCTAGTAGTAGAGCTGGATGGATCAATCCAAATATCTATACTATTAATACCAGTGCTGATATGGTTATTGGATTGATACTAGCACAATAGGATCAATACTTTATTTCTAGAGTCCCAGAACCTCGAGTAATGTCACTGACATGTGTCATCATGGCATGATGGGTTGCTGTTTTAAAAAATGTTATAATCTTATTCCCTTAATAAATGGAACCATTTGACCTGCACTGGAGCAGACTGGGTTTGCAATGATGCAGATGTTTCCCAGTACAAAGTAAAACCAGGGTTAACCCCAAATTTATCTGGATAAGCCAAAATTCTGCTTTGTAGTGCAGGCCTCTGGTTTCAAACCACCAAGACGTGAAACCAAACGCTTCAAGCAGCACTTTACAAGCTGATGTGTGATAGTACAGCAGCCATCTTTCGTATACAGTCTGTGCCTAACATCTATAGATAATGACTGGACACAATACCAGTGTTGTTAAACCTTCAGTCACTGTTATATCGTACATGGTGGGAAAAGAATAAATGCCTGACAAGAGTTTGCAGTTGTACAACACACCAACTGCACATAAAGGACAAGTGAACCTTAAGATGCAGTGCTGACATCCGAGTTTTTCCTCAATGATTCTGGCTAATGCCCGACTTTCAGATACCAGAAACACGAAAACATTTTAGCCTGATTGAACTCAGCGTTAAAAGAAATGTTGTGCAGTAGTTCTGTCTAGGGATGGGTACCGGTATCCGGTGCCATGATGGCACCGGTTCTGACATAAACGGCAGTAACCAGACCGAAAAGCAGCGCACATTTCGGTGCTTTTTTTTTCCTGAGCTGTGATACACTTTAGATTCTAGCCAATCATTTTACGTTTCCGAGGATAGTAGGCGGGTCCAGGTACGTACGTTCTTTTAGAGCAGAGCTACAGATTAAAAATGCCCAAGGCAAAGCGGTCGAAAGTCTGGCTGTACTTCACAGCAAAAGATGCAAACTCAGCAGCCTGTAACAAGTGCTTTAAGCTGATACTGTGATATTGTCAAAGGAGGTAACACCTCAAATCCGATGAAACACGTGGCGACGCATAACGTTTTTTTAAAAGCCGAGAAATGCTTGCTGCAAGACCTCACACCAAGCACATCTACTGTGGGTGTGATGCCTGTTATCGACCCGGAGTTAGCAACATCCCCCAAAAACCCGAAGAGTAGAGTCCTGGGCCCGTATCCCTAAAGAATCTTTGTGCAAAAAGTGGCTCCTAGCGGCCAAATTCTAAGAAAATTCTCAGAGTCATGACGTTTTCTTAGAATTTCCCCTAAAAGTGACACGACAATCCCAGTTAATATAAAAGCTATTCCTCAAGATTCCTAGCGCTTAAAAGGGCTCCTAAGGCGAGATCTGCTAAGAGCAGGGAAGAGGACTTTTAGTGGCTTAGGAGTTCCCCTAAGCAGATGCACAAAATGGCCAACAGAAGAGGCAGGAGAGATGTCCTGCAAACACTGGATGACAGGGAATTATTGAGATGCTACAGATTGGATCGTGCAGGAATCATGTTTGTGGTGGATCTCCTCAGAGATGCAATTACTTCACCAACTCGACGCCACAACACTATTACACCGGAGACGAAAGTAATCACAACCCCGAGGTATTTGGCAACCGGGAAAATGCAACAATGCAGCAGTGATGACTTGGGTCTGCAATCACAGACATTGCTAAAAGCTGAGCCATGTTACCCTCGTTAAGACCACACTGGACTTGTAACGTTGTGATTTCTACTTCATTAAGGACAGCCTCTTGAGATAGGCCATCTTGTTTTCAACGGGGTCCATATGGGAGTGAAAGTACAAAATATGCCAGCTAGGATATTAATATGAGCAAATAAGACACGAATCATTATTTGAACAGGGTGTAATGAGTTTAAGTTTTCACATATTTTAGATTCTAATGGCTATAACCCCTACAGCTTACTATTCATTTTCCAGATATTTTCTTGAATGTGAAATATTATTTACAATTACAGTCAGCATAAGATTAGAGTATATAATATGTTTATTGATTTGAGGGTACATCCTTTGCTCATTATCACCAAAAGCTCATTTCCATCAAACTTGTAGGATCAACCAATCACGGCTTTTGAAATGATGACTCATACCTAGCAACGGGGTCAACCACACCTCCTCACTAAGATAGGATTTTCCATCCATTCCTTGCTCAGAGTTCACTGAAAATGTTCTGGAATCACTTCTAAGCTAAAACTCCTGGCAAGGAATTTTTAGGTTAAGTTAGGAGCTCTCTGAGAGGATTCTCAGAATCTTTAGGGATACGGGCCCTGGCCCCTAGCAGTGTTGCCAACTTAGCGAGTTTTCAGACCCCTTAGCGACTTTTTCGCTAAAAAAAAAGAAAAAAAAAAGTGTCGCTTTTTTGCTAAAGCGACTTTTTTGCTAAAAAAAAAAAAAAAGTCAGTTCTTCTTTTACTCTTATGCTGTTTTGTGGATCACAAGGTTTAAAACTACTTATAAACACACACACACAAAGTAACTCCACCAGAGTGCCTATTTCGGGTCACTTGTCGGTCCAAGCCCGGATAAAGGAGCAGGGTTGGAATTGTGACATTAAGAAAAAACAATAATTGCTAAAAGAAATTTAATTTGTAGTTCTAAATAAACTCTAAATGCATTTAGGACGTTTTTTACTCACTTTATGTCTCTTCCACGATGTTATTTCTCTCTCCAACAACATAGGTTACAATTAGATTAGCATGACCAATTATGCAAATTAGGCGATGACGTCATTTAGCGACTTCTAGCGACTTTTAGGACAGCCAATAGCGATTGAGGAGTTGGCAACACTGGCCCCTAGCCCTGCCAGTGTAACAGAAATGATGACGGATGATGACGGCAGCAGCAGCCGTTCTTCTCTGCGTGAGTAGTGTGAGGCTAACCACATTATTACATTAATGCATGTAAGGTGAACTAGCAAACATCATCATAGCTACATGCGGCTGTCTTCTTGTTTGATGGCAGATACTCCCTTCCAGAGGTGGGACCAAGTCATTGTTTTGCAAGTCTCAAGTAAGTCTCAAGTCTTTATCCTCAAGTCTCAAGTCAAGTCTCAAGTAATGTCAGGCAAGTCAGAGTCGAGTCTCAAGTCACTGGTGTAAAAGTCCGAGTCAAGTCACAAGTCTGAAACTTTGAATTTCAAGTCCTTTCGAGTCTTTAAAAAAAACAAAACGAAAAAATAATGTTGCAGTTATGCTAAATGTAAATATTAGACCATGTAATTTTTTAATCTGTGTTTTTCTCAACACATGACAAAATAGTGAACTTAGAAAATATACACAAATTGTGAAATTGCACCTCTTTAAAATGCAGCTCAATTAAACCTAGCTCCAAGAATAATTTTCACCGACAGTTCTGAGATAAGCTGCATGTTATTCTTGGATGCGGTTGTAGGACCAGCTTTAAAATCGCATGACAAAAATATCATACACATTAAAAAAAAACTGCATCACCAACGTAGCCTGGACAACATTTGCTAGTTAGATGAAGTCAGCTATCTCATCGTAGCATATTTATATGCATATTTATAATCATACGGTTCTTGGAGTGAGTGCATACACTCATGAAGTTTAGTAACTTCCGGTCACTGCAACAAGCCCAGGTACAGTTTACCGACAGATGGGTGCAGGACCTTGAAATGCACCGTGTAGAACGAAAGACCATCGTACATATCATAAGTTTACCAGTCTCACAAATTGTCGTCATAAATACACATTCCTTAACCGTTTATTAATAGGACCTTTGAGCTCAATGGTAATTAATTAGTAGTGGAAATAATTTCTGGTAGCATCACAGAAATGTAGCAGTGACAATAATATTGTATGCTGTAATCGTACTGGGCAATTAGTGATACAAAAAACCTGTTTTATCCTGTGAATAAAAGTATATGTTTTTGTCAATGTACCATAATAACAGAAGCGAAACGCAATATTGTGTCAGGACAATTCACTATTTATGCACAATAAACAAAGGAGCATAGCGCGACAATTTCTGTTCAGCGCCAGACTTACTTGTAACCTATATCACCAATTATGTTATGAAAATGACGCATTAACTACAACAGCAGACTGACCTTCGTGTAAATGCTTGGAGCAGACTAACCTGTGAGCTGGAGTGTTCTGGGACGTTATATTTGATCTTTGAATGGCTGCAATCCAGGCCATCCGTCGCGTCTTTGTTACTTTGGAAACATGGCTCGAACAATTTCTCTTCAACGACGTAATCCGATAACAACCGATCTCTTTACCCGTCGGCTTCCCGTGGCTGTCATGCGACCGGCTATTGCAGTTAATAATACAACAGCTTCTTGACATTTTTGTGTTTCTTTTTATCGCTGTATAACTGATTTTAATTGAAAGCCTGCGTGCGCTAGTACCGCTTGCCACGAGTTCCCAGAATCCTTTGCGGTTCTACCCGTGAATGACGTCACATTTTCAATCTCTATATAATATGCATGTTAAATTTTATATTTGGGGTAAAATATCAAGTCTTTTCAAGTAAACCGGTTCAAGTCCAATTCAAGTCCCAAGTCATTGGTGTAAAAGTCCAAGTCAAGTCACAAGTCTTAGAACATTATTTCAAGTCAAGTCTAAAGTCATAAAATTAATGACTCGAGTCTGACTCGAGTCCAAGTCATGTGACTCGAGTCCACACCTCTACTCCCTTCACCCTGGCCAAAAAGGCTAAAATGACCAAAGAAAAAGTGGAAAACAGTTAAACATGAGAGGTTTTTGGACAAAGTTTGATTTTTCCCCCCCATTGTTTAAGCACTGCTTCCAGCCAAGAGTGATGCCATATATGTCCCAAAAGCTGCAGAAAAGGCTAACATTGTTATCTTTTTACATAAAAAAAACAAAAGCAAAAAAAACAACAACACCTGAACATGAGAGGTTTTAGGACCAATTTTGTGTTCTCCATTCTTTAAGCACCGGTTCGAGCACCGTTTAAGCACCAGCACCGTTTCGGCACCGGTATTGGATAAAACCTAAACGATACCCAGCCCTAGTTCTGTCAATCTTTATTACTTAAGTGTAAATGGTAAATGGCCTGTATTTATATAGCGCTTTTCTAGTCCCTAAGGACCCCAAAGCGCTTTACATATCCAGTCATCCACCCATTCACGCACACATTCACACACTGGTGATGCCAAGCTACATTGTAGCCACAGCCACCCTGGGGCGCACTGACAGAGGCGAGGCTGCCGGACACTGGCACCACCGAGCCCTCTGACCACCACCAGTAGGCAACGGGTGAAGTGTCTTGCCCAAGGACACAACAATCGAGACTGTCCGAGCCGGGGCTCGAACCAGCAACCTTCCGATTACAAGGCGAACTCCCAACTCTTGAGCCACAAGTGTAGCAAATGAGAGACGCTGGAATCAAATGCTAAAGGTGCTCACTCATAAAGACGTGATGTCATTTAGATCAGCATTAAGTTTTAATTAAACACCCCAATCTCTAGCTCAGAGGCAACAATGACGCACTTAAACAGAAACCCTGATGAGAGGTGCTCACACTCACTGAGCTTCACTGTAACAATCCCACCTCTATGACAACAGTTTGCAAACAACTTCTGTACCGCTGCAATTTCAGTCAGTTTATTCTGCATTATGTACAGATCATCCTATTAAAACTTTATACAGTATGTACACATTCAAATAAATCAGTATGTTACAGTGTCTGCAGTGGTAACGTGTTGAGAATGCAGGAAACAGAAGAATGATGCATGTTAAATGAAAAGACAGCAGAGGAAGCTGATTGGTTTCATTTGATTTGAATTCACTGGATTGGTTGATGATCCATGTCCTCTGTAACACATCGATGAGGAGCGCGGGACCTAATGTCAGACGAATTAAAATAGGAAGTTCAAGCAAAGACGTCACTGACAGTAAAACTACCAAACACAAACCCAGCATGGCCTCTCCCACACTGATCAACCACAGCTTGGTTTGAAAGGACATTTCTTCTTCTGTCTCAGTAAGCTGACAAATGCCTGCAGTACAACTACTGCAGCAGTCCCTGATGATGCAAATCAAAACAAACAAAAAGCAGGTGCTATTGCTTTCTGACGCAGAAACAGTCCACAAGGATTTTCTGACAGTCCAGCTCGACACAGTTAGAAACCTGAACCTGTGGAAGAAAGCTAATGGAGAACCAAAGCAACTGAACACCAGCTCAGAGTTCCTGTTGGTCCAGAGTGATATGTCTGAGTCGGGACAAGTGGATCAGTTGTCTGGAGGAGGAGAGGGAGGCGATGACGACGACGATGGTGTTGTCTCTAGCTTACGAAGGCGGCGGCGTCTCAGCTCAGCAGCATTTGGCTCTCCATCCTCTCCGTCCTCCACTCCTTCGTCCATCTTCTCTTTTCTTTCAGTGGAGTCAGCGGACTGAGAGGAAAGCGTTGCCCCGTTCACCTGATCGGCTGGAAACAGAATCGTCACGGTTACTTTACTTCTCTCCACTGTTAAATCCTATGAAAAACAAGACTTGAAAGGCGATAACCAGTTCCTTACAGAGGGACGAGTCCCTGTCCGTGCTGGGACTCTCTGTGTTACTGCCAGCTGTGGAAGATGAGGCAGTGCGATTCGTCCCGCTGGCTTCTCCAGTGCTGCCAGCCCGAGGAGGACTGGAGAAATCAGCAGAGGCACAAACGGTCAAACAAGCAATAAGCTCAAAATTCTATGTAGGAAACAGCATAGAGGACCAAACCTGGCACATCACTGTATCTCTTGAAGCACTGAACTGAGTTAAATAGTTACAGATTCCTCATATCTAATCAAAAGTAAGAGAATCTATCCATTACGTGAGTGTTGCGACGGTGCTGAGGTAGTGGTGGATGTTGAGCATGGCAGCGTCTAGCAAGGTGTGGATGTTTTGAAGACACTGGAGTCGGGCCTCAAGGCCCCGCCGACCCTCTGCCTCCAGCTCCCTCAGCTCCTCTTCTGACAGCCGAGACAAGGAGGGAGGGGGAGGAGGCATCGAGGACACTGTAGGAGAGAAGACAAAATAAACTGAACTGTAACAGCACTGACACGCTAACAAACACGCTTAACCAAGAGCTGCCAGAGCTTTGGGACACATTTGCAGACACTCAGTTAAATTCAAGATGTTCCTACAGCCGTCGTGGCCAAAACATTTGAGAATGACACAAATATTGGTTTTCACAAGACCTCTACAATTCACCCTGGCATGCTCTCAACCCATTCTTTCATAATCAGTGCTTGGAGTTTATCACAATTTTTGTTGTGTTTGTCCACCCACCTCTTGAGGACTGACGACAAGTTCTCAATTGGATTAAGGCCTGGGAGCCACTTAGTTATTACTTTGGCCTTATGACGCATTGAGCCCACTTCCTTGGGTGAGAAGCACCCCCACAGATGAATTGTCTCAGGATGCTTTACTGTTGGCATGAGACAGTAAAGCGGACAATCCTTTTTCCAGATGCCCCAAACAATCAGAAAGGGGCTTCATCAGAGAAAATGACTTTACCCCAGTCCTCAGCAGTCCACTCGCTGTACTTTTTGCCGAATATCAGTTTGTCCCTGATGGTTATTTTGGAGAAAAGTGGCTTCTTTGCTGCCATCCTCCAAGTCTTCGCCTCACTGTGTGTGCAGATGCACTCACACCTGTCTGCTGCCATTCCTGAGCAAGCTCAGCACTGGTGGCACCACCGATCCTGCAGCTGGATCATCTTTAGGAGACGTCCTGGCACTTGCTGGACTTTCTTGGGCACCCTGAAGTATTCATGGTTGATTTAGGTGCGATCATACTAGCAACAGCATCCTTGCCTGTGAAGCCCTTTTTATGCAACACAATGATGGCTGCATGAGTTTCCTTGCAGGTAACCACGGTTAATAGGAAGAACAAAGATTTCACGCATCATGCTGCTTTAACACATCCAGTCTGCTATTCTGACTCAGTCATCATGACACAAAGATCTCCAGCCTTGTGTTCACCAACATTCTCACCTGAGTTAACAAGAAGATTACTGAAATGATCTCAGCAGGTCCTTTTATGGCAGTGATGAAATGCAGTGGAAACTGTTTTTGTTGGGATTAAGTTCATTTTCAAGGCAAAGGACTTTGCCCTTCATCTGATTACTCTTCATAACATTCTGGAGTATATGCAAATTGCCATCATAAAAACTGAAGCAGCAAACTTTGTGAAAACTAATATTTGTGTCATTCTCAGAACTGTAAGTATGGCGATGTATCCAGTTTGCATCATTTATTTACCCTGTAGCTTGAATAAAATGGTAAATGGCCTGTACTTGTATATCGCTTTTACTAGTCCCTAAGGCCCCCAAAGCGCTTTACACAACCAGTCACCCACCCATTCACACACTGGTGATGGAAAGCTACATTGTAGCCACAGCCACCCTGGGGCGCACTGACAGAGGCGCCCCAGAAGTTAAGAATGCTCATGAAAACTGATGCTTTACACAAAACTGCCAGAATCCAAATACATGTTTGAAAAGACAAAACAGTCAGGCTATGAGAGGTCTGACAGGACCGAGGCACCTTGGTGTGACAAATGAACCAACCTACCCAAAGTTTAGATCATAAGGAACAGAAAAGATGCGTTTGTGCAGAAAAAAAGTCACTCATACAGATATTATCATCGCCAGTATCCTTGAACAGCAGCCTGCTCAGGCAAAAACTCTAAATGTGAATTTAAGGATAGACCACAATATTTGGAAAACTGCTAACCCTTACCAAAGGGAGGAGGTGGTGGCATGGGGAGCCATGGTGCAGCAGGGAAGGGAGGAGGGGGGAAAGAGAATGGGAAGCCTGGCACTGCTGATCCTGGACCTGCTGCCGTAGCAGCAGAATCTGCAGTAGATGTTGTGGGCTGGGTGGTGCCTGAAGGGAAAAACAAAAGCAACAAAAGCCCAATCACTCAGAGGTGTCTCTTTCATTTTACATTCAGGAGCTACAGGAGGCATCCTTACTAGCTGTCTGAGTGGACTCTGTGCTGCTTTGTGGAGCATCAGTAGCACCTGGAGCTGGAGGTACAGCTGCTCCAGCAGGAGGAGGCACTGCAGGGAAGGGACCCCAGAAGGGGAAGATGCCGGGAGGAAACCCTGGTAACATGCCTAGAGCCACTGGAGAAAATACAAGGACAAAAGAACAGTTAAATTCTCACATAGTGGAATATTCCTATTGCATAAGCTGCTTTAAAACCACGTTCCCACTTCAGTTTACTTTTATCCAATGGCTGCTTTCAAGCTGGGAGAACCCACATTACTGATGCTCTGCAATATAATGTGGATGACCTTCATGTACCACTGAAAGCAACACAAACACGGGGGTTGCGATCACCTGGTCTTGTTTTTACTCTCACCATTTGGTGGTTGGCCTGCGGGGGCGTTTGCAGGGGCGTTGGCAGGGGCTGCCGGGGCTGGAGGCGGAGCTTGGGCTGGAGCCGGAGTCTGGTTGTTATTCGTAGCACGGAGTACGTCCATGCGGCAGGTGGGACAGGTCTGCTGTCTCTGGAACCAAGAGCGCAGGCAGCTGGAAGGAGGACAGGACAAAAACACAAACCTTTCAAACACAAAGTCATGTTCAGTCTGCCACACTCACTCCTTTTCTGTTTAAACGCAGGTCCTGTGTTTAATGCTGACCACCTCTGACATGGAACTGTTTGTTTTTCTTTGCAGGCTACAATCTTTCCTTGCTGATTCAGACCTTTTACCACAGAACTTACCTGGAGTGAAAAATGTGATTACAAGGCAATTTCTTGGCTCCAGTCACCATTTCTTCTCGACAGATGATGCAGACGTTGTCTGAGGCCTGCAGATCTTCAGGAGTAGCGTCGGGGTATCTGATCACAGACAGAAGAGAGAGGCGGAAGTGAACAATGTTTCTGGCCAGAGGACACATTAGTCACTCCATTATTCTGGGCCTTGATTTCACATCTACAAACCAGACGTGTACATACAGCGTATTCATGTTGCGGATGGCTCTCCGGGACATCACAGCATCTGTTACAGCTTTTTTGAACTGCCTGCAAGATACAAGAAAAGAGAAGCAATAATCACAACATATTCAGTAGTATACAAAAGAGTCTCATTATGAAAAATGTCATTTTAATTAAGGACAAAGCACTCAAGTCTCCTCTATTAGTTAACTTACTTATCTAGTTAGTTACTACAGTGGGGCAAAAAAGTATTTAGTCAGCCACCGATTGTGCAAGTTCCCCCACCTAAAATGATGACAGAGGTCAGTAATTTGCACCAGAGGTACACTTCAACTGTGAGAGACAGAATGTGAAAAAAAAAATCCATGAATCCACATGGTAGGATTTGTAAAGAATTTATTCGTAAATCAGGGTGGAAAATAAGTATTTGGTCAATAACAAAAATACAACTCAATACTTTGTAACATAACCTTTGTTGGCAATAACAGAGGTCAAACGTTTACTATAGGTCTTTACCAGGTTTGCACACACAGTAGCTGCTATTTTGGCCCATTCCTCCATGCAGATCTTCTCGAGAGCAGTGATGTTTTGGGGCTGTCGCCGAGCAACACGGACTTTCAACTCCCGCCACAGATTTTCTATGGGGTTGAGGTCTGGAGACTGGCTAGGCCACTCCAGGACTTTCAAATGCTTCTTACGGAGCCACTCCTTTGTTGCCCGGGCGGTGTGTTTTGGATCATTGTCATGTTGGAAGACCCAGCCTCGTTTCATCTTCAAAGTTCTCACAGATGGAAGGAGGTTTTGGCTCAAAATCTCACGATACATGGCCCCATTCATTCTGTCCTTAACACGGATCAGTCGTCCTGTCCCCTTGGCAGAAAAACAGCCCCATAGCATGATGTTTCCACCCCCATGCTTCACAGTAGGTATGGTGTTCTTGGGATGCAACTCAGTATTCTTCTTCCTCCAAACACGACGAGTTGAGTTTATACCAAAAAGTTCTACTTTGGTTTCATCTGACCACATGACATTCTCCCAATCCTCTGCTGTATCATCCATGTGCTCTCTGGCAAACTTCAGACGGGCCTGGACATGCACTGGCTTCAGCAGCGGAACACGTCTGGCACTGCGGGATTTGATTCCCTGCCGTTGTAGTGTGTTACTGATGGTGACCTTTGTTACTTTGGTCCCAGCTCTCTGCAGGTCATTCACCAGGTCCCCCCGTGTGGTTCTGGGATCTTTGCTCACCGTTCTCATGATCATTTTGACCCCACGGGATGAGATCTTGCGTGGAGCCCCAGATCGAGGGAGATTATCAGTGGTCTTGTATGTCTTCCATTTTCTGATGATTGCTCCCACAGTTGATTTTTTCACACCAAGCTGCTTGCATATTGTAGATTCACTCTTCCCAGTCTGGTGCAGGTCTACAATACTTTTCCTGGTGTCCTTCGAAAGCTCTTTGGTCTTGGCCATGGCGGAGTTTGGAGTCTGACTGTTTGAGGCTGTGGACAGGTGTCTTTTATACAGATGATGAGTTCAAACAGGTGCCATTCATACGGGTAACGAGTGGGGGACAGAAAAGCGTCTTACAGAAGACGTTACAGGTCTGTGAGAGCCAGAGATTTTCCTTGTTTGAGGTGACCAAATACTTATTTTCCACCCTAATTTACGAATAAATTCTTTACAAATCCTACCATGTGAATTCATGGATTTTTTTTTCCACATTCTGTCTCTCACAGTTGAAGTGTACCTCTGGTGCAAATTACTGACCTCTGTCATCATTTTAAGTGGGGGAACTTGCACAATCGGTGGCTGACTAAATACTTTTTTGCCCCACTGTAGTTATCTAACTGGTTTCGATAAAGATATATCTTATACTGGGCTTTGGTGCTGCCCCTCATTTCCAAACGGTGGAGGCAGATGCTTCTCCCCGACTCTGGTTTTTCCTGAGGTTTCTTCCTGTTAAAAGGGAGTTTTTCATTCCCACTGTCACTGAGTGCTTGCTCAAAGGGGGTCATTTGATTGTTGGGGTTTTCCCTATATTACTATAGGGTCTTTACTTTGCAATATAAAGCATCTTGAGGCGACTGCTGTTGTGATTTGATGCGTTATTGAACTGAAATGAATAAAGCTCCCATCCTTTCACAGCAGCTTTCTTCTCAACTGCCCCTCACAGACAGGACTTTAGAACAGCAGGTGGGTGTGGCTGCTGTGAACACACCCTCTACCCTGATCTGGACACTAAATGACAATGACACAAGGGAAGGAAAAAAAGCCTCTTTTTTTGCTCTAAATGACTCGAGAATCAAAACCATATTTAACAAATTAGAATGTTATACAAATACAACATAAAATAAAAGCATCATGGGTCCTTTTAAATAAGCATTTTTCTTTTCTCAGGAATCATCTTTGTTGAACACGAAGGAGAAATTACACTTTGTCTCCACTCTAATAATTATTAGCACTGTAGGCAAATGTGCCGAACAGATATACATCTGGCTTTATTTCATTCATTCAAAAGGCTGAAATTAACGGTGACGACAGTCCTCGCAGTCCCATTTTTACAAAGATAACAGGACTAATGAAGCACAAGCAGGAATTCTGGTCACTCGTGATAATTTTTTCTTTCTAGTTTCTCTTTCTCCACATTTCCACTGCCTCTCTGGTGCTGCTCTTTTCTCCGGTAGCACAAAAACTTTAATGTTTTCCAATGAATTTAAACATAATGGGAGCTTTGAAGCCTAAGCTTCTTGCTCAGGGACACTTGTTGACACAGTCGTCCTTATTTGAAATTTTGGGCATGTTTAAAACAAATTTGGTCTAACATAAAAGTATATTTTCTGTAATTCAATAACTGTGTCTCATGTGTTTTAAATGACTAAATGAAAATCCTTAAACTGAACTGTGTATAAAGCCCAACACCACAGACCAATGGTAAAAACATCATGAAGATTTTGATCATAAGTAGTAAAGGAATCGCTCACCTCATAGCCAAATACATGGGCCGAATGGCAAACAGAGGGAAGGTGTGCACCTTTATCATGATGGTCATGAAAGCAATGTACAGGAACACTTTGACCACACCTGGAATAAAGATGTCAGATAACATTTAAGAACACCTGCCACCACAATCCCAGAACAATTTCAGCATTTCATACTTTGAACCCCAACTGAATACAGCACCTGTGAAGAGGTCAGTGTAAAGCATATAGACAGCCTTGTTATCCCAGGGGTTCTCACTCTGCAGGTCAATAGTATGCAGAAGATACTTGATAAAGGTTGTCAGGACCATGGTCAGCAGGATGGCATACTGAGAAGAACAAATGCAAACATTCGTTTTGGTTGTTATGTGCACATATCAACCGATGAGTATCCATCATTTCCCCACATGAGCCAGCAGAAGGAAAGAGTGAGAGGTTCACAGCAACTGGTTCAAATCTAAAGAGCAGACGCATTTCACAGCAACCATTATGACACAGAGAAAAAACACTAATCCCATTTATTAAAGCTCTGATCCTTAATTGAACAGAATGTTTTAAATGTCAGTATAATACATGTGTTTACC
The DNA here is from genome assembly GCF_964374335.1 of Astatotilapia calliptera. Lineage (NCBI taxonomy): Eukaryota > Metazoa > Chordata > Actinopteri > Cichliformes > Cichlidae > Astatotilapia > Astatotilapia calliptera. The sequence continues at coordinate 21,503,478 of NC_137423.1, forward strand.
TACTATTTCATATCAAAAATGGCTGCTGTGATTGTGAGATCCATCTATCTATATATCTCTCTCTCTATATATATATATATATATATATATATATATATATATATATATATATATATATATATATATATATATATATATATATATGACATTCAAACAGCCAAAGACGTGTCAGTCAAGCTAGCTTATTGTTTGCATGCACAACAGTTTCAATTCAGCTTCAGCTCACGACAAACCTCAAATCCAAACACAAGCTGGACCGAAGCGCCTCGGGTAATGATGCTGTGACAGGCATGGTTGACGAACAGGAAGTCCATGACGCCCAGCAGTCCCATGAGAGCTGCAGAAAGTAAAGGAGCACATATCAGTATTTTTCTAACCAGTTTCTCAGCTCGAAGTTTGCATGCAGACGGTTGGAAGTCTAAACAAAAATGATGTTGCAAAATTTGAATGTGTTGGATTTGATTAAGGAAACCTATCACGCTGACAGAGCCACAAACTGTCCGCTGTTCACTTACAACAGTTTGTAAATACAAATAAGTCATTAGCTTATACATATTCCCTTATTCCTAAAGAATTTCACTTTGCAATGATGCCACCTGCAGTTAAATCCACTTATTAATATCAAGGCATCCTATTACAACACCAAGACTAAGGCAGACTGCATGGCTTAAAGAGGTGGTCAGAGTAAATAAAAGTTTTTTTTGAGGCAAAAGCTCAGATACTAGAGGCTGATGAAAATTAATTAATTAAATTAGACAGTTTTTCCCCTGCTCTTGACTCTGCATGATGTCACAGAGAGCAGAAATCCCTACAGTCATCTGAGGCACAAAACTCTGGTTAACTGTGGCTGTGACACACAGCAACTCTAACCAGCCAATAAGAAAGCTGAATTAGGGATGAGGGGAAAGAAGCTAAACAGTTCGTTTGAGCACTAAAACATCATGAAGGTCAGTATATGATCAATTTTCTTTATGTTATACTTTAATATAATCTGAGACTAAATACATAGAGGTGGAAACGAACACAGCAGGTTTTTTGTAACAGACCAGCTTCCCTTGCAGTGTTCAGGAAACTGCTGTGGCTTGTTACTGTTATCCACTGTAATGTTCTGGCCTTACAAATAAACCAGTGCAGGTGGCCTGTAGTGCAAGTACAAACATTTGCATATAGTTTCACTTAGCTAAAGATTTATGACTTCAATTGGTGGAAGAGACAGAGTTGCCCAAAAGGAGAAATGAAAGACAAAAAGAAAGCCGGCACAGAAGTGAGGTATGAATGATATTCCACTGTGCTGATGTCTACTTACATAAAACCCTCATGTGAAAAACCCATGATATGTTGGGACTCCGCTCCATCTGACAGAAAAAGGATTGAAAAGACCCGTTAGCACATGCAAAGCTAAATACACTCAAATGCTACATAAGATTCAGAGTATCGTATAAATCTGTATGCTTTACATTCTGCAACTTACAGGTCTTTTTGAAATGGCAGTTTTAATATAATTACAAGTCATCTAATTTACAACATGCTAAAGGCTCTTTATGTTTAATTTCTAATAAAATCATCAGTTATAAAATCTCCAATAACAATGACATCAATACTCCACACCCTTAACCACACACCATCTGTTCCACCCGGTGTCCCACACTTCCTTTCTACCTTTGAGCAATGTCCTGTACACAGATGCACTGGAGTGTGTTTTATGTGCATTGTGTGAGACAAGGAAGCGCTTTCTCATTCATCACTCACAAAGTCCACTCGATCCTCAGCCAGCCAGTGAAAGCACTTAAGGAACAGGAGGAGGGTAAAGAGGGCGACGAAGCGAGGAGAGAAATCATCCCTGAACACAGTGAAAGCCAGGCACGTCTCGGTCACAGCGTACCACGAGCGTTCGATGAGATGCTGGGGGTAGCCAGAAAAGAATGTTCAAATGCATATGAACAAAAGAGTCTCAGCAGTATTATAAAGACCGTGCAATAAATTCTAAATTAAATACGTCACGATGAATCAACTGAACATAAAAGATATCTCTACCTCCATTTCTGCAGCTCTCAACTGACCAAAAAAGACCTTCCTCATAAACTTTCCCAGCAGAAACACAAGCACAAATGCCTGGATGTACAACACCTGATACCAGGAGAGAAAGGAAAATTTAAAGAATTTACAGAAAAAACAAAACAAAACATGGAACATTTGACTTCATTTCCAATCTTACCGCCATGCTGGGACTGCTCTTGGTGAGGTAAACTACAGTCGGGTAAAACTGGTGTTTGAGTAAATAAGCATGTGCCACAACGGCCCCAGTCAACGCCAGACTGGTGACAGTCACTAAGGCTGCTCGCACCATTTTGGCCTTGGATGCTGTGGAGGGAAAACAGATGGAGAAGGAATGGAAGAACAGGTTAATGCTTGTGAAAGTTGACAAATACACTAAAGCAGAACGCAAATAAAAGTGATATGCTTGGGGGGGAGGGGCGTCTTTATGCCATGTTCGTTTTACTTAGATAACGACTTTTAAAATAAAATGTATTAGGTAGACTTTATGAGGGTATATGGTCAAAAGGTTTTGGCACTCATAGTGAAATATAGTTGTGCTGTTAAACCAAAAAAATACAGAAACGTTTTATATTTAAACATCAATGATGCTTCCTTTTGAAGTTTTGAAGCTGACCACTACAATTATCAGGAATAACTTATAGTAAAGCTAGTTAAACAACAGCTACACTCCCTCTTCAGAAAAATCAAACAAAACCACGTATACAGATGCTAAGTAGCTTACTGTTTTTAAAGCTAATGGGCCAATGAAGTCTGAAAGCCGACTGACCTGCTAGGTTTTCAAGAAATGTTAAATGCTAAAACCACAAATATAAAGAAGCTACACATTATCCAAATACCCGAAGATACGATTGTCTGGGTTAATAATGTTATCTGCTCCACAGACTGTCAAACAGTTAACTGTGTTAGTTAGCCAGTTTTAGCTAGCGTTAGCCTGCTAGCTGCTACCGTTGCAGCTGTCACTACTCTGCGGGACTCACCTACTCGATGTCTGTGGTAGACTTTCTCCTTAGTACCTTTGTCGGATGTATCCCTGCCTACTTGAACTGTATATTATGAGCAACTACTCCATTTCAGCTCTTTCACAACACCCTCCCTGTAATATTTATTATCCTCACCCCTTTCTGCCTGTATACGTGTTTATCTTTGGCTTGCTCACTAGAAGCCACCTCACATCCGGTTGGTAAAATTATTTTGACGCAAGACCAATTTGTGTGTCTCACGACATGCTTGTGTTCTTATGTCCGGTAATCGCTATAAAAAGCAGATAGAGGGACGCTTAATTTACAGTATTTAGTCACGACTTAATATTAGTGTTTGACCCCTATATCGCGTAACAGTGTTTGTAGGTGCGGTTTGTTTCACTCTACTGTATTGTTAAGCGACGCACCTTTTAGGATATTTACGGTAAATAGAAACGTGGACCAATAGGAAGTTGACTGGCTGATGCGTCGTTGGTTAACGCTTCAGGTCTGGCGGTGAAAAACTGTAAAAAGGGCAACTTGCTATTCTGTAACCTCCTGTACTCATTGTGCCTATTTTTGTTTATTTATAAGCTCAGGTAGACACGTATACACACACACACACACATAGGTGAAAAATATTTGTGCTATGTTGTTATTCAGAGCTGATTATAGATTTGAATAAAGCTTCCTGAAAGATTTATTGAAAAATTTCCTTTAACTTGAATTGTTTCTAAAGGTTCTGCGTGTACCTACCTCATGAATATGAAGGAATCCTGCATGCTGTCCTTATTGAGACATGCTGCATGAAATACAGAAATATCAACAAACATTTCAACATTTTTTAAGTTCTCCATTTCAGCCAACAAGTGCTCTAAAACACTAGCATCCCCAGGCTTCTACCTTTCTACCTATAAAACCCGGAGAGCAGTCAAATGGTGGAAGTGGAAGCTAAATTGGCTAGTCATTCATATGTATATTAGGCTGTTAAGTAGGAATTCTGGAGGGTGGGGGAGTGGAGTGTTTCAGTTTGCCATCTTGGGGAGAAATCAACACACATGGGTGTATGTCCTTTGTTGCTGACATTTATTGATTAAAAACAGTACAAAAAACCAACCATTTGTACACATATTTACAAATAATTCAACATTGTCAGCAATCACTCACAATCCTGGCACTGCCATGGTACCTGTAGTCTGCATTTACCACATGTGTATCTTTTGCAGTGAACACATCGCACAGTGGCCTGATTTTTCTTGCATTTGTGTTTGACCTGACACGTGGCTCTTTTTCCAGGGCTAGGTGTGGAGGGTTCTGCCCGAAGCAACTGATCTTTTCTTGCCTTCTTCGCAGCTACATGAGAGTGAGCCAACTCTGTTGCAAGCGCCACCAGGAAGTCCACCCGTCTTTCCTTCGTCCCGGTGCATGCTTGATACAGCACATGTGCATTCAGTGCTGCCATGTCAATCATGTTATAAGACACGGCGACTGGCCAGCGCCGTGTTCCTTTGCGGACAGTGTACTCCCGAACCATCTGGTCCATCACATCCACGCCACACTTTGTTTTGTTGTAAAGGGTGACAGTGTTTGGCTTCCTTTTGGTGGTGTTATCAGTCTGAACCACGCTGTGCATGCTGCTAAGAATATAGACTGTCTTCTTCCGTTTGGCCGCATACGCCGTCAGCGTGGCAGCAGAGGTTGAAAACACCTAAGAAATAAGATAAATTGTTATTTTCATAGCCCTTTTACACACAATGAAACACATAAACATAGAACCACAAAAGACCTGCAACATACCTGAGTGGTGAATACATTGCGATCTGTCTGTCTAGTGGATTGAGGAATTTCCCTGCGAATCTTGTTGACTGTGCCGAGGATGGTGGTTTTCCGTCTAAGAAGTTTTTGTGCCAGTGAAAGCGATGTGAAAAAATTGTCCGTGGTAACATTTCTGCCCTTGTCTAGGAATGGTTCCATCAGCCTCATTACTACATTTTCAGAAAGTCTCTCCCCAGTGGGACGACTGGGGTCCTTGCCAAGATATGGGAAGACATTGCAAATGTACTTGGATTTTAGGTCGCAAGCCACCCAAAACTTGATCCCAAACTTGTCAGGTTTACTTGCAATATACTGCAGGAAACAGCACCGAGTCTTTGATGGGAAAAGCTGTTTATCAATGGTGATATGTAGACCAGGGTTGTAGCACGTGATGCAGTTGGTGACAAATGATCCCCACACACTGGAAATTGCAGCAAACTTGTCAGTCTTTGCTCGATCACAGCGGGTGGACTTGTCATCAAAGCGTAGGTGTTGCATGATGTTTTGGAAGCGGTTTCGTGCCATAATTCCAATTATCTGTGGGTTTCCCAGGTTTGCTGACCAGCAGTCATTTACAGATGGAAGCCTGCAAACCCCCCGCAAGATCACAATTGCAATAAATGCCATTAGGATTGTGAGTGATTGCTGAAAATGTTGAAATGTACTCACTCACTTTTTATCATTATTTGTAAATATGTGTACAAATGGTTGGTTTTTTGTACTGTTTTCATCAATAAATGTCAGCAACAAAGGACATACAAAGGACATGTGTTGATTTCTCCCCAAGATGGCAAACTGAAACACTCCACTCCCCCGCCCCCTCAATCACTCACCCCCACTCCCCTCCCTCCAGAATTCCTAGGTAACGACCTAATATACATATGAATGACTCCAGCATTTGACTGACTGCTCTCCGGCTTTTAAAGGTAGAAACGCAAAATGATGACTCCGCGGGGGTCTAAGGTAGAAAACCAAAATGACTGCTCTCCGGGGGTCTAAGGGTCTAACCTCATGGAAAGCAAAAAGAATGCTATTCTTGTATAACAGATTTATTGACACTAAGCCGTACTGTAAACAGAAATAAGCTGTGGACTTTGTGTACTTAATCTTTCAGTCATTACAATTCACTGTCCTTTATGAGTTTACCACGGTGACAGTGTATTTTCACAACCCTTTACATCTAATAAAGGCTATTCAAAGCAATCAGCCATAGATAGAATGATTCCATAGAGAAAGCTGGATGCTGTGTCATCAGTTTTCATTATCAGAACAAACCACTGTGTACGGTGAATCCATCTGCTCACGTATGTTTTGACTGATTGTCGCCAATTTGCCAAGACCAGACGTAAGCACAGAACAATAAGCTATCGCTGTTATCAACTGGTAACTTAAAGACATTTTTGTTACCTGAAGTAAAAATAAAAACTTGACTTTAGAAAAAAAGAAAGAAATAGAAACAGTATTTTTACTTAAAACAAAAAGAAAAACAAGAGGAAAATAAAATAAAAATTCACAGGAAATGCCTTTGTCCAACACAAGCAGGAGATTGTTGCACACTGAGGTTATCGTCTCTATGCGACTGAGCCAAAAGTCAAAAATTTAAAAACAAAAACACTTAAAAGTACAAAACTAAAATTATTCCGTTACCAGACAACCCCTTTATTTCATTGAGCAAAGGAGGTCAAATTATTTATCAACATAATGCCTTGGTACCCACGCCAAACCCATCCAACATGCCTCCATAAAATTCATGAGTGCACAATATTGTTAATACAGTGAGTATGGAAAATACAGCCACTCTTACTTGAACACGAGAGTACAAACAAGAATCAATAATGATGGCGTCCACTTTCTGATTATATCATATATGACTACTTCTATTACGATAGATGTAACATTCACAATGTTGTTAGCTTATGGCATGTTAAACTTGTTCAGTGATTGATCTCCCATATCAAAAACTATCAGGTTGGCATACATAACTTTCTTAAAAGGCAGTAGCTCAGTGTTCAATTCTAGCAGTAGAGACTATAAAAAGAAAGCATGTTATATCTGAGTCTAATGGTAAACATAGTCATGTCTATATCTTTATTGTAAATATTTGACATTGAGACAACAATGTAAGAAAAGTGTTTTGTAAAATTTCAAATTGTCAAGACACAAGGCAGAGTAGTGAAACAGTTCCGCTTCATTAAAAACTACACATATGGAGAAACAAAAAGTTATTCGTCAAACAATAAAACTTGATGCAAAAAAAAATTAACATTTGACAGATTCAAGCTTGACAATGGAGCCCTCAGTTCTTGTAGGTATTGTAGCATTGTCAAGCAGTAGTGTGTCCATGTCGTCACTGCTACTTGGGCATATTCTCATCTTTCTCCAGGTATTTTCTTGCAACATTGATGCCATTTCAACAACTGGATGCTGGCTGCAGGTGCTGTTGAATTATTAGCCAATCCCTTCCCAAAGTAAGTGTAAACAGTTCAGCCATTAAGACTGTTTTAAATTAGAAATCATTGAGGGGTTTTGGGGGCGAGGGGGGTGATTTTCATAACGGGTCTCCCAGGCTCTCACAAGTCCAGTATTAGGACACAGAAGAGATTGGGTTGAGAGGAGAACCCATTTGTGTTAGCACTTTGTCTAGCCACTGAAGCGGCCCGTGCAGGTGCACTTCGATCCAGCAGGGGGTGCTGGTGACATCCTGTCGATGATACTCTGCTCCCCAGCCCTGTGGAGGGAAAACACAAAAAAAAAAACTAAAGGTACACCATATTACACAATGACAGTGACTGATGATGTTTGCACTTATTAAATCAAGCAAAAGTGTGGCTGGTATTGTTTTCACCGTGTGTGTGTGTGTGTCTCATCATGACTAGAGAAATCTACTGTAACAGAAACTACCAAATAGGTGTACTTCTTGGAGTACTTTGGTAGGCTGTTTTTCTGACTTTCTTATAGCAAAAAGAAAGTCAGGTTTTGAAGTGCTTGTGGTCTGACTCACAATTAGTGAGGAATCAAGAAATTACCGAGAACGTCTTCATTCGACTTGTGTACAGCATGAAACCCTTACCTTGACAAAGCTCATCCTAATTGTACACATCTTGGTAAGCTCATAGACGGCCTCAAAGCCATGGTTAACCGACTGAGCCAGAAGTTGAGCAAACTCTTGGTTGTTGAAAATCTTCAGGCTACATCCACTGGGGATCTTGCACACAGTGGTAGGGTGGAAGCCGTGGTGGTAATTACAGTTACGACTCTGAACAAAAATGCTGGTGTCGCTGAGGCACTCTGCATACACCTCCCCTCCCACATAGTACAGGTGCACTCCTGGACAACAAACAAAAGTGTAAGAACATTTAATCACCATCATTTCCTTATTTCCTACTCTTACTGGGGTTATTAGTCATACCTTTGCCAATGTGTCTGCGGGTGTTCTCGATTGTGGAGTTGCGGTTGACGTTGGACAGCAGTCCGAGGCAGAAGCGGTTTTTGTTGTTTGAGGGGTCAGTGAAGCCATCCACGAGCACACTGGTGGATGAAGCGTGGTAAGCCTCTCCGACACGATTGTTAAGTTCATAGTAGACAATAGAGCACCAGTGACTGGGCTCCTCATACTCCACTGGCTGCACATCTGCAAACAATAGGTAAGATCAACAGATGTTGAACATGGATTTGAAATGAATTCAGACAATCCAGACAGTACACGACTGCGTGGTTAAATAAACTACAAGATTTATTAATTATTACGGTTAAAGAGGAAAAGTAACCAGGAGCAAAGCTCTGTTAACCCAACTCATGTAAAACTACATTCAATGAGGTTACCTCAACTAGCTCTAAAAGACCAGTCCTAACATATGGTCTACACCAACAGTCTGGTCAGAGATCATGCAAGTTTAAATAAATCCAAAGCTGTCACATCTTTCTTATTTCTGTAGTACAATGATGTGATGCTCCATAGAGGCTCTAATTTAGTCAACCTACATAGACTCACTCCCGACTTCAGCTCTCATAAACCAAATACTGCTGGTAGACATGAAGTGTAGCGATACTTGTGCTTCAGTAAAATGTTGTTATACAGAGATTTACAAGCACCAGGTAAATCTCAGTAATGTGTGAACTGTTTTTGGCAAGGGCCTGAAAAATGTCAAAGCCCTGCATATCAGCTTAAAAAGGTTGTCAAAACACCTTTTAAATGTGGGCACAGCAAAACACTGACAGAGTCAATAGTCCAAGTGATATTAAAACATCTTTTCCTAAATATAACCATGAATGTAACAGAGAGCTGCTTCGCACTTATCCAATAAGAGTGTTCTGTTAAATGAGTCAAAGGACTTGAAACTGTTATGTTTAGGTTTAAGCATAATAGCTTATAAATAGGGGGTCATGACAGCACATTGGACAAAACGTTTGATTTAGTAGAGTCGTACCGCAGCTGCCCAACCTCACATAACCCTCCTAGAGACTTATCTGGGTCTCAAACACGAGAACTTTCACACATTTGACAAATGGGTTAACTTAACCACTACAACTGAAAGATATAAACCAGGTTTAATGGAAGATTGTGTAAAAAGTGTCCCATAAACTAAAACGGAGACAGCACTACTTGGATTTGAAGAGAAAAAAAAATGAGGAAGAAACAAGACCTTTGTAAATTAAACTCTGTTCATAATTTAACAGCTAGTTAAAGAGGAAAGGAAACTTATACATGAAGCTGAGATATACCAACAGGTTTGGTATATTTTTGCTACTGTCAGTATAACTGTGAGCACATCTCACCACCTCTGGCAATGCTCTGCGGTACCAGGCTGCTGTTCGTTTCCATGGACTGGGGCTCCTGGCCGATCGGCTCATCAGGGGGCATGTAGGCTGGTGGTGGGGTGTCAGCTGAGACATTAAGAGAGACATTAGTGGGACCAGTTGCTGCTGCTGACAAATGTACTCTCTCTCTCTTACGCACACAAAATCCCCTTAGACACTCCTTAGAACAATCATGACAAGATCTGTACCCCGGAAATGGTGTCAGATTACACACATCCCTCATTTGCTAAGCCACATGCTAACCCATTCCCAACAGATGCAACATGAGCTTTTCAAGCCCTTAGTGAAGCATACAGGAAACAAAACATCTACTTAAAACTGCAACAAGGACATTTCAGTGGATCATGATGCTTGTCAGCATTCAAAAAGCCAACCAAAGCTTTGCAGGATAAATAACTTAAATCCTAAATTGCTGTTAAAAACAAAAAACAAACAATTTAAAAACAAAACAAAAACCACCCCTTTTTGCCAGACTGCCTTAAATCACTGGATGTGTCAGCAGATCTGGAGTGAAGCAGAGTCTAGACCAGTGGTTCTTAACCTTGTTGGAGGTACCGAACCCCACCAGTTTCATATGCGCATTCACTGAACCCCTCTTTAGTGAAAAATAAAATATGATTTTTTTCAAATTCAAGACATAGATATGTTTTTTATTGGTGCACAAAATGAGCGGTGCATGTCACGGTGGAGGGTCTGCTGAACCCCTGAGACCGACTCACCAAACCCCTAGGGTTCGATCGAACCCAGGTTAAGAACCACTGGTCTAGACTAAGAGCATCAGTGCTGGTGGATGGAACTGGATTCGCCTGGCTACATCATTTGTTTTTTCACCATACAACTGTAAACAGACTCCCCCCCCCCTTGCATTATGCAACTTGAAAAACAGAAATCCTGAGAGACCAGTGTTTATCAAAAGTCAGACATTTGTTGGCTACATGACAGTGACAATTCAGAAAAAACAATGGTTTGGCAACTTTCCCAGGGTTAGGTGGAGGAGTGTATTTGGTGTACCTGGGAGTTGGAATGGACTTGAGGGCCCCGAACTGGCAGGAGAGTTTGGATAAGTACCAGAGCTGGCTGGAGAAGGAGGATATGGAGAGTTGGGAGAAATGGAAAAAGAGCTGCCGCCACCTCCACCTCCTCCACTGCTGCCACCCCCATTGTGCGGCTGTTGGAAGGACTCTGGATAGGTGGCATTCAGGGGCATGTGTGGCTCGTTGTGGGTGAGGTTACGGAACTGTACCAGCAAGCTGTGCTGTGGGTTGAACTCGCTGTGCCGTGGTACCAGGACAGGAGGAAGCACTGGATGGAAGAAGAAAAATGAATTAAACAAGTGAGAAACTGCACACATGATGTATCACCATGTGAAATTCACAATTCATGAAAACTAAGTTTTTAAGGAGTAGGGCAAGCCCAAAACAATTAAAATTTACATGAAAATAATTAAAACCAGAAAGCAGCATAGATTAATCTTGTAGAGGCTGAAAATACCTAATGTGTAGAACACTGTATATGCTGAGATCGTTATTACAGTATTTTAATATGATTTTAATAATGCTACTATCAAAAATAACTGAAGGAATTCCAACCTGTATGTTGAAATAGAGATGACTGAACAACAACAGTGAGTCTTGAAATGTTATTTTTAGCTCTTGATACATAAGAACAAGATGTTCTTCACATCTAATTTTACCCTTAAAAAGGATTGAAGGTTTCCCTTTGCAAGATATTACTCTGACTTTAAGAGTCCAGGCTCCAAGGCTGAAATATAGTCTTCTCACCGACAAGTGATCTGCATCTTTGAACCGGTCAATACAGACCTTGCAATCCTGAACCAGTGTAGTATCAGAAAGCCTGTATCTTTAGGGTCATCCATGGGTGTGTAAGTGTATATGATGGGGTGTGGGAGAAAAGGGGGAAGGGGGGGTTAAGTGATGTGAAAGTGCTGGGAGTTTAGTCTGAGTGGTTTATGCGTTTAGTACACTGCTTTCTGATGCCACACCCAATCTGGAATGCCTGAGGCATATAATCTAATAAGACTCCCAGAGCTAGTGATATTGATTTTCTGTGAAATGGAGGGGGCGGGCAGAAAAGGCCTGTGTGATGACAGCCTCCTGACCTTTGTAGATTTGTTTACCAGCTCTACAGTTTACTGAGAGATGTGCACAGTTCTAAATTGCTTTAATCCATCTTGTATTTGAAAGTTAAAAGGCAAAAAGCAAAACGAAACAATAGGCTAGAAATGTTAGAAACACTGCAAATAAACCAATTATGTGATGACTATGCCTCACAGAACACAGGTTTAATCGTATATACAACAACCATTAACATTACATGTCTGTTTAAATATAAAAGCTAAGGTTGATTAAACAGAACCTGTTTAAGGTGAGAAAAATTACATACCAGGGCTCTCCACTCTCTTGTAGTGATATGGGTTTATGCACACCTCCTTCTGTTTGGAGCCAAACGGATACTCGCAAATGTCCAGAGGCTTGAGCTCATGGTGGGACTGTAGATCCGGCCAGCGCCACACTCTGCAGTAGATAACATGAGGAAGACCCTTCCTGTGGGAAACCTGCAGCCGGCCGTCCAGTGATCTTGGAATGGTAACACACTTGCTGGGCTGTCCAGGGCAGCTCAGCGCTTTCTCCAGGTCTTCCATGGCACCCTTCTTCTTCTTCAACTTTTTCACAAGTGCATCAACTGCCTTTTCTGCCCATTTCTCTTCCTCGTCTCCCTGTTTCCAGCCGAGCAGGCGCCTGACTGTCGGACTTGTGAAGGAGAACAAACTAGACATGGAAGTCATTCTGCAAGTTGTAGTGCAGGTAAAAGAGAGGAACTTTCCTTCGCGATGACACTGGGCCTATGCAAGGGGGCCAAAAATCAGTCAGCAGGTAATCTCCAAAGAACGTTATTAACCCAACACAGTCTGTGAGCGTGTGATCAACAAAAGAAGTTGCTTGAGAGGGTAATATAAGTGTGCAAGTATGAAAAGCCAACACCGATGAGGGGTGGGGTGAGGGGAGAGGAGATTTTAGCCTTGTCTGACCAAGGACAGGAAGCAGGGGAGGGCCAGGAGTGAGCAAGCAGGACGCAGCTGCTGCTGCTCAGGAAGGGCCCTCCAGCAAGCTGTCCGGAGTTGGGTCACTACCACTGATGGAGAGGGGGGGTGTAGTCTGTAGGAGCTCAAATCAGGACTTATGTTGAACTGATACACTGCAGCAGGCCTCACTGGTGCAAGTCTGACACACGTCTTATAAGGAAGTGCTCATTTCTTGAGAACTACCAATGCTCTTTTGGCTAACTTCATTCAAATCGCCCACAGTCAGGGTTTCCTCTGTCAGCCTTCTGCAAAACACAAAAGATCAGAGAAAGAACAAGAACACATGTAAAGTTTGAAATTACTGTTATCTAGATGAACAAGCAAGCCTTTCTAAACATTTTTATAGCAACTGTTACAGTTTTTTGTTTAATGACATGAAACAGTCTTTATGGCAACCCACTTAGAGAAGCACTATTCTCGATCCATGGGGTGGGGGTTTGGGAATTCAAGAAAACCCTTTGTGCTATTTTTGATCTGACACATTTCCACAGAAACGCCACCATCACTACTTAGATGACTCAGTTATGTGAAACGCGTTCCATCTCAAACTCGAGATCAATCATGCACATGGAAAACACTTAACAGCCATATGGCCTAAAATGCATCTAACATGATCATTTGTCACACAACAAGCAATTCTGCAGAAAGGCAGCTACAGAGTGCTCAAGGCCAACTCCCCATTTAAACAAAATAAGGAAAGCAGTTTGGATCGGGACCAAAATTTAATGAGCTCTTTTTAAAGTGGCACCTCTTCAAGTTTCAGGACATTCTGCTTTTGGTGGACTCATGCTTAGAGGCAGACACACAGCTGTGATCACACTGGCAGAGGAAAGAGCAGAATAGATGCTACAGTCGGACTAACAATGATTGCTGAACTGACTGGTACAAGTTATGCCACATAAGGGAAAAACTCTTAAGGCAGCATGTGGAGAATCTACTTTAAAAAAATAAATAAAAGAAAATCTGTTTTTTGCCTAGTGAAGTCTCAGCCAATTTTTGAACTACTTTTCAAATAAATAACATGACAGTTGAGACAAAATACTGACCTCTCTCTTCAGTATTTGCACTGGGAAAGGAAAAAAAAAAAAAAAAAAAAGTAAAACTAAGAGTTGCTGATTACCCCTCACTACTGATGCACTGCACCAAGATACCTTTGTCTCAGACTGCTCTAGAGATGTTGGGGAGTTCGGGCAATTATGACATATAACACTTCAATCCCCTTCATACAGACAGAGCAGACAGAGGGTCAACACATGCAGCCTGCAGCAGCAGCTGTTTGGGCTGTGAAACTGGCCTTAGTCAAAAAGGATGTAACCACAAAGAGCTGCTTCCTCCCTCATCCCATCTCTGCCCAATCCCTCCCTTCCAGCTAACAGCTGTCCAACAGCACTGCACTCACTCCCATTACTCATTGTTCTCCACACACATGAAAGCAGAGAGAAACATCCTAAAGCAGGACACACACACACCGAAAAAAAACCCATATCAACATGTAAATGTTGGGAGCTTTTCTGGAAGTCACCAGGCCACATTAAAGCAGTTCTTCCTACATGTGGATAGGCCTTTTTCAGATTCCAAGTGACACACAAGTTCATGGTTCAGTTGGTAAAGACAAGTAATCAATTTACACATCCAAACTTGTGGATAAACACACTGTAGCTACAAAGACTACATTAAATAAGATTTCTCATGCCAATCCTTCAGATAAAGCTGAGCTTTTCAAAAGACAAACAGTTCACGACGATAGCTTATTCTCTGTGTCAAATCAGTCTCGACTAAAGTATGTTTAACCAGATTCAGACAGATATCAGTGGGCTGATATTGGCCTATCACAGATTTATCTGTAGTTTACAGTACTGGCATGTTAATAACAACACCATCGGTTTCCATTTTTATTACAACTAGTTCCATGTGCGTGCGTGAGAAGAATAGCAACAAATACATCTACGCCAAGATCCCCCCCCCCCCCTTTTTTTTAAACACCCTAAAAATACTACCCACTATCAGTTAGGGTGCTATGTATTTTACAACATCGCACTTTGACAAGTACTTATTTGTTAACCCTCAGTAAAGGTGGCTTACATTCTTACAAAAATGACCATGAGTTTACTCTTTGTGGAACCAATTTAGTATGACAGGGATTGCTTGCCAGATATATAAAAACTATTAAAGGGCAAAAACACAAAACAAAACACTACAACACCACACCACTGGGATTTCTTAACTAGTTGTTCCCAAGTCGAGTTTCATTTCCCCAAGCATAAAATACCTTTTTTAAAATAGCCTAATATAACAACCAAAGGTTAAGACTTGTGGATCAGTCGTGTTTAAACGGGTAGTAAAATCGTCAAAATCCCGCTATGACCCAGGGAAAACTCTTTATGAATCACAGAAAATATATAGGTCATAGATGCATTAAGAAAATGCATATACACATATGTACATGGATACAACATTTTAAAAAATACCATCTCCAAGCATGGCGGGAAACAATGAGATGTACTTTAATAATAGGAAGTGCACCCCAGAAGCTTCTCAAATCGTTGATAGATATTCATCAGTTTGGGCTGCTCTGGATTACACGCCTGAGAAATTCCTTTAATCCCGTTTAAAAGATGTCTACATAAAACGCACACAGCAAGCAAAACAAAAAGACAAAAAAAACTTCCAAAAAACTGGAAAACCTGACAACACTACTTTGTTTAACAGCGTGTAATCCGTCTTTAACGCTTGTCAAACATGAAGTAACACGGAACAGACAATATGGAAGGACGATTCAGTACCCCCCCCCCCCAACCAGAGAAAGAGAGAAAAGGCATTCAGAAAGACGCATCTAATTATACACAGACCCCAGAAACAGCAATAAAAATAGCTTTTAGTACTGCTCCAAGTGCTCCACGAAAATACACACGGTCACAATATAATATAATATCCCACTGGCATTAGCTAACTCTGGTATGTAGCAACTTGATGTAAGTAGCATCGAGATTTTGCTAACTAGCTTAGCTTGCTTTCACAGAACACATCTTGTTTAGCGTGAAGTTTTTAATTAAACACCTCATAACAACCATCTACATAAGAGTCTACCATAATCGTTTTATCATCAAGTATAACTTGGGGAGTCATCGTATTCAGCCTCTTAGTAGTTTGACAACGTTTACTTCAGCCTTCCTCCTCTTCCTCCATTCCAGAAACTTTTTGAACTTCTCACAACTGAAGCTAAGCTATGTTAGCTGTTAGCCAAGCTCTCCGAGGGGAACGGAGCGCCGAGCCTCTCTGTGTCCTGCTGATGTAGCTCCCTGGAGTTCAAGTCTACTCTCTTATTTCAACCGTTAAATAACCACATACCTTTCAACAATGCGTACGAATCATGACAGTGATCTTTCTTGCAAACATTTAGCCCGTAATCCCAACTTGTGTATACATTTCTTTCGTTTTCAGAGCCCCTTCGTTCCGTCTCTCCGTGCCATGTCCTCCAGATTCTGGAGTGAAATAGTCTGGGAAGGCGGAGTAAATATCGCTCCGCTGTCCCAACAAACTAGTGCTCGCTTTGGCGTTAATGTCCGTGAGGATTTAGTTTCTTACTGCGAAGACACTAAACATTAACACTACTTTTAAACAGCTTTTAATGTACCACTAAGCATGACCCACAATCGCTTACTTTTCTAAAAAAAAAAAAAAAAAATCAGGTCACTTTTCTTGAGTATAGGTCAGATTGTTCCAAGTGAGCTAACTTTTCTCCATCTTGACATTTGCGACCCGAATATCGAAAATATAACGTTAAATGATACGCCGGCAGCTAAAAACGTATAAGAAATGAAAGTGAAACGTTTCCATTTATTCTTTTCTGCTTTTGATGTTTAAGTGATTGAAGCTGGACGTCTTACGGTGGTCGTGCTGCGGCTCTGGAACGTCTCACAAGTTGCTGGCTCCACTCAGTCTGGAGGGCTGCGGTTTGTTGTGTATTGTTGTCCTTTATAGTCACTTGTTCGACACTTCGCCAGCCCTCGCGATGTTAACCCTTTGAACCTGAGGAATCAAAACAGAACTAAATATTCCACGACGATTCCCGTAGACGAACCGCTACTTTCTCACAGGACAGTGTCGAAGCTGCGGATTCTTCATTCAGTCTGCGGACTCCGAATGAAATGCAGTGCGCGTGCTCTGCCACTAGCGAGCACCCGACAACCTCACGAGGAATATCACAGCCTACTGGTTTGCTTTATAAAGTGGGATTCTCCCGATTCCTTCCTCCCATCCCATTGGGATAGTCACTTCAACAAAGAAGTGTTCAAGTGAGTTAACCAGACCTACAGCATTTGTAAATAAAAACGTAAGATATATGTATTTTTTAAAGGTGGATTAATACTTTTCTTCACAAACTAAAATGACTTGATCGTTTGCTGATTGTCAGGCTGAGCTTTAATGGGAAACCAACCACAGTAGTTTCTGAGATTTTTTTTTTTATAAGACTCAACAGTGAGCATCAGTGACCTTCAGTGGGCCAGCGTGGGCAGCCAAGTCTGAAGTCACCTGTCTATGAGTTGTATCAAAGTGTTACAGGAAACACTATAGCAGTGGGTTTGGGGACCACTTTATTTTGTTGCTGACATCACTGCTCTCAGACAAAACACAACATGCTACATACCATCCAGACAAGATTACAGGCTGCCCCTAAGAATCCGTCATGCATTGACTCTGTAATCCTTTGCATGAGGAAAAATGACACACTCCTTCCTCCTCCGGGCTCTGTGAACGTGTCCCTTCTGGCTGTAAGTTATGCGTTCAAACGTGACCAGTGGAACTATCATATTTGTTTTTATAACAAATGGTAACCCCACTGTCGAACGGTTGCCGCAATGCAGCTTGGAGTTTACATTGGTCTAATTAAATATTCACAGCGGATGGTGACGTGAGCTCAGTCTGGAAATCACACTTACACTTAAGCTTGTGTATCAAAATGCAAGATATTCAAGAATCAAATGCATTATTATGTATGTATTCCCTTAATGCTTTCAAGGCAACTTCTATGGGGAAATTCCACCTGCAAATCATCATTGTGTAATGCTATTGATGCTTTGCAGGAGGAAAACTACTACTGACACTATTACAGTTCATGTCATTCAGGTGTACAAAGCTTTCTTTTTTCTATCAAAGGGGATATATTCAGTTTTTTTCTATTTTCTTATAAATATACACTTTTCAGAGATTTTGGTCCATACTGGCATATTGACATCAAAGTTAGTGGAGCTTGATTGCCTGCACGTTTATAACTAGAAGCTCCCGTTCTGTTACATCCCAAAGGTGCTCTACTGGAAAGAGTTCTGGTGACTGTGGAGGCCATTTGAGCACAGTGAACTCATTGTCATGTGAAACCAGATTGGAGTTTTGTGACATGATGCACTGTCCTACTGGAAGGAGCCATCAGAAGATGGGTACACTGTGGTCATAAAGGAATGAATATGGTCGGGAACTATACTCAGGTACGTTGTACCACCTCACGGCAAAAAGCGTGTCAAGAAAGTTTCCTCCACACCATTAGACCCACCAGTCTGAAGCGTTGATACGAGGCAGGATGGAGCCGTGATTTCATGTAGTTTCATGTAGTTGGCGTCTGAACTTGCCATCCAAATATTACAGCAGAAATTGTGACTCATCAGACCAGGCAACATCTATTGTCCAATTTTAGCGAGACTGTGTGAATTATAACCTCAGTTCCTTGTTCCTAGGTGACAGGAGTAGCACCAGTTGTGGTCTTCTGCTGCTGTAGCCCATCTGCTTCAAAGCTGGACATGTTGTGTGTTCAGAGATGCTCTTCTGTATACCTTGGTGGTAATTTGAGTTGCCGGCCATTCTCCTCTGATGTCAACAAGACATTTTCACCCAGAGAACTGCTGCTCACTGGATTTTCCCAGCAGTTTCTGAAATACTCAGAGCAGCCCATGTGGCACCAACAATAATGGCATGCTCAAAGACACTTTTTTCTTCCCTGTTCTGATGTTCCATTTGAACTTCAGAAGGTTCTCTTGACCATGTTTGACTATGATGGTCTATTAGACATGATCAAAGCTCGAAACAATTAGGTCAGATTAAATTGAAGTATTCCCTTCAAGGCAAAGGTTCAGGCTTCAGACAGTTTCTCAGCCCTTTGTGATGTAATAGAGAGATGTTCCCAATGGTGCGGTCACGCCAAGCAGTTTTAGCTTGGCGTGACTATATGAAAAAGTCTATACAACGAGGCAAACTGAAATAAATTTGCACAGCTGTTGGCCATACAGGTAACTCTAGGATAGCACAAGTTAAAACACATTTAGCTCTGGTGAAAAATTCTCTCTGGCCTGTGTTACGAAAAACCATCAGCTGGGATTTTCCTATGGGCTGCAGATTCTCTTCTGACGCCACCAACAGCCAAAATGTCACTGTAACTAGACAGTTACCAGTTGTACTCCCTTTTTGTCCTGGTGGCTGTCAGGGGCAAATATTTTCAGGTTTCCAACAAAGCAGACTTCACAGGAGCAATTAAACCTAAACTTTGCTTTGCAGTTGGTGCGAGTGCTGTTTAAACCTTTTTGTGAGGGGCAGCCAATCATAAGAAAGCGGGCTTGTGATAGCAGCTAAACTGATGGGCTGCACCAACTGAAATAATGATGATTTTTTTGAAACTGGGAATCATGCAAAGTCATTCTAGTAGTCTCCAATCAATAGATAAAAATAAATAAATAAATGGAGCACAATAGATCAGCTTCATGGACAGACAGGAGATTACAGATATACAAGTTGTATTTTTCTTATCAATAGGAAGTCTCACTGTTCAGTTAACTGGCTTTCCACTCCTTTTGTGGTTATAAAAACTTTTGTAGGTTTTGATAAGCCATCATCCGTGTGGTTCACTCACAGGTCAGCTGCCAGTGCAAGCAGTTTGATTGACAGGTGATCAAACAGGTTAAGTATACACTGTTCAGGTAGTATGCATTTGTTCAATATCTGTAGGTGATGAGCCAGTCTTTTGAACTGAACAAGCATGTAGTGTTGACATAGTTTTGAGCTGAACCCTTATGTGTCACACTGTTCTCTTTGACTGTCTGCCTATTCTGCCCGTCACAGTCAGCTACACAAATCCTCTTCCACCTTCTTCAAAAATAAAACTGCACAATGCATCACTTCCTGTTCAAAGGTTTTTTGTTTTTTGTTTTAAAAACCAAGCCAACGTCAGGCACATCGTGTTTAGAACAGCAAGTGAGTAACATATTCATGAACTGGCGGGAAGCTGAATCACAGCTGTGTTTGAAAACACACAGCAGTAAACTTGGTGGTCGGCCTCAAGACACCAAGGCGATTTTTGATTGGTTGGAGAAATTAACCCGTCCTGAATTTAGTCACACGCAAGACGATTGAGATCTGAAGAGTCGGTTGCTGCAATATTAGAGAGCTAGAAAGAATGCCGCCTGCGGATTGCTGGGAGCAACCATTCAAGGAAAAAAAAAAAATACTGTGAAGCCATCACTATCATCAATTTCTCCATGCACATAGTAAAAATGCTAGGTTATGTTTCAGCCAGCTACTTCAAATTGCTCTTTTTAAATCTACTTTATTTATTTTTTTGAAGAAAGTAAAACTCAGTTGTGCAACAAAGAGATACAAATACATTCACCATAAAATGAGTAGGTTTATTCGTTGTTCGTCCTTAAATGGATACCAACTTTTATAAAAATGATTTGCTGTTTTGTGGGTGAGTTTAAGTATCAATCAAGCCACTGACAGTGGTGGCTAAACAGTGCAGCATTAAAGAGAGACAAAGCCCCAATCCAGGTCTTATGGTACATCCATTCAGCCTCCACGTACGGTCTATGTTAAAGGGGATCTTTTATGCTTTTATATGCGTGTGTTGCAAATAACGAGGCCATCTGTGCAGGTAATCACTATGAGCCAAAAACGTCAGTGCTCTAAATGTTACAAATGCACAATGCTATTGTACAGGATGTATCAAAAAGAATAATCCCATTTTAAAGTGCTTTCATTCAATGTTCACAGGAAACAATCTAAACATGTACCATTTAGAAAGAGGGCATTCGTGAGTTTCACTTGGTTCCTGGTTGGTAGCATAACAACAACAGTGGCTGCAGAGACTGCAGACATACCCACAAAAGTAGGGCTCAAGTTTGACTTTCTTATGGATATAAAGTATGTGTCAGGTGTAGGGATGCATTGAGCAGTTGTGAGCATTGTGTGATCAATTTTACATTCAGCCATGCACTTTAAAGATTTAATTTTCTTCATGTCCTTTACTTTTAAAAATATAGCTTTTGGAAATCAGATGACTCTTTTGATACACCCTGTTCTCTTAATTATGTATAATGTCAGAAGTGGATCGCCCTAATATGGTTAGGTCATTTAAACAGGTCTGGCCGACACACTGTTCAAATCTTCCATTTATGAGAGTCAGCCAGTCAGAAGATAGTGTGCTTAATGAGACAGCGGCCATAAAGGGAGAGGCAAAAGTAAAAATTTAGAGCATAAAAGGTCCCCTTTAAATTTTGCAAACTACTTCTGTGTAGCCTCTCACTTACTACTTTGGTTTGTACTTTTGATTTTTTTTTTGCCAGAAACATTTAAACATTCTGCCAGAGTCAAGTGTCAAGATTACTTTAAAAATTACAGATTACACACTCAGTTGGTCTGTAGTTAATGTACCTGAAGCTCGGGACTTTCTTCCCCCTCCATGATTTTATTTTGTCCCTTTATACTCAGAGTGACAAAGAATGAAGTTTTGTTCTTTTTAAACAGAAAATTACAGTGATGAGTCAAATATGCTATACTCACAACAAAACATAACACTGGGGAAACAAAAGGAAACAATATATTATACCACACTCAAATATTAGGAAGGAAAATTACCAGTGTCTCGTGTACACACTTTGACAGCAGTGCAAGTCAGTGGATCGGGTTCATTTTGGTAAAATCTTCTAAGATCTGAATCGACAAAAATCAACACATTGCAGGTGCACGCAGTAGGCAGATTTAAACTAATTAAAATTGATTAATGTGAAAAGCTATTTTCCCGACTCCAGTTCAACAACATGTGACAGGTTAAGATAAGAAGAAAAAGTAACGAAGAAGAATTAAAAGCCCCTTCCTTAATCAAAGCAGCACTGGATCACCGACGCTAACACCACAGGTTTGATCTTTTTAGTTCAATTTCAAAATATTGCTTTTAATGATTTCTTCTCAGATATCACTAAAAAGTTAGTTAAACACTCGGAACTGATTTGTCTCCTCCAGTAGGTTTAGGTGAATGATGCCTCCTGTTATACTCTGTAATGATTTCACTGTGCTTCTGAGCAAATATTCACACGATACTTGAAAAAGCCTGAATGTTGTTACAAAGTTACAGTTTGAGAAGTTTTTTTCTGTATTTGATCAGCATCATGACACAGTTTCATATGAGGGCTCTCAATTACAAGAAAGGAGGCTTATGACTTCAGCTGAGGGTCACCGCCATGAGCTCAGCTTTTTGTCAGAGTGCATGCACTGACTTCATATTTGTGCGTGCCTTTTTTTTGTGAGCGCTCATGGCTGACATGCAGTGTTCACCTGTGCTGTCTCGTATAGCTTGCTCCACTGATTCACTGAGAGATGGTTTCATTTTTCCTTCAGCAACCTTCCAGTGGAATTCACCTCCCGATCACGCATCAAAGTAAAGAACAGACGGATTTTCTTTTTTCCCTAATTTAAACTGCTTTTGTGCTTCTGTGGATTTTTTCTCTCTACATGTAAAGAGATCCAAGAATAAACCAGCCTTTTCCCCACAGAGGTGCTGAGTGAGGTGTTGGCCTCAGCACTGCACTTGGTCCCCAGGTACTGTTTGACTGTTCGCTGCTGCTAAATAGTTAGCATAGGTCAAATGCAAAGAACAAATTAGCCCGCTGGGATTTTAAAAGTACCTAAATGATCCAGAATGACTACTTTACCCACAAACTGTGAAAAATCTACACATTGGTCATTTTTCACTCCAATGTGTAGATTTTCCTGCACAATTACTTCACTCACAAGCACTGAAATGTGTCCAGTTACACCAGTCAGTATACTGGAGGGTCAATCTGCTAATATAATAACATTTCACACCCAGCTGGTTGGTGATAAATTGGTTTGTATACGATCACCTGGGTGCGTTAGATAAAAAGCACTTGTTGTACAATGTGTAAGACGGTCGTGGATACAACTGATCAGTTACAATTCATTAAATGGTCGTTTAGCAAATGAAGGCACTGAAAAAATGAGTCTGATAAACGTCACCACACTGTTCTGTAGTGCAGAGGTACATACATGTTCCTGCAGCATCACAGTTTCATGACAGTATGAAGAGCATGTAAGGAACGACATTTCCACTTCATGAGGCAAAAAAGCTGGTGAGCCTTGACGTGAGGAGGCGGGCCGCCAATGTCTCCTTTGGTGCTGGACACTATCTGTCTTGGTTGTCTGACCTGAGGCCGCAGTCCGAGGAATCCTCAGAGGGAGTGTCTAGGACAGGATTGACAAACCCTTCGAATTCTGCAGTGTCCTCTGGGTGGGTGCTCACAAAATCATTCTCCCACTCCAGTGCGGTGGAGTCCTCGGAGGCTGAGGTCGGCCCGCTGTTCATTTGCTTGCCGCCTGGCCTCAGGGCTGCGCGCAAGATGTCCTCCTCTGTTCGAGACCTCTCCCACACTGGAAGCGCGCGATTGATTCCTACAATGCAGAGACATGAGGTTTGATTCTGACAGAAGAGCAGTAACTGATGTCAAACAGCAGAAGGTCCACGGTGGAAGTCACAAACCGCATGTATTACATAAGTGTGCTGCCTTGAAACGTACACAGGAAAAGACCGAAAATAAATGACAGATGTAGCAGCAGAGAAATGAAAACAAAAGAGCAAAATATGTTTTCAAATAAATTAAAATACTCTTGGAATTCTATGAAAAAGAGGGCTCATCACATCATCACTATCCTAATCAAACTTTTCAACTTCAGTCAGAATGTTCTTACCTTCCTCATCCTCCCACTCCAGATCTAGTGAGGTACCGTCATCGTTGGTGGAGCGGGTCTTGGTGGTGAAATCCCAGCTGCACTCTGTGTTTGGAGTCACCACATTTGTGTCAGACGGGAGTCCTGGGAACAAACAGAAAGCATGTAAACCTGACCTCTCATGAATATATACTCGCAATGTACAACAAAACGATTATCTTCTCGATGCCGATACAGCCGGCAGTCGGTTTTTGCAGTTTTCAACAAGTTGCAGAGGTCCTCAGAGCAACCGCAGCTCATTCTTCTTTGGCAAATCTCTCAAGATCCTCCAGATTTGATGGTCTTCTAGCGTGGACCCTGGTGTTCAGTTCACCTGACAGATTTTTAAGGCAATGCTTTTGTGCAGCCCAGTCAGTAACGTTCACTTACTGACTGGCTCACTGGAGGTAGTTCTTCACCAGGAGCGACACACGTTTTGGGTCGTTGTTGTGTTTGAAGATAAAGAGACGACCCAGACCCAGGTTTGTTTCTGACTGCTCGAGGTTTTCTTTTAAAATCTTCACGTATCCTCCTTTCTTCATAAGCCTCCCACCACTGTGTTCCCCTGTGGGGACGGTGTCCTCTGAGTTGTAGAACTCTCACTTTTTTCTCTAAACATCAGCAAAGTGTCTGCAGCTAAAGAGCTGTAGTTTTATCTCCTCTGACCGAAGGACGCTCTTCTAGTCTGGATTATTTGTCTCCAGGTCGTTCTTAGCACACCTCAGTCTGGCTTGAAGGCGTTTCTTCTGCAGAAGTTTTTCCTGGTCTCTAACCTCGCAGCTCATTCCTGTGCAGGTCTATAGTGATTGTCTCCTTCAGACTACAATTTCAAACTTGACTAAGTCATTCACGGGTGTCTTGGCAGTTGTTCTCTCACCATTTTTCTTTCTAGAGTCTTTTGCTTCCCACTGCTGCCAGGTGTGCTCTGTGTTGTGTGTCTGTCTTTACATTTCTTGATGATACTCCCCACTCCAGTTCTTGACACTTGGAAACACTGTGATAACTTTGTATATCGTTCTTCTGTTTTCTTTCTTTCTTCTTCTGCCAATTCTCTCTAAGCTGATTTGTTTTGTAGGCTTTTTTTTGTATGATGCTTTCTCAAGTAACAGCTTGAACCCTCCATCAGGTTTTCATACTGTGTATAAATCGAAGCTAGCGCTCAGTTTTAACTTAATTGTACAAGCTTTGAGCATTAAAGTCGCAATTAAGGCAGAATAACAAGGTCACAACCCCGGTCACTTTTGTTTCTCTGAAATATTTCGTACATTGTGTGCAAACAGAAATAACTAATGCTTTCTAAAGAAAACTAGTATGTTTAGATACGCTATGTTTCTCTGCCCTGTTTAAAAAAAAAAAAAAAAAGCACCTGGGAAGAGGTTGACAAAAGCCTTAAATTTCATATAGATGGTTCACTCACTGTTGCTCCTGAAAGCTTCAGACTGGGCTTTAACATTTTGGAGGTAGGCATCAAAATCTTCCCCAGAGGTTTGTCTGAAACCAAAGAGAATAAGACGTGTTTAGCAGCAGTAAAGCACAGGAATCCCTCCAGTCCAGCGTACTTTCATTATTTCTGCTGCTTTCATGTGCAGTGAAAACAAATGAAGACGGACTGGACAGCTTGGAGCACTAAAATCTGCTCTGCAGTCTACACACTGTCTGGCTGCAGCCGCAAATATAATGTGCACTTCATCACACAGATGTGTGTTTTGAACCTCCACAAAAAAACAAAACAGACATGGTATAAGACTTTTCCAGGCAAATTCAGCCATAAATGTTAATGACTAAACAGTCGATTAGCTAGAGGCTGCAAGTTCTGGTTTTCCAGTCTTTCTTCAACAAACACATCGTTACTTAAATCCTCCTGCAGAGTCCCATGACCCGAGTTTGTCCTCAGCTCAACAACTACGCCGTTGTCTAATGAACTTAACTGACTCACTTTCTTTGCTGGGTTTCACCGCCGGAGCCATCTGCTTTCCCCCGTGTCCTCTGGGCAGACAGCTGCTGACAAAAACACCACAGATCAAGTAAAAAGATAATCTCATTAGAAATTTCACAGGATTGAAATACACACTGGATTCATTTGAAAGCCTTTAACAATTTTGGCATTATCAAGGAAAAATGTGATCAGACATTTTTGAACAGATGAAGAAGAAAAAGAAAAATAAGCAACACCAAAGGAGCAGTGGAATGTGACCACAGACAAATGGCAGTCCTGCTAGTTGTCCTTTTTTTCTTTAGATCATTGGTCCCCAGCCTTTTTTGCACCACGGACCGGTTTATGTCCGGCAATATTTTTATGGACCGGCCTTTAAGGTGTCGCAGATAAATACAACAAAATAAAACCAGTAATGGTACCAAAAAAAGAAGATTTATTCATACCACACGGGAAAAGACCCCGGGAAACCGAGTTAGCGATAAAAACCATAAATTTCCCACCCGAGCCTCTTAAGGCCCGGTACCAAACGACTCACGGACCGGTACTGGTCCGTGGTCCGGGGGTTGGGGACCGCTGCTTTAGATCACATGAGCAGAAGAGTACATATGAAACCACCATAGTGATGAAAATTCCTGCTTGATTATTGCTACATGCCAACAGTCTAGTTTGTCTTTGTAAAAACGTGCATGCAGGGACTGTAAATATCAGCCCTTTTATGGACCTTTTTTCTTATTTCCCTGCTTGACCTTAGAAATAAAGCCCATATCCAGATTTATATCCACTGGCACCTTTGCCTTTCTACTGTAACGCAAATAAACTCCTCCTAGTTTGTTTTGCTTGCTTTGCCAACAAGGTTCCTGCACCATTTCAAAACCCAGCCTCAACTAATGACAAATAAGAGCAAACAATGCTGAAAAGATACGCTTTGACTTTGTTATACATGCAATAACTACTAGTTGCCATACTATTCAGCACGTCACTACCTCAAGAATTAAAAGCTTTTCATTGCTGCACATGAAAATAAAATGAACCTTTATTTACAGGTACAAAACACTGAAGTACAGAAGTACATCTGCTTCCAGCAGCCTGAAGTGTGTCAGAGAAAACAACCTGATTCACACATGTACATTTCCTGTACAGGGTTTCTGCCTGACAACAGCTGACAGCAAGCCCCCCACGGTCCCACCATTATTAAATGACCCCCACCCACCCAGCAACCAAAGCAAGCTCATTTATTTACTGCAGTTAGTAATTTTAGGTTTAGTCTTCTTGCTGCTACATTATATGTAGTTGAGATCTACTATGCAATAAATATATATTTGGCATTTTTTCAACTTTTTCTACTCTAATGTATCTGGTTGTGCTAATTTCTCCCCCGGAGCCGTCAGACTTTTCAACACTCAGTAACTGGACTGACACACACACACACACACACACACAACTACCTCAAGCTACTTTTTGGCACAACCCATTGTCATTGTTGCACTTTTCTATTGCACAGTCTGTATCGCTCTGTTCTGTCTGGTGTTGCAGTGTCTATGTTTTGTTTTGTTTTTTGCCATTTTGCACACTTTTCTTGGGCTCTTTATGTAGTCCTGTGTTGATTGTCTGTTATATGTCCTATGTAGCGCCACGGTCTTGGAGGAACGTTGTCTCACTTCACTGTACCACTGCACTTAGTTGACATGACTATAAAGCCACTTGACTTGACACGGAGAAATGGCCACATTATGCTGTGACCTTAGTGCCCCCTAGTGTTTCACGCCCTGTAAATCCACGCAAAAGCAAAAGGATAACAACAAGTGGCAACTAAACTTACAGGCTTTTCTTTTTTTCGTACGAGTCTTGAACAAGCCTTCTCCAAATTTAACAGCCGACCTGCAGCAAAGTTAGGGAAACATAAGACCTAGGTTTCCTTGGTTTTAATGTCAGATTCTTCAAGGACTTCATTGATCCACGGGAAATCAACAATCTCAAGCAAAGACAAACAGTATACTTCCATGAGCAGACAACAGTGATGAAGGCTGAACAGAGAAAGGTGGACTTGTGCAAAAATAATCACTGTGAGCTGAAATTAAGATTGGCTACTTCTTCTTTTCCTCCTGCCTGGCTGCTCCATCTTCAACATCTTTTGTCCAAAACATCCACTGTCCCTCCTCTGCACATTTCCAAACCATCTCAGCCTTGCACCTGCACCTGAGCTGTCCCTCTGATGTACTCATTTCTAATTTTGTCCATCCTGATCCTGGCAGAAACCTCAACACCTCCAGCTCGGCCTCTTGTCACTTTGTCAGTGCCACGTTTCCAAACCGTACATCACAGCAGGTCTCACCACCTTGTAAAGATTCCCTTTCACTCTTGCTGCTATACGTCTGTCACAAATCACCTCTGACACTCGTCTCTACCTGCTCCACCCTTCTTCACCTCTCGTGTGCTTTGAATGGTTGACCCCAGGTATTAGAACTCATCCACCTTCCCTTCCTCTGCTTCTTGCATCTTCAGCTTTGTATCTGCCTCCCTCTCATTCATAAACATGTATTCTGTCTCGCTTCATACCTCCACCTCTCCAGACTCTCTTCATAGATTACGATGCCATCTGCATTCCTACTGTGGTTATATCAAGGACACAAACCCCACCCACCAGTCCACAATAAGAAGTATTGAATTTAGGGGAAAGAGAGCCAGAAGGGCTTATTTCACTAAGGCCCAGTGAAAGACAAATATTGTGACTTATATAAACTTATTATATTTCTGGTCAAGAAGAAAAATGGAGCTGGAAATGATTATCATAGTCCCCTTTAAAAATACATTAAAAAAACAAAACAGAAAATTGAAATCCTGGGAGGTCTCTGCACAGAGGGGCCAGCAGCTTAGAGGAGGAGGAGGAGCTTTAGCCGAGCAGTAAGGTAAAGAAGGCAGCGCTCAGTACCGCCTCACCTCCTTCAATTTTCGTTCACGTGCCAGCCTGGCGGCCTCACGCTGGGCGGCATTTCTAGCCTCCTCTTCTAGCCTCAACTTCTCCTCTTGTGCCTCTAACTGAGCAGAAATAATGAAATGAAACAAACAAGGAAAAAATAAATAAATAAAAGAACAGAACAGAAAATTACAAAAACAGAAAAAACAATGCAGCAAATTAAAGGTAAGCCAACATAAGTTAAACACAAAATGAAACAATGAGGGCTGTTTAATCTTGACGTGGACAGGTGGCCTCACCTCGGCTCGCAGCTTTTGGTCTATGACGATCTGTTTGTCTGAGATGGCAGCGTAGCGGTGCTCTTTGAGGTTCTTGATCTCATCATCACTGATGGGCCTGGTGGAAAAACAAGAACACATATTACTCTTTTTGTTTTCTTTTTTCATGCCAGAGATTATTAGCTTTTTCTTTACATCTGAGCAGGATCTCTTACCTCGGGCAGGGCTGGGGGCTCTCAGCCTGCAATGCAACATACACAACATACTTTTTAGCAAATAGCTCTGAAATCCACTAAGAAATGCATCTACCCTGCTGCACTGACTCAAGAAGTGCTACTCTGGGACTGAGCGGAGAGTAATCGAGTTACTCTCTGGGAGGAAAAATGGATGACTCCCATATCGCAGGGATGGCCACATCACATCGTTTTCTATCCATCATGAGCCGAGCACGGCAATAATGGACGGTCTGATCCAAGGAGCATAATCCAGCTTTTAATCAGAAAACAGCATTTTTTCACAGACTTATTTAGCTCGTAAAATCTAAACTTACCTCATCACTTTCTACCAGATTCTCAAACTGAAAAAATAAATAAATAAAAAGCACAGTTAGACTCATTGCATTAGCTTAAATAGTCATTCTTAAGAAAGGTTCAAATAAATAAATAATGTACACACCTCGATTGTGTAGTGCTCCCCTGTGGTGCTGCTGCGGAAGTATTTTGACCTGCAGGAAAAATGAAGAGAAAAAAAATTAATTTCAAACAGCAGGGGTACCAAACATAAGGCCTGCGGACCAGAATCGGCCCACTTCCAAGTTCCAGTTTTTTTTCCACTATGTACTTTAAATTTTTATTTCTGACAAACTCAAAAAAAACATTTTTGTGAATTACTGTGAATTGTTCTGTTTTAGTTGCAATTACTACAATAACTTTATTTTCTTTAATTTTATAGATTTAATCAAAATTAAACATTTCTGTCATTTACTACAGCAGCATTTCGTTATCATGTAGAAAAACAGAGACATGCTAGACGTACTACTAAAACTGCAACTTTCTTCTTATATTAAATGGGATTAATTTAGTAGTTAAACACCTTTACACTGACAGAAAGGGCTGTTTCACTGGTTTGGCCCACGATGTAAAATTACTTTGACATCCCTGATCTAGAGTATAATGAATGAGACAAATATAAATTAGCATCAGCACTTTTCACTTTCCTGTCTCTTCTTCATATTGTTAAAAATATACACCAGGTCTATTCCTGATGCTTAATTTTCAAAATACAATTAAAATCTTCAAAATAAAAGGCCCAGTGTAAACTAAATACTCATTTCTTGAAACCTCCTTAGTCTGACACAAAGCCTTGTGAAGGTCTTAAAATAATGCTAGGGACTCATTTGTGTGGTATTAATTTGATGTTTGAATTCACAATGCCAGAGTTATTGCATCATAAACCAGGAGGAGTGGCTTCATAAAGGAAATGAACTAAAAAAAAAAGAAGCATGAACCTATAGCCAAATCTCAAAGCTCTACAGGCTGTTCCACCAGTTTCATGAAAGAAGTCTCAGCTGTATGTAGGTAAACAGATATTAGCATAAGCAAACTCTATGAACTTTGTATTGTGAAATTTCCCACATAATTATTGATGCGTCACTGTCAGGCCTGTGAAATAGGAAACAGGTTGTTGAGTGTTGGCTGTTCAGTTTGTGTTCAAATGTAGTCTGAATCCATTATTTTGTGTGACTTTTGGGTGCTGCTGAGTCACCACAGCAAGCAGCTCCACGTGTTTGATTTGGCAGAGCTGGATGGCCTTCCTGACCCAACCCACATAAGGACTTGAGGCTAGTTGAATGCTTTATGTGGAACAAACTGTACATGAGAAAGCTATATTACACAGATGTAACTTCCACTAAAGCAGCGTGCTAAATGACATCTGTACCAGGAGCCCTGACAGCCTCACCTGCCCTGCATCAAATACTGCCAATTAACATTATTGATTTGAGCTGTGACCTTTAGGATCTACAACAGTCAAACCTAAGAGAGAAAAAAAAGCTGTTTTTTTCCCTTCATTTTAATGACTGTCAGTGAGAGTGTGACTTAAAAACTTAAAACCAGGGGCAGATCTACAGGGGGGCAAGCGGAAGGGGGGCAACTGCCCCCCTGCTGTAGAGCCTCGCCCCAACTTCTATGTTCCTAAAATATTTTTCGCCTTTGCAGGATTGCTATCGTTTGTCCAGTGAGCACTGCAGAGTGTGAGCAAAGTTTTTCTACTTCAAAAATCACCACGCTCAACCATTTTAGTTTATACCTAAAAATGATCTTAGAACAGATAATGATACAATAAATGTTTTGTTGACTGCATTTACATATTGGGGGATTTTCAGATACCTCACTGAAGAGGACACCTTTGTTGTAATGCCACTTTGGGCTAAGTTACAACTACTACTGTGGTACGAAGTGTTAGCTACTGTCAGCTCCATTATATAAATCTATGGATGAAAGTGTGAAAAGGCTCGTTGCTGGTAGAGTGAAAGCCTTCTCTCACCTTAACAAAGCACAAGGTAAAGTCAGACTAAAAAGCATCAATTATTTACATTCAACTGGGTGACACAACAGCCTGAAGCTAAGGCAAAAAACAGGCAATTAATCCCAGCAGCTAGCCAAGCAGCCAAACTGTCCATATATTAGTTTACATGATTGTGTGTGAGCTCTCCAGAAGCTCTGTCAGCTGTGCTGTCATTATCAGACCTTAGCTAAACTACAAGTCTACAGCTAAACTACAGGCTCCTGACACTAGGGGTGGGGTCTTGATTCCCACTGGCACTGGCTGACTGCAGGTACCGTACAGCTAGAGGCTAAACTAGCTGGCCCGTATCTCTGATTTACAACATCACCGTCTGTAATAACAGCACCCCTACACAGCTGCCCAAGTGCTCACAGGCAGACTGCCGTGTCAAACTACCGGCCAACCTTATCAGCAAGCAGATAACGCCGCTTCAGGTGATGCTTGCATGCTAGCTAGCTCAGGCAGCTAAAGCTCACAGTTGACTCACCCCCCTCCTCGCTGGATCCTGTTGGTTTCTCTCCTGAAGAGCCCCACACAGTATGCCCAGCAGTTACCCATCGCATTGTCAAATGTTCCTATGATCCGGCTGCCTATCGCCTGACAGCTGCTGGAGCATTAGCGTTGGCAGCTACATCTCCAAACGTACTCCTCTCGCTCCAGCCACTTCCTCATCCTCCTTTCTTCCTCTCCGGCTGGTGACAGAGCTCAGATGAAAGTGAAACATCACCACCTGCTGTCCTCTACGTGAAGTTTTGTGAAGGGCCAAAATAAAATCCAAATAAAAAAATAAAGAAATGACTCAGTGAGAAAATAAATGTGCTAGAAAATAATGCAAATAATATCTTACTATAATG
Source organism: Astatotilapia calliptera (assembly GCF_964374335.1). NCBI lineage: Eukaryota > Metazoa > Chordata > Actinopteri > Cichliformes > Cichlidae > Astatotilapia > Astatotilapia calliptera. The sequence goes on from NC_137423.1 coordinate 21,535,818, forward strand.
ATCATAGGGTATGTATTTTATGTTCTCCCACTCCTCCAAGATGCATCAATCAGTCTGAATCAAACCTACTTTATATAGACTGCTGAGGGTACCAGTATCATCAACATATATATAGCTTTTGGGAATATATTTGATTCATTCATGATTCATTAATTTGTTTGCTATGTGTGAACAGACATTTTTTTTCATCTGAAAATATACAGTGGTATAATGGAGATTAAAAACTAACATGAGAAATTTACACATGTGTTTTCATACATGAGCGAAGCAATTAAATGTCACACACCTGAGAAAACCTACCAGTGTGGTAGGGGTATTCACTTGACAAATTGTTTTTTTTGAAGGTTAACTTTGTGTTTATTGGCTAGAGTGAATAACTACTATTTTCTCCCATATTTTTAATAGCATTTACTGTATGCAGTTCTGCTTTTTCCCCCTTCCAGCAATATGGGAGGCCCTTGCTGGGGGTCTCATCCTGTTAAAAGGGAGCTCTTCCTTCCCACCACTGAAGTGCTGCTCATATGGGATTGTCCATGTGACATTAGCTTCAAACTCTAATATCACATGGTCTTCACATAAAGCACCTTTAAACAATTGTATAAAGAAACTAGAAAAAGCTTAAAAAATGCTTAAACATGTTTGAAATATTCAAAGCTCAGCTTTCTAAATGATCTTAATTGCATAAGATTAGCAAAATATCAGCGAGTTTAAGAATAAAAGGCAACAAAACCAAAACGTTTACCACAGTTAGATGGCTTTATTCTGCACTCCAACGCTAAATTTGTAGTATCTCAGCTCATATTGACTTACTGACATGTCATGATTGTGGCATCTGTGTGATAATACATGATCACTCATCAGCCTGTGCGTCTGAGGCATGATAGCACTTTCAGTTATTTTCTTTGTATTTTTTTTTTATCAGTCCGTGTTCTCAGGGCCAAAGAGGTGTTCGTGAATCTCATCTTGAGCTGGGATGCTGTCCATGTTGCTGACTTTGACTCTCTGGGTAACAGGCATATATCTGGGCATGAGCTTTTTCCCACTCTGAAAGAAAATCCCGAAAGTGTGCAACTGAATCAGTTTCTTTAAAAGTTGTAAGTCAGAAAAACTAAACTGGAGAATAGTGTTAATGGAAAAAGACCCACGATTTTCTTGGAGTCAGCCAGCGATCTCTCCGAGTACCTCCTCATCCTTTCTTTCTGTTTTTCTCTCTGCTCTCTCAGCTTGTCTTCACGCTCCCTGCAACATGTTGTAGAGAGAGTGGGAGGGTGTTTATATAACACTGCACTGTAATTTATGCTAAGACTGGAAATAATACATTCAAGAAGAAAAAAAAACAAAAGCTAGTTTCTAATCAAGGAATTCTGTTTTTACCATAGAGCCTCACAGTTCTGCAGCTGTTACTGAAAATATTTCAAGTTTTTTTTTTACAGGTGAAAAATTCAATAGCCAAGTGGGCTGAGGGTGGAACATTGAGCCACTGAGGCACACAGTACCTGGTCCTCCTCTCGCTGTCCTTGATCTTCTTCATTAACTCCAGTTTTTCTTCAGGGATGCTCTCAAGGCTCTGCAGTAGTAAAGACAGCCGCTTCTCAATGTTGGTCAGCTTCTCCAAAGTGTTTAGTTTGGTCATCCTGTCATCCATGCAGCTGCGGTGCACCTCTGCCACCTTCTCGCTCAGAGCATCCAGTAACACATCCTGTGGGTAAGCGAAGTGATTACGAGGCCTGTAAAAGTCACCAAGTGCAGCTTGGTGCAGCGGTGTATTCTGTGTTACCTGGTCCTGTGTATTCAGGGACACGTGGAGAAGGACCTTCCGCTCAAGCCTGGCTCCTCTCGCCTTCTCCTTCTCGATTCTCTCCTTCATTTCATTTATCTGCATTGTAATTTGTTTTTCATCCTTTTCACTTGACAGAAAGAAAGCAGCAATGAGAAAAGAGGGCAGCTGGAATAACCAGAAAACAGTAAAAGCCTGAGTGTTATAAGAGCTCTGAAGCTGCAAGCAAAAAGAGATTTAGCCACTGCGTAATGTAACAGAGCCATGTGACATGCTTACTGATTCTTCTTGGTTGTTTTCAAGGACTGTTGGAGCTGCTCCAGAGTCTCCTCCACCCTCGTAGAGTTCTGAATCAGGGACAGGTTCTGCTCCGTCAGCTCTGTCATCAGATCCAGCAGCTGCTGGGGATCAGTGAAATACAGCTCTGGCTCATCCTACAGAGAGGTGGGTAAGACATACCACTGTCAGTACTGGGAAGAAATATTCAAGCTGCTCCTTTAGTTAACGTAAGATAGGATCGGGAAAAACTGACCTCATAATCTGAGCTGTCACTGTCCAATTTAGGATCTGTGACTCTGCAATGTAAGAGTTTTACACCTGTGAGAGAAGTTACAGCAACACTGGAGAGGATTTTAAATGTGATCTTCTAGTTTTTCTTTATTTTGCGGTTGTTGTTTGAAATACAAAACCTCTTTCTGGCAGAATTGTTGCGACTGTGCTCATGTAGCTCATATATTGTTGCCAGTCACTGCTGGTCTTTCATTTTCACGTTTTTCCTGTACAGGTTGTGAAGGCTTACAACGAGGGTGGCTTGTTTCAGACAGAGGGTGAATTGAGGGTGCTCCTAAGTGCTTAACTACCACATTCAGCACTACATCAAAACTATGACACAAACAGTGGATGTGCAGAAATATTAAACAAAGCCATGAGTGAAACGAGAGTGCTGGTGCTCCCTTACAGACTGTCACTGTGGGCTGGGGACAGCCTGGTCTCCTGGATGGACGTCAGCTGTCTGCCTGGAGTCTCCAAACCTGCGTGCATGTTAATAAATGAAAGAATCATTTAAGTCAATTGCAGGACATTAAGCAGAGTACCGCCATGCTGGTCTCTGTTGCCTATTTTATGGTGATTTACTGGGCATTACTTGCCATTCCTAATAGCAGTGTCTTTAAGCTCCCTGTTCTGGTCCTCCTTGGTGCCTTTACAAGACATAACCTTTGACCTCTGGGCCTCCTGCCACTCTGGAGGAGACAGCTTGAATAGAAGGTCCTTATAACTCTTGTAGTCTACCAGGATTTCTTCAAAGCTGGCAAGTTCACTGTGCAGAAGAAAGACTACATTAAAATCTACACAACATAAAAACTGTATCTTCGAGGGAAACCACCTTTAGCGCCTCTGTGTTCACCTTCTGGATAAACATGCTGACGGACTGAGACAGGGGTGATGCCCACACACATTTGATTTTTTTCAAGATGATCTGAATGCTACCTTTTTATGGTGAGTATTTCAGCAGTTAGCCTCCTGATTTCATTGTTCTTCTCCTGTGTTGACCTGGCCTCCTGTTCATACCTGGCAGCAGAGACAAACACAACTATTTGCAAAGGAACCTTTTAATCATCAGTACAGGTACGGCAGAAATAAGCGTGTTCAGGATTCTTTGCATATTTTTTTGCATACTCTTGCACATTGTTCTTTATTCTCCTTTTATGAGCTGAGAAACAACAACCAAACATTCTTATTATAAAAAAAATACTTATTTTAAAATCTATGAGTACTGCTGGTATAAACATCGACATCAGTCAGCATGATTTATGTACATCACAGTGGTGCATCCCTAAAACACTATTTTATGAAAATGTGATTTTAAATTGAACAGAGACGCTAACAGGATAGCCACTGTTTAATCCTTACAGTGTTCTGGCCTCCACAGACTTCTTCTCATTCTCCCTGAGAAACTCTTCAAATCTGACATTGTCTCTCTCAATGCTCCGCTCCAGGTGTTTCAGCAACTTCTCTTCCTTTGCTATGGCCTCGTCCATCCTCAAAATCTCAGACCTCTTTGTCATCACGGATAACTGAGGAAAGGAGGACGAGAAGAAGATGAAGCCAGACTTCTATAATCTTACATGATGCATATTATTGTAATAGTAATTAATAATAATTTCCCTATCTGTCTGTCTATCTGAGATGACTTTAGTAAGAGAACAGAAGTGGATCATTCATTCAAGCAGTCATCTGCTTGATCTAACTCATGGGGAACATTCAAAAGCACATACACAGAAGAAGATACACATGTGTGTTCAATTCTATTGTCATAATTTTCATAACTCATGTTGAAAACATTAAAAGCTGGTGGCGCTGAGTTTAAATGACGTGAACATTCACCAGGTGAGGTTAGAACAGTAGGCCTGACCCAAAATGAAGACCTAAAGAGGATTTATTAACCTTTTCTGCATTAACTTGACTTTGTCTCATTCGGCTGGATCTATAAGGCTACATCAGAGGAAAAGTTTTTATTTAACTAGAACAACCTGTTTTAGTTCAGTAGCTGAGTTTGGATGATAGTTATCCTCCATTAATACTAGACAGAGCGCTGATTCAAAAAACATGACAGCATATTAGCAACTGTTGAAATCATTTACCTCCAACACAGCTTTCTGTCGTTCCAGGGAGATTAAGGCATGCTTGTTGTCTTTTGTTACTTTTTCTGGGGACAGAGGACAAACAACATGTTAAATTGATCGTATCTGTTCACATATATTTTGAATTTTCTACTCCTCTTCCACTTACCTTGTTTCATTCGTCCACCAGATGTTTGCTTAGGGGGAACTGTCCTACTCTTGATTGGTTTTAGATTCGTCATCTTCTCATTTCCCCCCTTCTTCTCCTCCTCCGCCTCGTCCTCCACTTCTCCCACCAGCTCATTCTTCAGCTTGGCCGTCACTTTTGCAGCGTGGGTTGTCTTCTCATCAATTGGCAGAGCGAGGAATTTACGCATCTCCTGAGCACAAAGGGCGAACAGCAGCATGACTTTAACACAACAAAGATCCATTTTTCACTTTTAGAAAATGCTGCCATGCCAGTATAATGCGTGGAGAGAAAATCTGTCATTTGGACATACATAAATGTGCAAAAGCACGCTCACAAACCTCTTTACGGTCCTCTCTTTCGTTTACATGCAGCAGAAAAATGCTGTTGCCGTCTGGCACTTTGAACGGGCTCAGCTGATTCCCTCTCTTCCTCCTTGTCCCTACACACGTTGGGAATAAAAGATAAAAACAACAAAAGTTGCAACACTTTCTGTTATTTCTTTTTATTCTACAACTCAGTTTTATTTTACAAATCTCTCTTCTCTCTGATGAAAACATATTTGAAATGCAGCACAAACCAATCATGATGCGCTGACAGTACACACACTGTAATGTGTAAAGCACGACTTTATAAAAGAAGCTTACTAAGCTGTGGCGATGACATATCTGAGGTGCTTCTGACATCAGGGGTTGAACTAGCTTAGCATTTAATGTGGCTGCAGGCTGGGAAAAGAAAAAGTTATTCTTGGCAGAACAGGAAGTTACATTTCTGAACGTTTCACACCGTAAAAGCCAGATGGATGTCCTCTGGTGAAGGCGTCCTGGCAATTTCCACCTACAAGATTCCTTAATCGTATTTATTTGTTTTACATTCTTTCCTAAATCTTAAAACGCCTCTTATAACCGACAGTTTTATTTTCAAAATACATTTACTATCATTAAAGGCATTGTGTGTGTTTTCATACTAATTGGATCTATTTTGGTTGGAAACGTGGCGTGATCTCTATAATGTCATCAGGCTCTGTGTAATGATACAAATATAAAGGTCAGGGGAAGAGGCCCAATCAAACATCTGTGTGTGGGTGAGGGGCTTAGATGATTAGATGATTACTTAAAGGATGTTATTCTTGTTTTCTCTATATTTTTTATATGTTAAATAAGTATTCTTAAACATGTATTCTGTATATATGTTTAAGTGACGTTGAAGGTGTCAGTTGGTATGTGTTAGTGCCAAATGGGCTGATGTGCTTTTCTTCTCACTGCAGGTTCTGGGCAAAAAAGTGTCTTGTTGACGCCAGAGATTAGAGAAGTAATTATAGTATTATAGTACTTGGCACACTAATAATGTTTTGCTATAAAACATTTCTGTTTCTGACCTTTTTTTTTTAGGAGTTTCTGGTAATGTGTTAAAGACGCTTTTCAAAAGTAAAGTATGTTCAATGTGTCATAAAGACAGTGAGTAAGTGAGTCAAATCCTACAGAAACAGTGTAAATAATTAATAAATGAATTTAAAAAATACACTTTTTTTTAAATAACTTTACCCCTAAGTAAGGGCTCGTCTTTGCTGTTGAAATGTGACCGTCCTCCTGTGATTACACCAGCAGCAAGCAAACGCAAGCAAACCCTGCCAAACTACAGATAAATAAACGAAGTTAGTGATAAATAAAAAAGGTCAAGCTGCTGCAAAAGACAGATTTAAGGACATATTTTTATTGGTATTCATAATAAAGCTAACTCACCGTCTTATAATGCTGTAGGTAAACAGTATAGATCGCAGCTAGCCGCCCCGCTGGCTCTGTATACCGTTGTCATGGTGAATGTTGCCTTCAGGGCCTCCTTGTTATTTCTCCCTTATTATTTAGTCTTTTGTATAAATAAATAGGGAGGATGTCTATATTTGTATTGCTAGTTTAGTAAATGTGATGAAAAACAAACTAATTTAAGAGAACAGTTACTTGTTATTCTGAAACACTATAAGCATATTACAGGAAATGGTTTTCAAGCTGGCTCTTCAGTTCTGTGGACCATGTTTGTTCTCCACTAGATGGCATGAACATATCACAAAATCCATCTCAGGCCTCTCTGCACTGGATTGCCTTCTTATGAGGGACCCAGGTTCCAAGATTAAAGAAAAGAAATAAATGTTTGTAGCTAGAACCTGTTTCGTCCTTATTTAACTCCCCACCACTTTATCTTTCACTTCATCATGTGTATCAGTGAATATACTTAGAATCAGATACTGTATATTTTCTTCCCACGCATCCACACATGACCCTGCACATCTCCGCTCAACAAAGCAGCCCACACACTATGCTTGCTTGTAGGAAATCCCAGTGTCAGATTGTCAGGTTAAAGTAATGCAAACACATGGGGGAGTGTTGGCTCACACAACAGAAGGGGGCATGTTGTGTAAGAAAACAGAAATGGCGTCTTATTCACATTTGAAGGAATGGCTTCAAGAGCAGGGATAGATTGGAAATCAGAAAGAAGCAGAGGCTCAAGGCTTTTCTCCAAATTCCCAATGTTTCCCTTCCAGAATTCCTCAACTCTCCAGTAGAGAGGGGGAAAAACTTTCTGAAGTGTACAGCTGCACAGAAACATGATTTGTACTGTACATAAGACTACCATATAATGCTATAAGTGCATTAGAGTATCTTATGGAACAGTACAGATTACTTCTAACTCCCCCGCTTATGCAGCCCAAAGACAGTGGATATTTGCTATTATATAAGAGGTGAACATTCAGCCTTCTGTGCAAGGCAAGACCAACAGCTTTCCTTCAATCAGAGTCCATGCAGCCACCTTCAATTAACCCAAACTATCTAACCTGAGAAATGATTACACACAGAACATATAATGATTTGAATACTGTAAGAACTGAGTCCCACCCCCATCTCTTACAGTTTAACTGAGTTGGTTGAGTAAAAAACAAAACAAAAAACTGGACTCCTGTCATGAAGCAAACGTTACAGAAGAGTTGGAGCTGCCACACTGTCGAGCAGCTGTTCAGAGATGCAGACTGTGCTTATGTCCATACGACTGAACAGCGGGGTTTCAAACGCAGCCAACATTTTATAGTGTGTGGCTGGTTTGTAAGCGTGCCTAAGCATTATAATATATTATAAATCCACTTCTGATCAAATTATTCACACATATATAAATGCTTTCCTATAGCATTTCATCATCATTCATATTAACAGTTAAATGGTTTAGTGATATCTGTGCATACTGCTGTAAGTATCAGTAAGGAGGTCTGCTAATGACCCGTGAAAGTGACATATTTTCATACAGATGTACAGCACAGTACAAATCTTGAGCGTCATTCCATTTCTTTATATTTTGCTTCCAAAGAGCTCGACTTTCCTGTATTTGATTAGTGTTTCTCCAGGACATCTGAAGGAGCATAAAAGAAGAGGCAGACCTTAAAAACGATCTACGGCAGATGAAGAGTGTCTGATAGTCACATTCTTAACGAAGAACCAAAAGCCCAACAAAGACCTGACACAGGAGCTGACAGTCAATCTGACCGTTAAGCTGATCCATCTACTGTTCCCCGAGGCCTCATCAGAAATGTTCTCAGTGGTGGCTGTCAAGAAACCGTTCTTAAGGGAAACAAGGAGCGAACCTTTGGTTCACGTTATCATCATTAATGGAGGAGTTCAGGAGAGAGGGGAGTGGGTGCAGACAATCGAGGGCTGCTTTTCAGACAGTGTTGTTGGGAGTCTTGCCAAAATTGCACTTATTGCAGTCATTCATATTCAGTTATTTACAAATCAATACATATTATCCTAATGTTGGTGTAGTCAAAATAGACATCTCCCATGCTACCCTCATCTAATTTTTTACTGCACTACAAACTTCTTAAAGTCCATTTAAAAAGAGCAAACAAAACAAAACAAATCTATAAAAAATACAACACTATTCCCTTCAAAGTAAATACTCCAGAGAGCTGCCTTGATGGGAGGTTTGTGCTTTGACAGTGCTTCTTGTTTTTTAATGCATTCTTGATAGCAGTAATTGTGGTTTAAAGAAAACACATGAAAAAGTGTTCTAGGGTACAAAAGCCTCTCCTTGTCTTCTTTGTGGATTTCGATGCTTAAAAAAAATCAAATTAACATTAATGTTCATTTGCATGATTTTGGATTAGACAAGTGTCAGAGCTTTCAGTCATAACCTTAAAACACTAAATGCACTGTTACCAAGATATCACCCTTTGCTTCAAAATCATTTTCTGCATGCATTTGTCTGCAGTGTGTGTAGTGTGTTGTGTTGTGTCATTGGGAAAAAGCTGTAGGACTATAAAGTCCAATGAGAAGTCTCACTTTTTCACTCTTACACACTGTAGAAGCATTTCAAATAATACTCATGTCATTTAAATATTAAATAAATCAAGGCTGAGATTGGCAGAGCCTCAAATGAAAATGCTCAATTGATTATATCAGAATCAGAATCAGAATCAGAATCAGAATACTTTATTGATCCCTGGGGGAAATTATTTTTTGTTACAGTGCTCCATTTTAAACCAACATTAAGACAAGACAGACAATACGCTAACTAAGAATAGTACAATATATACATATATATACATACATACATAAGTCACTTATTTGGCATTGATTGTCTGTATCTAAAAACAATCTGGTTAATTGAATTAATTATTGCTGTGTGAACTGGGAATTCAGAAAGGCACTTTCTAAATATAGGACACTCCAAAGCATGTCTAATGCTAGTTTACACAGAGTAATAATTAAGTGGGAAATGAGCAAAGCTTCAACTTGACATAAAGCACAGAAAGAAATTGAGACATTATTCAAATTCTCCATATATCTATAACCAGACCTCGCTGTGTTTATACACTTGTCTTTCATGCAAAGATGGTAACAGCATTAACATTTTAATTTTCCTCTATTTGTGAAAAAAAAAAAAAGATCAATGAATGCTCCAAGACAGTAAGGACAGTAACTGACTGGACTAAATTAAATAATACAATATATTACATAGTTATAAATATAAGACATAGCTCAAATATATACAAATAACTCAATTATAAAAATCCAGAATATTACTGAGATTAAATATATATGATTTACTCTAATCTGTAAAACTTGGTTATTTGTTATTTTCACTGCAGAGGATATGCAAAGGCTATAACTATTGCACTGTGTATTGTGCATTTTGCATTAGAGGAGTTGTACAGGCAGGAATGATTTCCTGTGTCGTTCAGTGGTGCATTTGTGTAATCTCAGCCTCTCACTGAAAGTGCTCCTGTTACTGGCCAGCACATCATGGAGTGGGTGGGAGGTGTTGTCCAGCATTGACCGTATCTTGGACAACATCTGCCTCTCTGACACCACCTTAAGGGAATCCAGCTCCATCCCCACAACATTATTGGCCTTGTGGATCAGTTTATTAAGTTTGTTGGCATCTGCGATCCTCAACCTGATGCCCCAGCATGCAACAGCATAGAGGCTGGGACTGGCCACAACAGACTTATCAGCTCTCTCTTCATCACGACAGCATCCGCATCACTGCAGCTGCAGCACCAATCCGTCTGTCGATCTGCCGCTCCCTTCTCCCATCACTCATGAACAAGACCCCCAGATACATAAACTCCTCCCCTTGAGGCAGGAACTCGTCCCTGAACCAGAGAGGACACTCCACCCTTTTCCAGCTGAGGACCATGGCCTCAGATTTGGAGGTGCTGATTCTTGTTCCCACCAGAACCGGTGACAAAGGGCAGCACTGGGTGAGCCCATCACCCACCGGAAATGATTCAGATTTATTGCCGGCTATGCGGACCAAACTCTTGCAACGGTTGTATAAGGATGGCCCATATGCCCATAGCAATGGGCCAGACACCCTATACTCCCACAGGACACCTCGAGGGACACGGTCAAATGCCTTCTCCAAGTCTACAAAACACATGTAGACTGGTTGGGCAAACTCCCATGCACCCTCAAGTATCCTCAAGAGGGTAAGCAGTTGTCCTCCAAGACCCACCACCTGTAAGTAGAAGGACAGTAATCACTCCGACCTCAGCAACCCAACTCTGTCTTTAGTCAGGGGGATATAGTAGGCCGTGGCCTGCACAGAGACAAAATATAACAGCATCATCATTATACAATTCACAGAGCAGTAAACTATCCATCATCATGCACACTCAGGCTTTTGGAAAAAAAGAGTTCAGAAGTTTATTTACAAAATCCACAGTGCAATATATATACAAGGTGTGGGGCAGAGGGTCAAGGGCTTCAGGGACAGGAAGGGTATCTACACACTTGACACACTCCTCTTCTTGCTTGCACACTCGCAAGTACCGGTCCGTGGCCCAGGGGTTGGGGACCGCTGGTCTGGACTTTCTTGAGATAGACCAGGCTGCACCCACCTGTCAAACAGGTGGAGGCTCACCAAGACATGCAGAACTCATCGATGAAGTCGTTGCCACCTCTCACCTCCTTCATAGAAACTGTCACTCCAAGAGGGGGAGGGCTGTGAGGCACCGCCCCTGTCCCCCCAGCACCCCCTGCCAGACCCCACCTTTTGGAAAGCCCTGAGAGTGGGGAACCTGTGAGTTTTGTATGTCCGCTCAGGCACAGTCCATACTTCATCTGTAGGCAATTACCATCATAAGTGGTGGTCATGGAGGGGGTGTCAGGTGGCGGAAGGTGGTGCCTAAATGGCTCTCCTCTTCTGAGATTGTGTAACAACTTAGGTCAATGTAGTCTAAGCATCTTGGAAAGAAAGGAACTGAACGTCTTTTAATTTCTTGGAGATGGTTGCTCAAACGTAAGTATTTTATTGTGAAGCTGCTTAGATTGTCATGACCCCACATTTTCTTTTTGTTCTCTTTCCCGTGTGTGTGTGTTATGTGTGTTTGTGTGATGATCGGAAACTTATGTTGGATCTGAATCTGTTCCTGGATTCCTTCCTCCTGGTTGTCATCCGTCACAGCCCATGTAGAAGATGGAGAAGTTCATTGCCCATAAAGGGCTGATAGGCCAGCATGGATGCCTAAGTTTGTGTATGATAACGTGTGAATGAAGCGACGTATTATTTTGAAATTGATACTGTAGGTGTATCTATTAAAAATCACAGATGTGTTCAGATATCAGTGACCTCCAACCTCAACGTGAGACGTCAAGGCAGAAGTGCTAAAAACTGGATGGCCACTTGAAGCTTGGAGAGTGTAGAGTCCCTGTAGAGTTCATTGTAAACTCAAATTGTAAACTTTGAAGGGTAAAAAAGAAAAAATCTTACAGCCTGTCACTAAAAAGTGTTTACAACAACTTTAGTTGTGAATTACGAGTCCAGTTGCTTTGAGTGACAAGTATCCCATCAAAAGCTTAGCAGAGCCAGGCCTGCACAAGCAAGCATGAGCCATGCAATGTGGTTCATGCTTTCCATGCTGTCAGCATTCACAGCCGTGTGCGTATGCAGATATGAGGTAACAATTAGGAAGTTAATAGATACATTGGAGATGCTCACCTCAGTACTGTAACCGGCCTGTATTTTTGACAATTTATTTGTTTACTTACATGTATCTACATTAGCCTGAATATACTTCACTGGGCAAATACTTTATCACAGATTATAAACTGGTTTGTTGAGGCTGTTGAAGCGCTTTCTGGTTACACCGGCATAGTATACCGGGAGGAGACTGATTGAGCTTATAATAGGGAGATTATATTGCTTGGCTGGCTTGGGAATGCCTCGGTGTGGATCTGAATTGTCACGGTGACCCAGTATGTGTAAATCCTAGTTAAAGTTAATATTCTTTGATTTATTGTTATTCATAGTTTTGGTTTATTGTTTTCTGCTTATGTTATACTTATAGTTTGATGGCCTTAGCGCTCTGTCTCTGTGAATTCCCTGTGTTCCACATTTCTCTTTTAGTTACCTTTGTTTCTGAGATCCATGCCCCCTCTGGCTCTGTCATGGTCATGAGTCTGTGATCCAGTGTTTTGTGTTTTTGAATTATTAATATTCCTTGATTTCATTGTTATTTATAGTTTCTAGTCTCTTGCTTTGTGTCTCAGTGCCTCCCCTGTGTTCCATGTGTTCCTTCTGGTCTCCATTGTCTCTATGTTCGTGTATTTCCTGTTTTACTTTGACTGTCTCACATCATATGTTAGTGTGTTCAGTTTTGCTTCCTCCCTGTCTCATTAGGTATGTCCAAATTCATAGGCACCATCCTTTGGAGGACCCGGCCCTCGCGGTCTACGTGGGCCGGGTCCCAGTGTTGCCAACTTAGCTACTTTGTCGCTATATTTAGTGAGTTTTTGGATCCCCTTAGCGACTTTTTTCTAAAATTGACTAGTGACAAATCTGGTGACTTTTTCTGGTGTTACTGGAGACGACTTTTTGACCTGAAAGCACGTACTGCCAGAGTGCCTATTTTATCCAGACAAAGGAGGATGGTTGGAATTGTGAGATTAAAAAAACAATAATTGCTAAAAGAAATTTAATTTGTAGTTCTAAATATATTCTGAATGCTTTTAGGGTGTTTTTTTACTCACGTTATGTTTCTTCCACAATGTTATTTCTCTCTCCTACAGCGTCTATTACAATTACATAGGCATGACCAACTATGCCAATTAGGCGATGACGACTTCTAGCGACTTTTAGGGCAGGTCCTTCGAAGACCGAGAGCACCGGAGGTACGAGGCCTTCAGATTTGCGTCACCAGCTGTCTCGGTGGAGTTGAATAAACTCAGCCATCTGCTCCTCGCTCACTAAAATATAAAGGACATTGAAGTAAATTCTCGACCATCTCACGCTTCTGTTTAATCTGTTTTCTGTTTGACGTTTATTCAGTTGAGTGAAAACTATAACTTTAATCTCAGCCAAACTGATTTACTCATGAACAAATAAAACACTGAAAAAAGCCAAACACAACATTTTTTAAGTTATCTAAGTGACTTAAATATTGTGTTTAACCTGAGTAGCGAAAGACTGCGGGAGGTCTGAAAACGATGTGACGGGAATTCGCTATTCTCCCCGGCTCTTGTGAGCCTCAACCTCCCTGTCAGCTTCGAGCTGGTGGGTAACAGACGTCTCCGAAAACGTCGGAGTAGTTTTGTAAATATGTGGTGTCTGGGTAAACCGAGCAGATATTTGAAGTTTACACAGCTACATTCTCACCTGAAAATATGTTAGAAATTTATTTTGTGATCCAGAAAGAGTAATAAGAGTAATATTCAAACTTGGTAGCTGCCGCCATTGTTGAAAACTGTAATTGGCTGGGCCGCGCTACGAATTCTGGGATAGGTTGGGTGTTACATCCCCCAGGTGGATGTTTCTTATACATGAATACAAATGGATGGATGACAAACTGAGTACATTTTTCAGCGTAACTTTATGGATGGATATATGTGATGAATGACTGTACAAGGAATAGATACAGTATGTTAATCCTTTGTCCCTGTCACCTTGTTTGCAGCCTTTCTGCCCTTTTGTGGATAACAAAAATTAATTATTGCCTTTAAAGAGGACAAAAAAGTAAAACACCTGATTGGTGCAAGAAAATACTACTCTGAGTGAAAAGATTTTAAAGATTATTAATAATGGATTGCATTTATATAGCGCTTTTCGAGAACCTCAAAGCACTGTACAATTCCACTATTCATTCACTCTCGCATTCACACACTGGTGGAGGCAGCTACAGTTGTAGCCACAGCTGCCTGGAGCAGACTGACAGAAGCGAGGCTGCCATATCGCGCCATCGGCCCCTCTGGCCATCACCAGTAGGGGGTGGGTGAAGTGTCTTGCCCAAGGACACAACGACCGAGACTGTCCAAGCTGGGGCTCGAACCGGCAACCTTCCAATTACGAGACGAACTGCCAACTCTTGAGCCACGATCGCCCCCGACATTGCACAGACATTGCACCTTTACCCCAATTTCAGCCTGTCCATATATGTTACATTAGTCCCAGAAGTTCTAATGAATTGACATGTTTTTATTTATATATATATTTTTTTGCATTTGCAAATTTTAAAACTTGTAAATGAAATGTACCTCTGTCAGCGGGAATGTACAACTAAATATTCGGGGGATTCGTCCATGCCTGTCAGCTTTGATCCCAGCAGAATTAATCCTCACGTAATTAAAAACTCGTTAGCAGACAGACGTCTGGTCTTGTCTGGAGGAAAGGCTATTTGTATTTCGATAGTCGCGGTGTCAGTTTGGCAGCAAAAGGACATCTTAAAAGGAAACGATTAACTGGTTAGCTGAAATGAAAAAGACATGGATGTTTTTTTTATTCCTTCTGGCAGCTTTGTGGGGACCACTCTTGTGGCAGATGTAACCTATCCCTGTACAGCGTTGCCTTGTGCGTCTCTGCCTGATGAACAGCGGACTATTCACAACTTTAGTTTAATATACTATGAAAAGACTTTAATAGTTGTAAATGTGTAGTCGCTTGTACCTCAGGAAAGATAATTGCCACAGAGATTGGACCTCTTGGACCAAACCTCTAATGACGAAGGATAATGAGCTCTTTCACCTTGGCCCACAAATTTCCTTCATTTAAAACCAGTAATCGTTCCAAATCTGGAATCGTTTGCTCTGTGAGGATAATAATAGTCTTTGATACTTGTTATTCATCTGGGGGGGATTAAAGAGATAATGTGATTGACTTTGATCGTTTGGTGTCCAGAGTTTTGTTTGGACACCAAAGGACAGTGTGAAGACGGATAACGGTCCATATTTGGGGTGTTCAGTGCTTCGAGAAAAGCTCAACACGTGGAGCTGCTTTTGCATTAAACCACCAGTGATGCAGTTCAAAGCCAGGCACTTTAACACCTAGAATTTAAATGTCAAGAAAGGTTTTTCCGCCTCTAATAGCTGCATGGTTTGCAGCATGAGGCCGCTTGCTAATGTCCATCATCCTCCAGCTATACGGACTGGTGCTCTAAGTGCACAGTTTAAAAGTCGACTTATGGCAAAGAATTTCTCATCACTGAAGTGTAAAAATAGATTAGGATTTAATCAGAAGACAACTGCATGCAAATCATTTTCCCTTGAAGTGCTTTGCCACTCAAGGGACTGAAAATGAAGGAGATTTGGGTTAGATTCCTTATGGCGGGCATTTCACTCCTCTGAGATTTTCCCGTTTTTTTCCCTGTCTTTTTCTCTTTCTGCCACACACAAAACTACAGCAACTCCATTCACTGCTTAAAATGACCCCATTCATTGTTAAAAACAAATGTACGACTCAGTGTGGTGTAAAATCAGTGTTCCAAAGGTTTCGAGGTTGTATTACTGAAAGTTGAGGCACACATGAAAAGCCCAGTGGGCCTGTACCTGTAGAATATCATTACTGTTAAAGATGCACATTTGTGTGGGGGCTGTATTAGTGGAGCAGTATAAATCAGTTTGACATGATGAAGCACTGTGGAAATGTGGTCAGTACTGTCATGGTTACTCTGCGGCCTTCAGTTGAAAGATCTTTTTTTCCCTCCAAACTGGACCATTATTTTGAAATGCTGCACACATGGCTGCTTATAACTATAAACATTCTTCATTCAACAAAGTAGAGCATGGGAAATTTGAACATCTTGAGAATTACAAGAATTCTTCTGGAAATTAAAATTTTGCCAGCAAGTGCCTCTCATCGCTGCTGAGTTGGACTTCCAACCTGCAACTTTTGATTTATTGTCTGCTGTCACTGCTCTTATAAGCATTGCTTTATCAGGAAAACCTCTCCAATGAATTCACTGTATTTTATTTAGTTTTATTTATTTACTCTACAGCATTACAGTGAGAAACCCATTGATCAAAAGATCCTTTGTTAGCAGCGCTTAGTGATGGTGAGGGAAGAACTCCTCTTTGACAGGAAGAAACTTCCAGCAGAACCAGATCCAGTGAGGAGCAGCCAGGAGTGGCTGCAGCTCTGGAGGTAGAGCAGGTCATCTACTCGTTGGTGGTTCAATCCCTGGCTGCCCCAGTCTGCATGCCAAATATCCCTGGGTGAGATACTAACCCCAAGTTGCTGTCCGATGCATCCATTGGAGTATGAATGTGTGTGAATGATAGGAAGCACTTAAAAAGCATGCTTGTGTGAATGTGTGAATGCAGCATGTTGTATAAAGTGAGTGCTCTGGGAGACTAGAAAAGCGCTATTTAAGAATCAGTCCATTTACCATCTGATGAAACTGGTTTGGAGATGAGGAAAAGTGATGTCATTAGAAGGATAATCTGTCAGGAGTTTAAAAAAAAGAAAAACAAATTGAAAACGAAAAATTCATTATTTACATTCGCAAAACAAAACATAGAACCGTATAAACTGTAGTTCCTAGGATCATTGTGCTGTTGCATGACCCAGTTTGCCCCAAGCTTTATTTCTCGGACAGATGGCGAACATGGTCGACTTGATGACTGCAAGGTAACGAGGTGCTGTGGGTGTAAAACAAGCCTATATCATCACACCTCCACCACCATGCTTGGTATGAAGTCGTAAAGTCTCTCTGGTAATCCTTCCTGACAAGGCATAATGGCTTTGTTAGGAAGGATTGGTTGATGCTATTAATTACTAGTTATTAGCATTAGCTAGTTATTAGCATTAGCTAGCATTAGCTAATAACTCCAAAAATACATCATATGAAAGAGGCATGGCACATGAAGTATTTTCAAATCTACTGTATAGGATATATTGTTTAGGGGAAATCATGAGAACATGTCCAGGTACAACCTGAGATGCTAGCAAACAAAGAAGTTATTGCTGATAGAGTTTTCCCCCCTCAGTTGTAAAATGTTTTTAGGGTACTGTATAGTCACCCTGCTGCACAAATAACTGGAGAATGAGGTGGCGTAGGATTTTCAAATGATATCGTAAGTATCTACTAAAAATCTTGGACGAGTTTGAATCTCGATGACTTTGAGGTTAAGTTTCTGAAAATCTTATGCACATGCTAACTGGAGAAAGATGAGGGTTAGCATTGGCAGCTGTTTAGTTATTTACCATTCACTGTGCAACATTTTGCAGGCAGTTTGTTAAAACCATCAAAAAACATCAAGAAACCTGCATTTTGAAAATGTTATAACAAGGAACTGCACAGTCATCAGATATACAGTATGACAGATATAATTAGATTCTGTGAGATCATCATTCATTAAAGCCTTGTAAATAGCATTGATGTCTTCAGGGGAAAAACATGTCTGTTCGTGCACAACATAATTGCAACAACATTACTCAGAACAGGGTTCGTGATGAACAAATAAACAGACCTGTGTAGACTGTTGAAGATAACAGCAATGGACGTCATGGCACACAGCAAATGAGGCATAGAAGAGCAAATGGGTAGTAAATGAATAAATGTTTTGGCTGCAGGAGGAAATATTTTTGAAACAACTTTAGTGCATTAAAACTGGTTGCAAAGTTTCATATTTGAACCCCCCCCCCATGATGTTAAAAGATTTGAAACTTCTGCTCACAGCTACTTTTTAACAGGGATTCCACAAAACATCATTACGATCCAGATGTCTGTCGTGTTCTGGCCTATATCTCAGTGTTGGAAATCTGGTCGCTGGTCCAGGCCCCCCCTCCTGAGAGGCTCCTCTGAGAGTGAAGGTCTATTTCCAGTGTGCCTATTTTTACAGTGCCTGTCTCAAAAGAGAGGCAAAATGAAGAAAAATCTTCCTAGCAATCAGGCCAGGAAAGTGAAGGCTTGGTGGGAAAACAGCTTTTTAAACTCAGCAGCATTGCAACAGTTCCCAGAGTCACCTAATCAATGCAGCATCCCTTCTCTTATTTATCTAACCATAGAAAAATCTAAACTAAATGCCAAGCAGTGTTGTCTGTAAACGCCTGCACAAGTGACAATTAGCATGTAGTCAGGATGTCAGGATAAACAGAGCACTAGCAAGAGAATAGCAGGGACACACTGATGTGCACAGACTCAGGTGAACATGGTAAAAAGAGCACTTTCTGCCTTGGTCACCAGAGGACTATATCTTAAGCGCCCTTAAGCGTAAATTCCAAACACTGTAACTCATTAGGGTCTATTTTACAGAACCAGGTGATGCATGTGCTGGAGACAGTTCTAAACTAAACAGTACACTACTTCCGTTTCAACAACAAACTAAGTAATAAGAGCTTTTCTAAATGATCCCAACCATATTTTCTTCATTTTATAAAATGTTTTTATATCATTGAGCACTGTAAATGCCCATAAATATGGAAAAAAATACTGGGACACAACAATAAAGTTGAAAAAGTTGATTTGCAGTTGAAAAAAAATTAGTAGTAGCACTGTAATACTCAGAGATGGAGGAGAGGAAGAGAGAGCGGGCAATACAGTTATCTGCTTTATTACAAATATCATATCACACGGTACTTTTTAAATTTAAATCAGAAAAACTGAAAAAAGTCTCAGGTTCGAACCTGAGACTTGAGAATTACCTGAGAATTATTTTATACAGGCATCCAGTCAAAATTAGCTGCTATCTACTTTCTGAGGAAAACTTAATAGAAAGAGTTTCTGGCTTTGAGATGACACTTGCACATTAGAAGAAGGATCCTTTTACAGAAACTGAAGTCATCGATGTCCTAGCTCAGGAGCAGTCTTTTTTCCCTGCAGCTGAAGTCTCTAACAGGCTGCTTCAGGCTACTCCGGCTAAAATTCCTGGAGGGTGCTGAAGCGGTCTGTTTGGTAAGTTTTCAAACAAACTCGGCTTAGTTTAGGTGTGAATGTCTTTCTACAAGGAAAAGACAAATTACAAGAAATCCAGCAAAGCTATTGGTAGGACTTGCACATAGTATCATTCATTGGCTGTATTTTTAGACTTTTGGAAAGGCCCATAATGTTGGTATCAAGCTAATGAAACACCCCCCCAAACTGGCACCAAACTGCTCCCATGACACGCTGCCTGCCGAGATTAAAATGATGACACGGTTACCATAGTGACATGCTAAGTTTGTCCTTGTGTGTGTGTGCATGCGTGTTGTTTCAATGATAGCAAGGTTATGTGTTGTCACCCTGTTTCTGTCGCAGTTATCATAGCTCAGCAAAATGGCTCAGTAAAGTGTTGTGGCTACATCTGCTGCTGGTGGTAGGGGGCTTTGGCTGCTGCGGAGACGACTGAGGAAGCGAAGCATGAGCAGACTGGGACCGTGTTTTCCATTATTTCCTCCACGAGGATGTGCTGTGAGCCCCATCCAGACAACTAGGCACTGTTCATTTTTCAAAGAATAAATTGTCATTAAAGAGAGTCAGCCCAATACAAGTGTATGAAATTTGCGATTCCGATGTGATTTTCGATGAAATGTTCACATCTTAACTGTTTACTTGCTTTTTTTGCGTGCAGCACCAGTAATTTATTCAGGAAAACCACACTTGCATACATGCACAGAAACATGCGCTCACACACGCACTCAAACATCACTCGCTGTAGGGCAAACATTCTCCCACCAACATTTATGCTCTTTTTGTATCTCCCCCCGGCCACATCCCCCTGCAGACAGATCCAGTCATCACCAGGAATTTTCTATAAATGTGTGATCGCCTCATTTCCATCTGTTTATAAAAAAATAAAAATTCCTCCACCCACAACAGCGTTTCTCCTTTGCTTGCTAGATACAGTATGTTTATGTGTCTGTTTATATATTAAATATTTAAAAAAATATTTCAATTTAAAAAAAGGGATAAAGTGTGTTAAAAATTGAAAAAAGAGAAGTTTATGTAACTGTGCTATCTTCAGTTCTATTTAGCAGAATGGATTTTGAACATTTTTAAGAGAATCAGGTGGTGATATTTTCCACATTTGTGCTTTGCTTTAATTGTCATACACAACAGGAAGTAGTCTGCTTCAGACACATTCAGACTATAAGACTGCTTGTTTGGATAGAGTGTACAGATGGCAGTTATCATAAAACCTGGCTAATAACAACTAACGTCACTTGACATTTGCATTTTTTACATGCACCTGTGTCGGGTAAAGCAAAGCAGAAATCAAACCTGCCTCTTTAAAGGATGCTTCTGCTAAGCTTCAAGTTTTAACCTGGAATGATTCATATATATCCTCCTTTCTGGTTTGCAATTTAATGACAGGTCTGTCCCCTTTGAGTTAAGCCAGGTCAAATTTTAGTGGCAATGTCAGTAGATTGCAACTGAATTCTGCTTTCTTACCCCTTCCAAGTGCAAAATGTTTTTTTGGTAGCTGCTGTAGGACAGATCAGCTTTTAATCAGATGACAGATCAAAAACAGAGTATCCTCCATAATGACCAAAGTTGAGCTTGTTTCTTTGTCTGTTTGTGTATAAAACTATATTTTAACATATCTAAATATCAGCACCTGGCAATAAATCACAAAAAACAGATATGTGTTAAATAAATATTTTGCAGCATTTTATGTTTTTACCTTTGAGTCAACTCAAAAGCTCTGGCTGCCATTTATCTGTAGTGAATGTAGGCCATCAGTCTACTGTTTACCTCAGCTGTCTTCAAATCTCTTTATTCCAGAGGAAGCTGTAAAACTTTGTGAAAGGAGTCCAGTAAAGGTTGTTGACTGAGGAAAGTTCACTCCTGTCTGACAAAAGCGATAATGAGGTGAGTTGTTGAAGATATCCTGATCTTTTCTGTTGGTAAGTGGTACTGTTTTTGTTGCTGTTAGCCTCTGTTAGCTGCTGTTAGTGAAACCTTGAATGTAATCAAACTGTTAATCAGAGTAAAAGTGTGACTTTCAGGACACTCATGGCTAACATTAGCAACTATATTGTTAGCTTATAACCAGAAGCTGTTGTTGTTTAGCCAATTTGTTGTTGGGAGAAGGGAGGGCCATATCTTTATCATCAGATGTGAAGAGAGGTACATTTCAGTAGGATTTTAATGTTTGTTCAGTTCAAGTCTAACAAAAAATTGAGCCTAAATACACCTAGAGCATTGTACGTTTGTTACCTGCGAGTTTTTATGGATTTTTGGCAGTTCTGGAAACGTGTTGTAACAGTTGCTGTTGTAATGCAGTGTACCGCCGCATGGTGGCGCCTCCTGTCTCATGACTGGTGTACTACCCCCTTTTTGTTCTTCTTCGCACCATCTCTGTAATGGGTTCTTCCATGTGTACAAGGACTAGTGTGCTCTCAAGTAATGTGTGGTAGAGGTAACACTTAAATTTTTGATATTTTAAATAAATGAGTTCTTGTGGAAAGTTAGAAGCTGTTGCTCATTCCCTATCCATCTGCACACCTCCACAGCTAGCTTCATCTCCACATTACAGTGTCATTGTCTTTATCCCATTATTCATTCATCCACTACATATGGTTTCCCGATTGTATTTAGGCAAAGGCATTTAATATGGACCTAGGCCAGCCAAACATCCAGTTTTGTTTTTAATGCTGTTTTTAATGCTCATTCAAAATCAACAGGCTCCTCTCTTTGCCTGCAGTCTGCATGCTGTCGCAATACAGCTACACCTCCAATTCGCTATACAAGGCAACATGCATACCTGGAGGTAAAGTAGGGAGATAAGTGATAATGTTGTAAGAGAGAGGCCTGCACCACTAAGGCAAAAGAGAACAAGAAAGTCCAACTAGAGAAACTTAAGTAATAATGTCCAAGGATGAAGCCAGAAAAGAGGCAGCTCTCCATAGCAATTCCACAGATGTGATAGCCAATCACATAATTATATGAATAAAATAAACAAAAAGTGACACTTGGGTAAAAATAATTGGTTGCTGAATATCATTTGCCCTGAGACACCCACTGTGGCTCAAGCAGAGGAAAAGGAGCAACTGTTGGCCCGAGATAAGAAATTCACAGCAAAGAAAAACAAACACGAAATACTACAGATTCTTCAGCACTTGTTGGGATAGTGCCAAAAAATGTTATGACAGAGATGACATAAGGCATTTTAGTGAGAGATAATTTAAGACTGAAAACTGAGCTTTTTAAAAACTCTTTCCAGGGTTAACAATTTCAGAGACTGCTTTTACATGGGGAAGAAATAGCAAAGATTTTGTTTTGCAGCGTTAAAGACCTGCTTCTTTAGCTCCTTCTTTATTATTAGACTGTGCAGAATATTTGCATGGTTTCTGATTGGCTAGCTTTTCAACAGCCCTTGACTTAATATTTTTTGTATTTTGATGTGGCCTTAAAAAAAGGTTGAAAACTTCTGTGTCTCTGCCACTGTGGCCCCAACACACATACAGTCAGTACACCACCTTTACTGTGCTTACTTTCTTTATTACTCATTTTGTTTTGTTAAAGGTGTTTTTCCAGACAATGTCAGCTCACTCAGTTCATCGCATCATTCTCCTGGTCCCAGCGCACTACTGCATAAAGAGGAGAGACATAATTAGACAATGCCTGACAGCTGTGCCAGCCAGCCTCTCCTGGCACTGCCCCCTGAAACCTCTGCTCCACCCCTTCACTGCAGCTGAATCAAAACCATCCCTCACCATCGCACTATAGTTTGAAAAATACCTGTGGACCAAAAACTATAAAAATGTTAGTGTTTTGTAGTCATTGGTGTGAAAGTAGTGTGAATCAAGCAGCAACCTACAGGGCAGAAAAATGAAGCCAACTCAAAACTGCTAAATACTGGGGATCCTTGAAGCCCACAAGGCTGCCTCCAAACGTGAGGCAAACCTCAAACAGTCCCATGTTAAATTCCAAACTTTATAGCAGAAATAGGCATGCAAGCATTAAAAAAATACGGTTTTGGTCTATTTTTAGACAAAAAAAACATTTTTGTTATCTCAATTCTACAGATCTATTAAATCTTCTTAGTTAAACTAATGAGGAAAAGAATATTTTTCTGCAGAAGATTTTACTGACATCCTGCTAGACATTCTGAAAATGGTTTAAGTGCTCTATCATGATGCAGCCTGTGTGAAAACCCCATACGGGATCAAATGCTCAGTTTCTTTGGTAAGTATGCTTCATCTTAATGCTGTTTATTGCAAGCCAAAATCTACATCCTATTTAATATCAGTGACGTACTGGGACATCTTGCTATGTTAGGTAGCCAATATTAGCCTTAGCTGATAACTC
This sequence comes from Astatotilapia calliptera, assembly GCF_964374335.1. Taxonomy (NCBI): domain Eukaryota; kingdom Metazoa; phylum Chordata; class Actinopteri; order Cichliformes; family Cichlidae; genus Astatotilapia; species Astatotilapia calliptera. The sequence continues at coordinate 21,559,394 of NC_137423.1, forward strand.
TCGAGCACTAACCTTTTAAATATTGTCATTTCCATTTTAAAAAACAAACAAACAAGAAAACTAAACTAACTTGAGACTTAAAAGTAGTAGTCCACAAACCAATAGGTGATGTCACAGTGGTTGCATTCTTCTTTTATGTACAGTCTTAACACTTTGGTATCAGAGCTTTGGAAAGCTAAGCTAAGCTAATCACCTTCTGACGGTGGCATTTTGGTTGAAAATGTCAAATTATGATTCACAACACAGCATATTCTATGGGAAGCAAAGAGGCGGTGTTGAAAATTAGGGGAGTGCTCCTTAGTTTGCTTTCAGAAATCGATGGCTGGGTAAACTTACCAAACATTTATGTCTCATCAGTTTCACCATTAAAAAAATGTAAATATCCCGTTTGCATAGTTAATAAAATGAGTAAATAAAACATAAAATTTTAGCTGTATAAGGCGCATTCACACTCATTTAGGAACTCACTGGAGACTGAATGTTGGTCTTAATGTTTACTGTCTATGGCTTATTCTGACTCCTGGTATGTGGATAAAAACTAAACTTTTAATGAGTGCAGATGCCTATACTTAGAAGCTGGGATCCCAAATAAACCTCAGGCCTCAGGCGGGTGTGCGACATCAGGTTATAATCATCTGGGCAACACTTATTGATTATTTGATGATAGACAGAAACAAAACCAACAAAATAAAAAGAGATGTTTCATGAAACACTTTTGACTTGAAAATAAAGATAGCCTTACTGCTCGCCTCTCTGTCTGACTTTCACTTGCTTGAATAGCACAGACATAAACTTCACGTAAGTGTGTCAGAGCAGCGAAGTGTTGAAAAAGAGGGAAATTTGCCATCTGTATATCACAGGGCACTCAAGTGTTGTCAAGTACTTGTATGTAATGTGTGGGCAGGCTTACTGAAGTAGATAAGAGGACGCCGGGGCAGTGCAGAGCAAAAAATGACTCCCAATCACTCAGAGTCACAAGTGGATAATGGCTCAGGATGATGCCTCCTTTGCATTTGGATGGGACGACTTCATTTGTCATGATTGTGGACAGCAATGACAGAAGAAAGAGCACTTCATAAGACATGAAACATTGGGCCGCTGTATTCTGAGTGCTTCTCTGAATATATCTTGTTCTTGCCGGACGATTTAGTGCCTCAGGATCTTTTTTTTTCTTTATGCAGCTTTACTGTTCATTTCTACAAAGTGTTAATAAAGATAGGAACTGCCCAAGAGCAATATGAGCTGTGAGGTGGGAACTTGAACCTTGAAAGTAAGAATTTATGTCAATATTCTTTCTTAAAAATGGATGAGTGGAAAATGCAGTTTATTTTTACAGGCTTGCATGTCAGTGAAGATGTCATACCATGCTGTTTGAACCCTGAGGGCAGACTCTCTTTTTGGCTCCACCTCCGCCTCTGCAGGGAGGTCAGAGATCATTGACGGCTACCGTAACGGCATCCGCATCCTCCAGATGAAGAGCGAGCATCTTCACTGATGTTTGCTTGAGCGCATACAAAATCAAACTGGGGTTTCCAAGCAGTGTGCGGAGCTTCAAGCTACAGTCTGAGTGGATAAATTCACCCGTGATCAGTGTGAGCTGTGAGAGTTTAACATGAGACAAATGGAGTGCGAAGCAGTTTGGACATTAAGTTGCATAAATGTATCTTAGAAGGAGAGCTGCACTGGAGCCTAACTTCATGACTTTTGCACCAGGAAGCTCTGTGTCAGGAGACGTGACGGACAGATCACACGGTGGGAGGGGCTTGTCCACACTTTATCCAAACTAGGGTCTGAATCTGTATCAGTTTATCAAGAAAAAAATAATTCAGGACTTTATATCACAGGCACCAAGTAAGGTGGTTAAGCCTTAAAACCAAAGCAGTTTAGAAAAACTGTACATTATAATTAATTGTTTTGTAAAGTGTTGGTTCATTAAATGTGATCATTTTCAGACTGTAGTTGTACTTCTTTACACTCAAAGAATTACCTTTTTTTTTTTTTACGTAGTTTTTAATGCAATGTTTTCCACCAGTCCATCCCATTTTGAATTAAATTGTGCTGTATGTGCTCCATGGAATACAATTAGTGTTCACATCCCTACGTTAAGTAAAACTGGAGTGAGCAGTGGGCCATTTTCCAAAACAGCTTCAGATTTATTCCACCCCCTTTTCTCAATCTGCAGTGTAAATTAGACTTAGACAGCAGCACAGCCTCATTGTATGTGGATTTCTGAGCCGAGTTACTGACTTTTATTGTGCCACAGCTGGATCATGGAACAAGATGTAGCCTAATAATCTGGAGAATCGGTCTTCAGTAGATGGAACTTAGGTGGCAGAGCCCCCACTAAATACAATAAGCCCCACACCCCACAGTTTGAATATTGTTACATGCATGTCAACGTTTCCATTTTTGATACAAGTGCGCTGTGAGATTGGTTTTACTTTTTGTCCTGTGCACAAACTAGAGCTTTAATTATTCCATCACTTGGCAGGCAGCTTGCATCCCAATCATGGACAACAAGCTGTCCAAAAGTAATGGAATAATTAAAACAAGGATGTCAAACTTAATTTTACTAATGGCCACACTGGGAATTTAGGTTCACATCAGGGCTGCAAGTAGTTTATTTACAGCCTTAAATTAACCCCCCAAAAGTTTAACAGCTTTGATAGCATTGTTGAATGTCCCATGTGACCTCAGTACATATAATTTTGTCAACATAAAAGGGTCAAGAAAATAGACAAAAATGGAACTTGTGTAGCTGATATACAGTTGCGCTCAGACATTTACATACACTCAACATGGGTATGACGAGTGTATGTAATTTTTGACGCATTGCAACAATCGTTATTATGGCATAGCTTCAGTAGGCGGAGTCTTTCCATCCCAAGAATGTGCTGCTGTATTCTCTCCTCCTTGTGATGAAAACCTTACGCTTGTAACAGGCTGACGCAGTCAACTTCTCGTTCCCAGGACTTGTATGACCAGATAGTGTAGAGCCAAGGAGACCTGGCTTATTATTGCCAAATAAATGCCTATTGTTCTACCTACCTGACTAACGAGTTGTCCGGTTAAATTGCCAGCTGCACACCTGCTAGACCTGCTAGCTGCTCCTCCCTCGCCAGACCTCCGTTACGAGATCTGAATAACTTGCATACAATTGCTTGAACTCATGATCTTGGAATCGACGATTGTTCAGAAACTGCTCCAAGAGACCTCCTTTGGACTTCCCCATTCTTCTGAGTAATGGTCAATTCAATGAGTGCTATCAAATAAATCCTTTCTATGTTGGCAAAGAGAAACTACCATTACTAATGAGAAGTAAAAAGGCCTTGGACTTTTCATCTTTAAATACATTGTAGAACCTCCAGCACAACTTTTATTAATAGATTTAAGTAAGTGTATATATCTGTATGTATACAGGGTGGGCCATTTATATGGATACACCGTAATAAAATGGGAATGGTTGGTGATATTAAAGTCCTGTTTGTGGCACATTAGTATTTGTGAGGGGGCAAACTCCTCAAGATGGGTGGATCGAAATTGTGTTGATATCTGGTGAACGCAGTAATCGGGTCATTGCAGCATATTTCAATGCAAGACACCCTACGAGACCACCCATCTCCCATGCTACAGTTAGCAAACTGGGGTCTGGAGTGTGGGGCCTCCCTGCTGCTGCGGAGTCGGGGCGGTCTGCTTCTCCCCACCGCAGGGAAAAGGGTAACACCACCTGGGTCTGGGTGCAGTTTCCCCCTCCAGGGGCAAAGGTATCTAGACCCGGTTCTTAGAGTACACTTGGGTAGTGTGATCGTGTGTACAGCGTCTCTTTATGTCTGTCTCCATGTTGGTTGAGTGTGGAGTAAGTGCATATGAGAGCATGAGGGTGGGAATGGATGTTTGTATCTGTGTGTGCCTGTATGTCTGTGTCTATATGTCAGATTGGGTATCAGACGCCACCTCTCTGGGGACATCTCAGGCCCTCCAAGGTTTGGAGGCCTATCTCCCCCCACCACCACTTCCCCTGCCGGTGGCAGACGCCCTCAGACATCGGTGCGTTGGTGGTTCTTTGCGTCCGGGGGTGGGCGCCTGGGTACACACCGGCTCACTCCTTGGTGGCTGCTTATCGGGGCCTGGAGCCTGGGGCTCGCTCAGGCCACCTCGGGGGTGGGGTGCCCTCGGCCTCTCGGCCTGGGGCTTAGTCACTCTGGCGCAGCTGGCTGCCGGCGGAGCTCACGGGCGCGTCACTGCAACCCCCCCTGGCTTCTGCTCCGCGGCTGCTGAGTGAGCCCTCATCTGGGACTCTCCTCAGCTCCTTCTGGGACAGTGGCGCGGCTGCCCCTCTGTTGGTCTTGGTCTCTTGTGTTCTGGGGGCCTCTGGATGTCTGGAGTCTTGATCTCCTCCATACCTGCTTCATGCCCTGGAGGACGGGGCTGTGGCCCCCCCACACCCTCTAGCACATCATTACATGAAGGAACCTTTTAAAAACAAGCGCGTCCATGCTCACAGGTGTACACATGGCTGCTCACACCCACAAACTACACCCTTTTTGGCTCCTACCTCAAAGCACACTGTGCGCTGTCGATCTTACGTGCTGCACAATAATGTTTAATATTTAGTATTTACTGTCATATTCCCATATATCATTGTGATGTTGTTTATTGCATTGCTCTCGTTTTCTTCTGCTTGTTTTCTTTTTTCTTTCTCAACAGGTGATCCAGGTGATTGATATATGCATTTTTTTTTTTTGTCTGCTTATTTAGTTGGTTTTTGGGGTTTTTTTTCCCTTTATCCCCATCACTCTTCTCCACCTCTTCCTTTCTCCCTTTTCTTTTCCTCATTCAAGTCTGTCCCGTATCTAGCAAGTGAAAATAAAATAAATAAATAAAAAAAATAAACAATAAAAGATGAATCAAATAGACCATTACGGCAAGGCTGGGATGGTCAATTTGGTAAAGTAAATCCGTTGGGCATCTTTCTTCGCCTTTAGACAATAATTCTGATGGCAAAAGAGCCAAACGGGACAGGCAAAAAGAAAAAAAAAAAAAAAAGCAAACTGTTTGCTAAGTTTCGTGAAACTGGTTCAGTGTTGGATTTGCCAAAATGTGGACGCAAGAAAACTGTCACAAATGAAGAAACATCAGGGGCTGTCCTAGCTTCTTTCAGCAAGAGCCCACAGCGTAGCGGTCGCCGCATGTCACTGGAGAGTGGCATTATCCGAACATCCCTTCGGCGGATATTAGCTACTCAAAGCCCCAAATTACCATGACATTCATTACCCATGTATGTAAACAGCTGTACCATTTGGTGCTACACTCATTCACTACATTCATGTGAAAAAGAAAGTCTTCACAGGACTCCACATGGCAGGTTGTGGCATTGTATTAACAACCCCCTGAATGCTTCAGACCAGAGCACTGACAAAAGCCCTGTCTTTATATAGGTGCTCACACTTACTGATGATCAGTGAGTCAAGTGCATTTGATTAGCACATATGCTCTTAATTCCATGGACATGGGAAGGGTGTCTCTAGTTTTACACAGTTCTGACATGAGCTTTCTTTTCTTATGCGCACAACAGTTAGTGCAAAGGTAACAAAACACATTCTTATGTAAACTCAAGATAATCAATCTGTATTTTTTGAACATGACTCAACTCAATAATTGTGGGAAATTTCAATAAAAGTAAAATTAAAAGATTTTGGATTATGTACTATATAAAGGCGCAATATATTCTAGCCCTCTAGTGTGAAAATAGATGTATGTAATCCAATAAATCACAAATTAACGGCTAGATTTGGCACCAAAACCTCGAGTTTAAAAAGAAAGTATTCACCACTCTTTCTACAGTTCCTTTCTGTAACGAATATTCACATTTTCAAAGCTGTACTAATCAATATTCCCTGTTGACAGCTGCTAATTATGCTAAATGTAACAATATAATCAGCAATCTTAGCCACTCTTCATTTTTTTTCCTGGTAGGTGCACAGCACCAAACAGCAGACTAACCAAGAAACATGTGAATATAAATTAGGATTTAAAGTGCCCGTGGATGCTGGATGTCTAAATAGAAAGATGTTCAACATAACAATTTGATCTTCCATTGTTCGGTGGGACAGATGTGAGTGACAGTCTCTGTTTAACATGTGTGGCTGACGAGTAGAAAGTAAAGTTGAGAGTATTCTCTCCTGCTGTGTTGGTGTTGATTAAAGAAGATGATTTGAAGAGAAACTGTAGCCCACTTAACACCCACAGCTCAGAGACTCTGAATAACACTACAAACAAAGGAATCAGGGTTATGTCAATAGATAAACTTAAAAGTAAAGTAGCCACACATGTTTATATTATTCAGTACTGATCAGAGTCAAGAAGACATGTTAAATTATGAGGCACTATTTAATTTCTTTGCTTTTATTTTTAAAGGTGTGTATTCTGTATGTGTGTGTGTATAGTACTGTACTGTAAGTGGTGATTCGCTTTCAGATTATTGGTAATTTGTGGATCGTTAAGCTGAAATAACTGTTGTAGAAATGAATTACTGTTGAAGTAAAGCAGTGACATAAGCGCTCGTTCTCCGGTGTCTCATTTTCAGTCAGCCTGTGTCTCTCCAGTAGCATTTGTTTGGAGTTGAAGATCTCACGTTGGGTTTTTACAGGGAGGGTTGGTGGCGGCGTGATTTCCCAACAGCTTGACTCGTGGTTCTGACTCATTAGCTTCCTGCACTGCCACAATGAGCCTCATCAATCGTAACCCCCAGCGCAAAAGAGCTACTTTCTCTCTACCTGGCCTTTATGGTTCTCTTTGCTCAGTAACACAACCAGGAAGCTGTGCGGCTTTTCTAGGACGTAAATGCATAAAGGGATATAAATAACTCAGAAAGGAGTTTTTAATATAAATACAGTCAGAGATAGAGTGATGTACAGTGCTCAACAAATGAATCAGACCATGTCCCAGTGTTAGGGTTTTGTCACAGATGTGATAAATTAACAGTGTTGATAATAATCAAAATCATTGTTAAGAAAAAAGCTGAAAAAGAAAATCACATTATTTATTCATTTTTTATTAAGATATCAAATTACATTTCATGCCACCAGAATAGATGCCAATCTTTGAAATCTGAAACCCAAAAATGGAAACAGTGGCATGAAAGCTTATGTCGCTTTTATGATTATATAAAAAGACATAAAAAGCTCCACTGAAAGCTAAAATACCAACATTAAAAAAAGCGTTTAACAACCTTAATAAAGAGATTTGTTTACACTGACTGACCTTTTTTGTTTACAGTGTGTGTGTGTGTGTGTGTGTGGGGGGGGTTCTTCAGTTTCTTTTCGATGCCACTGCTTTTCAATCTAAAAAGGTCTTTTTTACACTTACGCATTTTTCTCTAGAAGCTTCAGATGAAAGGACAGCGGGACTTCCTGTCATTGCCCCAGGCCTTTTCCATTAGAATAATTTTACTGCACCAATGAAAACACTAGGCTACCCCCAGCTTCTGGCTCATAGGGGGAGTGCATCGCAAGGACGTCAGCTAGCTAATGCAACCTAGCTAACATTTCCTCTCTAGCTAGTTAAGAGTGAAGCAAGTGACAAGAGGAAAGGACAAAAAATCTTTACATGCTGTTTAGGAGTTTACGACGCTGTTTAGTTGGATCTGAACTTGAAACATTGTTGTTGAGTTGCTGAGTTAAGATGGCCGCTAGTAGGTAGTACCTGTGAAGCCCCGCCTCTCGGTCTCAACTATTAGCCCTTCCCACTGAAACTGGAAAGCTGCTACATCAAAAAGAAACTGTAAAAATGTCTATCAATCATGCGGTTTTCACCAAAGGGGAAATTAGTTATAGAGACAAGTGTCTTAGTAACAGGCTGCAAACATGGATATTTCTGCTGTTAATTTGTTCCTTTTAACCAAGGAGTCTGTGGGGACTACCTCGCTTGTGGCTCTGGCCTCAAGTAGCCATTTGTGAAACTGCAGTTTTCAGCTCATGTGGTCAGGCTTCATTTTTCAGTGGCTGATGCTCCCGCTTGATTTCCACACATGAAGTCAGCTGAAATCCAACCAGAGATGAGAGCGAGCTGAGGAGGTGAGGAAGAGACACACAAAAATTAGACATCCTTGCCTCGCAGCGTTCATTTTAAAGCAAAGTCAATTAAATATGACGTTTGGCACAGCTGCATCATCTGTCAGTTGTTTTGTTACAGCCGACTGCTGTATGTTATGATTTCAGATGCCAGAAGAGCATAACAGTCCTCATGACAACTTTTATTTTTAGAAGTACTTTAATTAAATTCACAATGAAACTCAGTCTCTCGTTCTCTCTCTCTCTCTCTCTCACACACACACACACACACACACACACACACACACACACACACACACACACACACACACACACACACGCACAGCAAAAAGCAGAATCATTTTAAATAACTGAAATAAATTATGAATACAGGGAAACATTGTGTACAATGCCTCTCTTATCTATGACGTATAAAAGCACTTCCACGGAGAATACAACTCAAATACAGCTCCTCTATTCTCAATCGACTGTCCTCCAGATCCATTTTATGAATTGAAACATGCTTCAGCATGGTGCAGAGAAATTGCTGTCTGGAGCACAGGCATGAGGATGGGGGGACAGAGGAGCCAAGGAGGTACAAGGCAGAGAAACGACAAAATACTCGATACACACCAGAGAGTGAAGGCCAATAAGGGACAGGTAGACTCAGACGCTAGGGAGGGTGGGAAAAGAACAAAACAGGAAAGTAAAAGCCATGTGAGGAGCCTTCAAAATAAAACAGGAAGTGAAATTGAGACAGTAAAGAGGAGAAAGGAAAGCAAATCAAGGAGAAGAAACGAGGTAATAACTGTCTAACCGATCATGTTCTCTGTAATGCAGAGAACATGATATGAGTAATAATGGTCATATAAGTTCTTATGGAGTGAAAGTGATTTTTTTGTGGTGCTTTACATGTTGATACCATGTAACAGTGACGTGCTAAGTAAGTAAATGTCACTTTCCACTGTAAGAAAAGAGCACAGAATTACTGTATGATCTCACCACTCTGGCAGATTAAGTGAAACACAGTGAAGACAGCAGTCTTTCACATGTGCTGAGCTTGAGTTAACAAGCCCTGCCGCAGCAGCTGTAGGTGTGTGTGTGCATGTGTGTGTGTGTGTGTGTGTGTGTGTGTGCGCGCGCGTGTCATCGGGCTGGGACTCTCTGATGGCTGCCAGCAGGCCCTGCACGGCTCCTACAGGAGGTAATGTAATGACCCTCTGTTGGCATGCCCCTCAACCCGCTTTCAACACACACACACTGACCAACAATCAGAGCCTCATTGCTCCTCCTCTACCCTCCTCCTTCTCACACACACACACACACACACACACACACACACACACACACACACACACACACACACATGCGCTCACACTGTTAAAAAACTGGGTTATCGTCGCAGTTTTTTGCTGCTGCAGGGCATATAGCTTACAAAGCAGAAGAAACAGTTTCAAGGAATCACAGGGCAAACAGTTTCCGAGGCAAACACACGTGCACAAAACACAACCCACAGGAGAGTCCAATAACCAAAACTAAATTAGAGACCTCTTGCAATTTTCTTAGGGTGTGTGTGTGTGTGTGTGTACGTTAAGGGCACAAATGTTAACACAATGATGCACCAGGCACAGTAATTTAAACACTGGCCATACTCACAGGAAAAGGTCATCATTGCATAATAAGGCAAACGTTACTTTTCCTACAACTCTACATCTGATATTTCGAGGCATTTGCTGAATGAATATTGTTACACCCTCTTTTTTTACCCTATGTCCAAAGTGCTTCCATTAAAAGAGCAAACTGCAATAAAATGTCTAAAAAGAAAGAAGGAAAAAACACACACACACGCTGGACGAAAGCCGGGCCCCACAAAGAACACACGTATTACTCATCCCCCACAGAGCCGCCTTGCTTTAGTGTATTGTGGGAGGGCTGGGGTGGGCGGCTGTGCAGGGGATTGGGAGCTGCGGTATAAGACTGCATGACTTCAGCCTGCATGTAATATATCTACATGATGTTTTTTCAGCTTTGCATTGCACTAAGTGGCTTCTGTTTCAGCTAAAATTAAAAAAAGTAAAATGTGCATGTGTGCGTGTGTGTGTGTTCACTTCAAAACTAATCAGGAAAGCCAGTGTGGTGGAACCCAGACATCTTGTTTATCCTGAGATTTACCCGCACTTCACCTTCAGCTCCACACACACACACACACACACACACACACACACACACACACACACACACACACACACACACACACACACACAGTTTACACACCACACACACACACACAAGTGAAGGTCTTGTGCTTGTCCCAGGTGCAGAGAAATCTGTGAAGCAGCATGTGGCTTGTCCCAGTTCCTCTACAGTACCTGTGTGCCTTTGTGTGTGTGTGTGTGTGTGTGATTGCGTATTGCGACAAGACTGACCCATTTGAATCTTAATACAGGCGCTCACCATTGCATTCCTGAAACTAGTTCAACATGTAGGCTATAGGCTGCGTGCGACGCTGTCACAGAGCAGCGATGCTGAGGTCAGAGTGAGAAGATCTTCATTTGTTGGAGATTTGGTGACTAAAAAAAGTACACTTTTTTCTTAGAGCTGGAAACTGAATGCAAAAAGATGTTGATGGGTGGAGGCGGAGGGGCTGAGATGGGCTTTGAGGAGATGGAGAAAGCCTCTGCTTCCTGCTTCTCCAGTTTTGACAGCAGGGTGAAGTCAGAGATGTGACTCTTGTGAGCTTAAGCTATTTCAAAGCAGCGCACGTCTAATCTGTGTCCTGACCAAAGGAGGTGCGCGCGTGTGTGTCTGAGAGAGAGAGAGAGAGAGAGAGAGAGAGAGAGAGAGAGAGAGAGAGAAAGCGGGAGAGGAGGGAGAGAAAGAAGTGAGACACTGAAGCAAACAGAGTGAAGAAGAGAGGGAGAGAGGGGAAGGACTGTTTGTGTGCCTGGGTGCTGAGCAGCAGCAGAGCAGCTTAGATGCGGACCAGAGGTGACCAGGGCTCGGGGTGAAGGTGTGTGCGCGTATGTGTGTGTGCGTGTTTGTGTGTGTGCGCGCGTGTGCACGTGTGAGTTTGTGTTGCGCGCCTGGCAGAGAGACTGCAGGATCGGGAGGAAAAGGGCTCTCAACTTCCCTCTTCCTCTCTGCGCCGCTCTGCCCTGTGTCGCTCCCTGCCTACTGCTCCTCTTTCCCTTTTTTTTTACTCCGGGACACAGGCAGCTGCTGCCGCTGGTAGTGGTGCTGCTGCTGCTGGTGCTGGTGGTGGTGAGATGTGAAGAGGCTTGAAGTATGGCATGCAAGGATGGTTTCTGCCAAGAAGAAGGAGATGGTGACAGCGATGCGCCCCGCGTTTACTCGGACCCTCTTCTACTTTTTCTGTTTGCTGACTTGGTGAGTCTCTGTCCGCGGTGCTGAAACCTGCCGCCGAGCTGTGTTTTCAGCCCTCAACTTACAAGTATCCCGATTTTCTTCTTCTTCTTCTTCATAGTATGAAGAAAATCTCTGCGCAGACAAAAAAGGATGAAAGGATCTATCCGGAGAATTTCACTCGCATTTTGGACCGACTTCTGGACGGCTATGACAACAGGCTGCGACCTGGATTCGGAGGTATTTTAGAAAAATGCGCACTATTTTTGCGCACTATTGAGAGTGTTCTGCAATAAAAGTAGTCATATCAGCTATGTAACCACTCGGAAATATCCAGAATCTTCAAACCACCAGGTGAAATTTTATTTCTTCTGTAATTTATGCTACTTTTTAAAAATTTATTTTTAAAAGCCATACCTCGTAGCTCTAACCACATTATCGAGTAATAAAAGCATCCGGTGACATCTTTAAACCACTAAAAAGGGAGCTTCGCTTGTTATTGGACTTTTTAATGTAAGAGAACGTAAAATGTACTCTAAAGATAGCTGCAAACTCACTGCTGAGCAACAAAACACCCCATTAGTGTGGTTTAAATCAAGTCAGTTCCACCCATAGTAATCATACTACACCCCTGAAGCGCTCTAAATGAGCAGAGGGAACAATCCACTTGCTGAGGGAGGCTAAAGATTTCAATTTTGGTGTATTCTATTTATATAGCTCACAGCTGCAGTCATCTCAAGGCACTTGATACTGTAAAGTAAAGCTCCTGCAGGGGTGGAGAGAGAATGTCATTGATCTGTGAACAAGCACTTGGTGATGGTGGGGAGGAAGAACACGTTTCTAAGAAAAAAACATAAAATGACCATCAAATATGCCATAATTTAAAAAAAAGTGCACTTTTATTTGCACAGCCTAACAGTCTACAGCCTGAACCATGAAATAATTGCCAGAAAATTCCAAGTTTTTGAAACTGGTTTTTATTGAAGCTGAGAAATTTTATGTTAAATGGACGGCTACTTGAGCACTCAGAGCACTTTACACAACATGCCTTATTAATCCATTCATACCCATTCATGCCAACACCTTTCTTTTTCTATGGCAAAGTGTTTTCTTTTTAACATCCATACACATTCACACTCTAATGAGGTAATCTAATAATAGGAAGGTTGGTGGTTTGATCCCTGGCTGCTCCGGTCTTCATGGGAAAGATGCTAACCCCAAGTTGCTCTTTGATGGATCCAATAGAGTCTGTCTATGAATGTTAGACAAAAAGCACTTAACCAAAGAAAAAACAGTGCTCGCATGTGCTTGGGTATGAATGGGTGAGGCAAGTTGTATAAAGTGCTCTAAGTGCTCAGGTAGAGTAGAAAAGTGCTATACAAGAACTAGTCCAGTAACCATTTACCAGTTAACACTCAGAGAGCAACTTGAGGTTCAGTTTCTTGCCCATGAAGAAACTGCCCAAGAGTGAAGAAGCCAGGGGTTGACCCACCAACCTTAGTAGACAGCTCAGCCCAGTAATTTGCATCAGATTTGCATCAGACTGCCATTTCTATGCAGCTGTTTTAGGTTTTTTTGGGGGGAAAAATGACAGGTCTCTAAAACTCATCTGTCAAATATGATGCACTTGGCATTGCAGGGTTAAGACTGTGAAATGAGCATGAACGCCTTAGTGAAACTCTTTAACAGCATGGGGGAAGTAGAAAGCCAACGACATGCATGACATGTTTTCATGGGAACATTATGGCAACATTTTAATGACCTTTTTCTCTACAATGTTTTATGTGATTTGCATACGCAACATACTGCTTTGTGGTTTAGTGTATCACAACACGAGCGCTGCTGAGTTGTGCACAAGCCTGGTAGTTGTGCCCACTGAAGATGGGCCTCTGAGCTGGCACGTTTGAGTGAGTGTGGTTACATAATTGTGTGTATGTCAGCACACAAACGTCCTAATGCACAGTTCAAGTTCTAAAAGTACAGTTCTGGGTTTCTACGGCCATATTTCTCAAAGAGATGCCTCACTGCTGGTTGTAAAGCAGCCTGTCAGCAGAGATGTTCAGACATGCAGGCGTACCAGCTTCGCTTTAAAGTGAACAGAATGGAAACAGCAACAAAGGTGCTACAGCTCTGGAAGAGATAAGTTACTGCAAGGCTTTTAGATTGGCTAAACAAGTATGAATAGGACTCCTGTCTTTTTATGACCGCGACACTGAAGGATTTACACCAGTAAACGGTCATTAAACGTGACACTTGTCTGTTTCATTATCTCAACAGGTCCTGTGACTGAGGTCAAGACTGACATTTATGTGACAAGTTTTGGGCCTGTCTCAGACGTTGAAATGGTACCTATCCTATCTCATGTTTGTTTATGACTTTCTTTTTGTTTATTCTAAATTGAGTGTCAAACTACAGAAGACACAGAGATCAATACTTGAAGATAATGACTATCTTGCTCAACCAAGAGCCACTCAACCAAGCCTGCTTTATGTTTGGATGAAAAACCGAAGCAATTTCTTCCAGCTGGTCTTATTTTTGGTCCCTTTTTCCCAACGTAGGAATACACAATGGACGTATTTTTTCGCCAGATGTGGGTAGACCGGAGGTTGATGTACGAGGGCCCGATAGAGATTCTCAGGCTGAACAACCTGATGGTAACAAAGGTGTGGACACCGGACACCTTCTTCAGGAACGGCAAGAGGTCCGTCGCTCACAACATGACAGCGCCCAACAGGCTGTTCCGCATCATGAAGAACGGCACCATCCTCTACACCATGAGGTACTTATATATTAACTTGAATAATATGCCAATCTACAGATTGCAGCCAGCTCTAATTTTGCATCCATCTAAAAAGCCTGCTTGTGTTAGTTACACTTCATGTATTTGTTTTCTCTTTTTAGTGTTTTTTGCTCATTAAAATGGGATAGGAGGGATGACAGACTTTGTTTGTTATAAAGCAATGAAAGAGATTTCCTGTGAAATCAAAAACCCGCTCTCGCTGTGTACACAGTAGAGAGCTGTGTGGAGGCAGTGCACATGCCAAACTTTCACATTCATTCAGGAGAGCAGTTGATTGTTTGATAGTAATTGGCCTTTTTTATATAAAGATCAGCAGAATCAATGATTGCATAGCAACAATTGAAAAACCACCTTTGTTTGTTTTAAAATACCTGAACAAATAGAACCATGTAGGCAGTAGTTTTTGGTGTACCTTTAAAAGAAAGCCCTTATTGCCTTGTTATTGGTTCTAAGTCAAACGCTTCTCCTCTGTTCTGCAACAGGCTGACGATTAGCGCCGAGTGTCCCATGAAGCTCGTGGACTTCCCCATGGATGCACATGCATGCCCCCTCAAGTTTGGCAGCTGTAAGTTCTTTATGTGTGAGTTGGTGACATCAGCATCAGAAAACTTTATTGACACACAGTTTGCACAGTTGCTTTGTTACAACTGCAACATATATAGTTTATAAAAGGGGGAAATTAAGTGGAAGTAATAGTAACAATATGACATATAAAAAAAGCATTTTTCAAACATAAACTTATTGAAAACATGCAAAAATATGCAAACAGATGAACAACACTTACAACACCAGGAGTTTAGTGTAGAGTACTAATGTAGATAGATTAGATGAAACTTTATTAATCCCTCGGGTGGGTTCCTCCGGGAACAAAGTCAGTATTTTATCCATCCATCCAATAGGATTTATTATTAATATTAATGGTATTATTTAAATATAAACTAAATGGACAGAAGCTGAGATGAGGAGAAAGACATGATGATTTATTTTCTTTTTATATAGCTACATCATGACAGGAAATAAACGGTACCATTTTAGTGAGCCTCCTTTCAATGTTCTGGCTGTGCTACAAGAGAGAAAACAGGAAGAGGCTGCTGATTAGGTCTGACAGGACAAAGTGATCCAAACATGCATGTAAGATTACTGTTAACCTCTAATATTCCTGCAGTGCCTTTGAATGAGGAAAAGGACTCAAAGTTTTAAAAAATCTATCATTTTATCAGAATGTGAATTCTGTTCGTCCTCAATGTTTTGTCAAATGATTTTATTAATAAGTCATTATCACAGTGAAAATTTGTACCTGAGTAATAACATAACATAACAGCATTGTAGCATTGTAAGTCTGTTAGTTTGGGAAGACGCGAGTAATGTAAGTATAATTTTTAAAATTAAATACAACAATTAGTGATTTGTAAACACAATCAATATCCAGTCATTGTGTATTCTCACTCTGTTGCATGTTTGAGAGTCTAACATAAAAATAAACAAAACGCTGCCTGAGCAACTCGACACAGAGTAACTCAGTGTGACAGAGAGTGTAGAAAATCTTAGTTAAGATTTTTAATCTAAAGCTGAAATCCTGGAATTTCACCAGCACTCCCACTTAGGACTTTGCAATACCAAAGAACAGCTGCACACTATGGCAGATGTACACAAAAGAAAAAGCACTCTGAAATGATCATTTCTAAATGGAAAGTGAACCATCAAAATACTTCCAGTTAATTAAAAAATAATCAGTTTCATCACCTCAAAAAGGAAGAAAATGTCACAGCAATGTAAAATACTGGAGTAAGTCAATTCAGTTAAATTAATTTTTGAGCTAAACATACAAGAGTACAGTAGA
Organism: Astatotilapia calliptera; assembly: GCF_964374335.1. Taxonomy (NCBI): domain Eukaryota; kingdom Metazoa; phylum Chordata; class Actinopteri; order Cichliformes; family Cichlidae; genus Astatotilapia; species Astatotilapia calliptera. The sequence goes on from NC_137423.1 coordinate 21,575,448, forward strand.
AGTGTAAGCAAATAACCCACTTCTGGTTCTTTACTTCTTGTAACTCAGATAAACTTGCACATTAAAACAGGTGGCAGTGTAATGAGCGTGTAATACGCAAAGATCTGATGTGAGTTACCTGGATGATTATTTTGTAAATCAGTTGTATTCCACTCTTACACAATTGAAGTGACTTTATTGAAAGGACAAAAAAAGCTGGATTCTAAGATGAATAGTGTGACAGCTGCTGTGTAGCAGTCGGTTAGGATAGCGTGACCACTTTATAAACAACCAAATAAGAGCGTTTAGACTGAATCTGAATCTAAACTAAGCAGAGTGGGTAAAAAAAGAGAAAACACCAGTGGAAGGCTAAGACAAAGAAAATATTGTCCTAGCTCAGTTCATGAAGCCACTTTCCTCCTCTTGGTACTGAAATGGATGCTGTGCTGAAAAGGAGCGCTAAAGAGCTGAGCAGAAAGCGACTAAATGCTATAGTTAATAATGAAACGTTTCATTCTTCATCGTGAACAATAAACGCCCAACTCAGCACCAGTGTTCACAGTGGGCCCACTGGTCAGCAGAAATGACTTATTTCAAATAAAGGAGCTTCTCAAAAAACGAGCAGCTGCGTCTTATCAGAGAGCAGCAGCGATTTGAAGATTACATCTGCAAGAGAAAGGAGAGGAAAAAAGACAACGAGTTTGCCTCTACACCCGCTGTCAATTACCCAATCTGGTGACATTGCGGAGGACAAATTCACATTCCTCGGTTATTGTCATCCCCCCTCCTCCCGTCCTTTCACCATCCTGTGCTGCTGCTGCTAGCCTCCAGTCAGGAGGAAGCAACCATGGATCTGATGTGGCCTGAAGCGAGGGAAAGGTCAGAATCCCTTCCTCTGCCTCAGGATAGCGCAGACCTATGCAGCTATTTTCCATAGCCGGTGCATGTGTCGATGTGTGCCTGCGTGCTAATTTTCTCGCTGTCTGCCCTGCCTTCATTTTTCCTCCATCTCTCCCCCTCTCTCTCCTCTCACCGTCTCCTTTTTCTGTTTCTCCATCTGGACTTGTGTGCACAGGCACTGCGTTCCACTCCATGACACACCAGAGTCATTTCATTTTGGCAGCACAGTTGGTATCCTGCCGATACGGAGTCCCATAGGGAGTGGCAGGCCAAGACAACTGGCATTTTGTTTTGCATTCGCACTCTGGTCAACCTCGCCAGTGAGAATACAGAATACAGAAAAAAAACGCACAAAAAACAAAATAAAACAGAGAAGAAGCAACAACGGGGAATAAACAAACTTGTAATATAATGTGTGACTGTTACAACTTTAATTAGACACAAAGTGGCAGCTTGAGTCTTTACTAATTGGACAGTTTTACTGTTATCATATATTTTTACTTTCATTTGTTCTGATGTCATGGTGTGGTCCACAATTACCAAAATAGATTGTAAAACCTGCACTGGAATCATTTTCTTTATGCAGATTAGTGAATTATTCATGCTTGAGTGGAGGTGAGATGATGAGTCAATCTGGTAGAACCAATAAAAAAATTATTCGTGAAAAGTTTTTGGTGGAGACTTCTTGTCTGTTTTTGTTGTGATTCACTTAGAGGGGACTGTCTACATTTTTACACCTATAAAACCTGTTTGAAACAAAAAGATATGTTTTTGACAAACTTTACATTTTCATATGTAAATTTGAGCTGGCACACTGAACTTCTCTGAGACTAAATAAATCGAGCATAACATTCAGCCACTAAAATGTTTTTCTGTTCAGAAATACAAGCAAATAATTGCAAAAATACATTTTTCTGCTTTTTTGTAAAACAGTACATACAAAACATAAAAATTTACTTTGGTAATTACCAATTTACTACTGTTACTGTAGCGCAGATGAGGCATAAACCTCACACAGGATGGTGATCTAATACTCTGCATATTTTAGTTGCATTTTACTCAAAATGATTGTCTCATGTTTATTAAGGGTGAAGAAACATATTTTGAGTGTAACAGGGACATTTGAGGCCCCACCCAACTGCTCTTTTCTGTTTTGAGAGGGGCAACCAATCAGCCAATCAGTTCCTCCAAATTTTCATTTCAGACACAGGATGAACTGAGGGGCAGCACTAAGGCCCAGTGTAAGACAAATAGGGATTGATTTTAATTATGAGTCATGCAAAGCTACTCTAGTAGAATCTAATAATAAGAATATCAACTTTATTAACAGGAACCTTTAAAGACCTCAAATGTAGGAATATTGGACACGACTTAATTAATTGAATTATCTATAACATATCCTACTTAAAGCAAAAAAATTTTTTTATTATATTAATCAATTATTAGTTTATTATAATATATTTAAGCATTAACATTAACGTTGATCTTTTTTTGTGTGTGTGTTTGTTTGCTTTTTGTGTTGCTTCATGGGTGGACATGCAAATCAATTTCCCATTGGGGACAATAAAGTTACCGTTGAACCTTTATCAACAGACAAAGCAACAACTGTAGAGATAAAGGTTATTATCAATTTGAATTAGTTGTCTTTTCTTTAAATTTAGGCAATAAAATAAAGGCAATATAATACATGCTGCATATAAAATATATTAATCCAACTTAGTTTCACTACACCAACCCACCAAGGAAGTAGAGCTTGTCTTTTAATGGGAAGGTTGGTTCACTTCCCAGTTCTTCCAGTAAGCATACTGATGTGCTTTTGAGCAAGATAACAAACTCCCAACCTGCCCAAGCATCTTTCAGAATAAAAGGCTTGGAATAAAAACGCTCTGAGTAAAAAAGTGCTACATAGAAAATGAAAACTTGTGTTGTTGCACCGGCCCAATAAATGCAGATGTTTTAAGTTTAGCAGCAATTTCCACAACAGTTGACAACAGACAAAATAACTAATGTGTAGCTCGTTCCTAATGGTTTCTGGTTTAATGCACTTTTACATAACAATATGCAGAATTTGTTCCAGGAATAGCAACCCCATTATCTGAGAAGCAAAAGCAGAAGTGCTAGAGGATGTAGCATTTATCACATATACAAACAGTGTGAAGAATGGCAATCCAAAGGAAAACAGGAGAAAAGTGGTAAAGGGGAAAAGGTGCTATTAACAGCTGGTTGGTGACAAGAAGAAATCTACAGTGATGATAATGTTTCAATTATATCAAAGTAAAATCCTGCACACATATGGACAGTTTACAGTATACAAAGAGCTGCTTTCTTCTGAGCATCTTGTTTTTCTGCTGCACTGCTCACAGCTTACAGTCAGTGACTCATGTCGGTGTGGCTTTGCTGTCTGCCCACAGATGCCTATCCTAAAACGGAGATGATCTATACTTGGACCAAAGGGCCTGAGCATTCAGTGGAGGTCCCTCCAGAGTCCTCCAGCCTCGTTCAGTATGATCTCATTGGCCAGACGGTCTCCAGTGAAACGATTAAATCCATCACAGGTGAGATTTGCTCATCCTTTCACCGTCCTGCTTTATCAACCGAGTTACAGTGAACGCTCGAGGAATAATGGGACACTGCTGTTCATTTATCACTTTTACAAAAGAGTCTGCTTTTTTATGAAAAGAAAAGATCCACATCTGTCTGAGCGCATTATATTGAATCATACTTGGAAGATTTGCCAAGTCTACACTGTGTTTCCACAAGACAGATTTGGGCGTCGCATATTGGGGGGATATAGAGTTTTGACACTTGCACAGACATGACAGTGGGTCTACTGGACCATGGCTAGCACACAGTCTTGTGAAATGAAACCCTCAAACATCATGCGTTGAGACATTTCAGAGCCAGTTGGCTCGCAAAAATACTGAAAGCCCCACACACCACACCAAAAAAAAAAGATTTTAGCAGCAGAAAGCTACAGCAGAGTGCAAATGGACACAATGTAGAAGTGAGGGGAGAAAACCAGATCAAATGTGACATCTGTCTGGAGCTGCATTAATGAAATCTGTCAGCCTGCAACTTCAAATTCTTTGTTAATGAAACTAATTCATTTCTGTTGATCCCCCAGGTGAATATGTGGTCATGACGGTCTACTTCCACTTGAAACGTAAAATGGGCTACTTCATGATTCAGACGTATATCCCCTGCATAATGACAGTAATCCTCTCCCAAGTGTCCTTCTGGATAAATAAAGAATCAGTCCCAGCGCGCACAGTTTTCGGTATGTAGACTTCACACAGCATTCATGCTGCACTGCCTTTCTGCTCCTCTCGCTCTCTGTTTATTTGGTGCCTGCATGCCAATGGAGCAATCAGAGCTGGAGTATGTATTCAGTCAACACAACAAGGCGATGCTTTAGCACGCGGTGATTACGGGAAACAAAAAGTTTCCCATTCTATTTTATTTTCACCTCTTACAGTAATTCTCTAAAATATGTTTGGCTCAAAAAGCATTTACAAGCAGTAATACTGCACGTGTGGTTGAAATAAACATTTTTAATCAGATGGGGAAAGATGTCCTCCTTATTGTAGTTGCTAATGACAAGCTTTATTTTGGCCATAAATAACTTACTTCAAATACAAAACTAAACTGGAAACAAACCAGGACCAGTAACTAGGAAATGGCTGAAAACACAGAGGAAAACACACCAGGGAGTAACGAGGGAATGGAAAACAGGAAGAAAGCACAGCTGGGGCTAATCTGAGGCCCTTTCTCAATTCTCGCGTTCTCGGCAAGTACGGATTCGCCGAGAACGCGAGTACGGACTCGCGATTTGTACAATTGGAACACCCTCGTACTTGATGATGTCACACACAGGTCCGGAGTTTTTACTGCCGTCCCCTCTTAATTTAACTGTGAGTAATATGTTATGAAGCTTAACTTTAATCACAGCCAAACTGGTTTACTCAGGAACAAATAAAACACTGAAATAAACCAAACATTAACATTTAGAAGTGATCTAAGTGACTTATATATTAGTAGTGAAATCTCTATTAATAAAAATAGTGTACATGTACATACGTGTACATACCTTAATAAAAACAAGCAGGTGAGATGTTAGAACGCTTTTATTTTTATTGTAGTGGACACTCAATACAATAGACAGCTACTGGGGTTTGGGGTTTGTTTAACCCGAGTAGCGAAAAGACCGGGGGGGGGGGTGTTGAAAACGAGACTAGCAATGATAAATCATGATGAAATCAACAACAAAACACAAAACCCTGGGTCACCGATCCCGGACCAGGACAGCTACAGTCACACTAAGTCACAAAATTACTGCACCAGTATGGAACAAACTTATGATGTTTTTGCCTTTGAAATGGTTTATTTAAAGACCAGGTTCACAATTTGGTGCATCAAGATGGTGATAATTAGGTGGTGTTAGTGTGCTATCAGTTTGAATGGAGTCAAGTTGGCAGCTACGTGCAGTCTGTTTGTGGCGATACAGCAATTAACGTTCACAAATTAGCCCAAATAACAAATCTGTTGCTTTCTGCATCGACTGAAATTCACATTGACTAAGATGCTCATAGATCTGAAACAGAAAGTCCTCCACAAATAGTGACGTAGTTGCTGCAAAATGCAGATTTAACTGCAGAATTACACACAGCAACCTTGCTTTTATATAGGAACATAACCAAAATACAACCAGCTGAGTTGATGGACTGATGGACACAGACCGACTCAGACTGACTGAAAAAGTTGTCAATCTGCGTTTATGCGTTGGACAGAAATTATTTGCAAATGTTTGAGTCCAAGGGGGACTTTAATTTTGTGGAGACAGGTTGCCTTCCAACAACTACCCGTGCAATCACATTGTGACCAAAAGTGGTCTTCCACAGATTGAGTGTACTACTTGCAAAAAATGCCATGCAGTCACCGGGTAACCATGAATTTTTCCTAGATGCCGTCCAGTTTTGTCTCTAGTGTGACTAAGTCCTTTACACTCTGTGGGATTTCCAATGAGCTTTTCTTGTCTTAAGCTCTCTTTTTCAGTGCTGTGAGCTTTAATCTGATTTCCTATTGTGAGTCATGGGTCGGCCATTTGTTTGTTTGTTTGTATTTGTTCTGTGTTGTCTAAGAAAATATGTGTTGTCTAAGGTCATATGGCTTGTTGATGAATTTCACAGTCAGCGCTAAGACTACCGGCCCTGTTAGCGGTCACGTTAAAAACCTCCACTGTCAAACTCGACATGATCAACAAACTTCTGTTATCTTTTCATTTGTTCTGTAACTTAATTTATAGCTAATTTTATTTGCTTACAGTCAGCAAAATAAGAAACTCCTTCTGAATTCATAATATAAACGGTTTGTAAAGAAGTGAACAGTCTATTATTTAAATTTGATTAAAAAAAATAAAAATAAAATAAAGTGCAGCCTTACCTAATGTCCATCCGACTGTTACTCATTTTATATTAAGATTTAAAAATCTAGTCGGTATTGGTATGAAGAGTAACCTTCAATAATGGTAATAAATCACACAGCAATAGGACATTCATGTAGTTGTAAAAAGCATGATAATATATTAAGTAATCCAAAGTATTCAGAATACGTTACTCTCATTGAGTAACTTACCTGTATACGTTACAAAATACATTTTGGGGCATGTAATCTGTAATCTGTAGTGGAATACATTTGAAAAGTAACCTTCCCAACAGTGAACATGACACATAAACCAGGGGACATGGATAACTAACTAATACAAACTAATAATAATACTAGGACTTAGTGTTATCTCCTAAATAATACAACCCTTAACTTGACAATAGCACATGATATTAACATAAGAAATCAACAATTCAAACATAACCCAAAATCCCCCTGACAAAAATAAAATTACTTCTCCTCAGTCTCCTAAATTCAGTGCATCCCTTAGAAGGAAAATAAGAAACATAAATAAAAAGAATTGTACCAAAACGTAACACAAAATGAAATTGACAGGGGAGTGCTTTCAGTTTTGCAGTGTGCTGCATTTCTGTTAATTAAAACGTCTTTGCAGGCGACACTGCATTTCTTCAATTGGCCTAAGTACATCTAAAAGCAAACAAATAAAATAAAGGCCATACTAAATTCATTGTTGATGTAAATAAAACTCAAAGTAAAGTACCTGACCCCTGCTTTGTGTACTGCACATGTTTTGTCACTTAGTTGGGGAGGGAATAACATCTTTTTCCAGTATGTTGACCATTTTTCTGAAGCCTTCTAGGGTCCAGCTCTTTGCCTTCTTTTGTGGCAGACATTTGAATTTTGTTGCATAATCTGTCTTTGAATACAGTGGTACTCCTCCAGACAGAAAACAAGCAGTGCAGTGCAGGGAACAGCTGTGATTGGCACATGCAGACTTGAGGTGAGGCGCTGATGTAGGGAGCACTCGATTTACTTTTGCTTTCCATTTTCAGTATCGCTCAGTAACTGTGGGAAGCCAAAATCGTGATTGAGATTAAACTCTGATTAATTGTGCAGTCCTAATCCTTAAATACTTGCCAATGAAACTTTCGTTCGATAATATACTTGATCCAAATTCTTGCTGGTCAAAAGGGGATTAAATACGTTTCTCCCTCACTAAAACTTGGATGGGTTGAGAACGACTCTGTGTCCCCCAGATGAGTTGGAAGAGGTGGCCATGGCGAGTCTGCTTTGACTGCTGCCCCCGTGACCTGAACTCAGATAAGCAGAAGAAAATGGATGGACAATCCCAGATCACGTTCTGCCTGTAGTACAGTCATTAAAATATTGCATTTTCACACCAGAGCTACTCTATCATTAAAGTGCTCTAAAGCAGGGGTGCCCAATCCCAGCCCTCGAGAGCTACCGTCCTGCAGCTTTTAGATGCATCCCTACTCCAACACAGCTGAATCAAATGGTTTGATTACCTCTTCAGCATGCCATCAAGTTTGGCAAAGGCCTGATAACAAGCCATTCATTTGATTCAGGTTTGTTGGAACAAGGATGCATCTAAAAGCTGCAGGACGGTAGCTCTCGAGGGCTGGGATTGGGCACCCCTGCTCCAAAGTGTTGAAGAAAAAAGTCTTTAACAAGTTATATTTTCAGTCAGTGAGTGCATCTTTTGTATCTGTTACTCCGCCCCCCCCCCTCCCCTGTAATATGCAAAACTGCACTGGTTAAAACAAACAGAATCAATGTGATCATAGAGGTTTTTGTTGGTTACAGTAAGGTAGTCACAGGTCAGCCATCAAGCAAACCAGTTACTTTATTGATTTATGAATATGAATTGAGATTACACCCAAATATATAGTGTATATAGTATATGTTTGAGTAAATTATAAATAATTAGTTTGCTACCCATACTAATATCTTGCTGTAACAGTAAAAATGAGCAGATGTTCGTCAGACTTCACAGAACTGCTACAGTTCTTGCTAAAATGAAGGTGCATTGATCAAAAGCCAGACCCAATGGAAGGGAAAGTTGGATGAAATTAGCACAAAATCCATCTGTCTTCCTAAAAGCGAAGTGGGCGAGATGAACATTACAAACAATAGCCTCCCTGCATGCTGGCTGCTCATAGATGTGCTGCAAAACCTGCTTTCAGTTTTTAGCCTGTAACCCAGTTGCGTGCTATCCATACTCCCTTGCTACACTGTTTGGGTTTGCCCTAGAATAGACTAATTAGTGTGTGACAATAGACATGTTGTCTATTGAATGATAGTGGCACTGATGCTTGCCGCTGTTTGAAAGTATTCCTGCATTGCTTTCAAGAGAATTAGCATTAACTCATCACCATGACTAATGACAAGCTAACTAAGAGAAAAACAAACAAGTGTCAGTGGTGATTAATGATTCTGATTTAATATGCTGACCGTTCATGATGCTGCACAGACGTCTGCATAAAACCACACGTGGGTTTATACAGTAGTACTGACCCCATGTATGAAATCCACACATCTCCTCTATTGACTGGCATTTTGTTAGCTAGCACTCTGTCAAATCATCATAACATACTCAGACACCAACACAACCAACAACCCACCCCACCATTTGGTTTTAATAAAGGTGTCACGCACACTGCAACATCACCTCTAAGCATTCATTTGGTATAGTGAATGCTTTTGCCGTCAGCTGTTGAGTTGCTTAGTGAAAAATGATGCTGTGTGGCTCTCTCTCTCTGAGTGTCGCTCAGTGTAATATAGCACGAGCGAATCACTGCTGCTCTTTTTCAGCGGACAATGTATCTGACAGTCCTGCTGCTCTACCCCTGCCTCCCCCGCCCCAAACTGTCCGGCATGACAGAGGCATCACAGCAGCCCGACTATTGACGCATGAGTCGAGCCTTTGAGACAGTGGAGTTCTGCTGTTATCCGCTGCTTTTCAGCCGGCGCGTGTGTGACTGTTTGGGTTGGAAGGTGGTCTGTGTTTGGATTTCTCCTCTTCTTCCCTACAGCCTCTGTTTTGACTTCCTGCCTCTATGACTCCACTGCAGTGACCTGTTTTAAGCCTAAAAGAAGCGGTTTGTCAAGAAGACAAACAGGAGTGGAGTGAGGATTAGAGCTCAAGCTTCATGGTTTCAAATAGAGTCAAGATAAAAAGTACACTTAAAGTAAAACGAGTGTTTCTTAAAGCCTCAAATTATAACTTTCTAGACTTTTGACATTTAACAACTCCAGTGATTGTCTCAAATCAGAGTTTATGGCCAGTAATCGTTCTGGAAGTCCCAAAGTGTAATTGTCCTTTGGTCTATGAAGAGGCACACATTTATGATCCTACAGTACATCTTCTCTGTGAAAGTGAAGACAAAGGACCATGAGTTTTGATTAAGAGGTTACTCTTGTGACATCAGGCGCATGTTTCCTTAGACACAATAACTGGTCACGAGAGAAAACTATGCGTTCCTCGACGAGTTGGAGAGTCGTGCCATGAGGTTGGTGGCTGCTTCTGGGAGAAACTAATTGCAAAGAAGGTGCTACACCAAAAACTACCCTGTGATTGTGTTGATTGCAAGAGTAGAAGACCCAAGTGCAGACAGAGGCGAGGAGACAAAAGTGGACTTAACGAAAAGCGAGCCTTTATTTAGGGCTGAAACTCACGAAAATACAGCAAGGCTAAACTGCGGGAAAACCTGAACATAAACTGGGAAACTATGACTATGACTTGACTGGGAAACTGTGAGAAGGGGTAGGGAAGGTAACACAAACAACGCGACGCTGAACACAGGAAGACGGAGGACTTAACTACACACATGAGGTGATGAGGAGACACATGAGGACACAGCTGACTAGAATGAGACATAATGACAAAGGGCGAGTAAGACTAAACATGTAGTAACAAGAAACACAAGGTAAAAGTAAAACAGGAAACATGGAGACTAGACATGACAACACAAGCTTAACAGACCTAAAGCACATGACAGACTAGAAAAGAACCCAAACACAGATTGCTGCGGTCTTTTGTATTTTGCATAGAACATATCAACTTCTCTGCAAACTCTCACCAAATAGTAGTCAAGCAGCAGTAACAACAAGTTCAACATAATCTGGAAATGCAGACCATTCACCTTCAAAGTAAAAGCCCTGTCGCATTTTTTCCCAGTGAGCAATGGTTGTCAAATAGTAGGACTATGTAACTGAAGGCTTATTAATTCGACCCTACATGGTCACATGTCCAAAATGAGGGAAAAGCAAACATTAGCAATCACAACACCTTGCCCGACTATCCTATGAAGCATACTAATTCATGCAATTTACTGTATCTTCTTATTTAGCTACATAAGTAACAGTCTATACAGTATATTCAGATATATGCTGCACTTGTTGTTGCACAGCTGCTTTCACTCTTTCTGCTTCCTGCTATAAGCTAATAACCTCAAAGCTTTATGTTCCTGAAGTACCAACATGAAAAAAACATCTCTCTATGCAGCGCTTGGAACAATCAAGTATCCAAACCAAGCATAATTATGGTGAAAGAATGGCTTCCGGATAATTTCTCTGATTTCAGCGACCCACACCATACTTTGCATTATATACATAATCAGTTCCAGAGTCAGTGAAATGTTTCCACGAAAGCTTTAATTTTAATTTTAATAGAAAACACCCACTGTTTCATTCTTTTGGCTATGTTAAGAAAAGCTCTCTATTAGAGGGTAACGTCCTCAGTCTGTGGCCTTGAGCTGCAGTTCACCTATCAATGTCATCCAGCTGCTTTTGACTGACAGGTAATTATATGGCGGTCACGTCCGGGCAAAGGAGACATGCGTTTATGTTGGGTAAGGGCTGTGACGCACAGATTGTTCCAGATCTTTGGCATAAAGGGGATTTTCTCCAAATCACATTATTGCTATTGGTTAATAGTACCAAGGGCGAGTGACGAGCGTCAGGCTTATACGGTGACCTTCTGTTATTGTAGAAGCCCCGCATAACCTTGGGTGCTGGTCAGACAGGTGTCTTGTTTTATTTTTATGGTCCCTCGCTGGGTAGTGCAGCGACAAATAAATGAGAACACATGACATTCAGTCCCGGTGTCTGCATGAACCTCAGTCAATGTGTCCTCTAGCTCTGTGATGTATAACCTTTCTTTATTTGAATTATTTCCACAATTTGAGAGTTACCAGTGTTAATGTGATATACAGGGTGGGCCATTTATATGGATACAATTCCATTTTATTACAATGTATCCATATAAATGGCCCACCCTGTAGTTAGGAAACTGCAAGCTCACAGTGGCATAATATAAGTTAATGCTTAGTTATATAAACAGTATTTGGAGGTAGAGCATGCTGACCATTGCTTAGATGTCTTAATTCATCTGCTGTATAACGACCTTGACTATCTTTAGCAGGACTATGATATAAGAAATTAAGTGGGTTGGTACCAAATTATTGATGGAAGTGATTGCCAATGAGACTGGAGAATACAGGGAGTGCAGAATTATTAGGCAAATGAGTATTTTGTCCACATCATCCTCTTCATGCATGTTGTCTTACTCCAAGCTGTATAGGCTCGAAAGCCTACTACCAATTAAGCATATTAGGTGATGTGCATCTCTGTAATGAGAAGGGGTGTGGTCTAATGACATCAACACCCTATATCAGGTGTGCATAATTATTAGGCAACGTCCTTTCCTTTGGCATGGTGGGTCAAAAGAAGGACTTGACAGGCTCAGAAAAGTCAAAAATAGTGAGATATCTTGCAGAGGGATGCAGCAGTCTCAAAATTGCAAAGCTTCTGAAGCGTGATCATCGAACAATCAAGCGTTTCATTCAAAATAGTCAACAGGGTCGCAAGAAGCGTGTGGAAAAACCAAGGCGCAAAATACCTGCCCATGAACTGAGAAAAGTCAAGCGTGCAGCTGCCAAGATGCCACTTGCCACCAGTTTGGCCATATTTCAGAGCTGCAACATCACTGGAGTGCCCAAAAGCACAAGGTGTGCAATACTCAGAGACATGGCCAAGGTAAGAAAGGCTGAAAGACGACCACCACTGAACAAGACACACAAGCTGAAACGTCAAGACTGGGCCAAGAAATATCTCAAGACTGGTTTTTCTAAGGTTTTATGGACCGATGAAATGAGAGTGAGTCTTGATGGGCCAGATGGATGGGCCCGTGGCTGGATTGGTAAAGGGCAGAGAGCTCCAGTCCGACTCAGACGCCAGCAAGGTGGAGGTGGAGTACTGGTTTGGGCTGGTATCATCAAAGATGAGCTTGTGGGGCCTTTTCGGGTTGAGGATGGAGTCAAGCTCAACTCCCAGTCCTACTGCCAGTTTCTGGAAGACACCTTCTTCAAGCAGTGGTACAGGAAGAAGTCTGCATCCTTCAAGAAAAACATGATTTTCATGCAGGACAATGCTCCATCACACGCGTCCAAGTACTCCACAGCGTGGCTGGCAAGAAAGGGTATAAAAGAAGAAAAACTAATGACATGGCCACCTTGTTCACCTGATCTGAACCCCATTGAGAACCTGTGGTCCATCATCAAATGTGAGATTTACAAGGAGGGAAAACAGTACACCTCTCTGAACAGTGTCTGGGAGGCTGTGGTTGCTGCTGCACGCAATGTTGATGGTGAACAGATCAAAACACTGACAGAATCCATGGATGGCAGGCTTTTGAGTGTCCTTGCAAAGAAAGGTGGCTATATTGTTTTTGAATGTCAGAAATGTATATTTGTGAATGTGGAGATGTTATATTGGTTTCACTGGTAAAAATAAATAATTGAAATAGGTATATATTTGATTTTTGTTAAGTTGCCTAATAATTCTGCACAGTAATAGTCACCTGCACACACAGATATCCCCCTAAAATAGCTAAAACTAAAAACAAACTAAAAACTACTTCCAAAAACATTCAGCTTTGATATTAATGAGTTTTTTGGGTTCATTGAGAACATGGTTGTTGTTCAATAATAAAATTATTCCTCAAAAATACAACTTGCCTAATAATTCTGCACTCCCTGTAGTGCTGACAGACAATTCACAGGAAGGGGCATATACAGTTAGGTCGACAAGTTTATAGACAGTGACAAAATGTTTATAATTTAGACTTAATTTAGTCTTTACATCATCTTATGGATTCTAAATCAGACGGTCAAGATGTGACGTTTTAGGTTTAATTTGTCACTTAGTACAATTTTTACTTTTACTTACTTTTTAATTGTGCAAGCAATAATAATAATAATGAATTGCATTTATATAGCACTTTACAATTCCACTATTCAGTCACTCTCACATTCACACACTGGTGGAGGCAAGCTACAGTTGTAGCCACAGCTGCCCTGGGGCAGACTGACAGAAGCGAGGCTGCCATCGGCCCCTCTGGCCAACACCAGTAGACGGTAGGTAAAGTGTCTTGCCCAAGGACACAACGACTGAGACTGTCCGAGCCGGGGCTCGAACCAGCAACCTTCCAATTACGAGATGAACTGCCAACTCTTGAGCCACGATCGTACCGCAAGTGGTTGGCCATTACACATACTTTTATACACAGTCCCCCATTTTCTAGTCAAGTCAATTCAAGTTAAGTTAAGTGGCTTTATTGTCATTCCAACCATGTGCAGTGGTACATACATAGTGAAACAAGACAATGTTCCTCCAAGACCGTGGTGCTGCATATGGCATATAACAGACAATCAACACAGGACTACATAAAGTGCAATTTGCAAAAATTGCAACCCCCCCTGAAGACAAAGACAACAACACCAGACAGAAAGAACGATACAGACACAGCAGTGCAATAGAAATGTGCAGAAGACTGAGCCGTATGGGCACCGGTTCAGCTCAGTGCGTTATAGCATTGTAAAGTAACTTTGTCAATCAATCAATCAATCAATCAATCAATCAATCAATTTTATTTATATAGCACTTTTAAAAACAAAATTTTTTGACCATATTACTGTACAATAAAATAATCAGATAAAATTTAAAAGGAAAGTAAAATAAAAGGTAAGAAAATAATAAGAATAAAATAATGACAGACTCATACAGAACTAAAAGCCAAAGAGTAAAAATGGGTCTTTAAGTGGGTGAATGAGTCGAGTCACTGAGTGTTCAGGAGTCTGACGGCTTGGGGGAAGAAGCTGTTTCACAGTCTGGCAGTGACGGCCCGAATGCTCTAGTACCTTTTGCCAGAAGGCAGCAGTGTTTTTCAGGGCCTCAAAAGTAATTGGACAATTGACTGACAAGCAGTTTCACGATCAGATGAGGCCTGTTCCTTTGTTTTTCCAGACAGACTGATTAAGAAGTTAAAAGATCTAGAGTTGATTCCAAGTATTGAACTTGTATTTGGCAGCTTTTAGCTGGAGCTCTTAATCTGAGGTCCACAGAGATGCCCAGATGCAAGAAGAGGAGGCTGAAAAATCAAAATAAAGGTACATCAGCGACATCAAAGAAGAAACTCCACAGAAGACAATGGATAAAAACTGTTCTTTCCTAGGTTACGAAAAAAATTTCACAACATCTAGCCGAGTCAAAAACATCGTTGAGGAGGTAGAGTGAGTGACAACAAAGAAGGTTTACAGCAACAACCACTGGTTACAATCAAGAAACTGATCATACAGCGCTCCACAGTCCAAATGACCCAAAGAAAGTACAAAAGAAGCCCAAGAGTTTTTCAAGGCAAAGAAATGTTCAGATTAGTTACCAGATCTCAACAAAATAGAGCAGCTTTACAGATACTGAAGACAAACTCGAGAGTGGAGCAACTGAAAGCAGCTGCAATAAAGGCGTAGCAGAGCAGCTCGAGGGAGGAAACAGTAGTCGGTGATATTCATGAATGGTAGACTTCAGACAGTCATTGATTACAAAGGATATTCACCTAAGTATTAACCACAAACCTTATGTTAAAGTTATGCTGGCTTGTCCAATTACTGCTGAGCCTCTGAAAATTTGTTTCTATGTATAAAAATGTTTGTAATGTTTGTTTGTTTAAAGCTGAAAGTCTGCATTCAATCACACCTTGATTGTTTGATTGAAAATCCACTGTGCTGGTGCAGACAGGCAACATCAGTCCTCAGAGTACAGAGTCGAGTGAAACTCTCAGAGTAGCTCAAGTGGACAAATGCTTTTTGTGGTTCTATTGTACATGTTTCTATTGCAAAGCTATACTGTATACTGTATATGGTTCATTATCCTTCTGCCTTCAGTTAATGAAATCTCCTGATGAGAAGAACATAATATATGGGTTATTGAACACATCTGGTTTTCTATTCCGATCTGCAGTGTTAAAATTCTGTGGTGAAGCCTCAGTTTTCCCAGTGAGATGGATATTTTTGCAACTCTACTTACATTCAAATTGAGTCAAATTCAGACTAATTATGTGCTTTGATCAAATATGAAAGAATTTATGTCAACTCCCTCTTTGACACAGGCTCATGTGTTCTTTTGTTTTTATTTTCCCACAAACCAAGGCATCACCACCGTCCTGACCATGACAACGCTCAGTATCAGTGCTCGCCATTCCCTCCCCAAGGTCTCGTACGCTACTGCGATGGACTGGTTCATCGCCGTCTGCTTCGCCTTTGTCTTCTCCGCCCTCATTGAGTTTGCCGCTGTCAACTACTTCACCAATGCACAGATTGAGCGCGCCAAAAAGAAGCCAGCCAAATGTCCCCCGGTGCCCCAATCCACGCCTGTCAAGGTCAAGGACGCAGAGGAAGTGCTGCAGGTGACTTCTGTTTCTCTCAAAGTGGCTCAATAATCTGATCACACTTTATTTCAAGGAGCACTCACAGAGCATGTCCCTTATTATGTGCTTACTGCCTTTAGCCTACACGTTTGAATCATCAGAAGTGGTTCCTGCATGTGAGAGTAGTCAGCTGAGCTCCTGCTTACAGGGTGTTAAGGAAAGCTAGAGAAACCTGGTCCCAGAACTTTACAAATGAAATCTTGCTTGTCAAATTAAAAACAACTGCTTGTTAAAAGACAGAAAAAAATGTGTGTGAGAGAGAAAATAAGACGGGTCTGAAAACAGCTTCACAGCACAGATGTTTGGGAGTAGTCACGAGGTGTGCAACCTTTCTTTTGAAATTATACGTGCATGAACTGACATAAGCGTCTATTTCTGTGTGACGAAGTTTAAGCAAATTGCATCGACACCATGGCAAGTTACATGGATTCAACGAGGATTCATGAATATACCATGAAGCTATTTTAAAGCTGTAAGTCAGATATGATGAATGTGTTGCAGTGCTGTTTATGTAACTGTAGGAATGTGTTCATGGCGCCAGATAAACACGTGCGATGTATTTGTCTCAGCCTGCATAATCTTCTGAAGAGTGTAAATCATAGGTCATCTGTTAACCGATCATTGAAGTTGACGTAACCCACCAGCGGATATGCCCGTTTTACAGTAACTACTTTAAGTTGTTCCCTTCTGCCTAAATCCCAGTGTGGCGTAATCATGCCTGAATGCAGTATAGTGACAACAGCGCTTCAGTGGATTAGGGGGTTGCCATGGCAACGCAGTCCGAATACATCTGTATAGGTTTCAGGATAGCTCTGGCAACAGGGGGGGAAATTAATACTCTCTTCCTCAGGAGCAGGTCCTGTTACCAGAGGGCTTGGCACATGGGTCACAGTGTGTTGATGGTTCCAACTCCTCAGCATTTTACCTCCTCCATGTTGAGACACAAACTCCACGCACACGCACACACTCCTCCTCTGCTGCACACGGGACACAATAACATTGGATCCTTTCTAATTCAAGGGGTGGGGGTGGTGTTGGTGGATTATTCCTGCGAATGCCTTAGTACCAGCATCACACTCTGCTTGAAAACATCAACTTTCAAAGGATAAGCTCCTTTGACGCTACAGTGCATTACCCCGATGCGGTGCTACCTACTTTCTGTCTTAAGCTTGTGTGAAGTGAGTGAAAGCCATGGTAAGTGACACCTGTATTACGCACAGTCTGGCGTCTGCCTTCACAAATCAAGGCCATCTGTGTCGGGGGACTGTGATCAGATCAATATGACAAAGTTTGTGGGGAGGAAGTAAACTTCACCTATCCTGCAAACTCCTTCAAACAGGAAGAAGAAAGGAGAGACGAAAAAATTCTTTGCACAAAATACGTTTGTTTTTTTTTAACACTCCTTTTTTTTGCTAACATCAATTCAATGGTTTATATTTTAAGATTAAGCTTCTACAGTAATACAGAGAAATAATCTCCCGAATCCAAACTGAGAGCTGGTTTCAATAACAAACTCAATCAAGAATTCCAGTTGGATTTGTCCAGTGTTATCAATAAGTGGTGGCATGGTGTTACAGGGGTTAAAACTATTGTCTGTCAGATGGCTTTTGGTTCAACCTGGTTGGGTTTCCTCAGTAAAGACATATCGTAGGATAAATGGTAATTCTAAATATAAAGGTAGAGGTGGATAAAATGCTTAAAGTGCATAGAATAAAGTAGTGCATCATTGTATTATTAAATCTGGCCTGTTGTGCAGAGAGCTTTGGGGGCTGCATTTGGAAAACTTTGAACATGGTGATAAATCTGGAAAATTCCTTGCTAACCACTTCAAGCTAAATACAGAAAAAAACAATTTATTCTAGAAAGGACTGGGAACATTATTTACAATAATACACAACAAATAAGCCTTGGCCTCTGTTGGACATGGGCACGGAGGGAGGAGTTCACCATCCCCATCACTCCCCGCTGGGATGCAGGTTTTTGTTGGTTCCGGGGACTGTGGCTGGATGTTCTGGTGTCGTCACTGACCCACTCACTCGGTGGTCTTGGAACTCCTTCTGTCGCTTGGACTTCTTCCGTGGTGCCAAGAACTTCCCAGGCAAAGGTACCAAGCGGTTCTTGGGCACCTGGAGCCTTGATCTCGACTCACACTAGGGTGGGCAGCTCCAGTGGGGTCGGCTGCCCGTCGCCACTGGTCCTTTGGGACTCCCACCCCTTGGCCATGCGGACCCCATCTAGGGCCTTCCTCATTCTCCTGCTGGAATGAGCGTGCAGATATTGCAGAGATGTGTGGACTTAGGTCTTCAGAACTCTTGAGGGCTGCGGATGGCACGGTTCTTTCTCTCTCTCTCACCACCCCCCCACAAGAAGATTGTTGATTTATGTACCTGCGCATTTTCAAATTTTTGTGTTCCAGGTGTTGTATGTTCGTTTTTTCTTACAGGTGCAGCAGTTGGCGATAGATTTGTATACTGAGTGGGCCATTTATATGGATACACCGTAATAAAATGGGAATGGTTGGTGATATTAAAGTCCTGTTTGTGGCACATTAGTATATGTGAGTGGGCAAGATGGGTGGTGACCATGGTGGCCATTTAGAAGTCGGCCATCCTGGATACAACTTTTGTTTTTTCAATAGGAAGAGGGCCATGTGACACATCAAACTTATTGGTAATGTCACAATGAAATGTATTTCAAGCTGTTAAACTGAACTAAAACACGAGGAACAAATTTAAATGTCAGTGTCAGTTTCACTTTCTTATCAGCCTGACTCAAATATGGTTATTCTCCTCTCTCGCAGCAAAATCCTGATACGAACGGTAATCTGAGGAAGCGCATGAATTATATCTCCCACCAAGAGTCGAGCAGTCAACAGAGAGCCCAGTCCACCACCAACATTGCAGGAGTAGGGCGAGGAAGGCCGCTGCGACCTTTAGCCGGTGGAACCAATGGCAGCTCCTCCACCCTCTCCCGCTCCAGCCCAAAGTCTGAGAGCCTGCTCAGCGTTGCGTCTTCCTCAGCGCAGCTGGTGAAGAGTACGCCTCAGGGTGCAGCTTCTACGCCAGACGTAATGGCGGGGACACCGTGCAAGCAGAACGCCAGCACTTCCTCTCTGCAGCATCTGCTGGGCCCGAAGCTGGAGCGCATCCAGATGATGGGGAACAAACTGGAGCCGAAGCAGACGCCGTGCTCCCAGCCCACCACTGCTGGTATGGGCGGAACCAGTAAAATTGACAAGTATGCACGGATCCTCTTCCCCGTGTCGTTTGGCGCATTTAACATGGTCTACTGGGTGGTTTACTTATCAAAGGACATGATGGTGGCTAAAGGTGGCTAGACGTGTCTTTTAACACATGGGATTACTGGAGTTTGTGAACATTATGTAGAACGTGTTGTTTTTGCCAAACAGATGAACAAAATGTGCCCATAAAGCACTTAAGAATATATTTATTTTTTTCTTCCTGAGTCCTGAAACTGCAAGCATGGGAACAAGCGAGCAAAATTAGAAAAACCTGACTCAACATAAGAAGGAACACCTGCACACTGGAGTATGCTACTGTCCTCTTTCTATTACATCATGCTTCATTTGACTGAAAAGGTCCTCATCAGCTTCAACTGATCTCTTCTGGCCTGCAGTCAAGATAAAGCATGGATTTTATTCATTTTCCTATTTTTGTACCCTGCACCTGGCAAGATGCGTGGACGTGTGTGCCATTGTTCTGAACTCAACTGCACCAACACTGTAAATATATAAATTTATTAGGATAAACAGATTTATATTTAATGAATACAGTTTACTTCCTTTTGAATAATTAAGACGTGTTGCTTTTGGTGCCAGCAGGTTAGAGGTTGCAAAATTAAAACGAGGGATTTCAGAATGGAAAATTGTTGAATGTTGGCCAAAAGGGTTTGAAAGTAAAATGGATTTGGCCAGAATGAAAGTCCTCAAACCAGGCTGAGTGGAGCTTTGGCCAGGACCTGATCAACCATGAAAAGCTTCTCTTGTATAGTACCTACTGCAAAGCATCTTTCACATACAAGAAGGATTAACTAATCTGAAATAGCGAATATGAAATTTGTGGATAAGTCGGGCAGAAAATAGTAAAGACAAGTTATGAATTCATGTAACAGTAGGCTTTAAGCTTCTTTCCAGCCGTAACAGATTGCGAATAGCAGACAAAGATTGTGTAAGTGATTAAAAAAGAGCCATAGCATGAACAAACACAGGGAGCAGAACACAAAGCCATTTGCTCGTAGACCACTGTGGCAATAAAATAATGAGCTGGTTGTTTGTTTCGAGACATTTCGGCGTGCTCAACAAAAGAATGTGACTCAACAGCAGCTCCAGGGGAGAAACACAACATCTAACTGCTGTCATCCACATTCTTAAATGTGTTTCCGTGCACTTTGATTTTGGGCATAAAACATTATTTAATTACTCTTCATGGGAAAGATCTCTCGTGTGTGTCTATGGAGCACACTCACTTGCTATCAAAACTACAGCAGATACACAACACGTTGAGCACATTTTGAAGGTTGAAATAACTTTTTCTCTCCTGTTTGGTAACCCCAGTGTCAGCTGACGCAGGGCTGTTGGTCACTAAGTTGACAGCTATTAGTAGGTTATGGAATTTATTAGTGTTGGCACTGATAATTGCTACAATTGCTACAACCACATTAAGTTATGGATGTGGTTGATATTTATCTGTTGTGTCAGATCAGTTAATGTTTAAAGATAATGACGAGTCATTTTCCATAGGGGGTAATCAGTTTGCACCTAATTTACTTCAGCTGCAGTTTATTACCAACCAGAAAACGATTGTACTGAAAATCAGAGTGCATATCTTTGGAAGTGTAAAGGCCTTTTCACATAGGTGCGCTTGTGCTGTGGTGTGTGCGAGCCATAGAGAAGAGTGGGTTTTAGAGCAGTTTTCACATTGTATGGGGAGGGTCTTAATACATTCTCCTGTCGTTCTGAATTAATGGGAAAATGTGTAAAGAATCTTACTTAAGATTATTTTCATGAGTAATATTGGCCTCTACTCGGTTTTTATTTCAGTTCAGGTCTTAAATGCTTTGAGATGCTGGCATCTTCGTGTAGAGCCCCCATGTACTCAGGCTGAAATTTATTTTAGTCGCTTCATCTCATATCCTGAAACCAGATGTTTTGAAGTGATCCTGTAAAAACACTGCAGTATCAAAAAGTCAAAGATGCTTCAAGTCAGCAGAGGCTGTTGGGATTCATTTATAAATTCAGAATTAGATGTGCTGACAAATAAACACTTTGAAAACAGTGGTCATAATAGCGAGGAGTGAAGCCCTTTACACACCGGACATGTAAAATTCAAGCTAATATTTCGTGCCTTGAAAATATTTTTCGGGCTCATCTATTTTTAATGCAGCCATTCGCACTGACCGATTTTGCATGACAAATTTGGGGCTTTTCTTTTTAAACCGAGCTAAATTTTTCAGATCCAAATAAACAACAAGCGTGCTCGTAGTTTAAAACATGCAACGGCTTGATGATGTCATCTTCAAGTTTTTAAAAAAATTCATTTTCTGCAAAAATGCTTTTGGTGTGTATCTGTGTAACACGACAAGTTTGGATCAGAAAAATTCTGTTTTCTGATCCAAACTTGCTTCTTTGCAACGCGCTCGAGGCGTAATGGCCTTAACTCAGAACTTGAGCTCATCTTAATCTACACGCTGGCTACTTCAACACTTGCTTAAGTATTGTTTTTTAAAATAGAGATTTTCTGCCTTCATTTAAAAAAATCTGTGCATACAAGCATTGATTTGAAAATATTGTCCATCTACATGAAAATGCTGAAAACAATAACAAATACTGGCCAATCAGAATCTTTAATGGAACAACTTTATTAGGTGAACAAAGATGGGCATAACAGAAATGTTTTAACTGAATGTGGAATGTAGAAATCTCTGTCTTTCTAAAAACACAGGAGCGTGAGTCCTTTGCATGTGTTAGCATCTAAACGTGCATAAAAAGATAAAGCAATAATATTTTGTCATGCAAGCAACACAGCACACAGTCTGATGTAAGAGTTAATAAAAGGCAAACACCAAGTTTCAGAAAACTCTGTTTTCAGTGACATAAAATGTGGACAAAAGGCCAAAATGGACAGAAAAGGCTAGTTATCAAAACAACTGTGTTGGGTTCATTTTGAGAGAGAGAGAAGACAAATATGCTCAAAGTGCATTTTCTTAAATTTATTTAGCAATTAAGGGTTCAAGTTTAAAAAAAAATGGCTGCAGTGTCTCTCTGCTCGCTCAGGAGACCCAAACGAACAAAGAGCCCCACACCCAGACAGTGAATGCTTTTTATTATGTGTGATAAACAGGACACTAAGGTGAAAGGTCAAAAGTTCTCCTTGTGTGACTGAGATCCAGTACTTACGTTTCTTCTTCTGCAGCTTTCTGTGCACTTCAGCCTTCTGCTAGCAACACTACCGTTACCATGACAACCACCTCTTATCCTCCGGTCAGACCTGCATAAAGACGGAGCTAGGGTGCGTTCCATAAGAGCAGATTTATGACCTTGTTCTTGTGAAGGGGGTCTTACTATGTTACACTGTGGGCCGTCAAAGACAACACACAAATAAGTGACGCTACTTATGAGATATTAGCCGTACATATAAACATAAATCCCAACAGTATGTGTAGAAAGGCCCCAAAAGGTAACCAAACGCTGCTACTTCCTCGCACCTACTCTTTAAATTACTCTAAACAGAAGCTAGGAGGTCCGTTAGCCAGGCTAGCTGCTTCCAGCTCTGTCTGGTTATTGTGCTAGGCTAATCAACTGCTGGCAGCGTCTTCATATTTACACTTTATATGTCTATAATCACTTTCAACTCTTTGGTAAGTGATGAAAAAACTTTATTTCCACAAGTCAGAAATGTTTAAACTCAGCTATTAGCTTCTACACATGATATATATGTGCTAATTTTTTCTTTTTAGACATTTTGAACCCTCAATATTAGTATTAGTGCTGACACATTTTTGTACTGTTTTTGTACAAGTAATAATCATATTTGGAGGAATTGAGGTCTAAGTTGTCAGCTACCATTAATCCAAGCATGCTGATAAAGAGAAGCTTGGTCATTTGGAAAGAGGTCAGAGTAGAGCTCCTAATCTAAAGGAGCCAGCTGAGGTGCTTCAACATCTGACCAGGATGCCTACTGTGCAGCTCCTAGGTGAGGTTTTGTCACAGCAGCGTAAGACCATGGAGCAGATTCACAACAAGCTTAAGAGATTACATCTCTCGGCTGGATTTGGAAAGTCTTGGTGACCCTCAGAAGAGAAGAGGGATAGAGGTGGACTATCAATCCAAATATCAATAGTATCGATACTATTGCTGGTATTGAACTGATACTAGTTCAATAGGATCGATAATTTGTTTCTATCCTCTAAGTTCAGTCCACTGATTTGTGTTAAATAAATATTTTTTTTAATTACTTGTAATTGGATCAGTACCAAAACTTGCAGTGTTGCACAGCACGACTGGGGGAGTGGGCAGGGAGCCGCAGATCCAGATACGTGGCAGAAAGTATGGATAGTCCCAAGAAACAGATAATATAAATGATAATATAAAAAAAAATTACAAAATAAACCTGAAACTTACTGGATGGTCTGGACCACACAGCAAGTTATATTATGTGTCATAAAATTCCATCAAAAAGTGTCGATGTGCAGTTTAGTGACTTGGATTATCAAAGATGAAGCCTAACAGTCACTAACTGGCTGCAGGCTTACACCTGCATAGTCTATGAAAACCGCTGTTCTCTTAACTTTAAATCTTCTCAGTTTTCAAATGGTTGAGCTTCGAGAAAATTCACTATACACCACTGCACAGCTGTTTTAACCAAAATCAAGTGGCCCCTCTGGGAGGACATTCATGTTTGGCATAGAAGTGTCTGATTTCAGTCACTAACAGTCTGACACTTTTTCCCCACATAGTGAATTTTCATTCTAATGCATGAAAGCAACTTTCAAACATGTTAAAGGAACAGAGGAAATCCAGTGTGCTTCCAGTGTGATCAGGACCTTGGTGCAGTTTCAGCCTCTGCTGACCTTTAGAGGTGATGAATCTGCCGGTAATTGAATCCTTGAATAGACAAAGGACACCATTATCTTGATAACACACAGCACCACAGCAGAAGATTGTCCTCCCTGCTGTCGGCTGTTGCTGTTCCCTAACTGGCTGATAGAGGTGAAGCAGGGGATGTTTTGTCATTGAACGCCTCGTCTGGACAAAACTGACATTCAGCGATGACGTTGCTAAAAAGTGCACAGAAGAAGTCTAGAAAATATCAGAAAATTACAGTTATCGTCCATAATTAAGCGCTTTAGCAGATTCTTTTTGCAAATAAATAATGTGTAGGTTAGCGTCATAATAGGAAGGAACAGAACTGACTCATCTTGAAGAGTCTATAATTATAATGTACAAGATCTCATTTTATATTTCCATAAAAGAAGCAGAAAAATCTCACGTGATAGATATATGTATGGTTTTTTTGGCCTATTTTTCTTCTTGTTGGAGAAACTGGAGGTTAAACAGTTGGCGGATGAGCTCAGCGTCACTCCTGCAGATAAAGATGTCATATGTACAGGGTGTGTGTGAGTGTGTGCGTGTGGGGGGGGGGGGGTCGTGATGTAGTAGGTGCCTAGTTTCTTGCTCTAACAGCCATATCATCCATGTAGTCATGGTTGTTGGCCCTCGGTTAGTCTAACAGGAGTTATGATGCTGCCACTGCAACGAGAATCACGCGGGCTGATGGACAGATCAAGATGCCCGGCGCCACTCACCTCTCCTAAATGCAGTCAAGTGTGAAATTGATTTTGCCGTCATTACCTCCCCGTTGGTCTCTGCTCTCATGCTCTCCCCATTCCTCTCTGTTTGCCACAACAGGCTACAAAATGCATCTCCTCATAAAAAAACAACAATAAGAACCCCCACAGACCATCCATGTACCAACGAGGAGCCAGTCAGCAACAGATTGATGGTCAGTGTAAATATGCTGTATCTCTGCGCTTCTAAATGTGTGCATGATTGATGGAGCAGCCGATGCCAGGTTGTGGATTTTCTGTTGTTGTTGGTTTATCTTTTTTCCCATAAACGAGCAGTGCTAGACAACAGTCGAACAAGCTCGCTTTGCCCCTTTCAGAGTTTACTCGTAGTGTTTGTGGAAAGTGTGAGCACTCCCAAATGATCATCATCAGGCTTCCTGAAAAACCACACAGTGCAGTTTAACTGGGCAAAAAAGTATATTTATTGTCACTTCAGAGCACTTTTGAGGTAAAACATGGCGTCACGCTCCCTCTAGTGGCTCAACTGAACCCACTTTTATTTCCTACACAAACTCACAGAGCATGAGGCAGCTCTGTGCTTACTGAGTTAGTAAGTTACAGTAATGAGCAGAGTGATGAGACGCTTTTCACGAATGTGGACACTTTAACTCCTCGCAGAAATCAAATGAAAGATTGGCTCTGTCCCCATACGTTTCCAATTTTTTTGACTGTTGCAGATCATTTTCAAAATAAATGTACTACTTGCATCCTTTACTGATATTCTACAGAATAAAACTATAAATGTATTTAACAAAAAAATGCAATAGTTCAAAGGTCACATGTGTGGTATGTAATAACATAGACTGTATGATGTTATTAGGTTGACATTGATGCACTGTTATTGTAGCTGGTTTCACTTATTTTCTTGCACTTTTAAAGATTTCTCTTATCTGTAACTTTTTGACTGACCTCTCAGGTATTGATTTAAATTAAACAGTGATAGGAATTAAGATTTGCCGATAATATAACCTTGAAACGTGAAAGGGCTCAGAATGAAAGGGTTTGAGTCATTAGTAACTGTGCTGTACTGTAACACCCCCTAATAAATAACTGTAGTGAAGTGAAAATCACAATATTCATTTGATAAAAGGTAGCAGAAAGTGGAAACTTGTAAGAACCTTTAATTCCTCCTCACATATTCCAATCATATGGAAATGAACATGTCTGCAGCTCACCTTTAAGGCTGTTTATTGTGAGTCCTCTTTAATGCAGTAACCTGGGAATTAAAGCGCACGTCAAAAAGCGTCCTTTTTTCATGTTGAATCTCTGTCTTATTTGCATCAACATGAAATATTATTGTATAAAAGTTTTACAGTCTTTTGGGTTCATTTGAACGAGTTCATGAAGGACCGTGCACTCACACATTAAAGTAAGAGACCTGGACATGTAATAGGTTGTGTCTAATTCCTGACATGATCCACTAGAGGGAGCAGCGTGCCATGATTTTCTTCACTTCAGAACACAGATGGTACTTTTAGATGGGCCGAGGTGCAGCCTGGACAAAGAGGGTGATTTGGTTTTGCTTTAGTGTCTAATTTCTGTGATTCTAATGGGAGAGATGTACTGATAGCATTTCACTGTGCTCAGCAGAAGCCACACTCTGAGAGTGGTTTGATTCCACCAGCCTAATCATTTATTTCATTTCATGAGCCACTCTCTAGAGATTTGCATAATAACAATGAAGGTCTGCCCTCCGTGTTATTATTCTTATCACTCATCTGTCGTCGTAGATGAGAATCCTTCAAATCCTGCAGTCAAGGGGAGGCAGCGATTCAGGGTGGGCATCTCGGGTTGTTTGATGTAAATAGAATACCTTTGCAACCGGAAAACAACTGACTGACTTGTTAAGTCCTGAATTTGGGTATATGTCTCAGGTTATTGGGTCAACCCAAAAATAATGCCACAAGTACGTCACAACATCAGTATCTCCATTCGTTGGATGGATTTCAACTACAGATTGTGCACTGATAGAAATGTGCGTTGTTTTGTTGGGTGTGAAGATTATTCATCATAATCTTTTCTCATATTCCTTTGAGCACGCTGCTCATGCAGCCTGTGTTTCATTCGTAATAAGGTCTCACTTAACCCAGTTTCTGGACTACCACAGGCCAAGATAATTAACATGTAGGCCCTTGGTAGTTAATAGGATAATACATTCTCATTTGTATTATACTTTCTAGCACCCGTGCGAGTCATTTGGGCGGATATTAATCTTCCCGGTGGAGAAGGACAGCATGATTCCAACTGTTTGGTGTGTCACAACACAGAAAATGAAAAAGCCTAAAAAATCCACCTCTAATCTGCTGGTGCTGTATGCACCCACAGGTCTCAGTGATGTGGAACAATGATTTCTAAATATTATTTATGGTAATACTCAATAACAGAAGTACCAATTACAGCAATATTTAGACCGTTATATAAGCCACAAACAAAAGCAATAATGCATAGAACAAGGCATATATTCTATACACTACCTTAACACGGCTTCCTGCTGCACCAAAGGACTCGTAATTTTCTACAACGCCCTCCCATTGTGTAAGAATTTAGCACTTTAATCAGTCAAGCTCATAATTAAGACTAACGGACCCGTATTGTGTTTATATTTGATCAAAATTTCAGTCGCACTGGATGAGATGAGTGAAACAGGCTTGTGAAACTGTGTGTATTGTGTAATAGTGAAGCCACCGTGAGTTTATCTAAATGGTAACAACGTACTGCGGTACTGTACATTACTGTACTCCAACTTGAAGTGTTTGTCATCCTGTCAGGTTGTTACAGTCAATATGCTGATAAAATATTTTTTGAACTAACGTTTCATTTACCAGTCCTTATGCAATGCACTGTTTTGGACAAACACGATTAAACATGTTAGAGAAATACTCACTGCATGTGGCAGCTTTATTTGAGGAACTGGCGATGAAAGCGTGTCGCGTGTGTGATGCAAAAAGGAGACAAAGACCATAAAAAGTGTAAGTCTTTGTACTGGTAGACTATTACAGGGTGCATCACATACTAATAACCTCACTGTCTTTTACCTCTGTCTGGTCTCCTCCAGCTCCCGAGGGAAACATCTGGCTCTCAGGTCTATGTTTTCTCCAGTTTCTTAGTGATTCACGGGGAATTACGATCAGTGAATGAATTAAAAGGAGAGAATAATTCAGTCAGGAAAAACTCTGTTATGTTTGTCAGGACTTGAAATAGAACCTAACCGATATTTAAGACTGATACTGATATTTGTTGATTATTTTTTCTTTCCAACACACAAAACATAAACAGGTTTCCATAACCCGCCCGACTCTCCTTGGAGCAGATAGTTGTTTTTTGTGGTGTTCCTAACTGACATGCTGACAACCAGGAAGTTGCCGTGCCCTCTGCTGGACACACTACTTAGCATCAACACTTGAAACATGGTTAGAGTGTATTTTTTCTTGTTATTCTTTGTTATTTTCATTTATTGGCTGTTATATATCAGAAAATACATAATACAGGCCAATAACATCGGTCCACAGATACATCAGTTGAGCTGTAGTGTGAAAACAGCCTTCTGCTGCACGTGGAAAAACATCATGAGCAGGTACAAATTAAAATTTGCCTCCCAGGCACCTAAAATCTGACAGGTTGCTTTTCCTCTCCTCGCCATGCTATGTATGTGGTCAATGGTAGCATCTCTAACTACATAAAATGTGATTAGGTTAAATGGCGATGTCCATCTTGGCAACTGTATCCAAGACTGCAGGGCAACATGAAGGCTTCCACAAACTGCTTTTATGTATTTTTAATGGATTAATTTTAAGTTTATGAGAATGCATCACTTTGTTGGACTATTGTTGGAAGGTGTAATGTACACACTAACCAGTGTATAAGTACCATGTTCTTTTTCTCTGTTAAATAACAAAACACTGACTGACTGACCATTCAGAGTGTTTTCTGAGCTAGACTACATTATAGATAAGCTAGCTGCATTTAGCTAAAAACATGCATGCTAGATAGAGGGATAAAGTGATAAGCTTTCATGTAATTGTAGGTTTTAACTAAGGCTGGAAATGCATCTTTTTGATTAGCATTAGCATGAAAAAAGCCACTAATTCTATGGCCTTTCTCTGCTTTGCTAAGTAGCTGTTAACTTCATTTACAGACAACTTCAGTTTCTTAAACGAGTCTGTTAATGGTGAAATACTATGAGGTTTAATTTATTGAGCTCCGGCAGCATTGTCAACAAGTATTTTTTCCTTATTGAAAAAAGTAACAGCTCATAGAAATGTGAGTGCGGATTACCTGATATTTCTCACAGGCTTGTATTTGATAAAAGTCCAACATCAAAGATGCCTAAACCTACATGAGTTGCCACATATCCAGTAATCCACACATCTGTTGCCTTTGTGTCAGGTGGAAGCAACACACAAAATCCCTTATGCATTAAGATAAAGAACAAAACTGAAAATAGATTTGAAAAATGTCACCATAAGATGCAGAGATAAAAAGACAAATCCTTCCATGTGTCCATGCTGGGACAGCAGCAGCTGGTGAGTTGCTTTGCAAGTTTCATGTCACAGCCCTTGATATGCAAAGCCGATGACTACTGTTGACAAGACACCAAGAGAAACTGCATAATGAGAACACTTACTAACTTTATTATCATTCTCCTGTCAGATAAATAATGGTAATTGTTAGATCTGAGGCATAAAAGAAACTGTAAATGTACTCTGAATGCAGAAACCCCCCAAAAACAAAACAAAAAAACATAAAACCTATCTATAATTACAGATAGTTGAACATGATCTAACAGTCCAGCAAAGAGCTGGCGCAGGATTTGAGAGATGCATCTGGCCCTCAGTTGATCCATTTCCTGTTTTCTGAAGCCCCATCAGAAATGGTCTGAGGTATGCCAAATTACACAAGAGCTGGAGTCAAAACAGCTCTTATTGGGTGTTGAATCCAAATTTGAAATTTTTGGCTCAAATTGCCAACAATATGTACAGAGGAGGCCAGGAGAGCGGTACAACAGTGAGTGTCTGCAGCCACCGGTAAGACATAGTTGAACTCAAACACGACAACAGGATCCGGTTACTCTGAAACCAGTACATGAAACGAGACTAAGAAATCCAGCAGCCTAACAAATCACGTGAAAATGAGCAGGAATACAAAAATTAAACCCCAGCAGAGACCCAAACTCAGAAACTCTTACCAGAAACTAAATAGTACAAAATCCCAGCATCATGATTAAATGGGCTTCAAACAAATGGTGTTGCCCAGTGTATATTGGATATGTAAATCTGAAACAAAGTCAACGTTTTAAGATGAAAATGTTTCAGTGTTCTGTCTCCAGCTTGATCTCTGTTGCCTTAAGTAGCAAAAAAACCTCTTGTTGACATGAAACAGCTTTTTTACAGCACAGCTAAGCAAGTCCTAAAGAAGCATTTTCATTTGTTTTAAGAAATGGCCACAAAGGAAGTCTGGGGAGAAACTTTGGTTTAGATTTTTCTCTTTAATTACTGATTTTGCAATTATGATGGGATGTAGATGGAATATTGGAGGTTTAACGGGTTCACCTGGATAATGTCTGGACTGTAGCAGCAAGCTGAGAGCCAATGCAGTACACCTCAGTACAGATGGAGTGGTACGGCAACAGAAACAGACATATACATGGGTCTCATGAAGGCATCTTTCTCTGTTTGTGGGGACTCCTGATGGGGCTGCCACCATTTCCTCCTAGATCCTTGGCTGCCACAATTAACCACAGTCTTTTTATCCAGACCTGTTCTTCCACCCACTCGCTGTCAGATGCTCCAGCAGTAGCGGTGTTCAGGCTCTCATCTTCTTTCCTTTCTTGTGCCTTCCTGCACTCTGACCCAGATCTCTTGGTGCATGGGGTATTTTATGTGTACAAGCCATCTGTTTTTAAGCTCATAGGATTCTAGTCTGTCTGCCTGGTTTTACTCAAGTGTCTTGAGTATAGCTTGGGTTGGGTTTATAAAGGTCCACCTCTGGGTGGGCTTGCTGACCTGCTGCTCATCAACAACCAGTCTCTGCCGGACTGCCTGCCTCTCCAGATTGTTAACCAGACTCCTCTGTGGCTGTCCTGTGGTTTTGCATATTCTTTCTGCTAAACTTATTGTTTCCCGGCTTTA
Organism: Astatotilapia calliptera; assembly: GCF_964374335.1. Taxonomy (NCBI): domain Eukaryota; kingdom Metazoa; phylum Chordata; class Actinopteri; order Cichliformes; family Cichlidae; genus Astatotilapia; species Astatotilapia calliptera. The sequence goes on from NC_137423.1 coordinate 21,606,507, forward strand.
CAGCGCTTCAAGTGCCTTCTCAGTTCAACTTACCTGTTTCTGCTGAACTGGTCTTATCCTCCCTGGCAATCCTCCCACAGTTTTGGACGCTTATCACTGACCTGCCCAAAATATCATATCAACACGTACTGTCCACTTACCAGCACTCGTATCTTTTCAGCTAGTCACACCAAATATACTCCTTCATTTCTTTTAACTTCATACTATTTTAATACCTCAGTATAAATCTATCCACCTACAGGTCCCACATGTAAAAACGTTCCTTTTTGTGTCTGTTTCTCCACTGCACCGTGACGCTGGGATGTTCTTCGGCGTGTGACAGTAGAAAGCAGGTGCGAGAGCCCACGCTTTATCTCGTTGCTGTTTGTACACCAGCTCAGTGGTTAAATTTAGCCACGGTTAAAAAAAGACAATTACAGCAACTCTGGAGCTGAAGATGCAATATGACCAGCAAAACACAGAGGGCCGTTGAATTGCACTCAGTTTAGTTTCCCTGGTAACCTCAGGGAAATTAGCAGCAGTGTGAGCAGAAAACTTGTGCCACATAAATAACACTGTCAAGGTCATGAAGCTGGCCTTTTAATTTTTATAAGTTAAGCATGCCTGTGATTCAGATGCTGAATTATATAATAGAGAAGGGAAAAAATCAGACCCACTGATACAGCATGAACTCAAGCTGAACTTTTATTTGTCTCCATCTCTGGTTGTCTGGAGTGTGTTGCTGAGTTGTTTCTGCACCGCACATGTCAGTCAAACACCAAAGTGTGTTGAGGCCATTACATCCCTGCTCCTGCTCCTCTGTCCATTCATTCTGACTTTCCTTTCAGTCTTGTGGAGTCTGCAAGTGCAATTATTACTATTTTTGATTAATCATAACCATTCCTAAACCTGGTGATTTGTTCTCCTTTAGAGATCTTTTAATATGCCATTCCAACAGTAAAGATACTGACTTGTCACCCACACTTGTAACAAATAAAATCGCCAATGCCTACATCCCATTTCGGTGTATTATTGCAACGACCCTGTTGGAAGCCAAAAGGACTGAAATGCAGCAGATGAAACAACATCTGTGCATTTATTCTGCCTGTTACAGAATCGAAAAATATGCTAACCCCTAGAAGCAAACAAAAAGGTAACAATGTGACAAAGAGAAAGACTGTGGACACGGAGGGCAGAAAGTAGAACAAGACAAAGGTGGAGACAATAAAGGCCGAGCAGACAATCACAAAGAAAGGAACCCATACAGGCAAAAAAATAAGAGACAGAATAGGAAGTAAGACAAAGACAGAAAATCAAGGCACAGGAGACATAGAAGGAAGAATAAAGAACCAAATAAACAGGAAGTGGAAACAAGAAAGAACAAATACATACAGGGAAAGTCAAAGAATCACTGGGGACACTAAAGACTTTCACAACACATATTTGTGGAAGTCATGAGTGAATGAAGTAGATTTAAGTGGATTTAAAGAAAGTTGTTGATGGTCACCAAGATGGAAAATGCTGCAAAACTCAATCAAAACTCATCAATCCACAGACGGACAGATTATGCTTTACATCACTGCTAAGCTCCTCAGGAGTGGCCAATCGCCCAAAATAGGCCTAATGGCTCTGACTGTGGTCGGTGCTGTTGGGTTTAAGACACAAGTGTGTATATAATATAGTTTTAGTTTTTACCACCAGTTTAATGATGCATTAGTAAAGAAGCTCAGAGATTCATAGATCATACAAAGTAAAGTGTTAACACAGTTTGAAAAGATGAGACTTTGTGGTAAAAACAAAGAAAAACAAAGAAGAAAGCTCCATGATCTCCATGCTTCTTGTCCTCCTGTACCAGTGCTGATGTATCAGGAGCATACTGCAGTGAGTACTTGTGCCTCAGCTTTAGTAGAGTGTTGTGGTGACGTCACTGTCTGCGCACAACACGACCGATGTGGTGAGTATAGCGGCGAGTAAGTGAGTGGTGTGTATCTGAGTTGTAACAGATGAAACCAGAGTTAAAGGCTTGTCTCAGAGTGGCTGTTATTACTGTTCCTGAGCGCCAATCAGGACGATCCTGAGAAACAATGGTTACAAAGATGAAGCCAGTGCAGCTTGTAAAAGATCAGGTCAGAAATAGTTTTAGTTGATGAGGCCAAAGTAAAGTGTTTTGGTGTAGATGTCCAGTGTTCTGTTTGGCTAAAAACAAAAACCCTACTTCAGGTATAACAACCTTATCCCATCTGTGAAACATGGTGGTGGTAGAATCATGGTTTGGGTCTGAGCTGCTGATTCTCTACAATGACAACTTGCTATCATTAATGGAACCGTTATTTCTAATTGATATGAGGAATTTTGATATGAAAACATTTGGACATTTGTCCTTGATCTGAATCCCAAGAGACGGTGGGTATAAGGGCAACACCTCAAACCATACAAGCTCCTCTACCAAGGAATGGTTATAGGAGGATAAAGGTAAAGGTTTGGCCTTAAAGTGGTGGAATGGCCCGAAGAATGCAATTCATGCAAAAACATGAGTACTGAGGAAGTTACCTATAGCTGCAGTTATTGCTGCGCAGTGACATCACACCAGACATTCAAAGTAAAGGTTCAGATACTTTTGCCCTTAACAGGTAAAATGATAAAAGTTGGATGATGTTTAAGATCATTCTTCACCATTAATTTAAAAGGGTTCAAAAACTCCCAAGCACCTCTGTAATTATAGGATAATACCTGTTATTGGTGTTGCAGTATCGTGTGATTTAAAAAGCTTTAAAAAGGCTTTTATCCACACCCAATACATATCTTTGCATCTGTTTATTCCAATCACATCTGAAAACCCTCTAAGAGTCAGCTAATAAAAATAAATTTATGCTATTTGTGTAATTGTGGGGAGCACAAGGAAATCAGAGGAGGTCTGGAATAATTTCAGGCAGCTTGGCAGCTCCATGAACCCAAAACCGAAAAAGGCCTGTGAACCTTTTTTCAGCCAGTGAGCAATTTAAATGAAAGAGCTGTCATCTTGGAATGGGCGATCCGTTTTGTTTTAGTGCATCCATCATTTGCACATGAATGAATAACAAAGCCACAGTTATTAGTTCCACCTATATTTCCCACTCGGTTTGTTGTTTGCACCTCTCTTAGCATTTTATAAGCAGATACAATAACATTACACTATAAATATTACAGTTTTAGTTGACACGTTGAATCTAGGTCACCAGCAGCAAGCCGTGGATTGTAATTTAATTCGACTGAGCCTTAATTTACACACAATGAACGACAATGAACATGAGAGCTGTGTGTCAGCCGGTTTGGTATTTTCATGAGCAGCATGTGTGTGACAAAGGATTTCCAAGGGTGACCTATCACTTTAAGAGTGTCAGAGCTCCTCCATGGACTCCTCATCTTTTTTCTCTCACAACATCTTTCTTCTGCCATGTATGGCTTGTTGCCGAGGTAACAGGCCCAAGAATGGTTTAGCATTTCCAGCATTGCCTAGTGAATCGACTCGTGCTGACATGAAACTGACAACGGCACAGTCGACGACAGGCTCAGGTATTTTCTTCCCAAAATGTCACTGGAGTCAACAGCCACCTGCTGTGCTGTGGTTCGCTCTCATGTAGGAATCATATGAAAAGCTGCGCGGTCTGATATCACGTTCAGCTGCTGTGTGTGTGATCACAAACGCAAGCAAAACCGAGCTGCGTGCGATGCTCTGACAGGGTAAAGCGTAAAATTCGATCCAGGTGATGGAGACATGTTTGCAAGCTGCTCCAGTCACTTTCTCAGGTGTGAGTTCCTGGATGTCTCCAGCAGAGTGTGTGTGTGCGTGTGTGTGCGTGTGTGTGTGTGTGTGTGTGTGGGTTTATATCTATACATGTGACTCATATCTCCTCATATAGCTTTTACAATTTATTCGAATGCATTTTACTTTTGGTTGGCAGAGAGCTAATATCAAAGACTTAAAATTCTGAGGGGAGATGCATCTATAAGCATCTCATAGCTGCTCTGACCGGTGGGAGGGGGCCCTCTTGTTAAAATGTTAAGCAGCAGAAGCACTTTTTTGTCACCTGCGTGTGTGTGTGTTTTCTTATTGACCAGATCATCATTGAGCTATTTCCCCGCTGACTGAAACCACATGAGTCAATTCCTTTGCTTGTCTCAAACTGCATTTGCATTGCTCCCTTGGCATTTGTGCTGTTTTCATGTAATCAGCGTACTGGAAGCAAGTAGCTTCTAACACAAAGGGTTAATAGGCAAGTCTGTGGTGCCAGCGAAAGAACAGATTGGAGTTACTCACCCCTCCATTAATCATGCTAATGATGAAATACTTTGCATATCTAGTCTTTCTCCCATCACAGTATTACCAGCACAAAACTGGCTTTTAACATCATTATGTAACACCCTGACTGAGGCAAATTTCAATGTTCACACGCAAGTGCCAACAAAACCCCGTGCAACAGGTTAAATAATTGTTTTATTTAAACCTTTGCTGCTACTTTTTAACCTGCGATTATTACCTTCCTCCACGTGGGCTCGATCAATATGCATTGTCACACCGAGTCCAATTGGGACACGCTCAGGACCGGCAGTGGGCTGGGTGATGCAACATCTTGCAATAAACATTGTGCTGTAAGAGTATGTAACCCAGCGGCTAGCAGCGCAAGCAAAACCCAAGTTCAGAGGAAAAAAAAGGAACATACGCACAGGCATGCACGCAGATTTGATTAGAATAAAAGACAAGAATTTGTTTATTTTGTCCTCGACGCCCTCGATTGTCCTCGCTTCCCGTTTCCTTCCCTCTCACTTAAGTTGGACTTGACTAAGGGCCCAGGGGTCACCGTTACTGAGATGACCCACCTCATTGATCACATGGCAAGAATTAATTAAAGGGGAGATCAATGGGACATCCTTCTAGTTTGAAGTATAGCAGAGGGAGTCTGCTTGATAATGGTCAGACCCCTGAGGACTCAGTGTGTGTGTGTGTGTGCTGCTTCTTAAATGAGAGTATGTGCTGGGTTATCACTCACCAGCTCTTGTTAATGGCCCTTTTTTTCCAACCTGTCTAAGCATGTGTAACTAATACCTAGTTCACACAAATTGTTTACGCTGCAAAAACACAAACTCGGAGCTTCTGTGCCTCTTAAAATGCTTCTTATTAGGAATTTACAGACAATCTGAGTGCAAAGGATTCATAGCTGGATTAACCTTTTAGTTCATCACTTACACAGATAATACAGTAAAGCCTATAATTGCCTTCTCAGTTGTGACATTTCCCCTCTTGGTTACTTGGTTGCTTCTTCTGTTGGTCACGTTAAATTATCATATTTTCAGGTAGTTTTTTGTGTGATTTCTTTTTCTTCACAGGCTTCTTGCATTTAGAGGTAGTTATGCAAAAGAAAAAGAGTGTAGTGAGAAAATGCCTGCCGCTTTCGCTGCAGCATGTGTGGTACTGAAAGAACAGCTCCCAAAGGCTGATGGTTGTAAAGGATGTTGCAAAAGTGCGAGATTTAGTGGTGGTTTTTATCTTCATGTGCTTGGTTAGTGAGCGTCTCACTTCAAGTATGCTTGAGAAAAATTGAATGATTGATGAAAATTCTGGCAATTTTTTTAGGTCACAAAACACAAAACTCACTGACACACTCTTGTGTTGGCTTCATTTTTCCAATCCACAACTTGCCTCTTAAGCCAACATTGGTTGCCCCTCCTAAACAAAAAGTTTAAACAGCAGGTGGGTGGGGCATCTCACAGCCAGGGCTCACTAAGGATAACTGCTCTGAGTGACATAAAAGAGAGCTAGGAGTAGGGAAAAAATCTGAAAGTGGGTGTTTAAAGCAGCCTGAAGTCTGAGATTTTGGCTCTCAAGGATGTCACTGGCCAGGTTAAAATGAGCACCCACTGTATCAAGATACAATGATTGAGCTCCATAATAGGTAGAGTAAAGATATAGGCAGATATAGCTTTGATACCATATGCTATCACTCTCTATAATACAATACATCTGCCTGGCAGAATGTCATCTGTCTGACAATAAGAATTTATGTAATCATTTTTATTTATTTATTTATTACAACATCATTTCAACTGCTGTGATAAAATAATTACCCAGATAAAACATAAATAAAATAGGTCTTATCTTTCTACATATGTCTTAAAATAAGGGATTTTTTTCTTTTCCCAGTCCTTTTTATGTGCTTTGCTCCATTTCTCATCTTGTTTCCTCAACACCTGATGTGGGCCGATATCACCCAGCTGCTATATTACATCAAGCAGGTGTCCACCTGAGATGAGCTGCTCCATAATACCTGAGGCAGACGGTGTCTATCTTCAAAAGGTTGTAAGTACCATATCTGTAAAGGCAGGAGTCTACAGCTGATTGGGCCAAAGCTGCAAACCGTACAAAGGTGCCCCCAAGACTATCCAACACATAGTAGCAGGCTGTAAGTTTTGAGCTGGAACTGCGTGCACTGAGAGACACAACCAAGTAGGGATGGGTATCGTTTAGGTTTTATCCGATACCGGTGCCAAACTGGTTCTTTTGAAACGGTGCTTAAACGGTGCTCGAACCGGTGCTTAAAGAATGCAGAACACAGGCTTTGTCCAAAAACCTCTCATGTTCAGCTGTTTTTTTGTAAAAGGATAACAATGTTAGCCTTTTCTGCAGCTATGGGGCATATATGGCATCACTCTTGGCTGGAAGCAGTGCTTAAACAATGGAAAAAACACAAACTTTGTCCAAAAACCTCATGTTTAACTGTTTTCCACTTTTTCTTTGGTCATTTTAGCCTTTTTGGCCAGGGTGAAGGGAGTATCTGCCATCAAACAAGAAGACAGCCGCATGTAGCTATGATGATGTTTGCTAGTTCACCTTACATGCATTAATGTAATAACGTGGTTAGCCTACTCAACGTAAATTACACATGAACAACATTAAGCTACTCACGCAGAGAAGAACGGCTGCTGCTGCCATCATCATCTGTCATCATTTCTGCTACACTAGCAGGGCTAGGGGCCAGGACTCTATTCTTCGGGTTTTTGGGGGATGTTGCTAACTCCGGGTCCAATAACAGGCACCACACCCGCAGTAGATGTGCACGGTGTGAGGTCTCGCAGCAAGCTATCAAATACGGCACATTTCTCGGCTTTTAAAAAAAACGTTATGCGTTGCCACGTGTTTCATCGGATTCGAGGTGTTACCTCCTTTGCACAGTATCACAGTATCAGCTTAAAGCACTTGTTGCTGCTGAGTTTGTATATTTTGCTGTGAAGTACAACCAGACTTTTGACCACTTTGCCTTGGGCATTTTTAATCTGTAGCTCTGCTCTAAAAGAACGTACGTACCTGGATCCGCCTACTATCCTCGGAAACGTAAAATGATTGTCTAGAATCTAAAGTGTATCACAGCTCAGGAAAAAAAAAGCACCGAAATAAAGCACCGAAATGTGCGCTGCTTTTCGGTCTGGTTACTACCGTTTATGTCAGATCTACCGGTACCCATCCCTACAACCAAGTGACTGAGACAGTACACAGATACATCTGTGCCATATGTGGACTAGAAGTCCTCAAGTCCCGATGGGAGACACCATCAAAGGTGGCTGAGAACAACAGTGCAAAGGTCCCGTGGGACTTCAAGTTCCAGACAGACAAGCAGCTGCTGGCCATCCAACCAGACATAGTGGTAGCTGAAAAGGAGCAATTGTGCTAGATTCGACATTGCCTGTGGATGGTAACATCAGGAAGATGGAGCATGATAAAACAGAGAAGTACCAGAGTACCAGGGGCTGAAAGAACAACTGGAGCACATGTGGAAAGTCCAGATTGGTTCCAGGAGCACACACACACACACACACACACACACACACACACACACACACACACACACACACACACACACACACACAATAACACGTTCACCAAAAAAATGTACCTCAAATAAAATGATCAACTAGATAAAGATTTTTTAAAAGAAAAAATGCATTTTCAATAACAAGAATTCCACGAAGCTGTACTCGTAATCACCGCCGTGTATTTGACTGTGAGTGGAGACAGCATCCTCACATTCCAAGGTCTAGGCTGCAGGAAGGAGGCTCAGTGCATACAAAACCGCCTTTAGGACCCAGCGTGTCTCCTTCGCAGCCTTTGTAGTTTTCTGTAGAGATGAGGGAGACTGAGATGTGCTTCTTGCTTATCACGATTCACATCGAGGCTCTAACAGCTGAGGAGGATGCTGAACAAGGAGATTTGAAGCCCGGATCAGCTCTGACTGCTGCTGGTTTACATTTCACTTCATTTAATTAATTTATTTATTTATTTATTTGTTTATTAGAGACCTTTCCTCTCACTGACATTATTTTCTATTTAGCCATTATATTTTTTGGTATTAAATCCTGAGACACTGAAAGTATTTCAGGCGCATTCCTGCTGCTGGCTGGGACTATGATTTATCGGCGCTTGCAGCTTGGCTCTCATGACAGACTCGCTCTCACTGGGTCTCTTTCAGACGGAAGAGAGCGGTGAATTGTCTTTAACTTTCTTGAGCATCTTCGACGAATTCAGCTGCAGCGGGTACTTTTTGCACTTGAGGTGAGTTCCCTTGCATTCGCCCTCACGCACAAAACAAACGCTTATTTTCATACTGTCATTCAGGCTCGGAGAAGAACGCGTGGGAGAGAAGATGCATCCATCTAACCTTCTTCCACGTTTCATCTAATCACATTTTAGTGATTATTTCCGCTTTTTTAAAAAAAAAAAAAATCGATTGTATTATCAAAATGGCTCAAATCGGTGCTTCATATTTTTGGTAACAGTAATGTTCAGTGAGTGAAGGAGTGAGACGCGTCAGTGAATACTAATTACTGTCAGTTGCCCATCCACCCTCCCTGTGTTTATTATTTATTTATTTTTAATTGATTTACGGCGCTCTGAAGGGAATCCCCGGAAATCAGTGTCATAAAATCTGACTGTATGGAACACATACAGGCTGTAAATCCACTGGCATGTCAAGCCTGTTAATGCGAGGCTCCATTCATTGCAGCGGCTGTCCTGTGTGTAGGTGTGGAAGCAGCCATGTGGAGCAGAGAGAGCGCTCCTTTACTCCTCGTCTGCCTGCTGGCTCTCACAGCCCTCTGGAAAACCAGGTGAGTGTTTTGAATGAGAGACCCCTTGAAGTGAAGACATGCCAAGAATCACACACTTTGTCTCAGGGGGCCAGCTCTGCTTATCTCATGGGTTTTTGTTTGTTTGTTGGTGGTGGTGGTGGTGGTGGTGGCGGGGGGGGGGGGGGGGGGGGGGGGGGGGGGGGGTTGGTGTATAAGTAAAAGGCTCATCATTTCGATTGTATTTGAGTAATCCTCTGTTATTTCTTATGACTGGGCTAAACAATGCACAGTTTGTGTGGTTATTAATTTCCATTTACAAATTCCCATAGACATCAATGTTTTGAAATGCATAAATAAATAGATGGCTTTAAATCTCTCCTGTATGCTCTGCGCCCTGCTGCTGTGTGAGGACGCCTCACACTAGGCGCTCAGGTGTGAAGGTGTGTTTATGATATTTGCCCGAGTGACAGATCAGGTCAGTCAGGCGCTTACAAAGAGGCAGCCAGCGTCAGGAGCAGGAGGGGCGATTCAAATAAGGCCACGGATTTCCCCTCCAGGCTTCAGGATGCCACTGATACACTGATACTGAAAACTGGACTTCGTCATCTATCTCATCAGCGCCTTTATGTTTTCAAGACATTTTTCCACGTCCAGACTGCAGATAGTAGGACTAACAGGGTGAACAACAAATTGTTTGGATACATCAGTTGTTACATTTTAGCTAATTATTGTTATTGTGTTGTTTTGTGCCAAGAGAACTTGGAAATCTCTCATTGTGAAACACTCTTTAAAATCGTTTCATCTCTTTTTTTAAAATTTGGATTTTAACCAGCCAAAACCAATGTGACACAAGTAAATGTAAACATCTTTAGCACTCAGTGAGGTCAATATGGATGTTTGAGCGATTTAATCTGTGTCATTTTACTTTCATTTCTAGTTGCAAGGTCCTGATTTTATTTATGTGCTGTGATTTGATTGTCACACCATGGTTGCTCATTGGAAAGATTAAAACTGACTCATTTTTAATATGATTAGTAACATCTGGACTTTTCTTACTACAAGAAAAAAAAATCTGCGGAGCATATTAATCTGAGGCTGTTGTTGATGTTTATTTTCAGCACTGTCATTGTCAGTTTGATGTGCTGACAAAGGAAAAAATGTGCTAAAGTTGTGTAGACCCAATCTGCAAAAAATGACATAAGCAAGCATATATATTAAACTTTTAAATGTTTTAGATCTGTCAGAAATCTATCAAAACCAGGTGTCGCTAGCAACAGCTGCAGCATTATAGTGCTATAGTAGTGATAAAACATTACATCACTGGCTGTAATCTCAGGTCAAGTATAAGGAGAAAACTAGCCTAGGAAGTGTTTTCCCTGGAGATTTTAAACAACAGCACAACATGACATTTTAGTTTAAGAATAACTAAAGAAATGTAATCTTGGAAGTTGTCAGGAGCTGCACAATGTTGTCTTATAAAACCGAAAAACTCCTGTCCTCTGGAGTGCAACAGGTGTGCGCTCCAGTGAATCTCGATGGAGTCAATATTTTTACTTTTGCACATCGCTGTCATGTACTGGGCTTTACGGCTTTACGCCACTAGGACCTGCTTTGCGGCAGGGGGCTGTCTATATCCAGTTCTATGTCTTAGCTGTCACACACGTTGTTGTGCTGTTATAACCCATGCTGGATACACGTTCAATAAAGCAGCGCTACAAGAAGCTACCGAGTGGTCATTCTACAATCGCCAGCTGCTCGAATCCCCTCCTTCCTAGCCTGCTTCTACTTATTGGTGTGTTTTTGCCTCAAGTGGTGAAACATGTTTGTTGAAGCTTGTTGAAGAAGATCTTTTTATGTGATAAATTCATCTTCACTCATGTGAGGCTGACACTTTGCTCTTCCTCTCAGACATGCCCCTGCTTGTCTCGCTGTTTTGCACTCTAGGGAGACTATAAGGATGGCATTGCTTTAGTAATGATAGCATTACTATAGAGAAAAACTACTCACAGCAGGCTTAACTGTAACATGGTGTTATAACCAGTGTTGGGACTGACGCGTTATTAAGTAACGCGTTACAGTAACTACGTTATTATTGTGGTAACGAGCATGGTAACTAGTTATTATGCCAAAACCAGGAACGCGTTACTCGTTACTGGGATTTAGATAGGCTCGTTATTCGTTACTTCGTGTGGTGGCTATCGCGGAGCTTCCACAGATTCAATAACATTAGCAAGTGGTGGAAGCCAGCAGGTGGATGAGAGAAAGGGAGGCAAGAGGAGAGACCCGAAGCGGCCCCTGGTCCGAGAGTGTCAGGTGAACTGAACTTCAGGTAAGAAGTTATGACCTGCAGTCATTCTGGGTCAGATATGAACCAAGTTTAGTTGGAGTTTATTTTCGTTGTGCTGACTTTTTCGTACTGCGTGCTAGCTAGCATGACGGAGTTTCTATACAGCTGGGTGGTGCTATGTTACTGATGTTGAACTTTATTTTGTTCATAAGGTTAATTATTAGAGTTGCCAACCGTCCCGTAAAAAACAGAATCGTCTCGTATTCAGAGAAAATATTACGCGTTTCGTATTGAGGTGAAAAGGAACAGTTTGTCCCGGACTTCAGCTACAATGAAAAAGACACAAAGCTGGAGTTATTCTGTCTTTACGCTGCACAGCTGCCTCTTCTTCTCTCCTGTTTCTGCTTCAATCGTAAAACTGATCAATGATCAGCTGATCGGCTTTTCTCTCTTGTTTATTTATCGCCCACTTTGCGCCAGAAAGAGGAAACCAGCGGATGTCGCGCTAAACAACTGCAGCACGTTTAAGCTTGATCAGCTGTTGTTAGAATTTATTTAATATTAATTTCTAGTATCAGCTGATGTTTGCTGGAGCCACAGCTGTAAATCTGCTGGTCATGATATCGGTTTGGTTATGTGGTGAGAGGGAAACATGAAGATGAAACCAGGAGATGTCCTTACTGAATCACCAGAGCTGTGATGGAGAAACAGGTTTACCTTTAAGGTGACATGAATGAGTTGAAGGGAAGTTATGAACTGTTTCTGAGAGACAAATAACACCAGGATCCTTTTCTAAGTAGCTGACAGCTGGTAACTGTGCAGGGGCGGGTCTAGCAAAGTGTTGCCAGGGGTCCATGTAGGGCATTAAAAGGGAGAGGGGGGCACAAGGAAATACTTTCTTATTCTCATTTAAAATGTCTCACTTTTAAAAAAATAATTATCTGAGTCTTACAACAAACAATTGATAGATTGATACATATATACCATCAGATCAGTGTACATCACTGTCACAACAGTGTTTATTTTCATTCAAAGGCTTTATGGTTTTTCCTATAATTGTGGGCCGGTCTCTAGTCAAAATGCCCGGGACGATTTTTTTGTCCCAGTCCAGCTCTGTATGCAGCTCATCTGCAGTCTGTTGTTACCTACATCTTCCTATTCAGAAGGCAGAATTTCCGAGTTCTGAGTACAATCGAAAGCACCACGACTGCAGTTTTTGTGTTGGATGTAAAAAGCGAGGATAGAATGGCTAGGATAGAATCAGGCGTGGGATTTCTCTCATGGAAGTGTGCACATTATTTTTTCCTTTCTACAGGGAGTGCAGAATTATTAGGCAAATGAGTATTTTGTCCACATCATCCTCTTCATGCATGTTGTCTTACTCCAAGCTGTATAGGCTCGAAAGCCTACTACCAATTAAGCATATTAGGTGATGTGCATCTCTGTAATGAGAAGGGGTGTGGTCTAATGACATCAACACCCTATATCAGGTGTGCATAATTATTAGGCAACGTCCTTTCCTTTGGCAAAATGGGTCAAAAGAAGGACTTGACAGGCTCAGAAAAGTCAAAAATAGTGAGATATCTTGCAGAGGGATGCAGCAGTCTCAAAATTGCAAAGCTTCTGAAGCGTGATCATCGAACAATCAAGCGTTTCATTCAAAATAGTCAACAGGGTCGCAAGAAGCGTGTGGAAAAACCAAGGCGCAAAATAACTGCCCATGAACTGAGAAAAGTCAAGCGTGCAGCTGCCAAGATGCCACTTGCCACCAGTTTGGCCATATTTCAGAGCTGCAACATCACTGGAGTGCCCAAGAGCACAAGGTGTGCAATACTCAGAGACATGGCCAAGGTAAGAAAGGCTGAAAGACGACCACCACTGAACAAGACACACAAGCTGAAACGTCAAGACTGGGCCAAGAAATATCTCAAGACAGATTTTTCTAAGGTTTTATGGACTGATGAAATGAGAGTGAGTCTTGATGGGCCAGATGGATGGGCCCGTGGCTGGATTGGTAAAGGGCAGAGAGCTCCAGTCCGACTCAGACGCCAGCAAGGTGGAGGTGGAGTACTGGTTTGGGCTGGTATCATCAAAGATGAGCTTGTGGGGCCTTTTCGGGTTGAGGATGGAGTCAAGCTCAACTCCCAGTCCTACTGCCAGTTTCTGGAAGACACCTTCTTCAAGCAGTGGTACAGGAAGAAGTCTGCATCCTTCAAGAAAAACATGATTTTCATGCAGGACAATGCTCCATCACACGCGTCCAAGTACTCCACAGCGTGGCTGGCAAGAAAGGGTATAAAAGAAGAAAAACTAATGACATGGCCTCCTTGTTCACCTGATCTGAACCCCATTGAGAACCTGTGGTCCATCATCAAATGTGAGATTTACAAGGAGGGAAAACAGTACACCTCTCTGAACAGTGTCTGGGAGGCTGTGGTTGCTGCTGCACGCAATGTTGATGGTGAACAGATCAAAACACTGACAGAATCCATGGATGGCAGGCTTTTGAGTGTCCTTGCAAAGAAAGGTGGCTATATTGGTCGCTGATTTGTTTTTGTTTTGTTTTTGAATGTCAGAAATGTATATTTGTGAATGTGGAGATGTTATATTGGTGTCACTGGTAAAAATAAATAATTGAAATAGGTATATATTTGATTTTTGTTAAGTTGCCTAATAATTCTGCACAGTAATAGTCACCTGCACACACAGATATCCCCCTAAAATAGCTAAAACTAAAAACAAACTAAAAACTACTTCCAAAAACATTCAGCTTTGATATTAATGAGTTTTTTGGGTTCATTGAGAACATGGTTGTTGTTCAATAATAAAATTATTCCTCAAAAATTGCCTAATAATTCTGCACTCCCTGTATTGGTAGGTGGCACAGTGCACTTGTGGCAAGTAAGCAAGCTAGAAGACTGGCACTCTTGCTGGGTATCCAGTTACGGAAGCAACACATTAACAAGAGAATTCTGAGTTAAACCAAAGTTACTTTCCCTAGTAACTAGTTACTCTGAAAGTAACGAGTAACTTGAAGTAACTGAGTTACTTTTGATAGAAGTAACTAGTAATGTAACTAAGTTACTAATTTAAAGTAACTTACCCAACACTGCTAACCCCACATAGTGTACAATACTAATGACATTAAAGGTGCTTTTCAGTATTCAGATTTGGAATATATTGGTTTCTAGAAAGAGAGCAACAAATAAAGCCATACACAATAATCCATAAACATATATAAGTAGAGCTTTGTTGCATTCATTGCATTTAACTGGACTCTTGCAGCAAATTAATCTACCTGCATTTGTGATATTATTTAGCAAATTTTATTAGGATTGTTCTGATTTGCCATTGAACTGCTTTTTTTGCACGCAGACTTGGCAGCCTTGTATATATCGTAAAGCAGGTTTATGTTGATGAAAGCCTTAAAGACAAACATCTCCCACTATATTCAATGCTAAGCATGTCTGCTGTCACCAACAAGCAAAGAAAATGTAAACATACTAAACTGCTGTTCTTGAATTAGCTGAGTCGGCTGTTTGTTTGTTTTTTTAACATTTATTTTTCTCAGTGTAACTATTGCTACCAGTAATGGTAGCCATTTTGCTGCTGTTTTATTATCTACCTCATTTCATTAAGTGGGAGATGCTGCTGCATTGTAGAAATGTACTGTTAGCCGTTGTCCTCAGGTTACATATCAAATATATATCGATATACATCAATATAAACATGTATCAAATATCAAACACTGCACTGTAAGCCCCAGTAGTGATTGTGTATCTATAGGTACGCTAGCAGGATGTTGTTAGCACAACATCTACAATCATCTGTGTTTATGGCTAAATTTGATACTTTGTTTAAGCTAAAATAGCTAGCTAATCAAACTGCTAGCAGGATAATGTTAGCACGTCTACAATCATCTGTGTTTATGGCTAAATTTGATACTTTTACTTAGTTAAGCTAAACTAGCAAGCTAATCAGACTGCTAGCAAGATAATGTTAGCACGAGTACAATCATCTATGTTTATTGCTCACTTTAATAATTTTTTTAAACTAATGGGTCAGTTAGTTGGTGTAGGTTTCCTCTACAGGCTAATTTAAATTTTTTATAATTTTTATGACTCCCCACCCAACAAAGCAAAAAAGAAAATCAGCATTTTGGTATACTCATATGATTGTGTTTCTTATGGCTTTAATACACAACCTAGAACATACTTGAGAATAACAAATCAAATATTTATATGCTATTTTGGCCTGTAACATAAATATGAAGGCTACATTAATCTAATGCTTTCAGTGAAGCTAATTAAAGGATTGTGGTTCAAACAGGAAAAAGAGCTAAAGATGGGGGAAAAAAATGATTAATATTGTTTATACTTTCCCAGCGACTGCTTAAAGTAAAATATGCCCATAACCTGAGGCGGTTATACCAGAGCTGTTGACAGTGGTGATTAAGTAGAGCTTTAATGTGGGACATTAACTGAATTTATTTACCATGAATCTCTGCTGTGATTTGCATAGTCAGTTGTGTTTTGACTCCCAGATCAGATGGCTGGAACTGGGTCATCCATGTGCATGAGAAACATGGTTACGTGTATATCTGTGTTGGTATGCAGTCTCTGCCAGCTACAATAAGCACTCCTGTGCTTTTCATAAATCAAGCTGCTGAGAAGAACTGAATCTAAAATGTAATCAGAGTACTGCTGAAGTGTCCCCTTGTTGTTTTCATGTCTCTGCTTACTAGATCGGTGAATGCAGATGCCACATCTGATTCCTTTAAAAACAACATCACTCTGTTCACACGCATCCTGGACAGCCTGCTGGATGGGTATGACAACCGTCTACGGCCTGGTCTTGGGGGTAAGCAGAAGAAGTGCAGACATACAGTTTATAGAATCTAAATGAACAAACGCTGTTACGAAACAGCACGTGTGTCTTTTTTGTTAACGGCTGACGGCTCATTTGAAGTGAGAACACTTCATTTAACATCAGCTTTTCTAGTACTGATAACCTTTGGCAGCAATCCCCTCGAGAATAAACTGACAAACACACTCTGTGCACAAAACATTTAGATTATATAATGCTTCCCTCCACTTCCTGGAAAGTAACAGCAGCCAAAGTGGCCACATTTAACCCTGCAGAGAGTTTTACTCTTGCTTGACTTTTTAGGGAAAAACCAAAGTGAGAATATTTGTGTAAAACATAAGGAAAGACACTGTATGTGTGGATAATGACACTGTGTAGCTGGTTTGTGCTGTCTTAGTGTTTTGTAGCTGCACTGCACAGTAGGAAGGTGGCTTGGAATTACATGGTATGGTTACATGTATAAATGGTTGATGTCCTCAGATGAGTAAATTAAAAAGTGTTAAAAATAAAATATTTAGATCAGAATATAAACACTTTTGGTGTATGCTCTGATGCTGGGGCCATTAAAAAGAGCTTCCTGAGAGCTCCCTTAAATGTTTGATAAATTTAAATTTTTAAAAGCATAACAGGCTTTTGGTATTTTTTACTTCACACTTTCTGCAGAAGGCAGCGTTTGGATTTTGTTGTTTGAAGAACCACATCGCCTCACGCACGCAGCAGCGCTCCACTCGTCATTCTCACATCTCCCGTTATCCTTCATGTTTGGGCATTTCCAGCTGGCCCCTCAGCCCAAAGCTGAGCTCCTCCCTCAGGATTTGGTGCCATTTGAAATTCAAATTCCTGGGGCCATCAGCCCAGCCCAGGAGCTACCATATGTGGAACAGACCTCCTTTAGCTTGGCAGCACTCAGCCTATTCAAATGGCCCTACAGTAACAGTCCTGCCAGCTTATTTACTGTGCAGAAAAAGCCCCAATGTATGAAGAAAGCTCAGGTATCTAGAAAATGCAGAAATATAGAATGTATCTTTGTGTTTTTGATATTTCACAAACGCTTGATACACCAAAACAGACTGATAGGATCGCGCCAGTAAAAACCTGATGCTTTTGGACCAACAGCTAGCAGTGAATAAGTGTCTGTGTAACACACAGACTCAGCGATCTGACGTAAAACACTTAAATAAAACATTAGAGCATAAATCAGAAACTTTTGAAGTGTGTTCCTCTACAGGAGCACAGCCTCGTAACGCTCACAGTGTAGTAGCACACTGTACCCATTAATGTACGGAGGAAACAAACAGCTACAGAAACGACATCCGATGTTTTCCACACGGCAGAAACATTAGATCTGTATGTCTCATCTGTGTGTGTGCGTTGGGGGAACACATCGTGTTAACGCTTCACTGGACTTTGGCTTATGACATATTTATAACAACTGAAAAAGAGCCTCCTCACAGCTGCACGAGCATGCTCACTCATACATACAGTAAACTCAGGGTCAAAGGGTGAGTGTTTTTGACAGTTCTCATGGTCTAAGCATAAGCATTCACAAAGAAAGAGAGAAAAAGGGAAAAGCAGCTTGAATGCCAGTGTCATCAAACATTCAGTCATTTATGTAGAGGCTAATTACACATGCAGAGTATAGTATAAAATCTATTTTCTCCCTGTAGCAGTTTAAATGTTTCACTATCCTCCATCATTAAAGATGCTTAGAATAGTTACAACTGTGGACATAACACGGACACAATGCAAATCAATGAATAACTACAGCCTGATAAACCAGGGAGGTATAGGTATGGTATTTTACAGTTTGTAGCAATGATTATATGATAAAGATTGGGAAGATGAACCCACGTTTCCCTTTGTGGGGTTTCAGGGGAGAAGAAAAAAGCAGCTACAATTTCTTTAACCATGAGTGAATAGCTGTGTGGGTTTAGGCTGCGAATGTCTCCAGAATTTACTTAGAACAAATTTACTTAAAGCAGGCTTTCACGTGCATAACTGTGTATTTTCTCTGATATAGATAATGTAACTAGACTGTGGACTAAATTGTTTTAATCTGACATTTATTTTTCATACTTGTCATCTGTTTCAAGTGCTCTTTTGAAAATGCAGCATTTTTTTCCAGACACTTTCACTGAAGTTGAGCCAGGCTGCAGAAAGTGAACAGAGAACACACAGTTGCTCCTCATCATCATTAGTGTGACTGTGAGGAAGCTCACTTCTGTTCGTATTCACACTTCTGCCACTAATTTGCTTTTCACCCCCTCCAGAAATTTGTCACCTATCCATGACTTCATGCTCAGCGCTATACCTATCAGAGACAGTTACATGTCAAAAGGTTTTTATTGTCTAAAATCGAACATTTCTCATTTACTGGGAAGTAACCATAGGCAACAACAAAAAGTCCTTTTGATGTTTGGGACCAGTGTTTTTTACTGGAGATGACCAGAATTCCAGCGCTGTCAATCCTGACTGGTGATTAACCGCTTAGCCCCACACATGTTTGATTATAAACCAGTCCATTTCATGTGTGTGTAACATCAACATGTTGTAAATTGGAAGCTCTTTCACTATTAAATCTCAAAGGATCAACAAGAAAATGTTTGCAACGATAAACCTAATCATGGAAACTTTAAACAAGCTAAAAGTAGCTAAAGCTAAAGTTATCCAGAGCTCAGAGCCATCCACGGGCGAAGCGGCCTTGGTATGAGCAATCAAAGCAGCTAAAAGGGCAAAAAAAGTTAATGCCCTGTTATCAGGTGTTATCCTTTTATCCTTATTTGCAAAAGATGTAAGTACCTGGGATTTTCTGGTAATGTAAAATATTTTTGGATAAGGGTGAGGTATAGGTGCAGGAGCCAAGTTTTGGTTGTTATCTTATGCGTGCCGCTAGGGGTCAACTTTTGTGTTTTTCGGTAAGGTGTGTTTGTGTGAATGTATGTAAGGTAGACACGTAATTAGCGGCAGGTGTGTTGTTGTTCAGTTTGTGACTGTTGTGCTGTTATGATATGGTGATGGATAAAGAAAGCTGTTGACACAAATGCAACTGATGGAAGAGCAATCAAGATTAAATACGAATAAGATAGTGGTGGTGGTCAGAGGGCCCGGTGGCGCCAGTGTCCGGCAGCCTCGCCTCTGTCAGTGCGCCCCGGGGTGGCTGTGGCTACAATGTAGCTTGCCAGCACCAGTGTGTGAATGTGTGTGTGAATGGGTGGATGACTGGATGTGTAAAGCGCTTTGGGGTCCTTAGGGACTAGTAAAGCGCTATACAAATACAGGCCATTTACCATTTTTTCAAGATAAGTAGCTGGAGTTATTGGACTGTAACAAGTTTAACAAGTTCATTCATATCAGTGGCATCGCGTCAACTTGAATTGGGAATTGGATATTGTGAATTCACAAACTTACTAAAATGAAATTAATATACAGGAAATGTTCTAGGTTTTATTCCTTCTTTAAAATTTGACGTTATGACCTGAGATGTTTTGAGTTTGTCATACCTATTCTGAAGAATACTGCTACACAGTAAAGAAAGACTAAAACTAATAAAAACTCAACTGAAACCAAACATTTCCAAACAACAAAGACGAGTAAACCTCTTCTGGAAACAAACTGAAACTGATCCAATCTGAATTAAATAAAAAATATCAAGCTATAAAAATTAATATAATCACGTCTTGCGTCTTCTAATTGGACTCTCATTTTTAAATGATGCCAATGCCATGGTTTCTACTGCTTTGTGCTAAAATGTCAAAAAAAAAAAATTATAACTGCACAGACCAAATAGTTCACCAGTATTATTCACTGCAGCTGCAACAGGCGTCGACGTGTGAAGAGGGTTAACTGACCTTCCTTCCTCACCTGTGTGACGGAGTAATCTGGATGAGTTTTTACACAATGCTAATTTATGAGCTGCTCCTAAAAAAATGTAGTGCTTTGTTCATTCAAGTCAAATCTGTTCCCTCTAACAGTCTGTCATTTTGCTGCTTCTCTTCATCTCCATTGAAACTGGCAAGAGTTAAGTTGACATTTGGATGGTCTCACAGTGGAATGCACAGAGTCTCTAACACAGGCAGGTTGTGTCTTACTGATTAAACATGGTTCAGCAGGCCCATCTGTACCAAATGATTCAGATTATATGAAAAGCACGTGTTTGTGACTGCTGCTGAATAAATGAACTTTAGGTATTGTCCTTGCTCCCTTAAATAAAATATTCTAATGTCCTCGGGCATTAAATGCACTCTTGATATTTTTAAATAGTAAGCACGTATTTCCCCTGAAGGCAGTGCTTTTCTAGGTTTGCTACTATAATGAATAAATAAAAAAGCTAGTTTTGCTTTTGAAGTTGTCCCACTGGTACAATGCAAATGGAGTGCAGCTACCATTTGGTGATGGATTTGGTTTTTACAGACCTGTGTTTGTTTATTCTTGAGGGGCTTTTGATACTGGTTTGTGATTTCTTTTTGTGTGTATGTGAGAATGAGTGTGTGTAGTCGTATAGCAAAAATCCTTTACTTTACTTGATTAAATAGTTTTCTGAATCAGACATGATAAATGACATTGGGCCTGCATTTGCATATAAAATGTTCTTAAAATGAAGAGCCAGCTCCATGAAACCAACAAGACAAGAGGGTGTTTTTTCTCATTTTCAAGCACCCTCTGCAAAGTACGCTCAATACAAAAACACAATTACAATGAATAATAATAAAACCCTCAAAAAACAAATCCTGATCATTAATGTTAAAGCTGTAGCCTCCCGAAATCTTGAAAAGAGAACAAAGGCTGTCTCCTTTCTGTTGTAAGCTCCATCAAAGTCCATCTAGAAGTCTTGCTTCTCAGCAGTCATCTTGAAACTCCGCCCCTTATTTGTTCAGTTATTTTGAAGTCCGATATACATGATCTTTCATTTTAGTGGTCAATTGGAATTACAGTAAACTACAGCAAAGTTCTTGCACCACAATGTTTGCTGTTGTAAAGTTATCTCTTTTGAGTCCTCTGGTATCTTTTTAAATGTCTTTGATCCTTTGCACCACACAGAACATGTATGGGCTTTATAACTGTTATAAATACAGTGCTGACTTGCAACAAGAATAATTCTCTAGGCTTGATTTTCAGTTCATTTCTTGTGTAATTTGACATACCCCAGCCTCTTCTTTCTGTTTTCTTTTCTTAAGAATGAATGGCTTCTTTACAGCCACCTTTCATTTCTAAGATTAGATTTCCAGTGCGGCTTCAGTAAACAGCAGATGGATCAGCCGAAGGGACAGATCCATCTCTCAGGTCCTGTGTCTGGTCTTTGCTGGGGTTTTTCCCCTGATTTCTTAATGACATGACTTTCAGAAACTGTTCATCAGCTGTGGAAAGGGTTTTAGATCTGCCACTTCTTCTTTTGTCCAGTTTCCTCAAATTGTTTGATAAACACAGTGCACCCCATACCAGGACATGCCACGTTTTCAGCTAACAGCTCGTTTGGAATCACCTTGGTGGAACAAAAAAATATTGTATTGTCAGTCTGTGTTTTCTTTGGCATTTTACATAGATTCAGCCAAAAAATGGGAAAAAATGTGTTAGTGACAGGTTGGTAGTGCCTAAAGACATAAAATAAATTGTATTTTTAGTAGTGCTGTCAGTGTTAACCTCGTTAAAATGACGTTAACACCATAACTACACCAACGCGGCAAATCTCCATTAGTAAGTTAACGCAGATCGCCCCGTGCGAGGGCTGCATGGCGCTAACGCGTTAACAAGCTAACCGCGCAGGAACTCACTAACGGAGATTTGACGCGTCAATTCGGTTATGGTGTTAACGTCATTTTAACGAGATTAACGCTAACAGCATTCATTTTTAGGGAAATTGGTTCTTTGCTAAGTTTTCTGTTATGTGCAGACACAACACAGGTTCATCGCTTAGGTTTTTATGAATGAGTGACTGATAGGTCAATGTGAAGTGGCTTAACAAACAAAAACTGTCACCTGACAATAGTCAGCTGCAAGGACTGGACTGGAAATGAATAGAAATAGCAGCCAGTGTCAATGTCATTGGCTCAAGACTAATAAAAAAAAGTCTCTTCAGAACCAAAATATGGAGAAAAAAGGGATGGCACAAGAACTCTGCACAGTACTGTGTGCCAAAAGCATCAGCTTTAATAGTAAATATCACAACTCGACAAGACTCTGTAAAAAAGAAAGAAAGAATGGATTTACAACAAAGTACAAAGAATAACTACAAAATACTAAACAGTGAAGAAATGCAATGAGACTTCAAGGAAATTCATGGCAAACACTAACCTCCATTAAAGGAAAAACAGCCAGGAACAAAGAAAATGACAACATTATTTTTCCATCATATAAATAGCTAATGAAACCAGCCCTCAGCCCTGATACTATACAGAAATTATTAATAAACATGATAACTGATAGCTTCTTTAAACAGTCAAAAGATTAAGTAAATCACAATGTCAGGTGGCGAAATCATCCCTCATGAATTTTCCCAGTCTTTCTGTTCATCTTGTGTCATGGTGGCTCCTGTTAGTAATTCTTGATTGTACAATACTTTTAATATTACGTAGCAAGCTCAGTAAATGGTATAGAGATGAAACATTCACCCATTACAACACATGGCCAGCACACTTGGATTAAACAGGATATATAGTGTCACAGCCATTGAGAGACTCGGTATATTACAGTGCATTAAGCCCTTATGCTAAAATGCACCATTCTTTGTCACAAGAGAAAGTAATACAGGATATTTTTACTGAGGCACAAATGTATTTACAATTATAAATCAAACAAATGAAGGTCTCTGTGGTAGAGTAAAAAAAGTAGATGAATCTCAGTCTGCCTTATTTACATTCCATAGCCTGGTTTACATGAATAAATGCACCCAGTGGCATGTCTAGCTAAATAGATTGAACCTATTACTCCTCAGCCTGCCGCAGCCTCTGATTTACGTTATCTTATAAGCAGGTGAACGGTGGTAATATTTTATATTAAGCCTGTGATTTATAGAGTAGTTTAGCTGCATGAATGTTATCAAAACGCTGACTGGTTTCCACCGATGCTCAAATTTAGGTGGAAGAAAACATGTTTATTAGAAGCCAGGGAGAAACATTTGGCCTTTTTAAACACGTATTACTACTGGAGACAACACATACCTGCAGGGAATGAAATGTGGGTGACACCCTGATTGGTAATATGTAATTTAGTGACTGTCAACAGTCAAACTGCAAACTACTGACACTGTTATCAACCATTTCTGTGATATGTCTCAGAGGGATTGTGGATGGCAGCTCACCTTGCCATGCATGAGAGAACTTTTCTTAAAGTGAAGTATTTTTTAGGTGGTATGTAAGATGTTTTTCGCTGTGTAGAAGAGAGCATAGTATGAAACATGGAAGCTTTTTGAATCGACCAAGCACAAGAGATTTATCTTCAGTAAATATTTCAAAGAGCCGGAGTGTAGAGAGAGCGAATGGAGCTGATGCAGGAGCGCTGATGCAGTTGCACATTGTCACGGGAACGGGAAACATGCGAGGCCTTGCTTTTCCATAGCTGTGAACATTTAGGTCAAATTTGAACTTACATGTTGCTTTGATTCAATACATGTAATCTAACAGAGGTTGAGCGAGCATTTCAAAGGTCACGTGTACAGTTGTGTGATAAAGAAGGCACACCTTCTTACAGTTAAAGGTTTTACATATCAGGACATAACAAAAACAATCTGAATCAAAAATAAAACCATGTTATTGTCTATTTAACATGAACTAAGCCAACATGCAGAAGCAATGTCTGAAAAACTAAGAACACCTGATTCAAATAATCATTTTCCACGTGACCGTATGGGTCTCTCACATCATTGTGGAGGAATTTGGACCTGGATCTTTACAATGCTGCTTCACTTTAGCTCTGCAGGCTGCAGACTTTTGTCCATCCACAGCTCCTTTAAGGTTTTATCATTTCAAAGCATTGCAGCATCTGGATTATTTCCTTCTTCAGCCATTCTGCTATAGCTTTGCTGTGTGCTGGGATGATTGTCATGTTGCATGACCCAGTTTGGCCCCGTATTTGACAGTAGACTATTTTTCCTTATGGTCGACTTATAAACACAGTGTATGGTGCTGTGCATTATGGACAAACAGCTCCACTTTGGTCTAATCTGTTCAAAGGAGATTGTTCCAGAGGTCGTGTGGTTTGTTCAGATCCATGCTCCCATGTTTGTTTTTGGAGAGAGGAGGCTTTCTACCAGCGGCTCTTCCAAACAAGCCACACTTGTTTAATATTTTCTGATCATGAATGTTAACATTTAATATGAACAAATAAACAGTTGCAAGGTTTAATATGTCATGATTGATACTCATTAGAGTTTGCTGAATTTTAAGATCTTATGTCCTGATAGATAAATCTTTGACAGTAGGTGAGGTGATCTTGCACATAATATAGTTCTTTCTGTATGGTAATGATGACAAATAACTTCCTGAAACAACATCACACAAATGGAAATAATAACGACTAAAAGCCACCCCGAGTTTAGCTTAGTAATTGCTTTTAATATGTGATTACAGCAGCAGCAATATCCATGTAGCTCTGAAAAAGCACTTACTTGATGAAGCTCCGATAAAGTATAAGATCTTTGTGCATATGGCGTTATGACTCCAGCCCAGAAATTACTCCACGTATCCCAGCGCTTGCATATAGAGAGGTAATTACTGATTATAGATACACTGATAAACTGAGTAGCTATTCCTGAAAATGGAAGAAAAAAAATCAAAACTTTTGTTTAATACTCTGTAAATCACCTCAAGCTTCGAGGATATGTGGCAAACTTTTGAACAGTACTAAAAATGAAAGAAAGTTCAGCGTAAACTCGCTTCTTTTGTGTCTTGATGTCGTTAACAGTTTTTCTCTGATCCAGACAGAGTAACTGAGGTGAAAACAAACATCTATGTTACCAGCTTTGGACCAGTTTCAGACACGGACATGGTGAGTGCAGCAAACGGACGTTTATTCACTCTGCTTACTGTCATTTCTCTCACAGCCTGCTCGTGCTTCAAGAAGAAACAATAATTCTTTTATTTTCACCTTCATTATGTCTTCCCCTCATAAAAACACATGCAAACACTACAGTACTGTAGTAGGACGAGTAATCCTCACTGTGTCACGATGTCTATTCATCTGACAATTTTCATCTCATAAATTATTGAAAGTCTTCTTGTTATTCAAGTCACTGCTTTGTTTATCCTGGGCTTTCCTGTTTATCATTCTGAAACACGCACCCACCTTCGCATCATATCATCAGCCTCCCTTCAATTGCTAAAGGCTCATTTTTCCAAGTGATTAATTCATCGATTCAGCAGTTAAGTTCAATGCAATGTTCTCTGAAAAATATATGAACAACACGCCTCTCGGCCAAACATAAATCAGCACTTATAGAGAGTGGGACAAAGACACCAAATAATAAATCTTTGAGGCTAAAATTTATTTAAATGTATTTATTTATTTTTTAAATCATATGGCAAAAATCCCAGATCCAAATCACCACCCACATCTCATCAGCTAATTGGCCCAGAGGGTGATCTGTCGGCCAAATGATTTCTGATGTCTCCTTTTAAAAACATCTTGAACATAAACAGATGGACAGACAGACAAACAGCTCAAAGGAAAATTTCCTTTGCTTCAGTTTCACTGGCAGAGGCCGTCACTGATGACCTCGCTTATAACCCAAGGAGGAAGTCACTGCTAAAATCATCCCTTATATTCAGGTTTGGAAACACATAGTTTAAAGTATATTATTTATCTCAGGCTCTGCTGTGAGATATATGCCTCATAAAAAATGAGAAACAGGATGAAATATTCTCATCTGATCTGTCTGCTTTATTCAGATACTCTAGAGAAATTCAGGCGATTGCTGAGGTGGCCACATATAAGATTTATATAAGGTCCACCGAAAGGAAGAAAAACAATAAGATGAAAAATAGAAAAAAATGAACAGTATTTACTTTAGGGGACTTAGTCACAAAATGAGCAATCTATATTTATTATAAAAATGAAATACAGATAGAGTCAGATAGCATAAGGCTGCCAGCCCAGCATTTGAAGTGTACCTATTATTCTCATTTTCATAGTCAAAAAGCAGAAAAAATTGTAAACACAGAGACGTCACATAATAGTTAGTTACTGGGTTTTTCTGATACGTGATAAACCTGAAAATTCACTTTGTTATTTTCCTAATAAATAACAGTTTCTAAAATATTTATATTTTATTGTGTTTTTTATTTATCACAGGTGGAATAATAAATATATATAACTGTCTAAGAGTTGGACTCCAACTGTTTGGAGACAGGTTGTCTCTCCCCAGGAGACCTGTGCAATTACTTTGCAATTAAAAGTGGTCACAGACAGGCACGTGTTGCACAAATAACCTCTGAGTGACCAGTCTGTTGCCTCAACTACTTGAAATCAGGCTTTGACAACAAAAGAATTCACCAGGCAACCACAAATGTTTCATAGTTGCAAGGTAGTTGTCCTATTTTTGCTCTAGTGTGATTGAGCCACGATCACTAAGTAAGACTACCTAGTTCACTTGCCTACTGTGACCATTAAAGGCTTTTATCATGTCGAAATGTAGAAATAAAATTGACATGAAGAAAAAAATCATACTGGGTGCCATTGAGACATCATCCAGAAATGGAAATTCAGCTGATGTCACTGAGAGCCAGGGGGGGAAATGTATGAAACTGAGTATTTTTGATCAGTCTGAGCTTTTTTCCTTGCTGGCATTACAAACAATGACCTCATCGTTTTTAAACTTCAGCCATGTTTGGTACAAGAATTATCTTCGTATCTTATGAACAAAAAAGGTTTTTAAAAAGGAAAACAACCAAAAAAAAGCTCTTATTTTGTAAACCAGCTCCATTTTAGCTCCCAGCAAAAAGGAGTAACATTGTATTCTTTTAATGGATTAATGCATAGTGCTTACGTTAGGACATCACAGTGGTATATGTAGGAGTTACCCAAAATAAACCAGTGTGCACAAACATCAAAGTGAAGGACCAGGCTTCCCAGTCTGATGTTGAGGTGGATGAATGTGTTTTTAATAATTTAGAAGGATGCAGAATGTTTTAGAAGAGAGCTCAAAGAAAACATTTACAGTTAGCCTAAACCTATGTGTCGTAAGAACCACAGCTTACTGACCTCATTTATGCTCCGTCTTTCAACAACCACACTGTTCACGTTCAGACATTTTTTTTAATGACTTTTTGCTAAACTTTACTAAATGAGACCTGAACTGAAATACTAAAGCAGGCCCTCTCAGAGTCCGAGCTGCTATACCGTATAATCCACAGTTTCAGTGTCCCGACATCTAAATGTCACAGGCTTTGCAACTATGACGAGTAAAAAGAAAAAAAAGTATCTCTTTCTGCTTTTCACCCTCACTTGCTGTGTGTGAATCACACGGACACGAACATTCACACGTATACACATTTCACGGTGCACTGATTTCTGCCCTTAATCCTTGCTGTGTGGTGTCTTTTGACAACACAGTATTGCAGGTTAAGGGGGTCATGTTGGCCTCAGAGTCAGCTTAGGAAAACAGCAACTGAGTAAGCTGTGAAGGAACAGGGCGAGTGTGGGTCTCACCTTCATGGAGACTCGCTATTTGGAAACGGGGATAGGTTAAGGTTAACTTCACCTGCCAGCTCTGCCTACAGAGCTGGCAGGTGAAGTTAGTTGTGATGAACTGCCCATCAGTGTGCAGTTTAGCATTTTTTGAGTGGGAATGAGCCTTGTTTTAATACATGGGGAACCTAAGTCATAAGAGAAGTAATAATATAGTGAGATTAATTCATGAACGTATCTCATCTTTTCTCAGGAGTACACCATAGATGTTTTCTTCCGGCAAAGCTGGAAGGACGAGAGGTTGAAATTCCATGGACCAATGAATATTTTGCCCCTGAACAACCTTATGGCGAGTAAGATTTGGACACCGGACACCTTCTTTCACAACGGGAAAAAGTCTGTGGCACATAACATGACCATGCCTAATAAACTGTTGAGGATCAAAGATGACGGGACTCTGCTGTACACCATGAGGTAACTCAAGGCACAGAAGCAAAAAGACAGAAACAGTGAGAATCGCGTGGATAATATACGTTTGCTGTCTAACTGAGGGTTACTTAGAAACACTGATTACATCTATAAGGCAAACATGAAGCTCTTGCTAGCAATGTGTTAGCTTATGTTTACACGTAATGTCACATCATCACTGGAACCTGAAAGACTAAACGAGGCATTTCTCTGCTGCCCAGCACTGCATTTAAATACACGTCTTTAACCCTGCCATACAAGCTCAACAGCCAGAGCTGCTTCCAGTCGATCCATCCTTCTCCAGAGTCAGTTCAGACTGGCTCAGGTTGGATTTGGAAAAGTAAGTCAAAAAAATGATGATGGAAATAGACTTAGATGTGGATTGTTGATATTTTTCACCATAGCCATAGAAACTCGACTCCAGTCACCGTGAAACTAACAACAACTGGGCCATTGTTAAATGGTTAGGTAATGTTAGCGCCTCCTCTCCCCGCACAAAAACACAGATAACTACATGTTTGAGACATGAACCCAGGAACTCTCAAAGCCAGGCTGCTGGATACAGCTTCATATTTGCCTAAGAGACATGAGAGTCCACAAACGTTCCTAAAATAGAGAGAAAGAAAAAGAGAAATGACGTGGATGGAACGCTTTTCTTGCTAAAGCAAGCGTGAATACAGCAGCAACACAGAATCCCATTTGTTCAAATGTATTTTTTATGCCTCCTGTTTCTCGCATTCATTGCTGTGCTTGAATGCTATTTCAAAAAAGTCAATGGAAACATACATTTTTGTAATAATATTAATTATAATAAATTGCTTAACAAATTCAGACCACTTGCCAGAAAAACAAAAATGACTGAGTTCATTGCAGGAGATTCATGTTTTTATACCTAAATTTGTGCCGGCACACTGGACATTCAAACATTCAAACGGTAAAAGTAATTTTTCTATTTAGAAACACAAACATGTGTAATTTGGCCTCTCAGTAAAAACTAAAAATGTGCTTTACTATTTTTTCTGCTTTTTTGAAAAATAGCCAAGTTGAAGATTCATGGATAACAATAAGAATTACAGCTCAGCACTGAAAACATTATTTTGTTTAAACAGCCTGTCCTGGTGGATTAACCGTTATACATTAAAAAAATGATTTTTTGTAATTACCAGTATTGTTAATTTCGTCAGCTGTGGCATGAACCTTACATTGGCTGCTGGTCTGATACATTTGTAAGCACTGAGTATTTTTGCAGTGGTTGGATATTGTCTTAAACAGCACACAGGTATGCGGTTTCTTAGCACAGAGCTAACCTACAGTGTCACCATCTCTGCTGGTCTCTGCAGCACCTCGTTTGTTTTGCTCCGCTGATTACATTTAAGATGATTATTTTTGTTTCAAGGCATTACAGATGGGAAGTGTCTTGAATAGTGCATGAGGCTTGTGAGTTTATTTTTCTTTCTATCTCTGCTGTATACTTTTCATGCATTTGCAAAGTCTCCTCCATTTTCTGTGAATTGGATGCAGGTTAACTGTGCATGCAGAGTGCCCAATGCATCTGGAGGATTTCCCCATGGACTCTCATTCCTGTCCACTAAAATTTGGCAGCTGTGAGTAACTCTGATGATGATAGTGCCTGAGGGAACTCAAAAGTAAAATGCTGCTTTGTTTCTTTTTTTGTTTTTTCTTTCCTTCCTTCTTCTCACTGGTCCTTTGGCGAGAGAGGAGCCTCAGGAACAAGTGAAGCTAGAATGCATGGCTCAGTTTTTTGGCAGTGGCACAAACAACACTACGGATAGAGGACTAATTGGAAACGTCCCTGGGAAAAATGGGGAAACCAATGCTAAGCTCATCCAAATATTTTTGTTGGGTATTTAATTCTGCTAATGCTTCTTCACATTTGGATGGAATTTTTTGCTTTAAGCTGTTTCAAGATGTTGCTTTAAAAGCAATAATTATCCTAACTCAGTGGGTCATGTCTGAAATGCCTTGATGTCCTGTCTTCTTTATGTGGTGATCTACAGTATTTCACATTTCACGTTACTGTGCAGCATGACTGACAGAATATTTCAGTTACTGAATGTACTGAAGTAAAAATGTTCCCGTTTCATTAGACATTCTCAGGTCAGCAGACACACTCTCATATCCCATATTCAGTAAATTCTGTGGCTGACTGAAAAGGGCAAATGTCACTATGTATTGATATCTTGTTGGTGTTTCACAAGTGACATCATAAAGCAGTGAGGGGCTTTGTTTCTCTCAGCAGTATCATTTAAACACTGTAAAAGGTGGCTTTTCATTTGGATTTTAGAAAAATGTATCAGTTTACCTCCAATGAGTCTACCCTCTTCCTCTTTTTAGATGCCTACACAATCTCAGAGGTGACTTATGCTTGGACTCGCAATGCTTCCGAGTCTGTTGTAGTGGAAGGGGAAAGCTCTCGGCTGAACCAGTACGACCTGCTTGGGCAAACGGTCGGACAAGAAACCATCAAATCAAGTACAGGTAAGAGTCTGTCGAAGCCTGTTGGGAATCAAATCCACCTCTTGATCCTTTTTTCTTCTCCTCGCTGACTTCATCCACAGACATTTTCAAATACTAGAGAATAATGAACATTTGCCAGATTGGTTCCAGTGAGTATTTCTATTACACCCTTTGGTGACTAAACATGGCAATAATCTGAAGCCGTAAGAATCTGTTGTATGCCTTCCACTGCATCCACTTTGTGGAGTCAGCAACCTGAATATCTTTCTCACTTCCAGTGCGTTTTAGTGTGAAAATCAAACTGAACTGTGATTTTGTGCTTGTTTGGGAGGATGTTGAGATTGTCCACCTCCTACATGTTGCAGGAGGCAGCCGTAAGCCCGCTGTGACACGCTTTGCTAAGTTTTGTCTTTATATTACTCACTTTATTTGGCTTGGAAAATGCAGAGACATCTTTGCTCTGGCTTTTGCATGGAAATCATTTGACAAAACGGGAGTTTGGCATTTTCTACTGCACTGGTCTATATTTTGTTATTGTGTGTTTATCCTGGTTTGAAGACCCAAAAGCTGCATGGCAGGTGAGCTGTTGCAGTGACGAGCCTTTTTACTTGTTTGGAGAACAAAGACTGGCCGTTTATTTGGGTGGATTTTTTGCATTTACCAGTAAAAAATAACACATGCTGATGCATTACTAGAAGCAACAACTAACACGCATCTGCTTTAGCAGTCAGAGACATAACAGAGATTCTCTTGGAGAGAAGAACAACTTATGTCTTTCAGATGTCCTTTGGTATGTTAGCATAAAAACACACAGAAACTGAAGTGTCTGACTAGAGTGGAGAGATGCATTAAAGTCTAAAAAAAATCTATAATCTACTAGAGATGGCACGATACCACTTTTTTATGTCCGATACCGATACCGATATCATAAATTTGGATATCTGCCGATACCGATATGAATCCGATATAGTGTTTTTTAATCAACAAAACTGTTTTTTAAAATATCTTGCTGCATTTTGCAAGTCTGCAAGTTCATACTCAAGTTTAAAACAACAACTACACTAAAGCTATTCTGTTATACCTGTATACAAAAAAAATATTTCATAGTTCAGCAATACTGATCAATCTAATAAACTTAGACCTACACCATCCTCCCTATTCTGGTATTTTAAAGAGTACTTAGCGTAAATATTAAGCAACCTAACTAATAGGGTTCCAACTCCCAGCAACAACAAAAATAAATAAATAAAAAATAGGGAACCACCCCTCACGCTCCACCTCATGATGCTTAATCAACGTAATCAACCTTAATTTGATGCAGTGTGAAAAAAAATGCACAGAAATCAATTATTTTTCAAGAAATATTAAATAGATTCAACATCTTTCTTCAACAAAATTGCAGACTGCACAGATGGTACCTTCCCAAAGGAAAATGTACTATAGCTTACTAGGGTATATATATTAGACTTAATAGTCACTATATACAGTAATTGACTTCTATTCATTTTACATCAAATTAAAACTTTGGGTGTCAGATAATTATTTATTAAAAGCTAGACATTTTAAATGAGAATAAGAAAGAAAAGTATGTCTTTGTGCCCCCTTTTCCCAGTTAATGCCCTATCGGCCCCCCTGGCTAAACTTTGCTAGATCCGCCCCTGCACAGTTACCAGCCGTCAGCTACGTAGAAAAAGATCCTGGTGTAGAAAGTAATATTAAATAAATTGTAACAACAGCTGATCAAGCTTAAACGTGCTGCTGTTGTTCAGCCGCTGGTTTGCTCTTTCTGGCGCAAAGTGGACCAAAAACAAACAAAAGAGACTCACAACAGAAAAGCCGATCAGCTGATCATTTAAGCAGTTTCACGATTGAAGTAGCAGCCGGAGAGCGAGAGGCAGTCGCTTGTTAAGCTTAACGTGGGAATGCTTTACAAACATTCAGAGATGGACTTACACACTTGCTTTACTTCTCTCGGGGATAACTTTGTCGGAGATGAAATGCCAGGTTGCTAGCGAAGCTCCAAATGCTATCCAGACCACCGACAGGTCCCGCATGCCACAGCTGCTCTATCACGTGATGCATACTGCTCCGACGTTCTGAGGCGAGTTACGGCGTGTTGCAAGTTTTGTGAGGTGCTTTCGTGATATTTAATGGATCGGATTACATTTTTTATTTTTCTCCGATATCCGATCCAGTAATTTAGGTCAGTATCGGACCGATACCGATACGTAATATCGGATCGGTCCATCTCTATAATCTACATTAAAATGAGTAGCTTGCTTACTAGGTTTTATAAGGAGGCTTTTGACTCATCACGACTCATCCTTGCAGGTTTTAGATGTCAACACACCTGAATCACATGATTAGTTCATTACCAGGCTTCTGGAGAACTCCAAGACGTGTTGAGAAAGTAATTTATCCATTTAAATCAGCTGTGATGGATCAAGGACACATCTAAAACCTGCAGGGACACCGGCCCTCATGGACTGGGATTGGGGACCCCTGATCTAGAGCAACAGATTGTCACATTTTACAAATCCCTCGCACAAATCCTTGAAACCTCAGCGCTGAGTAGCAAACACATGGCTGTTCATCAACATCAATATTTCCTCCCATCTCCTATCTGAAGATTTGCAGAGATGGAATACGCCACATATGGCTCCTCCACAGGAAATGGAAGAAGAAGGCTCAATTTCATCATCAAAGTAGACTGTAGTGGACTATTTAATTTTTAATCTATTTAGTTGTGTTGTACTTTGAGATGGTTTCCGATGAAATTTTTAAGTCGCCACACCTGACTGAATGATTCTTTCTAAAAAAGGGATTTAGATCCTGCATTAAAATAAAAGTTCATGTCTTGCATTGTTAGGTTTGATTGCATCCCTTATGTCCACAACAGGAATTCTAAGATGGCGCCGGTGAGGTCGGCTGCCGTCACGACTGCTCCGACCACTTTTTCTTTGTCTTTGTTTTTTAAGTTAGTTTTCAGCGTTTCTAAATCGGCAAAATCATCACCATTGGGTACATTAGGTATGACAGTGACACTCTTGTTTCTATTGGTATACAATGTACTCACAATTCGAAGTTTTTAACTCCGGATCCGAGCTGGCCGAGTGAGATCTCGAGGGAGAACAAAGGGAAGCGGCGGCGGCCTAGAGGGAAGCGAGCCGGCGTCAGGAACAGGCTGAGAGCTCGTGCACACCGCACACCTCTGCCTAGCATCCTGCTCGCCAACGTCCAGTCACTGGAGAACAAGCTTGACGACCTCAGGGCCAGGATAAAGTTCCAGAGAGACATTCGGGACTGCAATCTCCTCTGCTTCACCGAGACATGGCTGAACCCAGCGGTGCCGGACCACGCCATCCAGCCGGCCGAGTTCTTCTCGGTTCACCGCATGGACAGGACACGGGACTCGGGGAAGTCAAGGGGAGGCGGCGTGTGTTTAATGGTGAACAACAACTGGTGCAACAGTGCGAACGTTGTTCCTCTCACACGCTCCTGCACACCAAATCTGGAACTACTGTCCATCATGTGTCGTCCTTTTTATCTACCTCGGGAATTTACATCGGTCATTGTAAGTGCCGTTTATATTCCACCACAAGCGGACACGGTCACCGCCTTATGCGAGCTGCATGAGGCACTTACACAGCACCAGACACAACACCGGGACGCTGCGCTTATTGTGACGGGGGACTTTAATAGCGCCAACCTCAAACGCGCAGCGCCGAACTTTTATCAACACATCACCTGCCCCACCAGGGGTGAAAGGACACTGGACCACTGCTACACTACGGTCAAGGACGGCTACAAGGCACAATCCCGCCCCCCGTTTGGCAAATCTGATCACGCCGCCATCTTCCTCATGCCAAAATACAAACAAAGGCTGAAACAGGAAGTTCCGGTTCAGAGGAAGGTCGCGCGCTGGACGGATCAATTGGTGGCCGCGTTACAGGACGCACTCGATGACGCAGACTGGGGCATGTTCAGAAACAGCTCCGACGATGACGTCAACGTGTTTACGGAAGCGGTTGTGGGATTCATCGGGAAACTAGCGGATGATACCGTGGAGACAAAGACTATCACAACGTTTCCCAACCAGAAGCCGTGGGTGGATAAAACCATCCGCGACGCTCTGAGATCCCGCACCGCTGCCTACAACACGGGACTCATGACGGGGGACATGGACCCGTACAAAGCCGCGTCATATAACGTGCGGAGGGCGGTGAAAGAGGCGAAGCAGCGCTACGGGAGGAAACTAGAGTCACAACTCCAACAGAGTGACTCTAGGAGCCTGTGGCGGGGACTAAGGACAATAACGGACTATAAAGCACCAACAACCAGTATGACGAACGCGGCCGTGACTCTGGCAGACGAGCTGAACACTTTCTATGCTCGCTTCGAGGCTGCAGCTAAGGTCTCCAACAATGCTAGTGTTAGCGGCGCTAACGGCTGCAGACAGGAAGATACTGCCAGCACCGGAAACGTGCTCGTCATCTCCGAGCATGAAGTAAGGAGAGCCTTCAAGAGAGTGAACACCAGGAAAGCAGCAGGACCAGACGGCATCCCAGGTCGGATCCTAAGAGACTGCGCATACCAGCTAGCTCCTGTGTTCACTGAGATATTCAACATCTCTTTATCTCAGTCGGTGATCCCCACATGCTTCAAAGAGTCCATCATTGTTCCTGTCCCGAAGAAACCCCACCCTGCTTCTCTCAATGACTATCGCCCTGTAGCCCTCACCTCAGTAGTGATGAAGTGCTTTGAACGCCTGGTCAGAGACTTCATCATTTCTTCACTACCAGACACACTGGACCCACTACAGTTTGCTTACCGTCCAAATCGTTCCACAGACGATGCCATCTCTCATCTCCTCCACACATCACTCACTCACTTGGACACTAGAAGGGGGAATTATGTTAAAATGCTCTTCATAGACTACAGCTCTGCATTTAACACCATAATTCCCTCCACACTCACCACCAAGCTGGAGCATCTGGGACTCAGCTCATCTATGTGTCAGTGGATCTCCAACTTCCTAACTGGCAGACCACAGGCAGTAAGGATGGGCGGACATGTCTCAGCCTCCACCACTCTCAGCACTGGAGCCCCCCAGGGGTGTGTTCTGAGCCCCCTGCTGTACTCTTTGTACACATATGACTGTGTGGCCACTACCAGCTCCACCACCATCATCAAGTTTGCTGACGACACCGTCGTGGTGGGCCTGATCTCTGATAACAACGAGACGGCCTACCTGAAGGAGATTAGGAATCTGGAGAACTGGTGCCAGAGGAACAACCTCCTTCTAAACGTCAGTAAGACAAAGGAGCTGATAGTGGACTTCAGCACTAAGCAGGAGAGGAACTACCAGACCCCCGTCATCAACGAGTGCCTAGTGGAGAGAGTGGACAGCTTCAAATACCTCGGAGTTCACATCACGCAGGACCTGTCATGGTCCTGTCACATCAACACCGTGGTGAAAAAGGCCCGACAGCGTCTCTACCACCTCAGACGCTTGAGAGACTTCCAACTGCCCTCCAAGGTGCTCAGGAACTTTTACTCGTGCACCATAGAGAGCATCCTGGCGGGAAACATCTTAACCTGGTTCGGGAACAGCACCATGCAGGACAGACGAGCTCTACAGAGGGTTGTGCGGTCAGCTGAGCGCACCATCCGCTCCGAGCTCCCTGACCTGCACTCAATCTACAGCAGGCGGTGCTGGACCAAGGCCAGGAAGATCGTGAAGGACCTCAGCCATCCCAACAACAGACTGTTCTCTCTGTTGAGGTCAGGAAAGCGATTCCGCTCCCTGAAGACCAACACAGAGAGACTGAGGAGGAGCTTCTTCCCGCAGGCGATACGGTCTCTCAATCACACCACCACACAGTACTGACCCACACATACAGTTCTTACACACACACTGGACTTTCTGGACTTTGGTTTTGCACAACACTGGTCACTATATTCTTCATTTCTGGTTAATACTTGTACAGCTGCTGTTATTGTGTATATATTTATTTATATTTAGATTTCTTCATACATTCTTATATAGTTCTATATTGTGTATTGTGTATTTTGTTGTACAGTTATTTTATTTTCAACTTTAATTTATATATTTATCTTTATCTTATTCTTCCCAGTTAAATTTACCCTTCATTCTAATTTGTGTTGTACAGTTATTTCATTTTTAACCTTAATTTATATTTTATTCCTTCCTAGTTAAATTTACCCTTTTTAATTTTTCATATTTATTTCCTATCTTATTCATAGCCTTTTCCTTTTTTGTTTTCTTTAGGTCACGAGCAGTTGTCCAAGCATTTCACTACATATCGTACTGTGTATGACTGTGTACGTGACAAATAAAATTTGAATTTGAATTTGAAAACTAAAACTAAAAATAAGCAAAATATAAAATATATTCTAATTCTGTGTTTTAGTTATGAACCTACCTGGATGAAGTTCTTGCTTATTTTATAAATACATTCACTAATGTATGCTTGTCTGCTCTAATGTTATTGGCTTTACCATGATGCTTGCATACTATATCATTTATACAGGGTATACGGCTAACTAGCTTAACATTACTACTGTATTTAAAAGACAGGCCTGGAGTTTTCCGAAAACAAGAAAGGGGTAAGAGCTGTGCTTGTAAAAACTCACTTGCTGATATCAGGTCTTATTTTTAGAAGCATGTTGCTGATTTTGTGGTTATGGTCCCATTTATCACTAAATAGATGGTAAACTTCTGTTTAACATCTATTTATATATAAACTTCCAAGGACAAGAAGTATTTCACACTACATCATTCTGTATGGTTTTAGGTTGTAAAAAAAAATAATTTTTAGTTGGTCTGAGAGGTGTGTGTTCAGGTGAGTTAGGGTGGACACTGACCAATCAGAAATAAACCTTCCCCATCTGTACAAATCAACTGACTGCCCCCCAAAATGCTCATCAAAACATAAATGGAGCAAAGAGCCCTTATATTCAAATTTCACGACTGAGACTGATATTGGTGATTTAAAAAAACTGATATATTGGCCAATTTTTTCTTCTTTCGGACACACAACTATGCATCATCCACACACGTAACATGCTTGAAGTGTGTTTTTGTAAATTCTGAAAACAGTTCTCTTGTTACACTCTATTTTTCTTTGATTATATGTAGAATACAAGGAGTAAATACATGTTTTCATTCAGGTCTTCAAGTTTGAGCTGGGTTTTTAAAGCACAAGGAAACATGGCAGCAACGAACATGTTGTCTTGAAGCTTTGCTGGCTACACACAGAAATAGAAATATGCTCTATCCAAGGTAATCGGTTGTCAAGTTAAGTTATTTCAAAAAAGTGTTCTAACAAGCATATCGTTGACAAAGTTCAGAAAAAAAAAAACAAATCCATACAAAAAAAAGTAAGAGATAATGAGGATTAAAAATAGAAGCAATACACTTCTACATACGCCAACACAGATGCCAAGAAACAAGATTGAACTTGTGTGTGTGTGAAGATGAAAGCGACACCATCACTGTCCAAGATGTAGGAAACACAAAGCTGGTTGTAAGATGGGGTAACTAAACATGCCGCAAGTCTGAATTTAAATACCGAGGCAGTGTGAGGCTACCAGGCTTCTTCTAAAAGGATGAGAGGATGATGGCAGCTGTTTTCCTTCAAACGCTGGAAGCGACAGAAATCTGACTTTGCGATGGCAGATGATGTGATATTGGTGATAAGCAAATCAGCCATAAAGGGTATTTAATGCACTGTAAGTTAGTGAGACGAATGATATGTTCTTGTCTTGGTTTTGTGAGGATTGTGTTCACATAAAGACAAGAAAAATGTACCTTATATTTCTTTTTATATCCTTATTATATTATTTTTTTAACATTACATTTGATTCTGTCATAAACTATAATGAAAAGTGGAAATCTGAATTATTTGGGGAAAATGGCCCCCTGTTGGTAAAGCTGCCTGCTGTAGCAATACCGTGTAGCAGAATGAAATTCACAGCATAGTGATAAATAACATGCAGGAACCATTGCAAGTAATCCCCCAAGAGTTATTAATTTAGAAATAAATACCCCCCAGGGTGCGTACAAACAGAGCAGAACCAAAGCAGGTGGAGGCTGGGTGGAGTGGAGCAGGAGTAACATCGACAAGCATAAATAGGCCGCCTGATCGGTGCAGTGAGATGTGATGGGGTGGATGTGGTTGGTTAGTTGTTGTAGCAGAGTGGGAGCACTGTGGTATGAGAAGTTAATGCAGTGCTGTTTATCACCGAATAAACAGCAACAGTCATGTAATAATAATAACAACAATAATGATAAAAAATAATGACGATGTCAGGGGTAAGAATGAGTGAAGCAGAGCCTGGAGGATGACAAAACAGACCTGACAGATGAACCAACTTCAGCGGACGCACAGTTTATTATGGTGCATGTTGTCATGGTGACAATGGATGTTGCCATGGTCGCATAAGCATCAACTTATCAAAAAGTACCTATATAGCACTATTCCAAACACAAGTCACAAAGGGCTTAACAAGCAACGTTTAAAGAAAAGTGAGAAAAGTATAATAAAAGTAAAAAAAATAGATGTTTAAGAAGTGATGGACTGGCTTTATCATAGCAACTTCTCGTCTTACTGACCGATTTCTTTTCACTGTTTTATAAATCATACATAATTTTACTTTTAAAGTTAGTCCTATCTGGTAATAATTTTATTTATATAATGGTGGCTACAATTTTTAATAGAATTATGTAAATTCACAAAATAATTATTAAGTAGTCCTTTATAATAAATCTAGTGAAATACAAGTGCAGCGTTGCCCCCCCCCCCCCCCACAAAAAAAAATATTGGCATAAATGTAAGAAGTGAAATAACATACTGGGTTATTATAAGAAACATTGGGAACCACAAGTTTGCCGTCAAATTTAATGTTTCATAGTTACAGAGGCATGTCCTTTATGGCACTGGCATGATAGAAAAGTATTGATTAGCCTTAAAAGCTACTTTAAAATAATAAGTTTACCCAACCAATTAGAATTACTGAATGTACTTTCTACAGCATTTAGCAGAGCAGCATCTGTGGTGTAGGTCAAGTAAATTGCAGAGGATAAGAGATCTGAAAGCATCCAATATACTCACTGTCGCTGAGTGACAGCACTGATCTAATTTTAGTAATACTACTTCTGAGGAAAACCTGACAGAAGAAACCTTTCTGGATTTGCAGCTTTTGCAAGATGATGATAGAAGTCACGGTGATTATAGTGCTGAGAATGGGAAAGTAGGCTGTAATTGCTGGAAGGCTGACATCGTCCCACCACCACCACCTTTTAATTCTGTATTGTTTGTACATGGACTGATTGATTCTGGCTATTTAAAGATAAAGTATTGTCAGTTTGGATTAATCAGTTTAAAGAACGCTGAAACTTCCTTTGAAAATTTATCAGCCCTAGCAGGGGCTAAATTAGCTAAAAAGGGGGAAAAGCACTGTTTTGAACTTCTCAGGGAAGAAGGTGAGATCAGAGTGGAAATGTGAATAATGCCTGGGATGGATTATCACAAATGTAAAGAATGAGTTACATTTGATGATCATGCAAGAGTTTGAGAAATTTGCTCCTATGGAGGATACTGACCTGAGGGTTATCACCTGCAGACTTTAAAGGTACACTTAAGGAAAGAGTGGGTGGTTTACAAAGCTTTGCTGTGGAGTTGGATGTCTTTTGTATGAGCCTGAGCGTGGAGAGTGAGTCCCCCTTTTCTCACAAGATGTTCTACTTTTTTCATTTCTGGAACTTTTTCATGCTGGAGCTTCGATGTATTTCAGGATAGAGTAGGTGAAAGTATTGAAGGAAAAACACAAGATCTAAACCTGTGTTCTTGTATCAAAGTCTAAGACCATATTTACTGAAATATGTGTGATCGTTCTGCTTTTAATAGAAATAAAAAAGGACTAGGTCTTCCTTTCTTTCTTTCTTTTTTTAATTAGTCAGCAGTGAATTTAAATACAGGCTGAAATTATAGCTGCAATGTTGGGTTTTAGTTTGAAGTTACACCGGAGAATGAATATGTGCATGCTACTGCATCCCTGAGTGTTCCACCAATGTTCCCTTTAGGTATCAATTACCAGTACACAGTATTTCCCCAGTGACTGAAATCCCCCATCAAGGGAATCCCTTCTGCAGTTTTATTATGTAAGAATACCCTTACATGGACTAAATTTTCCTATATAGGTTAAATGGTGTTTGATGCCTTGGTGGAAGGCAGAATGCCTGCCAGTGGCTGTTTCTCTTGTTTAGCTAGTCACTCCACATTATCTGATTGGCTGACTTTAAATTAATCATTCATTACTAGTGTGTCAGTGTGTGGTGTAGCGTACTTGCAAACTAGGTCATTTGGCACGAACTAATGCACTCTCTGGCTTTACAGAGACGGACATCTTGCATAAGCCTGAGAATATACCAAGACACTGTTACAAGAATCTCACAATTCAAAATATATGTTTGTTGTCTCAAGAACATCTTTTTGTTGAATGCATTATTCATAAAAATCCAAGCCTGAGCAGAGCTGAATGTAGTGATGCTTTACTTCACACACAGTGTGGAAAGTATTGTACTACTAAAGGACAGCTTAACTAAAGTGTTTTTTCTTGTTTGTTAAAATGCCTAAAATGCTTTCCCCTTCCCCCACACATCCAGCCAGTACTGATTAAAAATAGCATTCATTTAGAGTTGTTTCTGTACATTTAGCAAATCACATACTCTTAGCTCTTAAGGGACTCCTGGGGGGTACTTCTGGCTCTTTAGCTGCTAAATACTCCACCATATTCATTAGCAAGCTGCTAACTTCATCATTTTGTTGGTTTGTTGCTGGGCAACTTGTAGTTTATGGTGGCTTCTCTGCTGATACCAGCTGCAGGCATACAGCTGTCAAAAACACTACTAAATCAGTAGCATTGTGAGATGCCTTGTAACTCACTAGTTAGAGCATGCATCCCACGTACAGGAGCTCATACCTTAATGTGGCATGCTTGGGTTTTGATTTACTGTACTACCCCACTCCCTCATCACGCCTCCTGTGTTATCTGTAACTGCTGCTGTCGAATAAAGAAAAAATAAGAGTAAAATTGTGGCTTTTAAAAAGTGTTAGTTTTGAGGCTCAGCATATTTTATTTTGGCGAGTGACCATATTTGGAGAACAAAATAGAGCAGATATATTAGTAGCTAATGCTGGCTATCTAGCTTAGCTAGGTAGTCAAAGGGACACTAATAATGCTAGGGATCCTCCTGAAGGCCTCTTGTTGTAAAAAGCTTCCAAGTTGTATGAAAGTGTATGGCCTTGTTGGTGACCCCTTTAATCAATTTTCCGTTGACTTCATGAGTTCAGTCTCTGTATTCAGGTCATACTGATAGGAATTTTTTGTAATATAAGGCACACTTAAAATCCTTTAATTTTCTCAAAAATCATCAACGTGCCTTATAATCCAGTGCGCTTTATGTATGAATTCTAGTTGTGCTCACTGACCTCGAACTGATTTTATGTGATACACGGTGCTCAAAAATCTGTCAAAAAATGCTTTAGTACGACTTTGGTAAGCTACGAAGCCGCACTGCTTGATGGATTGTTGGAAATATTACCTAGTCAGGAGCCTCGCTGAGTAATCTGGGTCCAAAACTCCGTCAGCTTCAGGTCAGGTCCCAAAGTCAAACGAACACTGCGACATCACTGAGAGGTAAAAACTGCTGCTTTATCAGGTGTAACAATTAAGTTTAACATCCAGGTATCTGTGAAAACAGAATTTATTAAATTTAACGGAGTTAAACATGATATAGCATATTCTGACTGAGAGATTTCTGAAACAAATTAAAATGTACAGCTCTGCTATCACTTCCGACATAAATAAAGACAGAAAACTAAACAGCAGTGACGTTTGTAGCGTTGCTGAAGTTGGGCTAGCTGGTATATAATGATGTGCTCAGTGTTGCCAACTCCTCAGTAAGGAAAATCGCTATTGGCTGTCCTAAAAGTCGCTAGAAGTCGCTAAATGATGTCATCGCCTAATTTGCATAATTGGTCATGCTAATGTAATTGCAACCTACGTTGTTGGAGAGAGAAATAACGTCGTGGAAGAGAGATGAAGTGAGTCCTAAATGCATTTAGAGTTTATTTAGAACTACAAATTAAATTTCTTTTAGCAGTTATTGGTTTTTTTTAATGTCACAATTCCAACCCTGCTCCTTTATCCGGGCTTGGACGAAATAGGCACTCTGGTGGAGTTACTTTGTGTGTGTGTGTGTTTTTAAGTAGTTTTAAACCTTGTGATCCACAAAACAGCATAAGAGTAAAAGAAGAACTGACTGCGTTACAGTCAGTGCGGGAGCAGTGGCTTTGCTCATGTGCGATTCATTTGCAGTTTGGACGCACAGGTGTGAACATCTTCTGCAGTGATAGCAGCGTGGGGAGGACTATCCTCCGCCTGTGAGCACTTTGGCACTCGAGGTGCCCACGGCAGCAACCGCTGCTTGTTGACAGTAGGAGTGATACTTGCGTTCACGTCAAAAAGTCGTCATATATAAGTCTCCAATAACACCAGAAAAAGTTGCCAGATTTGTCGCTAGTCGCTTTTTAGAAAAACAAAGTCGCTAAGGGGGTCTGAAAACTCGGTAAAAACACTGGATGTGCTACGTGATCGCTAGCGTCACAGCTATGTTAGCATAACATAAACACAGTGAAGCTGGAGGATGAACGCTAACTTTTTTCCACTCGATAAAAGTTAATGTGAGGGTTCATGATGGTTAGGGACAAATGCAATCACATGGCAGGATGTTGTAAACGGACCAAACTTCAGTCAGGAAAACAGCTGAGATAATCCAGCCACAATACGAGGTTAGTCGTTAATGTACTGCAACTACATGGGAATAGAGCAGCTGCCAGAGAATTCAACATTAATGAATCAATGTTACAGAAGTGGAGGAAGCAAGAAGAATGAGTTGAGTAAAGTTGTTTCGCTTAATGCGCCTTATGGTCCAACAAATACAGTAGGCTAATTTTAAGGTTATTATTAGAGTCAAAAAAGGGAGAATATCCAGGATACGCTCACTGGGTAAAAGTATGTCAGTCGTGTTGTGATATTTTGATACCATGGTAGCATTTGCTGAGTATTGTTTTTGATGATATTATACAAAGGACCCTGTTTCTGCAATGCCCTTTGTTTGAACCTCATCTCCTCTTGCTGTGTCAACTGAAGATTTTATGGTGTGAAAGTAGATACTAAGGTTGGAGGGAAAACACCAACAAATCACTCTTTTACTTATCACTCCCTTGCAGAAGATGTTTCTGGGTTGTGTCAGAACTCACGGATGTAGGAGACTTCTGTATAAGATTTATAGGCCTTGTGAGTGCATCTTTATTGCCCTTGCTGAACAAAGGATTCCAACTGTCGAAGGACACCACCCCACCCAGTGGGCAGGGTCTGAACTGAAACTTGTTGTCTGCCTATAAAATCTGCTGCACAAAGAATAAACTTTGAGTTAGTTTGGGATGACAATTTAGAACAGTCTCCGCGTCTTTTTGTTCTTCCAAACTGCTCCCGGTACCCCGGCCGGTGCCGTAATCAACCGTTGATCATACTTGATACTTGATACTTACACTGAATTTTTTTTTATTTACGCTGCACCTACAGTTTAATTATTTCTTTATTTCCTGTAATAACATCATTTGCTGTCCCTTTATTCTAATGTACTTATCTAATTATAGATAACTATAATTGCATATTGTAATAAAAAAAATACTGAAATTCCATTCAGTTACAGGGGAATTACAGCCTTAGTCGTGGGCCAAATTATAAAATGTTATCAAAATGTTATCCTTGC
Source organism: Astatotilapia calliptera (assembly GCF_964374335.1). Taxonomy (NCBI): domain Eukaryota; kingdom Metazoa; phylum Chordata; class Actinopteri; order Cichliformes; family Cichlidae; genus Astatotilapia; species Astatotilapia calliptera. Next base: position 21,651,161 of record NC_137423.1, read on the forward strand.
CTGGAAAACCATTCAGTCTGACCAACATGATGAATGTATAGCATCAGTTGTTCGAATAGTATTTCTATAGCATTTCCAAATAACACATATTCCTTCAGTTTCCTTTGTATAGCACGTTCCCAGAGACTGAGGTGTTCTCATCCATTTAGAAGGGAACATTGTTTCCTACACTTGTTTTGTGCTTCAGTGGGCAACAGTGACAGCGCCAGAGTGGCGCTGTCACTTGGTGTTCGCTCGCTTTGTGGTAGAGTATCACTTCCTGTTCCTGCTCAAACACAGTGGTGTTTCTGAGTAGCTTTTCTGCTTAGCAATTTAATTAAAATCTTTTGATACATTCCTTTTCATAGTATAATCTTCATGTGCTTCATCTGAAGCACCCTTTCTGTGTACTCACTACCTAATTTATAGCCAAAGTATTCACTCACTGTCTCTGTACTGTTTTGCTAGCTTAGCTTAGCTCATAGCCGACTCGTTAGCACCATGGCTACTTCACCTGTCCCTCCTGCACTTTCCTGCTCATTGTGTCAGATGTTTAGTTACTCCTCGGCCTCCTTTAGCAGTAATGATATCTGTAACAAATGTAGCATATTTGTAGCTCTGGAGGCCAGGATTACTGAATTGGAGACTCGGCTTCGCACCCTTCATTCACCCGTAGCTAGCCAGGCCCCTGCAGCTGGTGCAGGCGAAGATAGCGTAGGCCCCGCTAGCTGTTCCCCGGCAGACCCCAAGCAGCTGGGGAAAGAGGGCGGCTGGGTGACGGTGAGGAGGAAGCATAGTCTTAAACAGAAGCCCCAGGTACACCACCAACCTGTTCATGTGTCTAACCGTTTTTCCCCACTCGGCGACACACCCGCCGGGGGTCAAACTCTGGTAATTGGTGATTCTGTTCTCAGACATGTGAAGCTAGAGACACCGGCAACCATAATCAATTGTCTTCCAGGGGCCAGAGCAGGCGACATTGAAGGAAATTTAAAACTGCTGGCTAAGGGTAAACGTAAATACAGTAAGATCATAATTCACGTCTGCTACCCCCCCAAAAACCCACCTCCCTTGAGACCGTGTCAGCTCCCAAAAAGACAAAAAACAAACTAAAAACCAGCAATAAACAACTTAAACATAAAAAATTACAAAGAAAGAACAATACAGTATCCACATCTGAACCAAAGAGTAAAACAGTGAAATGTGGATTATTAAATATTAGGTCTCTCTCCTCCAACTCTCTGTTAGTACATGACTTAATAATTGATCAACAAATCGATTTACTCTGCCGTACAGAAACCTGGTTGCAGCAGGATGAGTATGTTAGTTTAAATGAATCAACACCCCCGAGTCATTCTAACTACCAGAAACCTCGAAGCACAGGCCGAGGTGGCGGTGTGGCAGCAATTTTTCACACCAGTCTATTAATTAACGAAGACCAAGACAGACTTTTAATTCATTTGAAAGCCTGATGCTTAGCCTTGTCCAACCCAGCTGTAAAACTCAGAAACCAGTCTTGCTTGTTATCATCTATCGTCTACCTGGCCTTACACAGAGTTTCTGTCTGATTTCTCAGATTTTATCTGATTTAGTGCTCAGCTCAGATAAAATAATTATTGTGGATGATTTTAACATTCATGTAGATGCTAAAAATGACAGCCTCAACATGGCATTTAATCTGTTATTAGACTCAATTGGCTTCTCTCAAAATGTAAAAGAACCCACCCACCACTTTAATCACACTCTAGATCTTGTTTTAACATATGGCGTAGAAACTGAACATTTCACAGTGTTTCCTGAAAACCCTCTGCTGTCTGATCATTTCCTGATAACATTTACATTTACAATAATTGATTACACAGCAGTGGAGAGTAGACTTTATTACAGTAGATGTCTTTCTGAAAGCGCTGTAACTAAGTTTAAGAATATAATCCACCCACTGTTATCATCTTCAATGCCCTGTACCAACATAGAGCAGAGCAGCTATCTGAACGCTACCCCAACAGAGGTCGATTATCTTGTTAATAATTTTACCTCCTCACTATGTACAACTCTGGATACTGTAGCTCCTGTGAAAACTAAGGTCTCTAATCAGAAGTACCTGACTCCGTGGTATAATTCTCAAACATGTACCCTAAAGCAGAAAACTCGTAAGCTGGAGAGGAAATGGCGTGTCACAAATTTAGAGGATCATCATTTAGCCTGGAGAAATAGTTTGCTGCCTTATAAGAAAGCCCTCCGTAAAGCCAGAACATCTTACTATTCGTCACTGATTGAAGAAAATAAGAACAACCCCAGGTTTCTCTTCAGCTCTGTAGCCAGGCTGACAAAAAGTCAGAGCTCTTTTGAGCCAACAATCCCTTTAACGTTAACTAGTAATGACTTCATGAACTTCTTCACAAATAAAATTTTTATCATTAGAGAAAAAATTACCAATAATCATCCCACAGATGTAATATTATCTACAGCTACTCTTAGTACCATTGATGTTAAGTTAGACTCTTTTTCTCCAATTGATCTTTCTGAGTTAACTTCAATAATTAATTCCTCCAAACCATCAACGTGTCTTTTAGACCCCATTCCTACAAAACTGCTCAAAGAAGTACTGCCATTAATTAATTCTTTAATCTTAAATATGATCAACCTATCTCTAATAATCGGCTATGTACCACAGGCCTTCAAGGTGGCTGTAGTTAAACCTTTACTCAAAAAGCCAGCTCTAGACCCAGCAGTCTTAGCTAATTATAGGCCAATCTCCAACCTTCCTTTCATATCAAAAATCCTTGAAAGAGTAGTTGTCAAACAGCTAACAGATCATCTGCAGAGGGATGGCTTATTTGAAGAGTTTCAGTCAGGTTTCAGAGCTCATCACAGCACAGAAACAGCTTTAGTGAAGGTTACAAATGATCTTCTTATGGCCTCTGACAGTGGACTCATCTCTGTGCTTGTCCTGCTAGACCTTAGTGCAGCATTCGATACTGTTGACCATAATGTCCTATTAGAGCGATTAGAACATGCTGTAGGTATTACAGGTACTGCGCTGCAGTGGTTTGTATCATATCTATCTAATAGACTCCAATTTGTACATGTAAATGGAGGGTCCTCTTCACACACTAAGGTCAATTATGGTGTTCCACAGGGTTCAGTGCTAGGACCAATTCTGTTTACATTATACATGCTTCCCTTAGGCAGCATCATTAGAAGACATAGCATACATTTTCACTGCTATGCAGATGACACCCAGCTCTATCTATCCATGAAGCCAGGTAACACACACCAATTAGTTAAACTGCAGGAATGTCTTAAGGACATAAAGACCTGGATGGCCGCTAACTTTCTGCTTCTTAATTCAGATAAAACTGAGGTTATTGTACTCGGCCCTGAAAATCTTAGAAATATGGTATCTAACCAGATTCTTACTCTGGATGGCATTACCTTGGCCTCCAGTAACGCTGTGAGTAACCTTGGAGTCATTTTTGACCAGGACATGTCCTTCAACGCACATATTAAACAAATATGTAAGACTGCGTTCTTCCATTTGCGCAACATCTCTAAAATTAGAAATATCCTGTCTCAGAGTGACGCTGAAAAACTAGTTCATGCATTTATTACTTCCAGCCTGGACGACTGCAATTCATTATTATCAGGATGTCCTAAAAACTCGCTGAAACTCGCTGAAAAGCCTTTAGTTAATCCAAAATGCTGCTGGGACTAGAAAGAGAGAGCATATTTCTCCTGTTTTGGCTTCCCTTCATTGGCTTCCTGTTAAATCCAGAATTGAATTCAAAATCCTGCTCCTCACATACAAGGTCTTAAATAATCAGGCCCCATCTTATCTTAATGACCTTGTAGTACCATATCACCCTATTAGAGCACTTCGCTCTCGCTCTGCAGGCCTACTTGCTGTCCTTAGAGTATTTAAAAGTAGAATGGGAGGGAGAGCCTTCAGTTTTCAGGCCCCTCTTCTGTGGAACCAGCTTCCAGTTTGGATTCGGGAGACAGACACTATCTCTACTTTCAAGATTAGGCTTAAAACTTTCCTTTTTGCTAAAGCATATAGTTAGGGCTGGACCAGGTGACCCTGAATACTCCCTTAGTTATGCTGCAATAGACATAGGCTGCCGGGGATTCCCATGATGCATTGAGTTTTTCCTTTCCAGTCACCTTTCTCACTCACTATGTGTTAATAGACCTCTCTGCATTGAATCATATCTGTTATTAATCTCTGTCTCTCTTCCACAGCATGTCTTTTATCCTGTTTTCCTTCTTTCACCCCAACTGGTCGCAGCAGATGGCCCCGCCCCTCCCTGAGCCTGGTTCTGCCGGAGGTTTCTTCCTGTTAAAAGGGAGTTTTTCCTTCCCACTGTCGCCAAAGTGCTTGCTCATAGGGGGTCATATGATTGTTGGGTTTTTCTCTGTATTTATTATTGTGCGATCTACTGTACAATATAAAGCGCCTTGAGGCGACTTTTGTTGTGATTTGGCACTATATAAATAAAATTAAATTGAATTGAATTGAACATGACAGGATTACTATCTTCATGCTATAATTGTCTTCCCTCTAAGTGAAGTGATCCCAAGCTTTTCCAGAGAAGACTTATCAGCATCCATATCTTTGCTTGTACATCCCCTTCCCCCATTCCACAACACAAGCACCGGACCGGCATGCAAATTAAATTACAGAAGATACAGTGCTCCATAGAGAGTACTGACAGTGCACTCGATTCCTCCAAATTCCTGTGCTAGCACGTATGCCTGTGTCAAAGACAGAATAAGTCTTCACGTAACTGCTAGAAATACAAGCAGCACATCTACAGTGCTATTAAAGAAAGAGAGGGAATATTTCAAAAAAAAATCTTTGGGGATTATTCTGTGGAATTGATATCCCTTCTACCCCCTCCTTCCCACTGCTGAAAAAGACTTTCCTCTTGCCAAGTGGCAGCGTATATCAAGGCCTTCATTTCAAAATCATAGCAAATGAGCTATGTTTCTCTGTTCTGTTGCCATTGGTAACACATCTTTTTCTTTCCATGTCTAATCTTGGCTTCTCTTTGAGATATCTTCTGTTTGAAAAGACTGCCTGATACTGCAGCACTGGCACGGTTTCACCGCCTTGTCAGCTATTAGGCTTTGTTTGGTGGCCGGTAACTCTTACTGCCTACTTTTGCATGTGTTGATGGATTATTACTGTATATCCACTGTGCACTGCTGACAGTTAATCTATGTTTAATACTGCTTTGTTGTCTTAAAGCTTGAGATATAAATATAATATTTTAACAATGTGAATTGCATAAATATACAGGCACAGGAAGGCGTGGGTTTGCACTTGCATAGCTAAATTGGAGTAAGAAGATATTGTTTCTACTTGTGTGGGTTAAAACACTTGACACACTCATTCATCATGGCCCTCACTCCAGTTTTACTATTTTTACACTGATAGATATATAGATGAAAGAAAAGTGTTTTCATTATGAATAATAACCCAGTTACCAAAGTAATAGATGAAAGTCACTTAACTTACCTTTCTTCCCCATTCTGATGATCAGCAAGTCATCTTGACTAAATACCTAAATGCACCAAGTTGAATGAGGAGTTGAAACGATGTACTTAGAAAGTGGCCAGTAAGAGTATATGTTTGATGACAAGAAATCAGAGTGAATCAAGAAGCTGAATTCTTTGCATCATGTAATTAAACCTGATTCTCGTCTCCAGGTGAATATACAGTGATGACGGCTGAATTTCATCTGAAGAGGAAGATTGGCTACTTTGTTATCCAGACTTACCTCCCATGCATCATGACAGTCATCCTTTCCCAAGTGTCTTTCTGGCTGAATAGAGAATCAGTGCCAGCTAGGACTGTGTTTGGTAAGCATATATGACATACATGATGATTGTTAGCACCAGTGTAATTTGAGCTGACTGTTGTAGATGCTGGGTTTTATGCATGTGCTGCAATGGCAGTAAGACCTTCCCCTAGTTTTGTCAAAAATTAACACTGAATATAGGGAATTGTTGGAAGTTAATGGGAAATTCTGTGCAAAAGAAAATGGAATAATGAGAAGGGGGTGGGGGCAGTTCTTACAGGCCCCACTGCTTTTAAATCCAGTTGGCTACGCTACTGCTTGACCTGACTGTAAGCCAAGTGAAAGTAATATTAGTGACTCATCACTGGTTAGCTCACAGAAAGAAATAAAAACACCAAATCTCCTGAGCTCCAGAAGAAATATTAAAAGTTATACGAAATAAGAAAAAATAAAATGATTTTCTTTTCATATGCCTCACTTTGTTCCCCTGCTTCATTAAAGTATTGTGTAGCAGAATGTGTATTACAGTAGAAAAAACCTTAATAAACATTGCCAGAGCTCATATTATTGGCTATCTGCTTGTGTGTGTTTCCAGGTGTAACTACTGTTCTCACAATGACAACTTTGAGTATCAGCGCAAGGAACTCCCTGCCTAAGGTCGCCTACGCCACTGCCATGGACTGGTTCATCGCCGTGTGCTACGCCTTCGTCTTCTCCGCTTTGATTGAATTTGCTACTGTCAATTACTTCACAAAGCGTGGCTGGGCTTGGGATGGAAAAAGCGTGGTGACTGACAAGGTAATGAAGAAGAAAGCGCATCCTCTGACAGGCTCCGCCTTCAAAGAGAATTCATTAGCATTGTACTGTATGCTGAAGGAGGCAGTGCTCAGAGAGCTCAGAGAGCTTTGAAGGCATTTGTTGGAAGCAAAGGGAAACAGCAGTAATGGCCTCTTTAACCTTCCAAGAGTGGAGCCAGAATGCTGCAGCTACTGAGAACTAATAATAAAATCACTCACTCTGAGGCTCAGCATATCGATAAAGAACATAAGTGCAATCAGGTGTTCATCCCCCCTGGTGCTAATAGGTGCCAAACTCAGCCTAGGAAAGGTGAATCCCATCAATGGTCAGATAATGTGTAATTCTTTTGACACGCTTTAATCACAGAGAGCCCTTTCACGTACACTTTGGTCCAACATGAAGCCCCCAGTCATTCCACAAAATCCTTTTTTTACCCTTTATAGCATTTAGTCGAGCAAAACCATACATTCAAATTACAATCCCTATATCAACAGGTGCAGGTTTGTAAGTAATTGCTGTCTAATTTATAATTGCAGACAGATTGACAAAATGTTGCAATCAATCTGAGTTGGTCTGCACCAATTAGCAAAACTCATCTGCAATGCCTTTCTTTGTATCTGTTACCATCTACATATATAGAAATTCACATTAAACTGAAATTCACATCAGCTACTTGCTTTTAGAGTCCAAGAGTCCAAGTAACTAATGAATGTAAGTAGTTAATGTTAATTTTTTATCACAGATTGCATGTAACTGTCAACTTGAACCCCGAAAGTCGCAAACTAATAGCAGACTGACTCCATCTTATTGCTGTCTTGATGTGCCAAAGTGTCTTTTAAGATGGGAACTGAGTGTGAGTGGTTGCGGGCCTGGTCCCCATCTTTGAAATAGCTATTTCAAAGCTAAGAGGATCACAAAATCATAGCACATGGCCACAGTAATTTTGCTTGTGCCGCTGACTCCAACCATTGTTTTCCCTAGGGCAGGGGTCGGCAATCTTCAACATCTAAAGAGCCATTTTAGCCCCTCCTACCAAACAGGAGAAAAAGAGCCACACACACGTGGACGGACAGACAGATGCCAGATGTAATATTAGGGTTTTTTTTCATAAAGTTCATTTATTTTTTGCAGCAGCCACAGTGAGGTGCCGACCCCTGCCTAGGGTGACAGTGACATAAAGTACCATTAATCCACTCGTCTCATTTAACTACATAGTGACTTGCCCTTCAGCAGAGCGCTTAACCCTCAAACTACCACAGAAAAGTCTTGATCTGTCTAAGAGTACAAACATGTTGTACGACATTACATTATATCAGGGGTAGAAGGAAAATCAAGAAATAAAATTTAGGTATAAACATAAATTTAAAAATAAATGCCTGGATAAACATCCAGACATTTATTTTTTTTTAGGAAATGAAAGCAAATCTTGCATAAAATCAGTTCAACGTAATGAGAAAACAAAAACAGAGAGGACGTGTTCTGGTCAGTGAGAAAGCACAAAATCTCAACAGAAATGATACCTTCATGCAAACAGCGAGAAAGATAAAAAGCACTTGATTGTCTTAGTTAAACAATTAATTACCACAGGAGTGGTAATTAAAGTTGCTGGCTCATATAAGTGCAGGCTCATCTTATATAGCATGACGGGTAGCATAAAAAGACAACAAAAGGAATTTTTTCTGGAGCTGCTCAATGAAGCAATGAACCATCATTTCCTTTAACCTGAAAGGGAGAATGCAGATTATCAGAGGGCTAGGTTTGAAGAAAAGTGAAAGAAATCTTTCATCATTCATTTGAAATTGCAACTGTAATGTAATTTTCCTGTCTCCTCATAAAGTTTTAATTTTCACCACGAGGTGGGATATAAGATGGGTGATGGAAGACAGTATTTAGACCTCCTGTTCATGGATAAGTCTGCCACAAACTGCACATCCCTGGATAAAATAAAAGTGGTCTTCATTCTGACTTTGCAAAATGTGCTCGATCCATTACCGGGGTCTTTCCGCTCTCTTCATGTAAATGCATTTTGAAATTCAGGGGCAGATGGTGACAAGTAAAGCTGCCTTTCCAGGTAATCCTTTTGGTCTCTCAACAGAAGAAAGAGAGAGCCTCCATCGTCAAGAAGAATAACGCCTACGCTGTAGCAGTAGCCAACTACGCGCCTAACGTGACCAAGGATTCCAGTACTCTTCCCACCATCGCCAAAGGCGGAGCGACGGACCCAAACAAGCCCAAAGCGGATGGCAAGGCCCAAGAAAGCAAGAAGACCTTCAACAGTGTCAGCAAAATTGACAGGTTGTCACGGATTTTGTTTCCTGTTCTCTTTGGCATCTTCAACCTCGTCTATTGGGCAACCTACTTAAACAAAGAACCCGTTATACCAAATATGGTCCCCTCTGTTTAAGAGACCAGTTTTGATAGCTTCTTGTCTGGGGTCTAAGTAATGAATCAAATACCTCCAGCAACTATGTACACAAACCTTTGCAGAGTGAAGCCCTGGACTGCAGTGTGACCCTCTATCTTCGCCTGTTTTCTACACTGTCTGCAGCACTTTTAAGAGCCCGGCTTTTTGTAAATGTGTATGTATATTTATATTTATGGTTTCATGGTGACATATATTGTACGATGACTCTAATTAGAGTGCATATTTCTTTCAAAGTATGTTTCCAGTTTCAGTACGTGGCTGCTGTACATACAGATCCAATGAAGAGTAAACACATAATCACTAAGAATCACCTTTGATTTCGGATCACTTCTCAGTGTGTTGAATTCTGCTGTAATGCCCACTTTCTTGATATAACAGTATATATTTTTGTCTCGAGTGAAAGGGACTGACTATCGTTTGATTTCTTTCTTCATATAAGAGTCTTTCAACTCTTTTTCTTTATTTCCAAGCCAGTGCAAAAACACACTTGTATAGTACTGTTACAGTTTAAAGCTTGTTTTATTATCTTTGACTACAGGTATGGGGCTTCAATAAAAAAAGAAAGAAAGAAAAAATCTCCAAAATTATCGAAACACTCCCAGATCCTGAAAGGCTGTGAAAAGAAAAAGATATGAAATGAGAATGTGTGGTTCTGCCAGCTCGATGTACCATTTGGGATTACAGGACAATATCGCCAAAGAAACAAACGATACACTATAAAAAAAAGACATATTTCCCAAAGGTTGTGCATGTGTAATATTTGTGCAAAAAATGGGAAAACTTCAGAACTAGCTATACCCCAGAAAAAATAATTTATGTACAACAACAGCAGATAAACGGATTAGTTTTAGATCTCCAAAGGGGAACAGAAGAATTCAAGATTACCCATAAAAATTATTTTCTCTGGCCATCAGGGTGCGCAGATGACCCCACAAAAATAAAACAGAGCGGACAGAAGTGTTGCTTTAAGTGGTATTTATGCTTCTGTGTTAAATATACGCTGTTGTTATGTTGTAACAGCAAACTCTTTATGAACTTGCGCCTGATGTGGACCTACCTAGAACTGCTATTACGTTAATGCAGCCTGCATTAAGCCTGCAGCCTGCTCCTTGTGTTAATGCAGCCTGCTACAACTATTCTTGGCCTTCTTTTCGACTCTAATCGGCTCAAGAACGTCCAACTAGTGTTCTGGCAGCAAAACTGCAGAGTAACGCAGGCACCTTGCCACAAGTGCAAATGCTGGCAATGACAAACATGTGAATTGTACTTCTGCGTCAGATCCGCAAGGAACATTGGAGAAATCCAGAGTTTCCACAAAAGTTTTGCAAGATCCTGAGAAACACTTTTCCCTGCATTTATCGTACTTCCATTAGTACCCGTGAAGCTGTCCAGAACACTGCAGGTGGTTGCTAATGAATGTAACCCAGGCCACCAGGTCAGGGCACGCCTTGCCACGAGTGTTTTCCCTTACAGTAAGGACTCTCTTCAGATGTCTCTCTCTTAAATAAAGCTCTGATTTAATGACATCACAGTTTAGCCCAAACTCAAAATAAAACTCTATAAATCTCTCCCGTGGGCGTGTGTCTTCCGTCGCTATGGTTCTTTTCAAGAACTCCATACTGGTCTGGAAGTACATGGATGTAAATCAAAAACTTCTTCTGGATTTCGCAAAGCTTTTGTGGGATGTCGCAAAAGTACATCTTCATTTGCACCTGCCCCCCCCCCCCAATGTCCCTTGTGAGGCTCCGTAACATTGTAAGTTACGCCATATTTGGAACCCCGTTTTAACCCTACACGGCAACCCATGTACGTAACTACACATCAAGTTGCTGCATGACGCAATGACTTGACTGGCATGGAAGGTATATGGAATAGGGATAAAAGGAGTTTCCGGTTACTACGGAAGTTAGGACGTCGATTTCCCGCGGAAGTCTAAATCATGCTTTAGTTGTAGGCTCTGCAGAGATTCAACACAGAAGTATAAATCTATAATGCTAGCAAACACTTTGCGTATTTACACACCAGCAGAAACTAAACAACATGAACATTCATTTTTTAAAATGTAAGTTGGATGTTTACTCACCTTTTTGTTCTATTTTAGTCTCTTCTGAGTCCTTCCATTAAATATATATATATGAGATGTCAGTTATAGGCAGGAGACTGTTTCACAGAAACACCAACCAGCTAATACCAGAGTATTTATTCACGCCTTTATTACTTTACTTTTAGTTTAGTACATCTATTTATAATCAGGGGTAAAATCTAAATAATTTCATGGGTTTATTGCTCTTGTATAATACAAATGTTCATGTAACTCAGTCTTTAAAGTTAGGGAAGTATCTTGGTGGTGGTTAAAATCCTGCAAAAATGTCCTTTGATCTGTAAACAGTAAGAGGATGCTGGACTCCAAGAATGAGAAAAATGTATTGTTAAACCTGTTTTGCTCATGATTACTGTATATTGTGTGAGAAAAGTCATGTTCAGCCCCATATCAGCAGTCATACATGATACTCTGTGTAAGTTTTTTCATGACGTGATATACTTTTTCTTCACATGGGTATTTTAACTTAATTTCTCTTGATTTGTTTGTTGAAACAAACTTTGCATGGAGACAAAATCTATGATTTTTATAATTTATTTTCATTATGTCCTTGGCTATAATTCATATTTCTCCAACATCCTGACAGAGTCTTAAACATTCCAGATAAAGGGATTGTTCACCAGGCGGATGCTTGATTCAGTGCACTTTTTAATAAAACATTATTTCAGTTCTTTATATCTGGTTTTTGTCCTGACTTTGGAGACAAGAACATAAATGAAGAGAATGAACTGCGTAGCTGCTTATTTTTCTTTTTAACTGTAAAGAGCTTAGTGAAGAAAGACACTGAAGATGGCTACTTTTGTTAGTCCTTTAAGTTCCAACCTTTAAGTCTACTGATGTACAAATGTTCAATTTATTTTTGTGTTGTTATATAAGTTCTGGGTACTTTTAATCACTGTGTTGGTGTGTTTTAAACTTGCTATTTAAAGAGCTAAAATTAACAGTGGATTGTAAAACGCCTTCACAAGTTTCGAACCACCATATATAGTTAATTCCTGAGCCTGCACAGTCATGTTAAAGTTTTCACAGGACTCTATTCAGTACTGCAAAAAGCTAAGTATACTCCTTCTATAGGATTTAAGATGGTAAGTAGCAGCCAGGTGCTGCTAATTGAATGCACAATGAACAATCTTCTTTGGAAAAACAAAAGTGGAGATGCTTGGCTGTAATGCACAGCACCACAATTAGCAAAAATGTTGATGTATATTGAGTTGACTATGAGGCCATCTGGCTCACAGCAGGGGCTTTGCCCAAATAAGGTCATACAACATGCAAATGATCCCAAGCAACATCATCTGAGTGAAACCCAGTGATGGGACCTTTAGAGAAACTCAATGAACTAAAGCAGCATTGAGAAAAAGAATGGGCCAAAATTCTGCATAGAAAGCGCTACTTTTTAAAGACTATTTTTACATTGTGGCCATTAAAGTTGTGATCTTTCGGGATCAGTAATGATGTTTATCCAGTCTTTAAGTGATGACGTAAGAGCCCTGCTTCCGGGTCCAAACTACTCTGCGTTTAATATGGCTGTTGTGTTTTTAACATGTTTTAATGTTTTGTATCTTGTTCTATTTAATCTCAACAAGCCCCTAAAAACAGTCAGTGATCACTGTCAGCCTCTGTTGGTTTTTATTGCTGCTGTTCATTTTAAAGCTCAGTTTTTAAAACCTTACAATGTAACTACAGCCCAGCCCATGCAGCAGTATATTAATGACTAACCTCGTATTGTGGATGGATTATCTCAGGTGTTCTCCTGACTGAAGTTTGGTCCGTTTACAGCATGGTTGTCCCTAACCACTGGGAACCCTTAAGTTAGCGTTCATCCTCCAGCTTCAATGTTTATATTATGTTAACCATAGCCGCATAGCTAGCCACAAAGTAGCACATCATTATATACCAGCTAGCCCAACTAAAGTAAAACTTCAAACGTGACTACTGTTTAGTTTTCTGTCTTCATTTATGTCTGAAGTGATAGCAGAGCTGTACATTTTAATCTTTTCAGAAATCTCTCAGTCAGAACATGCTATATTATGTTTAGTTGGAAACTAGCGAGCTAACTTCCTGCTAACTTCTAACTCTGTTAAATTTAATAAACTCTGTTTTCATGGATTCCCAGATTTTAAATTTAACTGTTACGCCAGGCAGAGCAGCCACACTCATCATTTTATTAAAGATGAAAGAATTTAGACAGTTTGTAACTGTGTGTTGCGCCAGTGTTCGTTTGACTTTGGGACCTGAAGCAGAGTTTGGACCCAGAAACAGCTAATGACGTCAGACTTAAAGACTGGATTGGGAGATGAGGGTGGAGTTATTAGCTAACATTAACTGGCTTGGTTAGCATGGTGCATCCAAAGAATGTATGGGTGGATCACACAGACACAAAAACCTGCTATTGGTGGTATATCACCCAAAAAAACTCAACCCACTAGAATTTCCCTCATCAAAACTGGAAGACAGACCTCTTGATGTTCTATGTACAATGAGCCGTACAACAATCAAACAAATTATGTCAGATAATTGCATTAAAGTGCTCTAAATGGCAGACACCACAAATATGGTTCAAAGATCCAGTTCACTGAATCAGTTCAGAGTGAATTTGCTGAGGTTACACCTAAGAGACAGCTGCCTGTAACCCACCTGGCAGCCAGAGCATTCCTGCGCATTATAATCCACTTCAATGCTTAATATAATTTAAACAAGTGAAGGGAAGCAGGAAATTAAATTATAGACCAGAGACTAAAACTCACCAGGTTTTCTGTAGCAGGTTATAAACATGTTTATTTCTGCTGTTACAGGGCTTCCTAACATCTAGTCTAATGGGACTGACTCAGCCTCAGGTTCTCATTCAAAGAACCAGTTTTCTTGCCACATTGACTCCATCTCCGAGGTCACCGTTTTTCATGCTTTCATAGGGAAACAATGTATTTTACAAAGTGTTTATTTCATATTTCAGACCTAGTAGAAAGTCGGATTCTGTCTTTCTATATCTTTTCAGTGAAGCTAGTTAACATGTCAGCATTGGGAATTGCTATATAAACAAATAACAGGGGTTGTAAGATATCATTTAGGTGTATCCTTTAAAGCACAGTTTCTTGAATCCATTCAAGTTCGATGGTATTTGAAATGAATCTGAAATGTGTTATATTAGTATTTTGAGAACAGCTCTCAACTGTAGCTCAGTTCACAACAGCTCTGTAGGCTCCTGGGACCACAATTGATGCAACTCGGCCCTTCCTCAGTAGAAGAGGATTTGTTGTCAACCAGTGCTCCTCGGCTGACAGGAACTATCATTATGAGCGTGTTGGCAAAACCCACAAAAAGCCCTGTGGCGCTGAGCTGTTAATGCAAAGCTCGCTGAAGTTTCATTTTTCCATCCACACTGTGGGTGAGCGGTGGTCTGACAGAAATCAGTGCTGACGGACGTTTTATTTCACGACATCCATTTTACACAAAAAAACTAAAAATGGTGTAACAAGGCTGAAAGATTCATATGAGTGGAAAGTAATCAGTGCATATGAAGGTCCTCCTTTTTGTCTTCTTGGAATACAGGAAGCTCACTGGGATTTTTCTGGTGAAAAAAATCCAGCCAGATAACATAATTCAATTAAGTTCAGTTTTATTTATAAAATTAGGCTCCTAAATCCTTGTCTGATGAATCCTAAGGGTTCAGTACCCAGAGAGGTTTTCTACTTTTTCAAATGTAACCTTAAGAACACACGAAAAACATTATTACAGGTCATAAACATGTCAAGTTTCTTTTTAATCTCTTAGCATGTTCCAATTCTGTTGTTTAACTGAGCAAACATAGTAGCTGCAGTTGTATTTCTGCAGTTAAGCACTGCTCAAATGCTTCTGCAAAAAAAGTTCTAAAAGTGGGATAAAATAGGTTATTTGATGCAACAAGTGTATAATTGCCATTAACATTGTTTGTGTTGGGTGACCAGAGGAGTGGTGCCTTTGACCCCCATGTTTCTCCCCCATGACTGCACCCCTGGTTTTACACTAGTTTTATACTATATTAAAATATATTAAAGTTTTAACACTGCAAAGAATTACACGTGCACGATGTCTTGCATACCAACAGACAGTCCTGTTTCTGAGAGATTTATGACCGGCATCATTTTTTATTATGCGGGAGAAACGAGGCAGAAGCGCCTTTGATGAATGAGGCGATGTCTTTGAAACGGATGAATGCAACACGTTACATTTAAAAGCCTGCCATTTATTATCGAAAGCAAAACAGCTTTCAATCAAACGCGTCGCCCAGTTTAAAAGTCTCACGTTTTGAAAAGGGGAAAGATGATTGCATGACAGGCAGAAGCGGGGACTAGCAGAGGCTTATTATCTGTGCTGGCACAAAGAAGAGAGGCATAATCTATTCTTGTGCGAGAGGCAGTTTCGTTGTCATAGCAACTGATATCCATTTTTATCCTTCATCTGACAGCCTGAGTGGGCGGGACTTCCACCTGTCAGTTATTTCCAAAGGTATTTTTATGCGGTGACAGTTGACCCCTGGACGCTTTCGATGGTTTCAAACGTGAGTGTAAAAATATTATTGCGGCAATAATCACTATGGACATTGCTGTATAATATTTAGAAAAGCACTAGCCTGACCTGGGGTCGTATTAGCCTTTTTTTTACTTTTTTTTTTACATCCTTTCACATGAACAGCAGCAGTCGAGCTAGCTTTATCGACATTAGTGTCATCTCGGCAGATTAGAAGGGAGGTGCGCTAACCTTTGCTGAGTGTACATTTGAATTAAAGAGATGTTTTTGCTTTCTGTGCTGGACTAAACGAAAACGGAAGTTATTGTAAGGCTTCCTCTTGTTGTGTTGCGCCTCTCTTGATAAACGAACAACATTTCCCAGAAGTCCTTGCCGCTGACCTGTCACCCAAAATGTCAGCCCTCTGAAAGCAAATGCGCCGGGGTTATTATGATTACAGTGCTCTTTCTTTTAAAGTTTCGTTTATATATATAATTAGTATATTTAATTGTATCGCGTGAACATTACATCATCATTATTTCTCCTCCCTGTCTTCTTCATGGCGTGAGGCTACAAGCGGAACCGAAACATGTCGTTTTCTATGGTGAAACGGTGCTGTGGGACGCCCCTGTTTAGACGTGTGCTGCAGTTTAAAATGTGCAGAAGGAAGAATCAAGACTCTAATGTGACCTACACAGTGTTTAGACACCGCTGGATGAAAGCACTGCCTGTGCTATGCAGCAGCTCCAGGAGGCTAAGCACCCAGTCCGACAAGGTAATAAACTGCTGGGACCTGGTACTGTCAGCGTGAACTAGATACAATAAACATTGATAACGATAATATTAATAATTATAACCAGGTACCCTGGTGTTACAGTCCGGAAAGGACTCTGAGAGTACAGCCAAGGAGCTGCACAGTCATAAAGTTGTTGCCTCCATTAGCCAGTAGCTCTCTGTTTGTCGCCCCCAGAGAACCATAAGCTGCAGTTACTGAACCAAGTGTGCAGCATGGCTTTAGGTGGAGTACTATAATACAGCTGTTCAGTGCACGCTTCTGCTGTTTTGCTTTTAAGGATGCTGTGGACCTGTCCAAATTCCCTGTGGACAGAATCAGGAACTTCTGCATCATCGCCCATATTGATCACGGGAAAAGCACCTTGGCTGACAGACTGCTGGAAATGACTGGTATGTTTACTCTCCACACTCTACACTGTCAGCTTTTCACCTTTTCATTTTTTAGCAAATCCAAATTAATCATAATTTATTTTTATTTTTTTAAACGTCCAGGAGGTAGAAGTTAATGACACAAACTTGTAATATTGCTCCTGTCGAGAGTGCTCCACGAGTGAAACTCCACAGTGTCCTCTACTTAAGGGTAAAAGTAACAAAGAAACAAATGTGAGGCAAAGAGCAGGGTTGTGTGATGCAGTGTGACACGTGTTTCTGATGCTAAGAGGTGGTCTGAAATTTGAGAAATAAACGCATCCAAAAACAGGAGAAACTTGGAATTTAATGTGTGAGGACAAATCAGTTGTATTTGACTTTGGTTTCATTTCAGCATAACTAGATCAAGGATTGAGGGGAGCGTGACTTGATGGCTTTCTATAACTGTCAACGTGTTGCAGCTGTTTTCAGCTGCTGCCTAGTCTGGAGTTCACTGGGGATGAGCCCATACATCACTGCTACCCTTTTTCAGCCACACACTTCATTTGAGACTCACATGTACTCTGTGACTTAAGTTCATATTCTTCCCTGGGACATTATGTCAGTATATGAGCGATGTGGTATGAGCAATCTAAAGTACGACTCCTGGTCACCCTACTCCTGCTGCTGGAGGCCCGATAGCACCTCTCACACACGTCAGGGAACACCCGTCAGCAGTTCACATTTTTTGGTGTTGCATATGTTGAAACTAATTCATGTCATTTTCACTGATGGTGTCACTAACAAACAGGTGCGATAGCGAAGACAGAGAAGAACAAACAGGTGCTGGACAAGCTGCAGGTGGAGCGAGAGAGGGGGATAACCGTAAAGGCCCAGACAGCGTCTTTGTTTTACAACCACGAGGGGCAGCGGTACCTCCTGAACCTCATTGACACCCCGGTAAGGAGAGGTGTACGTTGGTATACTAAGTAGCAAATTCAATAGAACCGGGCTTTGTTGCGTTAACTAGCCCGACGAACCTAAAACCCCCCTCACAGCTGACAGGTGTCACAATGGCAGTTATCAGCTGTTGCATGCATCGTTTCACTCTCTTTTTCCACAAAATCAAAAGAGTTACACCCTTCTCCACTCAGAGACATTATCAGAGGAACAGGTGCAGCAGATCTATAATGAGCATTCAAATAAAACACTGTTGCTGCAAGTACGATGAGAGTAAAGCTGAGAAAAGTCATTAACCAATCACCACTTCACTTAGTGGAGGAAAAAAAGAATATTTAGTATAATATATTTACTTTAGCGCTTCCTGACAGTCGATGTGACATTTGCCATCAGGTCAAAGTGAAATTTATCTTATTGATTGAAAAGGTATTCTTGGTGATAAATAGCTTACAGACTGATCAATGTTCAAGTCTGAGCTCATTCGTTGCAAATTTATCTGTGTAAAAGAGCCTCTGCAGCATTGGGACCAAGAATAAAAACAGTTATAGATTTTCTGCATCACCAACTGAATACATGCAAATTCGCATAACAATGTGATCACACAGTTTGCGCTGCTGTAATTTTAGAGCATGGCTTCCTCCATCTTTGTTAGCTCAAAAGTTTGCATGTATGAAATATATTCTTTCTGCAGAGGATATGTTGAACTCTTTAAGAGCACTTCCACATAGTTACAGACATACTGTTGAAACTGCACTTATTAAAATCAAAATGAGCTGTATGTGGCCCAAAGATGAGTTTGTGATCCCCGGGCTAACATACCATTTTCCCGTAAAGTTGTTTTTGCTCAAGCTGTGCATGTGAATCTTCTCCTCAGGGTCACGTCGACTTCAGCTACGAAGTGTCTCGCTCGATTTCTGCTTGTCAGGGTGTCCTGTTGATCGTTGATGCCAATCAGGTACTAAAATATGCTTTCTTTGTCATGTGCTTGCTGCATAAGTGTGACGATTTTAATTTTTTGCTGTCGTGTGAAGGGCATTCAGGCACAAACTGTTGCTAACTTCTACCTGGCATTTGAAGCTCAGCTGACAATCATTCCCGTCATCAA
Source organism: Astatotilapia calliptera (assembly GCF_964374335.1). Classification (NCBI taxonomy): domain Eukaryota; kingdom Metazoa; phylum Chordata; class Actinopteri; order Cichliformes; family Cichlidae; genus Astatotilapia; species Astatotilapia calliptera. Next base: position 21,669,961 of record NC_137423.1, read on the forward strand.
TAAGGTACGATCTGACCTTCCACTGTTTGGGTTTGTTACACGCTATCGTTATAGTCGAACACATGTTTGATTCTGGTGCGTCTCCTTCAGATTGATTTGAAAAATGCTGATCCAGAGCGGGTGGAGTCACAGATTGAAAAGGTGTTTGATATTCCACGCGAAGAATGCATCAGGGTGAGCACTTGCTGCAAAAGCTGCTCTTCACTCTGCTTTGAGTCACTTTTCTGAGAAATGTCTCCGTGTGTTCTTCAGATTTCAGCTAAACTTGGAACAAATGTTGACAAGGTGCTCCAAGCTGTTGTAAACAGGATTCCACCGTAAGAAGGCTCTGCTGGTTTTACTCCTTGTCTGAAAAATATTTGATATAAAACAAAAACACAAACGTAAAATGTTACTACTTTTTCACAGGCCCATAGCGAGCACTGAAGACCCATTTAAAGCCTTAGTGTTTGACTCCAATTTTGACCACTACAGAGGAGTCGTGGCCAACATTGCCGTGTTTGGAGGTCGGGTCAAAAAAGGGGACAAGATCGTGTCGGCACATCTCGGAAAAGCCTACGAGGTCAACGAGCTAGGCCTTCTCCGGCCAGATGAGCACCCAACGCAGAAGCTGTACGCTCTGTTAATCCTCCACTCATTTTTCCCATTTCTTTTCATTTCCACTAAAACTGACTTTAGGATTCATCTCATGATCTCTGCTACAGTCAGTGATCGTAACGTTTTACATAAATAAAAACTAAACTACTTTCAGCAAATTTATATGAAAAAGAGTTTCCACTGCAAGGGATGAAAACTTACCTGATTTAAGTTTGGCTGCTGTCCCCTTAAAGGTGGTCTTTTATCACGTAGCTCACGATTGTTTTAAGAGTTCCTGATTGATCCTGTTCTGACCGCTTTCACTTGATCAGTTGACGTGTGCTGAATCAACTCCTACACTGTGAGAAAACAGTGACCCGTCATCCTCAGGTTCAGAACGACGAAGCTCTAAGGAGCCCAATCTAGTGCTGGAGGTGAGGAAAGATGGTGAGGAAGGAAGTGAAGACGTTATACTTGAGAGCGTGAGCTTTAAAGAACATTTTAGGTTGATTCCTGACTCGATGTGCCGCCTTCAGTATTTTTCACGTGCACACTTTTGAAAGTGATAATTGTCAGCAGGAAGATGGAGTCAGTTTGACACTGACGTTGATGTTTACCCTCTCTGTGAGTTTGCAGCCCGTGGGGAAACAGCAGATGTGCATATGGACATGGTCAGAACAGAACCTCCAAAGAACAATCAAAATACAGCAGGAGCCCTGGAATGTTTATGCCATAGAATGTATATAAAAGATGGACCTACTCATTAATTGGTTAGTAAAACCTACAGCCGAGCATTTCCACTGTTGCCATCTTGATGTTTTGAGCAATGGGCAGGTCTGACAGAAACTGAGGGACACTGCACAGCAGTATGGCAACGACATGTCAACAGCATGGTAAAGCACACTCTGCTTTATGCTCCTACTGGACATTAATGACAATTTTGTTGTATTCAGTATGACTTGGCAGTAACATTTGATACTTTAAACCAGCGGGCCCCAACCTTTTTTGCGCCACAGACCGGTTTAATGTCAGAGAATATTTTCATGGACCGGCCTTTAAGGTGTCGCGGATAAATACAACAAAATAAAATGACCCGACTAAGACAAAACCTGTGGTATTTTGTAAACATAATAATAAATGTGAATCCACTGTGTAATTGTGTAACTTTATTAGCATCGTCCTCCTGAAATGCGCCAACAACACTGAAAGTTATGGTAACGCGCAAATATTTCTTTCAAAATAAGACACACAACTACAACACGGGAAGAGACCCAGGGAAACAGAGTTAACGATAAAAATCCCGAAAACCATAAATTTCACACCTGAGCCTCAACTCTCGTGGCCCGGTACCAAATGACTCACGGACCAGTACCGGTCCATGGCCCAGGGGTTGGGGACCGCTGCTCTAAACCCATCATGAATGTGTTTACTGAAAGTCTTGGAGCTTGGAAGTAGACTTCTTTTTAAAACCACAAAATTCACCACACTACACAAAACTCACTTGTTGGCTTTACTGTTATGACATATAGGCCGTGTCCATCTTTTATCTACAGGTTATGCTCACAGCACTTTACAATGAGATGACCTTATGTGGGATATCAACCAAATTTAAAAGGTTAAACTGGGTAAATTATTATTTATTATTTTATGGTGGGAGTCGGCAAACATTTTGATCACACCTTATCATTATTTTTTGTATGCTTTCTCTGATTTCTCAGAGTCTACCTTTGACAATAATTACTGTTATTTTATTTTATCAGTTACTTGAACTGTTGAATATACAGACCAACATTTCCAAAATAACCACAGGTTAAAAAATCAGTTTCATTTACAGGTGTGCAGAGGTTTTTGCAAAATAAAGACTGAAGGTTATAAATTAGTGTTGCTTTCTGAGGTTGGTTTTTTTGTAGATTTGCAGGTCAGGTGGGTTACATCATAGCAGGGATGAAGGATGTGAAAGAGGCCCAGATCGGTGACACACTCTACCTGCAGGAACAGCCAGTCGAAGCTCTCCCAGGATTCAAACCTGCCAAAGCCATGGTCTTTGCTGGTAAGAAGTGTCCTTTCTGTTTCAATGAGAAAAATAAAAAAGATTAAGAACTTGAGCTAATGTAACCATTTCTACATAAACACTGTGAGATGGTAATAATGTGAAGCTTAGTCCTGAGTACTTCGAAAGAACTGGATAAAGATGAAAGTCCTTTGTGTTTCCACTGTGATGCAGGAGTCTTGTTTCCTGCTGATGTACACTCTCTATTTTTCCCGTCCCTCAGGCATGTATCCAATGGACCAGTCAGAATACACTGGCCTCCGCAGCGCCATTGAAAGACTGACCCTGAATGACTCAAGTGTCGCAGTGCAAAGAGACAGCAGTCTGGCCCTGGGGGCAGGATGGAGGTTGGCATGAATGTTTTTTGAATTAGACTAAAAATGATACCCAGCCAAGGATTGGGCTGTTGGGTGTCATGTAGGGGTGAATGGAAACAAAGTGTTTGGGTAATTAAGACACTGAGGTGTGGACACACAAATGTTTAGTTCCCACTTATGATATTTTAAGGAGGTTACTGTAAAAGTATTGAAAAAATTCAAATTTCCCATTTATGTTAGTGTTCAGGCACTTGGTACAGGGTGAAAGCACCTTTGGCAGCAGGCACCACTGACAGCGTCACGGCTTTTTTGGAATGACCCCTACAAGCTTGGCACACTACAGTTTTGGAAATATCTTCTATTTTTCTTGGCAGAGTCATTTAAGCTTAACGAGATTGGTTAGTTAGGTCAGTGCACAGCCTTTGGTCTCTTGAGAGGTTCTCTATCAACTTTAAGTCCAGACTCTGGACTCTAGCTGGGCCACACCAGGACTGTTTTTCATGTTTTCTTGGCAGTCTGTGTTGGGTCATCATCTTCTTGAAATGTAAACCTTTGCCCCAGCCTGAGATCCTCCTGAGCACACAAGGTGACAATCAGAGGCTGGTCTCCTCAACACATGCCACCGAGATGTGTGAGAGTGTGGCAGAGTAATCAATTTTAAACCAGAAGACTTTGATAAAGTTAAACTTTTCTCAGGGCGAACGACTGAAGTGTCTGCCAGTTACAGTGAAAGATACTGTTACTGATTCACTTACGATAGGGTGGTAAATGCATTATAGGGTTACCTTGGTAACCAGAGACTGGAATGTCTGCTAGTAGCAACTGACCATCAGCAACAACCAAGATTTGTCTCAGATTACTTAGACTAGCCGGGAAGCCAGATATTCGAGGACTGTTGGTGTGTCAAGATTTTTCTTTGAGAAGGTCAGAGGCTGCCACACTCTTTGGGCAGCTTCATCTCATTTTTGTTTATCTTCCTCTGATCTGAGTCTTGACATAGTTCTGTCTGTCAGTCTGCCACGCACTATCAACTCAAAGATACCACACTCCTCCATAGTTAGATATGGAGGACAAACACAGACTGTGTTTGTGTACTTAGTCAAAAAGTTGTCTCTAGAATTCTGTGCACTGTTTTCCCTCAGTGGTCTCTATCTTGCCTACATGAGGAGAAAAAGAGGGACACAGGATACATCAATGAAACAGACTGTGATGCTAATAGCTTGACAGCTTACTTTTTTTTTTCTGGATTGGCGTTATTTAGTTGTGTTTTTTGGTGTTTTTGTGTATTAAATGATCATCTGTAATGCACAAGAATCTGGAATTACGTGTGCTCAGCAACACAACATGTTCAGTTCAGTTTAATTCAATCTTATTTATATAACATCAAATCACAGTCAAAGTCAAAAGTAAGGTAAAGACCCTAAAATAATGCAGAGAATTCCCAACACAAGAAGACCCCCTATGAGCAAGCACTTGGCGACAATGGGAAGGAAAAACTCCCTTTTAACAGGAAGAAACCTCCAGCAGAACCAGGCTTAGGGAGGGGCGGGGCCATCTGCCGTGGCAGAATGTGGCAGTTAGCATGACCGTCCCAAACAGTAAAATCCTCATTTCCCATTAATGCCCAGCTTTCTGGTTGACAAAGTTTTTAAATGAAGTCTGAAAAAAAAAATCGCAAAAGTTTACAAAAGCTGTTTTCTGCTTTGTCACTTTGGACTTTTGTGTGTTTATTGATGAGAAAATTAATGAGCTGAATCCAGTTTAATATTCTGTCATGATTTTGTTCACAAACTTTAACAACAAATGATTAATCGGGGAAACATAACTTTCCTTAGGACATACTGGGTGTTGCCAGATTACTCAGCCAAGTACGAGTCTGTTTATTATCTCAGGTCACATTATCAGTCCAGATGATGTACATTCGATTCTGTTCATGGGCGTGATTTAGACAATCTAAATGTACAACACTGTGCTGGGATAGCAATGAGTCTTACTTACTGTTGAACTGTTTCCAAACGGCCTCTTTCTAATTAAAAGCCTGAATATCAATTATGAAGCTCGAGTGCACCTGTGGACCTTCCTGTCCCCTTGCAGACTTGGCTTCCTGGGTCTCCTCCACATGGAGGTGTTCAATCAGAGGCTGGAGCAGGAATACAATGCTTCTGTTATCGTGAGTGCGCCCACCGTGCCCTACAAGGCTGTGCTCTCCTCAGCCAAACTCATCAAGGTAAGAGCCATTCCACGCTCGTATATCTTCTAGCCTTGCTGCAGAGCTTGGCTCACGCTGATTTCATCAAAAAGCAAGTTTCAGCTGACTTGGAAATTGATTATGGATGAAGGCTGTCTGGTGTCACTGGCTTGCTTCCTGTAAAATGATATAGTGTAGGAGCTACCTGATGGGAAATGGTGCAGAATGTTCTAACGCTAATGGGAAAACACAAAGCATGCTGAAGTCCCTCTGTTACTTATCGTGCACTCAGCTCTATAAATAGTTGGACCATTAAACGTTTTATTATTTTTTTTGTAATATCGCCTCTCCGCATCATTTTAAATCAAACATTCACAGTGTGATTAAAGTTTAGACTTTCAGCTTTTTATTTAAGGGGTTTAGCAAAGATATTTTATTAACATTTTAGGATTCACAGCCATATTCATGCATAGTCTCTGATTTCCAGAGCCCCAAAAGTAACTGGAAAAACTAACAGAATTTTAAATATAATGATTTTTTTTCTCAGATGAAAATCCTTTCCCGCCTTGAGATCCTGTGTTAGACCTTTAATGCAGCAACCTTCAGTTGCTGCTTGCTTGTCTCTCTGCATTCATTTTAGTCTTCACTAACTAAAGAGCAGCTCTACTGGGTTAAATCAGGTGACTGACTTGGCCATTGAAGAATATCCCATTTCTTTGCTATATGTTGTTATTCATTTGCTCTGTGAAGGGCTGGACAATTGGTTTTTGCAGCATTTAGCTGAACCTGAGCAGAGAGTACAGCCATGTACACTTCACAATTCATCCTGATACTTCATATCAGGTCACATCATCAGTAAACACTAGTGACATGGATCCACTGGCAGTCATATATGCCTCTGCTGATTGTTTCAGATCATGAGATATTCTTTCCTTTTCTATACAAAGTGCTACAATTTAGTCTTGGTTTTATATCTCCACACTTATTTTTGTTTGTTTTGCTCTTGTAGATGTTTTCTGCCAAAGTCTAATCTGGCCTTCTTGTTTTTGAATGAAACCAGACGTTTAAACCTTGTTGTAAATCCTCTGTATGTCCATTCATGAAGGCGTCACCTGATAATGTTATGTCTATCTGCTTCAGTGTTCTTGAATTTGTTAGATGCTGTTAAGTTGTTTCTTACGAAGAAAATAATTCTGTGATCATTGGCTTGAGTTGTCTTCTGTGGTCTTTCAAGGCGTTTGATGTTGTTTAGCTGCCCAGTGCACTCATTCACTTTAAGAATGTGTCAGATCGTTGGTTCAAAGACAAAACAACGTGTAATGCTGGGAAACGTTCTTATCCCACTGTCAGTAAATATTGTAATGATTTTCTATTATTTTGTGACAAATTATTAAAAAATCTCAGAAAATAGAAATAAATATGTTTTACAATGTTCAAACCTTCTTCTGCTTACAGGAACATGGCAGTGAGGAGATAACCATTGTGAATCCTGCTCAGTTCCCCGACAGGTCGGTCGTGTCAGAGTATTTGGAGCCCATGGTCCTGGGGACCATTCTCGCTCCAGACGTTTACATTGGAAAGATTATGACTCTGTGTTTGGTAAGAAGGAAATGGGAAAAATGCAGATGGAATATAGAAGAAAACCTCCGTCTGCAGTTTAACCTGTACAAGTTATTTTACTTTTCTATTTTAACATTATCGCTCTACTTTGTAAACATCTTATCTAAATTGTGGGAGAACAAATTCTTTTAACTCTTTAAAAACTGGTCTGATGACAAAGAGGACCAATAATACTGTAACCTGGAGAACGAATTTCCATCTGTGTTTATGAAGAACGTATTTTCCGATGAGACTGACATTTTCAGGTGTTTTTGTCTCCATGCAGCCTTCCTCTGTTTCAGAAATAACCAATAAAGTTATAGCTGGTGTATCAATAACATGTCAGACTAACGGTTTGTGTTCTTATAGAATCGCAGGGCGGTCCAGAAGAACATGGTGTACATAGATGACCAGCGTGTCATGATGAAATATCTCTTCCCTTTAAATGAAATCGTGGTGGATTTCTATGACCTCCTCAAATCACTCTCATCTGGATACGCCAGGTAAAGCCATCAAAGTGTTATGTAAATACACTGTGTAAAGGATTTTTATAGATTTTGTAGGTTTCATCTGCAGTATTTAGGTATTAAGATTTATAGAAGGTATAATTTTTAGGAAAGTGTAGATTATGGAAAGTATCCAATGTTACAAGTTTAAAAATAGGTTTCACACATTAAGTTATTAGTTCATTTTAATTTTGGTGTAAAATCTTTTTCCATGCACTCTAATGGTGTAGCCTCTCCTGTGCACCTTATGTATTTTTATGTTGCGCAGCTTTGATTATGAGAATGCAGGTTACCAGGCTGCTGATTTGATAAAGATGGATATTCTGCTGAATGGACGCCCAGTAGAAGAGCTGACCACAGTTGTACACAGGTACATTTCAGATAATGCTCTGAGGTAAAAAATTGAGACTTTTGTGTTAATTTTCACTGAATGATTTACTTTGTTTGGCCAGGACATGTGACTCTGATGTTACTTAAGAGCACCTTGTTATGAATTTTTTTGGTCATATTCTTACCTTCATTGTTATTGTTACTGGCAAGGTTACAGTATATAGTCCTTCATTGCTATAGTAATTACTCTTTGCCTGTGAAGCATGAAATGTATTCAGCACTATGGTTAACATTTAAGAAAAAAAGGCCTTTTGGCAGCTGCTGTTAACATGACTTTACACACTGGACAAGGACAAAGGAGTAACTTTACAGAAGAAAAGTGATGACGCTCAGCAAGATCTGTGTGTAATGTACTCACTAGCAAAGCTGGTACAGGAGCCAGCACAGACGTAGGTAATTGAAGGGCGCTACGCTTCGCCAATGATGGCTACTCTCAGACGATTTATACAGTAAGCCTTGGAGTTGAGCCGACTCGAGCGAAGCTTCGGTCTGTTCCTTAAGGCCAACGCACCAATCACAGAGCAGAATGTCTTTTATTGGAGGCGTGTTCACTACGCCTTTTCAAGTAGAGAAGTCATTAACATACCTTACAGTTTGAAAACAGATGTATAGAAAATGTATGATCCAGTTTCTCCCAAAGAGATGGGTGATGAAGTTCATGCTTCATTTGAGAGGATGGTGCTAGCTGACCCATTACAGCTAGTTCCTTTTATCCAATCGCGAGAAAACTGAAAGCTTTTTCATTTTTACACGGGCTTAACATATCTTACAAATAAACAAGTAAATATATATTATCAATAACTATTACTATCTAAGGAGCTTCTGAACTTCTTGAAGTTTCTTGAAGACGTTTCACCTCTCATCCGAGAACCTTCTTCAGTTCTAAGGGTAATTGGTGGAGAGTCCCAGATTTTTAAACCCTACTGGGAGTGTCCTTAAGAGGGTCGTTGATCCATTGATCATCTGCCTAATCACCTGAGCCAGGGTGTGAAAACTGATGTGGATCACTATACGGGTGAACCCATTGTGAGACCTTGCCCCACCCTATCATGTGACTTATGCGAGTGGGCGTTAAGGCGTCTAGGAAGGGATCTCAAAAGGGTTTGGGTGGGAAGGTGTCACAGTGGGTTCACCTGAAACTTTGGCTGATAGATGAAATGTCTTCAAGAAACTCCAGTCGCCTTTCTTTTAAAGCTGCTTAGATTACCATGACCTGGATGACTGAGAACCTTCAAAGACATTATATTTTTATATAATACTAATATAAAGCATAATTTTAAAACTTTGGACAGAGCTACACAAGCTATATGGAGTATGTTGTGCACAAGTTTGCACAACATACTTATTCTAAATAAGATAATTGCGTGAGAAAATAAATCAGACAAATGTTATGACTTTTAACTGTTTCCTTTCAATCGCTCAGCTGATGTCTGTCTCTGTAATGTGAGCTAAAGCATTCAGAAGTCTCTCCTTGCACCAGCACTGGTGTGTCTGAAACCGAAAACTTCACTTAGACCTACTTCAAACAGCTTAGAGCCCAGACGATATCAGTTGTTTGCTGATAAATTGGTATCTGCATTTATAACAACCAATAAAAGCAAAGTTAAAAAGTGAAGAGGGGATGGGAGAAACACCCTTCATTCATGTTAGGACTGTTGGTGTTGCGTAGTTTGTACACCAGAGGGCACTCTGCAACTTCCCTGTGGGCAACATGTTTCTAAAGCCATAAAAACAACCAAACTTGCGTTGTCATATTATCTTATTAGGGACTCATAAATACCTACACATATCAAATGTTCAGGAAATCAGTTCGTTTTGTGACAGAAAAAAATATCAGCTTCATATACTGGATTTTTAAATCACCAAATATATTGGTGTGGATAGTGTTTGGTGAAACTTCAAGTGTCAAACTGACTTTGGTGAAAATCCGGCTTTGCATTCTTCAGTGTTTAGGAGACAGTACCACCAATAATGCTGCTTTTTTTCAGTCTGTTGTTAAGCTAGTACTCTAGATTAAGGACAAATGTTTAAATTTCAAAGTACCGTGAGTCCTGTGGCTTCAACCACGGTTTGATTTTGTGCTGACCTCCCAAACAGAACGCTTATTGATTAATTGTAAATGACACACGGGCATGTCAGTATTCAATACTGTATTTTAAGGTGACGTGGTGAGGGTAGTGGACTTTCTGCTCCACTCTCATTTGCTTTTTCATCAGCTTTACCTGTCAGGGTGAAGCTGATATATGGGCACCCGTCAGTACTTTAACAGTTTTATGATTTGTTCTGATAAGTGTGTTTTCATTACAGGGAGCGTGCGTACAGTACAGGGAAAGCCATGTGTGAGCGACTAAAGGACTCCATCCCAAGGCAGATGTTTGAGATTGCCATACAGGCAGCTATTGGAAGTAAGGTCATTGCAAGAGAAACGTAAGTACAAGAGCTAAGATTTTGTTAAAATGATGTGTAGAAATCAGATGTGAAGTACTGTATTTAATATGTGGTATGACCACACGTGTCTCTTCCAGAATAAAGGCGTATAGAAAAAATGTTCTTGCAAAATGTGTAAGTAAAGTTTGTTTTTCTTTCTTCTTAGAAAAGTCCAAATATACCACTGATGCTTTGAAATCACTTTTTTTGGTCTCGATAGTATGGAGGTGACATTACACGGAAAATGAAGCTACTGAAGAAACAGGCAGAAGGTAAAAAGAAGATGAGGCGTATCGGCAATGTGGAAGTTCCCAAAGATGCTTTTATTAGTGTTCTGAAGAGGAAAGAAAAATAGACTGTGAGACTATAAAACAACATGGAGCAGGTTTTTGTTATTGAAAGGCTCTGTTACGTTTTCTTTGAATAAAGTGCTGCAAACTGGAGTGAAAATCCTTATTTGTACATGTGTCACAAGTTATTGGCTCTTTTCTCTCAGACAACACCAGCATTACAAACCATTCTTTCATCATTACACCTTCATGTTCATGACCATTATAGTTATAACTTATAGTTATACTTGTAACATTTACATAAATGCAGTCTGAAACCAATCAGGAGAATGACTAGATGTTTGAAATGCAAAACCCCCACACTGGTTCAACAGGAAGTAAAACAAGAGAAGCTCACATAGTACAGTTCTGTACAACATCTACCTGCTATATTGTTCAGTATGCGCCCTGATCAAATTATAGAATTATATAGAAATATAACTGGGAGCCGCAATGAGGAGGCCAAGCAGTTCAGCAGGGCACGGTCGCCATGACAACTCGATTCAAGTATGTCAAAGGGACTTTCGGGAAAAATACACTTTTGCTTTCTGTTACACCTGAAAATGACGCATTATTTTTGGTGTCATCACGTACAGCAGTTGCTAATATTTTTTTGTTTTATTTTTTCCCAAGTATCACACAGTATCTAGGGAGGCACTAATACTGTCAGTCGTTTTAAAGAAAAAAACATATAGATGCCATTTCCATCCTTCATTATCTTAATGTGGAACTTCTCAGACTAGAAACTATCAGACTGCTTTCGCTGGCTGTTTGGCTTTAGTTGGTAGTAAACGCCGACAGCCACTGTCCTATTGTAGTCCTAGAAGACACTTTTACGTGACCATGAAAATGCTTTGATAGTTGGGATCACTAATACTTCTGGAATGACATCTTTTCCAAAAAGGCAATGACTCAATTTGACAATATTTTCTGGTATAACTAGATAAGTACTAGTTTTCACAAATTTTATTGGTAATAAACATCAGTGACTTTAACCACCTTCACTGTTTCTAAGCTTTTGTTGGAGAAAACAACTAATCAGGGGATCGTCCCCAATCATGAAATCACATTTAACAACTTTACAAAACACATCAGATGTGTTAGGATTAGGATTCACCTTTATTGTCATTACACATGTATAAGTACGGGTAATGAAATACAGTTTGCTGTACAGACGGGCAGATATACAGATGTACTATGAACAATTATACTGATGTGGTCTGACGCTGCTGAAGCCTGATTGGACATTTTCATCAGTTAACAGTGCTTCAATACAACATGCATGACTCAAATCAAACCATCTTTGTTTAGGAAAACAACCTGCACTTTAAACTTATCCCATAGTCCTATCAATATTATTTAGAACCTAGTCCTTCATACTTACTACATCTTTATTTGTTGTTTTTCAGACCTTTTCACATGAAAGAAAAGTACAATTTATATTCTGCATCATTCATGCTGCGTTTCTAGGGGGAAACTAAATCATTCATTGTTGTATATTCTGTTTTTCCAGTAGATGGCAGCAGGAGCTCAAGCACACCACGAGGTGGAAGTTAATTTCATCCCCAGCTAATGTCCAGTCAGGCTTCATCAGCGTCAGACCACATCAGTGTCACATTTAAATTGTGCAAAAAAAAAATTCAACACTGTCCCCAGCAGTTCATTTGCCTGATGAAAGTATCTCATTGCCTCTAAGTGCTGTCCTTTGTACTTAGGCAATGTAAGCAAATCTAATTCAGGGACCAGCTGGCATTTTGCTGCAGTAAAGAGGAGGAGGACAAACGCTCACAAAGTGTACTTCAGCGTGTGTAGTGGATTCAGGAGAGGAACACTTCTTATTAATCTGTGTGGACTATTACAGATTATAGGCCTGTTTTTCCTTCACATTTTGTCAGCATAGCAGGGAGAGCACATACGACTCTGACGGATGACTAATGAGGCCATTAATCAGCAACGTAGGGAATGAATGGCCATAGGTTTCCAACAGGCAGTTTTTATGTGGCTGTCAGACAAGTAAGAGCTTTCAACTGCTTCTGCTGTTGAGATGGAAGGTACTGAAAACAGCAGTAGAATTGCAAACATTCAGATGGAAAACTTTCCTTATAATTAAACAGAAAGTCATAAATATATATAATGTGTGTGTGTGCGTGTGTATAACACTGTAATATTCAATTCAATTTTAAAGTACCAAAACACATCAGCAGTTGCCTCGGGGTGCTTTACAGTGTCACTCTGACAAGCATGCGTCGTAGGAAACGCGATTTGGTGTTGTTTGGCTCTAAGTCCCACCCGTAGTTTCGTGCTATCAATGCGGAAGCAGCTATGAATGAACACAGTGCTAACCGCTGGTAGTGTGTATATTGTGAATTACGCCCACATATACACCACGCAACTCATTGACACGTAGCTTTATAATATTTTGATTCACAGCGCTTCCACCTGAAATGGGATACCATGACTTTTACTGCTCTTTTTAATTTAATTAAACAGAGTAGAAAGCGTTATATTGGTTGCTAGCTAGCAAGTCATCTCTGTAGCCTAACTTCCTAAAGTGTCCGTCGGCCAAACCATGAAGGTCCGCTCGTCTGTTTTTGCCTCCTTTATTTTAATATTCGAAGTGATTGGCATTGCCCTTTTCCTGCGGGGATTTTTCCCCGTACCTGTCAAGTCTTCTTTCTCATCCAAGAGCAAGCTGTCAGATCTGCCAGCCGAGCCGCTGACAGGTGAGTCCAGCCTCATCCACATCTGCTCACACTCCTCTCCTCGGCCTGTACTGTTGACATAAATCTGTTAAAACTCATAAGCTTTCTTCTAACCTCACAGGAAGCGCTCCTAATTCATCTCGCCTCCCGCAGCCCCTGTTTAAAAGGGTGGTTATTATGTTAGTGGATGCCCTCCGAGAGGACTTTGTGTTTGGACCCAATGGTCGTATGTATATGCCCTACACAAGGCACGTGGTGGAAAGAGGCTCATCACACAGCTTTGTGGCCAAGGCGAGACCACCTACAGTCACTATGCCCAGGATCAAGGTAGGATGCCACTAGCATGATGTTGAAATGAGAACTCGCCCATCAAATCTGTCCACTGTCTCTCATCATGGCGTGTGTCTGTTAGAATTCTGGATTAGTGTTTGCTGTAGTGAGTCAACCACTTGGATCCAAACTATCAGCATTTCTCAAATCCTTTCCAACTCCACACATAAATCTGCATCTCTGAAACTCTACATTAGCACTTTATTATGTAGTGAAAACTTGAAACGGATGATGCCAGGAATATTCTGTTGTTAATACCTAACCCTGTAATGTGGTATTCCTTTAAATACACACTAACTTCTCTGCTCTCTTTATGGTGCTGAAGGCGTGTAATATTTTCCATTACAGGCATGAAACCCAGGCTCAGTGTTAATGCTTAGTTTACTGTCCATTTTGTCCGCTTTGCAACTCAAATGCAGATTTAAACAACTAAATCTCATCTGTTTTGGTGTTTTATAGAAATCTGTTGATTCACACTAATGAGAAAATTGGACGTGTATTTTTTTTTAATGTGTTAAAAGAGTCATTAGTACATTTAGAAACATCCAAAATGAACAGACAGTTAAAAAAGTGTGAGAAATCAAGACAGGAAACATAACAAAACAGCATGGAGGAAGAATAAAATATAACACTTTAAAATGCTTGTGGAAAGTATAAGTCTTGTTTAAAAGAAAATAGCTAGACGATTGGAAGCGAGCAAAAACCATAAAAAACATAAATGTCTTCAAATCTTTCTGATAAATTCGGTGGATGGAGAGCATTTGATTGAGCAATATCACTGATTGTGAAACAATTGTTTGGCAATATATAAGAGCTCAGGTGAGAAAATCACTGCAATGATAGAGAAAAAAATTCAGATCTCCAGCATCCATGGAATAGTGCCAAGAAATTCTACAGTGTGTGACATCTAGCAATGATAGAAGTCCTTTTTAATGAAAGATAAGAACATTTAATATATGATAAGATACCTGATAATGGAATATATTTAAATCAAAAAGGTGCACCTGCACCTTTCCATTTAGTATTTTGTTTTTTCTTAAAAAAATATTTTATTGTAATTCGGTATATTTTCTGGTTCATGTTGTTATAGGAAACTATAAATAATAACCAAAATGCAATAATAAAAGTTATTATTTTTATTATTAGTAGTAGTAGTGGCAGTAGTATTCATTTTAAAGACTTTAAAGTGTTTAAATTCCTAAGGAAGCCAGGCTTTCATTTGTTTGTACACAGGATTCCGATTTGTTCCTAAAGTTTGAACAAATTCAGGTATGAAAATGTTGATAAATGATGGATTTGTGTGTGAAATGCTCGTACGCATGATTTACGCACAGATTTGTGCGTATTCACTTTTGGTATTCATATCCTTAAGAGAGTGAATGGACTTAAGTTAGGGAAATTCCATCAGCTTGAAAAAACAAAAAAACAACTTAGCGCTATGTTTTTAACTTCTGTCTTATTTGTCTTCACTCAGAAGAGATTCCTGGAGACAGCTAAGGATGGAACTTATGCGGGTTGACTACTAATGATTAAAAGTTAGATATATTTGTTTTATGTTAGCATAACAGTGAAATGAGATTTTGTGCTCATGAAAAATTTTGCCTAAAGTGAACATATAAATAAACAAAAAAGCCCCTAAAGATGACTCCTGAGGTACACCACCAGTGATTGGGGTGGAGATGAAGAAAAG
Organism: Astatotilapia calliptera; assembly: GCF_964374335.1. Classification (NCBI taxonomy): domain Eukaryota; kingdom Metazoa; phylum Chordata; class Actinopteri; order Cichliformes; family Cichlidae; genus Astatotilapia; species Astatotilapia calliptera. The sequence goes on from NC_137423.1 coordinate 21,685,065, forward strand.
CTCCAAATCTTCACCCAAAAGGATCTTAATCAGTGTTGATTCTGGTGCCAACCTGATTTAGGGCAGTTTAAAAGAGTTGTGTGATTGAGGTGTGCAAAGATCTGGTAATACAACGATATATACATTGTGCAATTGCAGATTCTTGATAATTTGATTGTAGACAAACGTGAAACTGATGAAGACCAGGACTGTAATTTTGACTTGTATTGAGAAGGATTTAAATCATTCAGTCCCTGATCAGAGGTGTTTAAGCTAGAAATGGCAGTGCTTCTGTGAGCCCAGAAAAGCTTGTAAAAAGAACCTGTGATGAACATTTTGAATTAAGCTCTAAGTTTTCAGCCCGTATCTGAAAATAGGGTTAGATGGCTGAAAGCGTGAAAACATGGTGTGTTGTCACATTTGGATGATGTGTCATGTTGCCGAGAGTATTTTGGGAGCGGAGCCAGGAGGGAGTTGGAGTCATGTCATGTGCACCTTTCATGACAGTCTGCTGTGCTGTAACACGTTAACATCGCAGGCAGACAGAGAGCACACCACCAATTAAAGCCTGCCTGGAGCCCTTGCTGATACTTTTTCGGGAATGTATCTGATATTGATATCATCAGCCAATAGCATTATATATACAGTTACAAAAGAGAGATGGAGTCATTGTTTATTAGTAAATCGCCCCTTCTCGTCTGTGATCGGTACTACATGTGCTGCAAACGGGAGCTGTGTCACGGACTAACCATTTCAAAATCTGCAATCGTATAAAAGGTGTTTATATTGGTGCAAAATGGACAACATAAAAACCTTTACCTGTATGTTTGTGATAGGCCGCAGTTGACAGTTTGATATTTCAGTCAGGCTCTGTTGTCAGTGGTGTTGAAGAGATTTTGCAAAGGGAATGATTTTCGGGGAAAAAGAGCAGCCCTCTTTTGTCCATGGGTGTCGGGTAGTGCTGAGCTTGGGGGAAGCCATCTAACGGAAATTGTCAGGTGAAGCAGAATATGTGTGCCTGAGTGTCAGAGGGCAAAACTAAAAGCAGAGCCTGTGCCTTAGAGGAACCGCTCTGCGGTGGGAGGATCGAGGATGTGCTGACAGCATCGAGTTGTTTTAACGGACGGGGATTGCAATACAAACTCAGACCTGGAGAAACGTGCTGCTGAAGGTTCACGGTATGGACACAGTTCTCCTCTGTAGCGTCTGGCACGGGAGGCATGAGAGTGCTGACTCGGCAAATCTTCAGGTTAGTGAGGGTGACAGAGAGCATGTGTTGGTTAGGCAGTGAACAGGTTGAGAGGTTGAGGCACAAAAAAGTAACTCTAGTGGGATACCAGCATGGAGAATGGAGGGTAGAGAAAGAGTTTTTTTTTTTTTTAAGTCAACATTTACATGTTCTGTATTTATTAAACATAAAGTGAAATACTTCAATCCTTCTTTTGTTTTGACTTTGATGATTGTGGCTTATAGCTCATTAAAATCAGGAATTCATTATCTCAGATTATTTTAGTATTGTAATCAATTTAGTAATCAATGAATGATGTATAATAAAGAAATGCCCAAGCAAGTTTGTTTATACACTCAACACTGGTTGGGCCTCCGTTAACACAAATTATTGCATAGGTGTGTTATGACGTGGAGGCTGAGGTGTTACTGAAGCACAGGTTGCTTTGATAAAAGTCTTCAGCTCGTCTGTATTTCGGGGTCGGGTGTTTCTCATCTCCTACTTTACAGTACTCCATGGATTCTCCGTGGGCTTCAGGTCAGATGAATTGGTTTGCCCGTCAAGCTCAGTAATAATCTATTCGGCAAACTGTTTGGTCAGATGCTAAGAAGAAATCAGACTGAAGCATGAAGTGCTCCACAATCTCCTGGTAGGTGACTGTGCTGACTTTGGACTTGATAAAACACAGTGGACTAACCACCACCAACACCAGCAGAGGACATGTCATCCCAAATCATCAAAGACTGCACAAGTTTCCACTGGACTTCAAAGATCATGGATTCTGCGCTCTTCTTTCCGACTCGAACACCTTGATTTCCAAATGAATGCAACATTTGCTTTTATCTGAAAGAGCACTTTGGACCACTGAACAGCACTCCGGTTTTTTTCTTCTTAGAAGAAGTCAAGTCAGAAGTGGCTTCTTAGCCTAGGTAAGATACTTCTGACGTTGTAGACTAGATGACTAAACTAATGAAGTCATGGAGTACTTTTCTGTTAATTGAGTGGTTTGACCCTAGGAATGTGGCAGTTGTAGCCCCTTTCCTGAAGACATCTGTGCATGTTGGCACTGAATGTCACCAGACTCAGTCCATTCATATAAAGTTCAAAATTTTGACTAGTTCTCTTAAGTACTTAAGAACTCAGTCCACAGTCTGTACGTTCTTGAGTACTTATGGCCGGTCCTTGACAATCCTTTCAAGGCTGTAGTCTGTGGAATATTGGCCCACTCCTCTTGTCTTTCTGAAGTTTAATTTACAGGATGTTGCACAGGCTGTTGTACATGCCCATTGAAAAGTGTCCCAAATGTGCTCAAAGGGGGTCATGTGCAGTGAGTAGGCAGGCCATATAAGGACTGGGATTCAACTTCAAAAGGGTTGTGTACAGATCCTTGTACTGTGGGGTTGAACATCATCCTGCTACAACTTTAAGTGATAGTACATGACCCCACCCTACCCCCCACCCCGGGGATTCATCTTTGAAGCGAACACTTCCCTAACATGATAGCTGCCGTCAAAGGTGATCACTGGTGAGGACCATGAGCATGCAGACTAGCAGTTTCTGAGAGTTTTGCAGGAAATTCTCTGATTGTGCAAAAAAGCTGTCCCGTTGGCTGGACCGCCACTTCCAGCTTCTGCTGGGGAAGAAGCTGGATGTGGCAGTCCTGGGTTGCTTTGGTTACATGGTTATGGTTGTGAAATAAACATTAAGCTGACAAATCTGCACATTTTCCTGCAATCAGCATCCCAACTGCACCCTCCGTCTAAACCAGCATCATCTGTGGCCCTGTGCCCTGTGATAACACTGCAAAATGTAGAGCGACCTTTATTATTACCGTCTGAAGACACAGCTGTGCAGCAACCACGCTATTAATTCAGCATCTTGATACACTACACCTGTCAGGTGGATAGATTTTCTTGGCAAAAGGGAAGTGCAGATGACTAAACTAATGAAGTCCTGGGTTTTTCTGTTAATTGAATGATTGATGTTGGTGTTTTGAATGCTTTTTACTCTATGTCTCTGTTGCCAATTACATCTGCTAAGTAAAAATATACTTAGAGGTAGAAGTGAATTAAACAGAAAAAAGTAAACTTTCTGTAAATGTGTGAGAGAAAGGAGAACAAACACCCCGAAAAAAAACAAGCCGGTTATGATGTTATGGAGCATGTCATTGGTGATGTGGAGGAAGGCTGACAGGATAGAGTGGAGCGAGATTGAGGTGGACTTGCAGGGAGACAGATGTTTCACCATAATCCCCGGATTTAGAGAAGGAAGCGGTAGCGATGGAGAGAAAAGACAGCTTAAAAAAACAGTCCCAGATTTGAACCTTTTAAAAAAGATTTCTTGACAGGACCAGAGAGGGGGTGGAGCAGGCGGCTGTAGCAGGAGATCAATAAGAGTAAATTTTAAATTTAGATTTAGAAGCGCGTGTGTGAAGGGTTTACGTTGCAGCAGAGGTGTGTAGTATGGACACGGAGGAGACGGGAAAATTCAAGATGGCACGTCCTTCGGCTGCCCAGAAACATGCAAGTTTGATTTGTGGTTCATCTGCAGTCCTGCAGAAGGGCCACTTAATCACTTTTTAGAGAGCTTGGCTGTAACTCTAGATTCAAGGTAACTCACCTTGCATTTTGAGCTTAATGTAGTGGCTTCATTTTTCAACACACCTCTCCACAATTACATCCTGCATGATTGGCATCTACCTTTCAAACTGGGCTTTTTCATTGAGGAGCCGATAGAAAACTATAAGAACACGGCCTAGTGTAGTGGCATCTGCTGTCACCCTGCAGCCGGTGCGTCACACAAAAACAGGCATGTAGTCATCAGGGCCCAGAGGCACGCGTAGATTTGTTTGCTGGTCAGTTTAACCTTGAAGTGATTCAGAAGTTCTGCTGTCCAAACAAAAAGTGCTCTGTTGCATCGTCGAGGCTTGATGACACACCAGTAGGTGGCATTACAGACCAACTGCCTATTACTGCCCACTATCACTGCATTGCACCCAATTAACTGCTATGACACAGCCAACTAACCTAAATCATAATCTCTCCGTGTCACAGCCATTAATTTACACACGACTACCTCCACAGTTTCTAATAATATAACAGTATATCTCCATGGAGATATATTGCATGGTTGACTTCAAGTCTGGTGCACAGTGAGGCTTTATAGTCTTCTTTCTTTTGTGTGTTGTGTTTTATTTGTGGGAAACAAACTGTTATTACGAAGGAAAACCCCCCATGGGGGTCATTTTTACAAAATTTGATGATCCCCAGTTTAGTTACTCATTCTTACCATGGCAAGCAGAGAAAATTAGTTTCCCTCCCCAGTCCTGCATTCACATGTGGCCGGTAGAGCCCCACGCTCCCACTGGCACAGCAGTCAGTGGACATTACTGAGATGCCGGACTTGGACAGTGAATTCAGTTAATCATAGCAGCTGTGGGTGTTTCAAAGGCTGGTATCTCCCGGGATAGTAAGAACACAGCAAGGCATGATAGTTTTTGCTTTTGTTTTAAAACTCCATATGTATTATCTGGTCATAAGGCCTGAGAAATTCTGGATATTTTCAGGTTAATGGTAGAAAGTGTTCCTTTCACGAGTCAAGAGAAAGTAAGCACTGAGGAGGAAACTGAAAAATCTTCTTCCAGGCTCGAGGACTCAGAATCGCAGCCCCCTTCCGTCTGCATTTTGGCACCTTGACAAGTTTTCATCACTATGCCAGAGAGTGTCTCTATACCCCACTGATATTGTATTTGACATTTACGCAGTAGCATCGCAAGCCTAGACACATACTGTGGGACAGTAATTAGTACGTTGATGAATCACTGATTCATTCGGGTAGCTTCTCGATGCCGTTTTGGCATCAAGAAGGATTTTAAGATGTAGCCTAATTAAGCTGAACTTTTCTGCACAGCTTTCAAACGGATCTTTCTTGTGCAATCGTCTAGATGCTTTTGTGTCCCTTCATTTGTTCTTGCAAACAGTGTTATCATTTTTGCCCTTTTTTATGTCCAAGGCACTGTTTTCATTAGTCAGGCTGTCTCTATTAATAGACTTGGGACCTTCCTGAGAGCGAACAAACTGAAAGAGACGCCTGCTTTTGAAGCAGAAAGCATCCATCTCTCCCCGAAACAAGCACCTGCGCTGGCAGAGGCAAAACAATCGCAAGGAAGGAAGTTGTGAATAATTGAGCTCAGGAACAGAGCTCAGAGGATGGGTTTCGGAATTGTTACACCTGTGAATAAACAGAAACAACTGAGAGGCTTCTGCTGTTAGTGGGTTACTTTGTACCAGAGTTTGTGTATTAGTTTGTCATTTTTAAATAGGGAGACACAAATATTTTAAGAAGAATATTATTTCTCTTAAAAAACACATAAAAGATATTGGTATGCATTAGTGGCTGTTATTTACAAGGATGTGCAAAAGGCGTAAACCACTGTGACTTCTTTGTATTTTGCTTCCAAGGCTCCAGAATTCCTTGTAATCTTTTAAAGGTTGCATTGAGTAGTAGTTCTTCAGGCTTTTTTAAGGTCTTTCAAAGTTTTGATGGTTTTCTTGGGGGGACTGTGGCTGCTGTTCACTCATTTTTAGTCAAGTCCCTATCCCTGACAATTTTCAGAAGAATCTTTTGTTTGTAAAGCTGCTCAACGACATGACTATCAAATGCTGTTTAAGTAATATGAAAAACTCCAGCAAAGACCCGACACAGAAACTGAGAGATTCATCTGGCCCTTCACTTGATCTGTCACCTGTGCATTGAAGCCTCATCAGAAATGGTCTCAGTGGAAGGTTGTCGGTCAAGAAGTCATTCGTAAGGAAGGGAAATTACTTAAGAACTGGTGTGAAAATTGGTGGCAATGGGACTGATGGAGTGATGAACCCAGTTGTGAAAATTTTGTTTCAAAATTGTCATTATAATCTAAAACAGTACAGCATCTATAGAACACAGTGGAGGCTCTGTCATGGTTTGGAGCTGCCTTTTAACCAGTAGTGCTGGGGATGTTGGTGAATTTCGCTTATTTTAATTCTGAATTATTAATGCAGGAAAGTCTGGTCAGATTTTGATCCACCATGCAATACCATCTGGAAAGTGTCCGATTGGCAACAGCTTAATTTTTCATCATGACAAAATCCCAGCTCACTGTCAGTGTGTATCCAAGTATACCTGGATAGAAAAACACACAGTCAAGGATTGGCCTCCCCAGCCAAGATCCAAAGAAGAGCTTTCAATGTCCCTCGAGAAGCCTGGAGAACTATTCCTGAAGACTACTTTTAGCCAGAAAGCTCAGTAAGAGAGTTTAGACTTTGTTGAAGAATAAAGGTGGGCATAACCAAATATGGATTTTCAGCCTGGTTAGTATTTCTCAGATTTTGTTTTTGCCTTATATACTGTGTGTCCATGTATGTTTGCAAATCTTTCAATAGAAACATTGCACTACTGCAATATTAAGAAATAAGGGGGTTTTCAAGACTTTTGCACAGTTGTTTCGAATGCAATTTTGCACTGAATGAATGTTAAAGAATAATGAAATAGGTTTTAAACCAGGAGTGTTGTGGTTATTAATGAAGATGAACAAAATAAAATATAGAATATGCTAACAGAAAAAAAAATCATGAAATACCAAATTATTAGTCTAAACCTCAGCATTGGCATAGAAATTCACATTTGGCGTTAGTATTCAAAAAGTGATTGAAAATAAAGAAAAGCTTGAATCTTGTGACATTGATGCATGATACTTCATTTCTACCCCCATTTTTTGAAGTGTGACATCTTTGGGTTTTTTTCCTGTGTAGAAGCCATAGAATTGCGATAGAGAAGTGGCACCTATACGGTGATATAGCATAAATTGCTGAAAATGTCTTGTAAGCAAAAAAAACCCCCTAAAAACACTGAACAAAATACCCAGATGTGGACTCATCTGATCAGGGTTGATCAGATGAATACATAAACACAATAAGGGACGATATAGATGAATAGATGACAGGGAATTTTCTGGCCCTGGACCCCTTGACAGCTCCGTCTTGCTTTTCTCATATAACAAATCCTGGTCACTACTCATTTTAGTCTGGATTTTTGAGTGTCCCCGAGGATCCAGAGCAGTGCTCCAGGCAGCACATGGAGGGGGGGTGTTAAATAACAATGTCTCCTGCCATCATCTACAATCTCTTGTCTACTTCGCTGCATAAAGACAAGGCCTTTGTACTTTCCCCCTCGACGATGCACCAAGCTTTTTCCTGGCTTCCAAAATAGGCTGTGTTATAGTTGTCAGTCAAATGGAGGCCGATGTTGTTTTATTTCAGATTCCATGATGAAATCGGTAGAAACTATACTTCATAAATATCATGTGTCTACCTGATTCAGCTTTCACTTTCCATTTGTGGTAGCAAGATTGGTTTGGTGATGTGGGAATTGGTTTAATTTCTAATGTTAGATCAGTGTAGTAGCCATTTAAATTTGACTGTTTTTTTTTTTTTTTACCTTTAATAATAAAATAAATTAATGAATGTATACATTTTTTAACCAATCCCTGTACTGCAGCACAAATCCTAATTAGTGGGGTTAATATGATGAAACTGTAAGGTTGTATAACACCATTAAAAGACAATTATTGTTCAAAGGACAATGACAAAAACATATTCCTCCCCAGGCTCTTACCACTGGCAGTATCCCAGGCTTCATTGATGTGGTAATGAACCTAAATTCTCCTGCACTGTTGGAAGACAACCTCATTTGGCAAGCCAAAACTGCAGGGAAGAGGATAGTATTCTACGGGGATGACACCTGGGTGCGCCTTTTCCCAAAACACTTCATGGAATATGATGGCACAACTTCCTTTTTCGTGTCTGACTACACTGAGGTATGTGTGAGTTGAGCCGTTGGGGTTTGCTTGTAAAAGTCATGTAATGTAATTTTCTGCTAATATGAAAAAAAAAAAAAAAAAGAATGAGAGCACCTGGTTGCTGATGTGGTACATGAATTTTAGAAATGATACATAAAAATGATCCAAGTCATACAAGGGATAAAGGCAGCTGATCAGCCAGCATCACATCAAAACTGCTCATCTAATAGCTCCATATGCCTTAGCGGCAATTTTCTGTGGGACTGTTTGCAATCTGTTCTTGTTTATAGTAGGATTTTGGTGGTTCTGAGCTCATTACCTGATAGGAGGGATGTTTACTTATCAAGGGTACCACAGGTTTGGGTAAATTTCCTCTTAGCTCAGATTTAATGAGGATAGTCTTGGTATGGAGATGAATTTTGAATAAAACAAGCCTAAATTAAATATGACAAATCTTGTATCTAAAGACGTGCGTCACCTTCTTTCCAGGTTGACAACAATGTAACCCGTCACTTGGACAGCACCTTAAAGAGAGATGACTGGGACATTTTAATCCTCCACTACCTAGGCCTGGACCACATTGGTCATATGAGTGGACCGTATAGCTCACTCATCCAACCCAAACTGATGGAGATGGACGACATCCTGAAGAAGATCCATAGTGCTCTCATTTCAAAGGTAATTTATTTTCTTAACTTCTACTCTTATGTGCATCATTTGCATTCTGTGTTATAGAAGAATTCCTTTTTGTTTCTGTTGGGTTAGAATGTAAGCTTTCTTTTATGAGACCTCATTATTTTTATCCCAAGGCCCCTAATTGTAGCTAACTAGCAATATTTACCAACTAGTCTCAACCCGAGTCTTTAGAGAGATGCATGGATTCCAAATGAAACAAAGGTAGTCAGGAACTGACAACATCTTTAGAATTCAGGAGAATACCTCCAAGACTTTGTCATAGTCAACATTCTCCACCTTGGGAAGAGCACCGGATGACAAAGCTGACGTCAAATTGATCTCACATCTGCCGTTGCTAGCTGCTGTTTTGCCGATGGTATACCTCTTGACTGCTGGGTTGCAGACACGTTCGTGTCAGTTTTTACTACCATCACTACAGAACCTCAGAGATTATACAGAGGGAGATATGTCAACAGGGCTCTAGAGTGCGACCAATTTAGTCACACATGCAACCTAATTTCTCAACGATACGACTATAAAAACAATCCTAGGTCTCAGCTGTTCGAGTAAAAAAAAAAAGAAAAGAAAAAAAGCCTCTGCAACTCTGAAAGTCTCCGTGTGGTTAGCAACAGATGCACATTATGCATATCATGGTCTAAACCAATCAGAGATGGTCAAGTGCGGGACCTCTCTGATTCGTCCGACAGAAGTAGATGCAGCTGTGGGTAATGAGAAAGGACTGAAAAGAACGATTGATAACTTTTTCGTTAGGTTAATGCTTGATCTGCCCGAAATTCATAGCCAGTGCTGTGACACTAAGCCATCAGGTTACGTCTAACACTGGTTCGGAGACGACATCACATAACGAGCCACATACGATCGACTCCGAGCTAGAGCCCACTGAAAGTTAAAAGGGGAACGTGTATTTAAAGCGAGTGGCTTGACCAGTTTCCCTGGCTAAGATACAGTAAAGCTGACAGAATGATGCACTGCTTTTACTGCCGTGAGTGTGGAAAGACTGTTGTGTTTGTGACTGGTGCTAATATGTTTCGAATGGAAACGCCGAACAAGCACAGTGTATCCAGAAAACACATTATATGCTGCGATAAATGCACTGCCCAAGTGTCCCCTGTCCTCTAATTTTAAAAAAAAGTGAACATGTAAAACTGTGGTGTTAAGCAATGTGGTTGAAAAATTTGTGTGCACTTAAGAAAAAAAGTCAGGTACACCAGTGCAACCATGGCAAAAAGTTAGTCTAGAGCCCTGGTCAGCAGTTTGAAAAGATAAGACTTTAAAATTATTGGGTTTTGACTTCGTTCCTTTCCTATATTAGCGCTGATATTGCACTGTTGTCTGAGTGGTGACGCCTGTTGCTCGGGAAAATACTGCAGCTGCTACTAGAGTCTTAAGGGTGAACATAAATAAAAGCAGCTGTGTGATGACGATACCTGTGCCCAACTTGATGGGCATACTGCATCCCAGCTGCATAGTTCCTCTTTATTTGAAACCTGTGGAACCCTTTCAGCCTACTTCAGGCCATACATGACCCATAGACATGTAAAATCTCAGAAATTGGTTTGCCAAGCAAATAAAATGTGAGTCTTGTTGCTTTCTTCCAAAAACAACCAAAACATAACAAAAATAATGGACTCTGCAACACTCAAAAACATCTAAAAAAACATGGGTAAAGTATTTAATTATTAATTTAGCAGCACTAAAGTACTTCAGCTCTGTTGTTGCCTGTTAACTATCCCTGACAAGCCTTCAGTTGCCACAGATGGACTCAAGGTAAATAATAAGGAGGGAGTCTACAAAAGATGTTTACACAAATCCAATAGACCTTATTGAATACTTGAGGTAGTTTTTTGTGGCCTGAAAAGCCCAGTTGAAAGGTAGGCCTGAACCACTTCCAAGAAACTTATACGACTGTGTATAATGTATGAGGGGGAGCTCATTTTGGCAAACCCTCGAAAAGATCCAACTCTGCATTTTCTGCAACCTTACATGTATGTGCTTTGCATTTTACCTCCTTTCAGTCTTTTGTTTTGGGTCCAGGGTTTCATTGTTGGGTTCTGAGCAACATGGAACATTAAGCTTCAGAAGAGGCTGTTATTTTTCTTAGGAAGAGATGAGGGATGGAGTATTGGACTGTCAGTGCTGTTGCTGCTCATTGTTAATATAATTTGAGCCATTTTAAAGAGAGGTGAATGTAGGACAGACTTCTATTTTTTATTTTGCTCTCCATATTTTGTTTTAGTGCTTTGCCTTCAGATTTTTGTGTGAAGCTAATGGGACTGATGTGCTTCGTAAGACTGAACTGAAATTAGCTATTGCTTGTCAGCATCTGTTTGTCTCTAATAAATTTATAGAATAACTCTTTTTTTTTTTTATGGTTGTTTAAATCTAGTTAGTGTCATAATAAAGTAAAGACAGGAAAATATGCAAATATGAAGTAATGACTGGTTAATATATTAATATGATGCTATCAGTGATTCTTTTTTTAACACTATCAGTTTTTAGGTAGGCATTTAATTACACAGAGAATTTGCACCGTTTCCAGCATTTATTATGTTATCTGTTGCAGGAACCACCAGAGATTTAATAAACTGTTAAGCTTTTGTTATCTTTAATTTTGCCTTTGATCAGTGTGCAGGTCTTGTGCCTTTGTTCTCCCCCCCCTCCTTTCACATGGTCTGGCAGCTGTGCATGCATATTGTCTTTGCACCGTGTGTGTGTTGCTAATGGGCATTTTCTTGCTGTCATTCAGCTATGGAGCTTGTATTTAGATTGTCAAGTCATGTCTACATGAGACTACAACCTCCCTCTTCTTTCCCTTTGCTTTGGTATATTTGAAATGACAGAGAGAACAGAAGCCAAGTGCACGTAACCCTTTAAGATTTCCTTCCTTTGGATAAGTTGATTCAACATTTCACCAGATCCCAAAGTTTTGAATTCTGTCTTGTTAAAAACTGTCTGTCCGGGCTCATGGCGATATCTCTGTGCTGTGGGCAGCCTCACATGTGCTCCCAGTGAGCTCTTTGAATGAAACCTGTTTGAAAGTCTTGCTTCAGTCACATTAGTGGAAGCTGTGCCTGTTCTTTTTTCTTTTAGCAGCACTATGACCTAAATATAGACACAGTCCAGTGGGGTCCCGCAGGATATCTTAGAAGCTCCTACCAAACAACGTTTCCTCAATCAGCACATGCTTCTAATATATCCGGGTGTTTATGATACTGAGGTATCAGGATGTCTCACTGCACACGCAAGTTGTGTGTTATTTGCTGCCGCTGCTCCTTGATGCTCTTAAAGGGATGGTGGTTCGAGATGGAGGTAGCCTCAGAGGCTACCTCAAAATGAAGTGAGAGGCTTATTTAACCGAGCGCAAATTAGGGACAGAGAAATTCTTTACCTGCAGCACGGACTAACGCAACACTCTCCATTAAAACATGATTGGAAAGCAGGACCTCCTGGTCATAAAGACCTCAGTAAGACCTTTGTGTTAATGGAGAGCTCATGGCCTCAATCTTCTCTTCTATATATTTCAATTTTTACGGGTTGGTTTCTACTTTTGCTGTTTAAAGTATAAAACTTTTTAAATATGACCTGCAGAATGAGCAAGTGATCTAAGGCCTGTCAGGGAGACAAGTGAAAAAAACATTTATACCTGGAAATAGTTTCATGTGTCTGTTTCAGTTATCTTTATTAAGTTCAAACGCTTGAATATTGTTGTTTTAATGAGCTATATCGCTCCAGTCTTTCCTTCATCTGAAATGTACAGTTAACTGCTGGGGTTTCTTTTTTCTGTTCTTATGATTGGACTAAAAACAAAATGCTTTTTATGGCTCTTTGTATGAGCAGTTAGGTCATGACGTTTTTGGACAGCCAGACAATGTTGTTGTACACCACAACAGTGGATTTGAAATTGGATGTGAAGCGTAAAGTGGATATAACACAGTCGATCAAGACGTGATTGATTTTTTTTTTAAGGGGTTTAACAAAAAAAAATGTATAAACTGTTAAGGATTTAGAATTTATTACTTATATGCAGTTTCACTTTTTTTAAAACCTTCAAAGTAACCGGACAGTTGACAGACAGCAGTTTCATGACCAGATGAGACATAATACCTCATTAGGCGTAACCGAGATCTTTGCTTCCTGTGTTTGACCTCCATAGCCCGGTCAGAAACACTCTTGAGGAGGTAGTTGTATCATTGTTAGAGTCTAGTCAAGAGAAACAAGATGCAATCCACTGGTTACACCCAAGAACAAGACGGATTTATGAGAAAACATCTGAAAGAGTCTGCACAGTTCTGGAGAAAAACAAGAGTTTACCAGAACTACGGGAAGAGAAAATTATGGAGAAGCAAATAAACAGCTCATGCATCATCATTTAAACATATATGTAGGAATGGGCATGTATGGCTGCCATAACGTGGAATCAAAGTACAATTTCTTTTTCTTCTATGAGTTATTTAGTTGAGCTTTCCACCCTCCTAACAGCTAAAATACCCCTGGGCTGAGAATCACTGATTTACCAGATCAAAAAACATGATTTCAGAGTAAAGTGAAGCTTTTGTTTTTCCTCCTGGCTTACTCATGGAGAACACGAGCAAGTGTCTGATTCAGGACAGTGTATTGGCCCAAAAAAGGTTTGTTATGAAGTGTGAAAAAACGTCTCCCAGAAGAGGTCGGCACCGTGCTTTCATCCAGGAGAAAACTCTGACTTATCTTAAACAGAAAAGAGGCTCACTCAGCGTGTGGCGAGGTGGTTTTTAGTTTCTTTTCTTTACCCCCATCGTCCCTTGTGTCCAGTGCCATCCTATAACAAGCATCCAAGAGGTAAAATCTGGGGCAGAGGATAGTCTTTTGCTGCTGCTGTGCTGAGTAACTAATATAATTGTTCAGCAAAGCACAAATGCACAGTTCAGCGCAGGCTTTCCACCTGCAGCCTCGGCTCAGACCATTCTTCATGTTTTTATGTTCTCTCGTTCAATAGCTCCATCTACAAAAACAGCAGCATTTTCTGCTCCTCTGCTCGGATACTCGTGTTATCCAACTCGTCTTGGCAGGGTTTATCCCAGCTACCTCATTAATGATTACTTTGTCTGTCTTTCAGGTTGTCTTGCTTAATGGATTACAATTTTCACTCTTAAATAATAAATGATGGCCTTTGATATTGTTTGTGGGTATGATACAACATTAGAACTGAAGTGTCTTTTGGTAATATGTGGTAGGATCTGGCTTTTGTTTTGTTAACATCTACAGTCATGCCTTTAAACCAGCCCCTCTGCTATGACTCACAAGGCTTTCCCTGTTGAATTCATTGTCAATGGAAGACTCTTGTGAGTCTAGTTGAAAGGGAATTACTTAAGGAAGAAACCAAGCTTGATCACAGTCTGTCATCCTCGACTTACGATTCGCCCTCTGTGTGTTTTTGTTTTCTGTGTGTGTGTTTTTTTTTTTTTGAAGATGGTATGAAACAGCCTCAGTGTTTGTTACGGCTTTCTGTTTTTACAAGTAATTATTTAATACCTTCCTTTTATGTTGCTGTCGAATTTCGCCATCGTAATAAAATGAAAAGATATCTGAAGAAGTAATCCATTAGCCCAGCAGCCATCATTTTAACGAATTGTTGTTTTCCAAACTTGATGTATCGTTTTTATTTTGTTAGCTGACACAAGACACATTTAGCTCCAGGCTTGAATAAATCCCATCTCAGAGCTTTAAAGTTTGCCTTCCATCTACAGTGCAGTGCCATTAACCTTCAGGTTTGCTTCTCTCAGGAAGTCGAGGGATCCTTGCCTTACCTGCTGGTGTTGTGTGGAGACCACGGCATGTCGGAGACCGGCAGCCACGGAGGCTCTTCGGAGCCGGAAGTCAGTACACCTTTGGTTCTCATAAGTCCAGCCTTCAAAAGAAAAGGTAACTGTTCTACTGTTTAATGCTTAATTTTAATGTTTCCTTATTTTCTGTCATATGCACTCGCTTTTTAGTTCCATCTTAATAGTACCAGTTTGGACGTCATTTTACTGCTTTATTTTGGTTCATATTGACATTCTGCTGCTGCACATCCATGATCCAAATCTCCTGTTCCACCACATCCCAGCAGTGTATTGTTGGATTTTAGATGTGGTGACTGTGGGATGAACTCATTGTCATAGTCAAAATGATGGACGCTGCACTTTCATAGTTTGAGATGATTTGAAGTTTGAGACATGGCACATTATCTGGTCAGCAACAATAGTCAGGGAGGCTGTGATGTTTAAATGATGCTCAATTGGCACAAAGGGACCCAAAGTGTGCCAAGAAAATATCCTCCATGCCATTACACCAGCAGCAGCATTGAAACAAGGCAGGAGGGATCCATGCTTTCATGTTGTTTGCTCTGGCGTCTGAATGTCGCAGCAGAGATTGAGATTCTGAACAGGCAGCTTTTCTTCAATCTTCTGCTCCTCAGGTTTGATGGTCCTGTGCAAATTGTAGCCTCAGTTTCCTGTTCTCAGCTGACAGATGTGGTCTTCTACTGCTTCTGCATTTGGAAGGCAAGGCTTAACATGTTCAGAGATGCTCTTCTGCATACCTTGGTCGTAACTAGTGGGTGTTTGAGTTGCTGTTCTCTTCCTATCAGCTTGAAGCAGCCTGGCCATTCACCTCAGACCTCTGGCTTCAACTAAGCATTTTTACCCCGAGAACTGCTGCTCACTGGACATTTTCTCTTTGTATTTTTTGTACCTGCTCTATAAACCCTAGAGATAGCTGTGTAGCAAAAACCCTGCAGATCAGCAGTTCCTGACCAGTTTCAAACCAGCCCGTCTGGCACCAACACAACGCTACATTCAG
Source organism: Astatotilapia calliptera (assembly GCF_964374335.1). Taxonomy (NCBI): domain Eukaryota; kingdom Metazoa; phylum Chordata; class Actinopteri; order Cichliformes; family Cichlidae; genus Astatotilapia; species Astatotilapia calliptera. The sequence continues at coordinate 21,700,622 of NC_137423.1, forward strand.
AGTTACTTAAAACACCTGTGACTGTGTGTGGATGTTCATATGAAATATGGCTCAGGACATGTTCAAGTAATCCACGTGAGCCAAATACTTCAGACTGTATTAAATGCTCAGTTTACATGTTTTTTTTGTTCTGTAAAACACATTGTAGTGGGTATATTCTGGCCACGGAAGCTCAGGCCTTCTCTTTACAAATCAGCCAATCATAAGAAAGTTGGCTTAAAGGGAGGGTAACAGGCACTTGAATGACTTATTCCACACCATTTATGCATTCTGATTACTCAGTACTTCATATCTTTGACTGCAGAGAATTGGAATAAGAATCCAAATGAGCTGTGAACAACCCAAACATGTTCATGAAATTAACAACAGGCTCTCCAGAGTGAGCTGGTTTAAAACTTCAACAGTAGCAGCAGCCAGGAATCTGAGGTTTTGACATTAGCAGGGTAATGCACAGAGTAAATGATGTCAATTTTGGGAAGTTGCAGGATGTTACGAGAAGATTAAATGTGATCAAATCTGCTCGTGTCCAAGAATGGAAAATATGGATCTGGAAGTGATCAGAACAGGTCACGTTTAAAGGATGCAAGTGGCAGCAGACTTGCCATTAACTTGAAGAGCTTGTGTGATTTTTGTAATGTGTCTGCCAGCTGCTACAGCCTTTCTTGAGTTCTCACACATAACGTTTCATTAGTGTGAGGAACAGTGTCATTGCACACAGAGGCTTATGAGCAGAGCTTTCTTTTGCAGCAATGAATGTGTTTAAGTGTGAAAGTACGGTCGTGATAATTGCTTCTTTCTCAGCCAAGTCTATTTTTGAAACTGTCTTGGCACTTACTTTTTTTAATTTTATTTTATTATATGTGAACCATTCACCTTAATTAATCATTAACAGTTAAGTGGAGTTGCTACAGCGTGTGTGGTTTTGTTTGTACTTTATGCCTCCCGCTGGGCTCACAGTTTGACTGACTCTTTTCTTAACCACCAGAGGTTTTTGGTTTAAATATTAAACATGCAACAACCACAGAAAGTTGATGAAGTACGTTTCAAATTATGTGTTTTCTTCAATGAAATAAACTCTTCTTTTGAATGAATTCATTCATTCAAGTTCATTCATAAACCGGTGATCTCTATGCCAAACACGGAGTGGAAAATATTGTACCTTAAAGTTTTTCTAACGAACATAAAACAAAATCCAAACAGGTCTGAAACATTGAATATGTAAGTTTAAATGAGCACGATCAAAAAATATCACGAGGTCTTTTGCCGCCAGTGTTTGTAGAGTGTTTGTGTCCTATTGAGACAATTCGATTAACGGTAGTTAAAATAAGCAGAAGCCTTCAGGGCCGAACAATGAAGGCAGTGTGGAAGTGGTGTGATGCCACCCATCAGAAGTTTGGATTTCAGTTTTGGTGAGTGACATTTTAGTATTTTATTCAAGTAGCCGTTTACCTGGAACCTATCAGCAGATACGTGTGTCTGTGTGTTTCACCCGTATAGTTCATGGATGCCCCTCACTAACCAATAATGTTAGGTTTAGTTGATAACTGAGCAGTCCTTCTCTGGATGGATGGATTTCTAGCAATCATGAAATATCCCTATAGTTCCTTGATGTAGGGACATTTTTATGTTATTATCTATTTATTTGAATCACTGAACTACATTGAGGACACTGACGTCTATTTAAAGTTCTGTACCTTGATTTTTTTTCTTTCTGTAGGCACAGACTTGTTACTCATTACCACTTTAGATGTAAATATATTGATGCAAGTGTGTTCTATTTTAATGCATCAGTTAGTGCAATCAGTGGCCTTCATTAGCAGAACTTTATTTTGAACGTTGTGAGAATGATAGGTCATTAGCAGAGAGCTCATCTGTCTGTTGTTTTCATTAGAACGTGCTGCGGACGATCAGACTTCAGCACCACCTCACTACCTGAGCTTCACTTTTTAATCTGAATGCATCATTGAGAAAATAAAACCCTCTTACTGCAGATTGACAACACATTTAATTGATGTTACTTGGGGCAAAGCTGCGTTAATAAGACACTGTTGGTATCAGAAATCTTCTGGTTATTGTTTAGCTCTGTAATCGTCCTTTTTTTTGCTTAGAAAATGTATTTTGATAATTTGTATTTATCTTGGATTTGGACACAGAAAGAATGTTTTATTAAATTCTCCTGACAGTGGAAAGTTTGTGTTTGCTCAAATGAAATCTAGGTGGATTTGTGACTTTATAGGAAACTGGTCTGACAACTTAAAAAAAAAAAAGTGTGCTGTGGAAACTTGGAGTCTGCATTGCAGATGGAGTGCATTATGAGAGGAGTTTCAGCAAAGGAGCCATCTTTTGTCCAAGGAAATTTGATAGGTCAGGAAGACACTTTGAGTTTTTTGTTGTTGTTGTAATAACACATAATTAATAATGTATTAATTCAGCAGATTATTGTCATACATTTTGGTCCATAGGTTTGTGGACAATGAGACCTCTTTTGTAATGTTGTAGCACCATGTACCATCATAGTGGATTTTAAAAACAATCAAGTTGTGATTGATGGTCGGCCTCCATCTTTAATTCAAGGAGTTTAACAACAGTTTTAAATGAAATTTGTAGCAATTACAAACTTTTCATTCAACGTCCCCATTTTCAGATGCTCAAATGTGATTGGACAAACTAGCATCCTTTTAAATATAGGGACTGTATTTAATACTTTAATGGAAATCAATGACTCTTTGTCTCTGGAACCTATAAACCAAATGCTGTGTTTCCTCCCTTGAGATGCTCTGGTAGGCTTTTACTACAGCTGCTTTTTTGTCGATCTGCGCCTTCAGTTTTGTTTCCTTTGGCCTCCTTCGTGCTCTGTAGGCCTCCTATTGAGAGCCTCAGGCAACAACTACCAAATCCAAGTTCAACACTTGGAATTAACTCCAGGTCTTTTCTCTGCTTAATCTGGGATGAAATAACGAGTGAACAGGCCTCTCCTGGCAATTAATTTGATGTCTTTTCCAATTACTTTAAAATGAAAAGGGCATCCTTTGTATACAAATGGCCGTAATTCAAGAAGCTGACTGAAATCAACACTTGTTTCTAAAAGAGGTCAAATGAAATAGAATTCAATGGGGAAATTACCATTGACTCTTTTGTTTTGTGACTTCAATAATTATTTTACTAATGATGTTAAGGTCTCAGTCACTAGTTTCAAAGTTTAATGAATACAATATGATGTTCATCTTGTAAATTATGGTCCCATTAGGCTGCAGCCACACAGGGAGCAATTGGATTTTCGCCCATCGCTGTGAAGCCGGCATTACAGACTCTGGCTGCCTAAACCTTTAATATATTTACTACCAGGTTATATATCAGTCAGCAATACCCTGTGCTCTTATTGGTAGTTGCTTCAATCACTCCCCTCAAAGTAGACTCAGATTTATCTTGGGATCCACCCACTTGGTGTCGGGTTTTTTAACCTCATAGTCACTGAGTGTTGACTTTTTACCTCGGCACTGTGAATTGCTTCCAGCACGAACGCAGCTTTAGAGTCATAAAGGGGCACAAAGCAGGATATTGTTTATTGCAGACCTACTTTGTGTCTGACCCTGTGAAAGTGCAGTGTCCATCATTTTCTTATTCAGATTTAATCCACCTCTTGCTCCTCACATCCTGTTTCAAAAAGTTAGGATGGTGTTATAGCGTTCTTCATCTTTTATATACATCCTTTGAGCTGGATTTTAAAAAATAAATACGCAACCTTTGTGGTCATAAATGAAAAAACATGGTCGACACACATTTGTTTTGGTTTGATGTGCTAGTGCTCAAGCTGTGACCTCCAGAAGTTCTGAATGATCCCTCACTGTACCATTTCAAAAATGTATGACTGGTTATGGCTGTATTTTACATTAGCAAGGCAGATATTGGATTGCACATTGAATTTCCACTAGCTGCAGTTTTCTCAATTATGAATCAGCGTTCAGCCGCTGTAACCTTTAACTGTGTTATGACACATCTATTCTGTGGGAACGTTCTGTGTAAGTCAGAAATTACAGTGCAAACCAAGCAGGTACTGTTCTAAAGAAGTTTCATTGGACGTAACTGTATAGGCTTTTACTTACTGCTTGTCAGAGAACAAAAAACAACATTGTAAAATTCTAATGTGTGGTTTTAAGACACAGTTAATGTGGGATTAACATTTGATAAGATGAATTAATTTTTTCCAGCGGGTTTGAAAAGTACTCGCCTTTGAGAAGAAGACTATTATTTTTTTGGACATTTTTTTGGGACATTTATCGCTAACTAGCAGATTTAAACAAGGCCGATATCCTTGATAGCTTTGTGGCATTATCCCAAATAGCTATGAGCTTAATACAGCAAAACCCGTGTCTTGTTGCAAATCCATCTCCTTTTAATATGAAATGGATAATTCCCAGGCTTATTTCATTGTGTCCAATTACAAAATTAGATCATAGCTGTGGGGTTTGTCTCATGCTTCAGTATGTGGCTCTCCCATTTCCCCACACATGTGATTTGCTTTGTTCATTTTTGAATATATCACACACCAGTTTAGTTCATCATTGTAACCTGAAAACTTCACTTCAATGACAATCTGGGAAAATACTCCCACTCTCTGTTTGTATACTTGAAAGCTCAGGATAGGAAGCCAAGTATCAACTTAAGTGTCTGACAAGCTTCAAGAAATGACAACCACAAATCGTATAATAATGATATTTTTTCTTTCAATTTGTTCATTTTCTGGTTTCTGATTTAGGCTTCTGTTTATAGTGATCCACAAACAGTCAAAGTAAAAGTTGTCCGTTTTGACACATTTGGGCTTTTACTTTGAAGACAAACCTTCTTCCGTTTGTGTTATCCACTTACCTCCTAGTTGGCAAGTATTTGCAGACACAAATCTAAAACCTCAGATAGCTGTTACCACCGGCTAGTAACCAAAGTTATTGTTTTGGTTGGTACAATTTTGGTGCATGTAATTGCCAGCTTGACCTCTTTCAATCAGAAATTAATAGCAGACAGTTATACCACAATTTTATTGCATTCTTTACGCCCTAAGTCCCTTTAAAAAAAGCAGCTGACTGCAAGTGGTTGCAGACTGGTCCCCATCTTCAAATCATTTGGACGCGAGATCGCACAACTAATGTTTCCCTTGGACGGCTGTAGCATAGCCAGATAGATTGTAGATTCAGGTTGATAGATAGAGCAAAAAAAATCACTGTGGGTAACAAATATTTTCAAAACAAAATCAAAATTGTTTGGGCCAAAAACATGCCAGTTATTATTTCACCATCAGCCATTGCACCAGCTGTGTCTTTTTTACTCTTTGCCCTTTTGCCCTGTCTTCTCAGCGGGAATGGAGAAACCAGGAGTGGTGGAGCAGGTTGACCTAACCCCAACCCTGGCCTTAGGCCTTGGCCTGCCCATATCTCAGAACAGCGTTGGCCGCGTGATCCAGAGTGTCTTGGAGGAAACCTCACTGCGAGACCAGCTGCGCTTCCTGCATCTCAATGGCCACCAGCTCAGCTGCTTGCTCAAAGACAGCATATCCGACTATGAGAAAGGTTGGTTGCAGATTCACTGTGTTCCTCCTCTGGACTCGTTAAAAGCCAAGACCTTGTTTGACAGGTACTCTCATCATTATGCTGTATTGTTTCCTGGCTGGTGATGGTGTCAGTAGCTACTTTTTTTTTTTCATTGCACACAGCAGCGTAAGTATGCCAAATAATTTAAGGCATAGTTATTCCAAAATTAAGATATGGAACTTTTTCTTCACCTCATGTCAGTTAGAACTCTGTTGAAGCTGGAACATCCATGAATTCCCATCATTCCCTATTCCTCAGCCTTCTCCTAAACTATTAAAGTTAAGGGAGGCATACTTTAAATTTAAAAAAAAAAGTCCAGCTAATGTCGTAATTCCACAAAGTGAAAGTCATTTATAATGTCGCCTGCTACTTGCATCGAACCTATTCATTGCTTAAAGCTGCACGTTTAAATATTCCCATGTTAACAGTGAGTAAGGATAATGTGAAAAGGGATGTTTCTAGTGACGGACTAATGGAGACCTATACTGTCTTTATACATAATCACAGATTAAGAACTGAGCTAAAAGAAGAGTAAACACCAACATGAGTCTGCTAATTCTATTGCAAGTAGTAAAATAAGCTGTTGAGCTAACATATGTGAACTGATGCTAACACTGTCATTATTGCATTTAAATTACAGTTTAATTTGCAGTCCGCTCAGTTTTGTGCGTATAACAGTTGTGACAGATGGTACAGACTTAAGATGGCTCAAAAGTGATTTACTTTGAGTCTGTCTCTGTGTTTTGGCATCAAAGCGTTTTCTTAGATGGTTTAACCTGAAGCAGTTTGATTAAAGTGAAGGCAGCATCGCATCATCTAACAAGCTCAAAAGATTCTACTTAATTAAGGCTATAATCCTGAGCAAAAATGCAGACTTGATCATTTATATATTTCAACATGTGTCAGATGAAACTGAACAAATTCAAACAGGCGGTTTTACTAGGCACTAATGGGCCTTAATGGTGTTTAGCAGATGTTAAAAAAATATTCTTCTTACAGTTAGAAAATCCTCTAAATGTCTGTGATTACAGTGAGTTTTAAGTTCCTGGTTGTCAAAGATAAACCCAGTGTGACTTTGCAGACATACCATATGGCACTAAAAGCTTTACAATGATATAAGAGTTTGAGACAAAAAAAGCACTAACCTTTGCCAAACATTAGATACTAGTCAGTTTGTTGTCGTGGGAGCGTTTCCAACTCCCACAACTTAGTCTATGCTCTGATCTTCAACATGCATTGTGCATGCATTTGCATCTCTGCAAATGCATGCACATATTCACACATGGCTTTGCTCCCTACTTGCATCTCGGGGTCACGCAGTTTGTCTGAGTTATCCATCTTTGAGTCTGTTCCCCACCCTTCTTGTCTGTCTCCCACTCTTTCTCTTGCCGTCTTTCACTTTCAGAAGCATTCGATACACCAACAGCAGCAATTACCGTCAGTCAGAAGTAATTTATCTTATCTTTTTAAAGTATCCCAAAGAGGCAGCGATAGAACTACATAAATAATTTGACACATAGCATTTTCTTATTTAGAAGTTGTTTTCCCTAAATGTTTTTGCTGACTAAGTTGTATTCTAAGCATGCTATCCTAGAGAAAATGTTGTGAGCAAAGGGGGGGGGGGGAGTCGAGAAAAGCATAACACATTTAAGTTTCAGATGATGTCTTTACTTTTTTCATTTTGGGAGTTGACTGGATGGAAGTTAATAGTCCATCATACTATTAACTTCCATGAAGCTGAGTAACTAATGGTACAAATATAGCAGGTTTATAAAATTTGGGCAATAGCACAATGCTTCTGCTTTATTCAAAATGGTTCACAAAAGTACTGGATTAACTTATTTTAAAATGCACTGTGATGTGTGAATGTTCACTTACCGTATTTTCCGCACTATAAGGCGCACTTAAAATCCTTTAATTTTCTCACAAATCGACAGTGCATCTTATGTATGAATTCTGGTTGTGCTTACTGACCTCAAACCGATTTTATGTGGTACACGGCGCTCAAAACTCTGTCAAAAAATGTTTTAGTACGACTTTGCTAAGCTACAAAGCTAAGCTAATAAAGCTAAGCATTACGGCTACCGTAGTCAGGAGCCTTGCAGAGGAATCTGGGTCCAAAACTGCTTCATGTCCCAAAGTCAAACGAACACTGCAGCATCACTGAGAGTTAAAAGCTGTCTAAATTCTTTCATCTTTAATAAAATGATCAGCATTGCTGCTTTACCAGGTGTAACAATTAAGTTTAACATCCAGGCATCCATGAAAACAGAATTTATTAAATTTAATGGAGTTAGAAGTTAGCAGGAAGTTAGCTCGCTAGCTTCCACCTAAATATGATATAGCATGTTCTGACTGAGAGATTTCTGAAACAAATGAAAACGTACAGCTCTGCTATCACTTCCAACATAAATGAAGACAAAAAACTAAACAGCAGTGATGTTTGTAGGGTTACTGAAGTTGCACTAGCTGGGATATAATAATGTGCTACGTGATCGCTAGCGACACAGCTATGCTAGCATAATATAAACACAGTGAAGCTGGAGGATGAACGCTAACTTTTTTCCACTCGATAAAAGTTACCATGAGGGTTCCTGATGGTTAGGGACAAAAATCCATCCACAATTCCAAGGTTAGTCATTAATATACTGCAACAGCATGGGAATAGAGCAGCTGCGAGAGAATTCCACATTAATGAATCAAAGGTACAGAAGTGGAGGAAGTAAGAAGAATGAGTTGAGTAAAGTTTGATTTATCTGACTGTTTTGTTCCGCTTAATGCGCCTTATGGTCCGACAGATACAGTACTTACTGTATGGACCTGACTGTTTAAGGACAACACTACTATTTAATAACTCCATCACTTTCAATTAGAGCTGGACGATATGAGATTTTTTCATATCACGATATGTTTTTTTCATTTCAGGCGATAACGATATCTATCACGATATAAGCCAAATAACTATATTTGTAAGATTTAAATGTGCCGTTGCTCACAAGTAAAATGTGAAATAATCAGCAGCTTGTTTTTAAATATTTATTTCCCATAATAAGTTCAACAGGGTAGATGTACTTAAGGAACATGAGACTTTTTCAGATAAATAAAGGCAAATATTGCAAACTACACAAAAGGCAGCCGCTAAAGCGTTTAAGTTTCAAAATAGAACAAACGAAACAGACTAAATTGTCAATTCCACTTAGAAACAAAATATTAATTCTAAAAATAAATCTTAGTTTGTTTTACAGAAGAACAGACAAAACTGACTAACTTTTGTCAGTATCAAATAAACTGAGAACTAAAAGAAAATTCTCAATCTCTCCTTGTTGTATAGCTGAGCTTTTCAAACAGTTTTAACAGTTACTTTAGTCTGACAAAAGCCGAATGAAGAATTAGCGCTTCCAGTCAGAGACTGAGGCTACGTCCACACGTACACGGGTTTCTTTGAAAACGGAGATTTTCCGTTTTCGTTTTAAAAAATAATCCCGTCCACACATAAAGGCAGAAATGAAGGAAAACGCTGCTATGAACATGCCAAAGCAGCAGGTGGCGCTAGATTCCTAACCGTGCAGAAATGTTGGCCAATCAGAAGTCTAGAAGCCTCGGTGGGAAAAAGTAAACAAAGCTGGGGCATAGAAGCAGAACCGAGTCGTAAGTGTGGAGGGACAGTAACTGTGTGTATATGTAAGCATTTAAACACTGCAGAGAGTAGAATTAACAGTAACAGTATTGTAGAAATTCATTTCACCGAAACAATAACGTGGCGCACAGTGTGACGCATGCACCAGTTTATTGTATTTCCAGACTTGCTTTCGGCACAATTTACAGTGCACGCTACTCTGTTTTTTGTCAGACTTGAAATAGCCGAAATACCTTCACACTACGGAGCTTCTATGGCTCTTCCGTTCGACAATCTCTCCGGCATTGGAACCATCATCGGTTTTCTCTTCGGTCACGCTCGGTTGATTTTTCTAGTCGGTACACTCATTTCCTCCATTACCCGCTGGCTGCTTCCCAAACAAACACACGTGCGGCTTGGCACTTGTGCTGTACGTAACAAGTCACGCGACGTGACGCTGCGGCTGTGATTGGTTCGGCTCTGCGCTACTGAATTTGGATCGGCTGACCTTTTTTTTTTTTTTTTTTTTTTTAAGAGAACAAGAGCGGCGAGGTCTATCGCGATAGCTTAATTTCTCTATCGAGTAAAAGTTATATCGCGATACATATCGTTATCGTTCTATCGCCCAGCTCTACTTTCAATAACATATATGCACAACTGATTGATGTGTTGTGATATAATTTTGCATAGCAACTCAACTGAATCCTAGATGAAGATTACTTTACACCCCACACAGTAGGTGTAAAAGAATATTAATGCCACAAAATTAATAACCAATGGTCATGATGTAGTCCAAAAGTTAACCCAAGGTTTATCAATCTAGCTAAAAGCACGTTCCCATGCAAGGGCTTCAGTTAGCAGGATCTATAGCAGAGCAACTGATTTTATAAAGTAAGAAACTATCATATTAAAGCACATAATATAGACTGAGAACAACACAGGCTCTGCAGCTGTGTAAGTGTAAATTTAGACCATGTACAAATAGGTTCTTAAAATTGTAAATCAATGTTTTGCTAAAAAAAATTAGGACAGGATTGTAAATCCACATAAGAATCCATATATCCTACTGATCATCATTAGAGACAGACCTAAGACTTCAGATGCTATTAAAAAAACTTTAGACTCTTGCACTCTGCACACAAAGGTAGCGTAATCTGCTTGAGTAGGAAAACAAGTAGGTTTCCAGCATAATTTACTGAGCGATGTACACTAGTAAAGAATAACCTGCTTTTGTGTATAAAGCAGCATTATCCCAGAAGTTACCTGCATGACCCCAAATCCTGCTTCGTGGTGCGGGCTTCTGGTGTCTAGCAGTTCAGAACATCACTAGAGCTTGCGAGAAAACACCAAATAGGTTACTCTTCCACTTTAGAATAAAAGCATGTCCATAGGAAGTTGCTGTCCATAGTAGGGCTGTTCGATATAACGATATATATCGGATGACGATATAAAAACATTGTACACTATTGTTTGTTTCGTGGTGTCGCAAAATAAACTGTTTACGGTAATATTTTTTCATTGTTTTGATGGTCACTGTAGTGGATATATTAATTTCTTAAAGTTCTCTCTTTCTCTTATATTTAATATAACCACACTACGGACGGACAAGCGCCTGTTTTTAGGCGTCATGTGCTAAAAAATAAACCTTAGTCTCAAACATTAAAACAGGCTTTTCCCTGCAGCACGCCGTATAATAAATACTCACAAAGAAAACTTCAGCCGTTATAACTTATGTCATGCATCGGTTAAAACACTCGACTCCAGGTACATGACACCCAGCAGGAAACACTTCACGCAAGTCGAGCTGCCCGAGATTCACAGAATTTACAGAAAATGTTACATTTTTGTGATTTATATATCGTTATCGGACGATAGATGTCTTATATCGGGATATGAGATTTTGGTCATATTGCACAGCTCTAGTCGATAGGGTACTCCTGTGCAGCAACTCCTGATGATGTGAATTGATTATAGTAAGTGCTTTCATTTCTAAATTTAAATGATTGATGCTTTGTTTCCAAAGACATTTCTTTTGTTTTAACAGCGATTACTAATGCACTTTGGATCCTTTGCATTTCTTTGCATTAGATGACTTTTCTCTCCACTAAACTGCTTGAAGACCACCCTCTGGAACCTGTAATTACCGGCTATAGTTATCACTATAGGCTGTGATAAGATGAAGTCTTAAGTTCTCCAGCATACTCTTTCAAATTTCAAAAATTAAAATAAAATACAGTTAAATTAAATTGTTGCTGTCTTTGAGTGATTAAAAACCCCTGTTGCGCTTACCCTTGTATTCTATATTCTGTGAACAGACTAAGAATTAATTATGCAATTTCTATGCATTACTAACTCATGGCCACAGGCTATTCATCATGTGATCATGCAATAATTGTCGTCTTATGGCCTTGCAATAGTTTTTTCCACCCAGTGTCACCAGAGAGGTTCTGCAGTGGTTTTAATTATCATCTTTCTTTTCTTCTATCACATCATTGAAATAACGCTGAAATGTCAAATCTGAAAAACAGGTTATTAGATTTGTGATCTCTTAAATTTGAGGACCGTTATCAGATCACAGCTTTGCACAAAATATTTGGGTTGCCCTACTGGTCAACCCATGTACTGGAGGCTGTGTCCTCATCTCAGTGGACTGAGTGTGACTCAGCTCCAGGCCTTTAAGGCCCCAATCACACAAGCCTAGAGACTGGTCGGCAGACATCTGCTAACCCCCAGTCATTGGAGTTTGCTGGTAGGCACTGTGGAACTGATTGCTAAGGCCTAGAAGAACTAAGGCCTAGAGACATGTCAGTAACTCCCTGGTAAACACTGGTCGCAAGAGAAGACTATGTTATTCCACAACTAGTTGGTGAGTGGTTGCTGGCAGTTGCTACAGTGTAGAAACAAGTATATGAGCTTCCTCCGAAGGGTGGCTGGCCTCTCCCTTAGAGAACCACCTCAACTGACTCCTTTCGATGTAGAGGAGCAGCGGCTCCACTCTGAGCCCCTCCCGGATGACTGAACTTCTTTGGGCATCTGACAAGGATGCCTCCTGGACGCCTCCGGGGTGAGGTGTTCCGGGCGTGTCCCACCGGGAGGAGGCCCCAGGGCAGACCCAGGACACAGTGGAGAGATTATATCTCTCGGCTGGCCTGGGAACGCCTTGGTGTTCCCCCGGACAAGCTGAAGGAGGTGGTTGGGGAAAGGGATGTCTGGGCTTCTCTGCTTAGGCTGCTGCCCCCACGACCCGGCCCCCTTTCTTGCAATTGCCTTTTGTTGCCAGCAGGTTGCTTTAGTCTCACTGTGGGTCTGCAAACACTCGCCAACTACTTACTAAGTGATAGTGAAACTGTGAAAATGTGTGATGCAAACTGGAAACAGAGACCTTTTGGCTTCAGCGTAAAAGTTGTGCCTTACCGTTTCATTCAGCAGATTTTAAAATGCGCAGCTACAAGCCGGAGACTAAATGCTGACAAGTTGCCATCCTCCATGTAAACTATGGGTGATGACAGCAATATGCTACAGACAGGATCTCCCTACTTGTGGGGGGTTCTACTAATTATCAGAGGTTTCCTGGGGTTGCCAACCAATCTCTAGGCCTGTGTAAAGATTTAAACCTATTTATGTTATGATAGCCCTTGTGCACTTTGTATACAAATGTGCCCATGTAAAAAAACAGATGTGGTGAACCGAAGCAAACTTCTACATGAAGTAAATGCAGCATTTTCAAAACGACTACTATTTCCTGTAACATAAAAAAACACTCGGCACTGGCAGCAGTTTTTCCACTTTATTTTGGTCCCTGGTTTCCATAGAGATGGGATGAAATGGAAATTATCTCAGCAGACCTACATTTGGATATGTTGCCTTTTTTTGTATTCGTCCACTTGGGTAATCATGAAGCTGTTATGCAAAAGGATGTAATAGTTGTCACTGCTGGGAAATTCGCCGGGGATGTTATTTTAAGTAGCATGCCTGTTGGACATTTGTTAGGGTCGAATCTTTACTGGGCGTGTGAGGAGTTGCTTAGGAGAAATCCGCCTTCTGTCCGTTTCTGATTTCAGTATTCAATGAGGTTTCATCAGGAAGACAAAAAAGTAGCTCATTGGAGAAAAAACTTAGCAAGGATTTATAATGCTCGGCCACTCTCAGCTTCAGTCTGGTGCACTAAGTTAAATATTTTATGATATTTTTTTTTTGGGGGGGGGGGGGGGGGGTTCTCTGTTTTTGCAGTCACATTTATTAGAGTTACAGTAGACTTAACCTGCAACTTTATAAAGTTCAGCTGTGGCGATACAAACTTTAGAAACTCTCTCTGCCTCACTCTCTCTCTGTCTGCTTTGCTTCAATCTTCATATTGTGTTTTCGTTTGTTTGTGTGTGTGTGTGTGTGTGTGTGTGTGTGTGTGCGTGTGTGTGTGTGTGCGTGCGTGTGCGTGCGTGTGTGCGTGCGTGCGTGCGTGTAACCTCAGGCGTCTTGCAGAGCCATTAACCAATCCCTGTACTTTTAGACAGATGAAACATGACCAGGGCCATTGATATTGCATGATTCATGCCTGTGGCTTAAAGTTCTGATATTTCAACCAACCCTTCTGTCTGGCAAAGCCACAGTGACTATTTATCATCTCTGCCTATGCTGCTGAGATAGGTGATTGTTTTTAGTAGTGTGTGTGTGTTTCACTGAAGTATACCACAACTCTACACAAGCCTACACGTTGCTTCGTCCTTGAACAGGCTGAAGTAAAATGAAAGGGAGCATAATTTCATCTGTAAACATGTGAATGAGTCACAGCTTGTCATAGTTAGCATCTTGATAAATTGTACATTGCTTTGCTCCAAACTAAATGGTTTTACCACAGGCGTATTGTTTTCAATTTAGCGAACGTTATTGACACAAGAACGCGGGAAAAAGAAAATGATGAAATTTAATAGGTTCCTATTTCTGAAAAACAGAATTCAACATCAATGATTGATGAACTCATAAATAGTTTCATTGCTAAGAAAACAAGCAGTTGGAATATGTCTGCATTTTCTTTTGGCTAAATTACAACAGGGTAGGCAGCAATATGAAACCTTTTCTTCACATTTGTCATGGATCAGTTTGGGGTTTTAATGAGCTCGTAGTAAAAATACTCCGCAAGCTGTACCAGTATCAGCCACCTGTGGCTTAACATTGTAATTAATTAATATGTCAGCATATGGGGAAAAATTGGTCATTATTATGAGGAAATAATACCCACAGTTAGCGAATGGTTTATCCTATAACATTAGGAATATTTCATTTAGGTCACCGAGATCCAGGCAGCAAAGTTTTTCTCCTCTAAATAAAAGCTAAAACTTAGTTTTTGTATTTTAGAAGGTTTGTCCTGATTAATCACATGGCAGCAAACCAAGAAATTATGTGAGAATCAAACTGTAAACCTAATGAAATTCCTCATAAACTGTTAAAAAATCAGGTGCTATAAATGTCCTCCTCACTCACTCCCTCCCTCCTGAAATTCAGATTGCAGTAGCTGGAGCATTGCAAATAATAGTGCTTTAAAACATGCTCCCTTCCACTTCTCTCCACTCCAGAGGTGGGATTTGAGCAGTTTCGTGTGGCAGAAAAGGCTCACGGGAACTGGATGAAGCTTTACCTGGAAGGAAACACCTCCGAGGTGCTGACCAATGTGGGCAAAAAGGTCCTGAGGCAGTATCTGGAGGCCCTAGCTGCCATGAGCGCTGCTCTGAGCAAACAGCTGGGCAAGTATGACATGTACTCCATGATTGCAGGCATGGTGTTTGTCTTTCAGGTAAGGACCGAATCATCATATTTTTTTTATCTGCACTCGTAATAGTTTGGTGTGCTGCTTATCAGCTTTAGAGTGTGGGAGTGAGGTGCACGGCAACAAAAAGTAAAAACTAAACCCTCACCAGGTGTCATGCTTTCTTTTTGATAGTGGAAATATTTGTGACAATGAAGCCGTCCTAAGATAGATTTACTTTAGAGGGGGGTCTATTGTGTTTATCTTGTACTGGGCCTTGCTACAACCCATTAGTTCATCCACTGTCTGTTTTGGTTCTTTTAGGTCCTCTTCCATTAAGGCCACTGACCCTTTAAGCCGGCTTTCTTCTTAGGGATATTAGGGATATCCCCTTCTACTGATGTCAGTGATAGCCATGAAACTGTCTGAAATGAGCGTTTATAGCTGAGCTTTTAGCTCACACACACTGAATTCTTTATTTTAGAGAGAAGAGACTTTCTCCTGGCAACCTTTCTAAACAAGACCTACTCATTCAATCTTTTTCTTATTGTACTATTATGAACTTCAACATTTAACAGTTTGAGCTCTTGGGCTTTTTGCAGTTTCTCTGAACATTGCACAGTCTGATCTCCACGTGGTAATAATCTTTCTCACTGTAGAATGATGTTTGGAAATGGCCTTATAACCCTTTGCAGATGGATGGAGAGCAACAGTTGGGTCTCTGAGACCACTGCTGTGGCTTTGCGGTTTGGCATTGTGTTAACACACATCTAAAAGCTCCAGACCATCAAACTTTATAGAGGTGCTCCCTTTACTGAAAAATTTTTTGATTATCAGTACACGGCTGCTATTTACTCTTTTAAGGAAGCAGTAAGGATGCACTTAGTTTTTCACATACTGCTTGTAAATTTGGGCTCACTTTTGCTTAAATATATAATGACCCCTGTCCAGGGTGTACCGAGCCTCTCACCCCATGACAGCTGGGATAGGCTACCCCCCTGCGACCCTGAATTAGATAAGCAGATGGATGGATGTAATGAAACAGTGTAATTTATCATTTGCTGTTTTTCATCCAAGGTTGTATTTACCTAATTTTCAGACCTACTGAGGACCAGATGATTTTTAATCTGTCCTGATCTGTAAAACCTTTTTAGCACGACTGCATAAAAAATAAATAAATAAGAGAAAAGCATCATAAGTCTCTTTCAATTAGAAAATCAGTTAAACGTGTACATGCATGCATTATGTTTGTTATTAAATTGCTCTTCACTGTTCACATAAATTGGGGAGGTTATAAAACTGGAGATTACAATGATTGCATCAGGTTTGTAAAAGACTTTTTCTCTCCTCTCTGTCTCTCCTGGCCTTTAAGCTCCTGTTGGTCTTACTGCTGGCTATGCCTGAAGCCCTCAGCAGTGCCGCAGCAGTGGACCTCCCCATCCTCTCGGCCCTGCTCTCCCTGCCTTTTTACCTTTTGTGCCTACTTCTTGCCTCAGTGCACGTCTTGGTGTGCACATCTGCTGGGAGCTCCTGTTACTTCTGCAGCCTCTCCTGGGGTCTCGTGTTTGCTGCCGTTGCCTTCTCCTCAGCAATGTTTTGTATTCTGGTCTCTATAGCAACACGAAGACTCCCCCTGGGTGCAAAGATTCATGGGAAGGTGAGTAAGTGCAGTGAAACACGGGTAGATATTGTAACAGATGTTAGCCCTCAGAGAGCCATACTTACATACAGTGGATCCGCATGTAAAGCATGAATGCACAAGCTAACGCGCTAACCCATTCTGCTGCTCTCTGATTGCTTTAAAGGGACACTGAGGATAAAAGACTGAGTGTTAGTGAATCCATCTATCTCTCTAGAAACCTCGCTGCTTGTTAAACAGATTTGTGTTGTTGTATTTGAATTTTTCACTTCCTGTAGGTAGAGAAACGTTACCTAAGTGACTTTTGGAATTTATTTGAGAGAAAACCTGCTAAATCTACTGGAGCGGCATGCTCTTGTCTGTTGTGCATTCACTTAGTGATTTAGTTTGCAGAGTCTTTAAGGATGTAGATTTAAATCATTTGAGTGCTTCTCAACAGTCTCAGAAAAAAGTTTTAGTGTATTTTCACTTTGACAAGTAAAAAAAGATTCTGCCAAAAAGTGGCTTAAAAGAAGTGTCTGAGTAAGTGCCTCTTAGTCAATTTAAAACTGCAGACAACAATTGTATGCTTCAGAGATTGTGAAGAGCTGCAATAATTACTCTGATTACTCTGCAGTATCACACAAGAAAACAAGTGAGAAATAGTAGTGCGTTTAAGCAAATGATATTGTGTTGTTGTTGTGAGTCAGGCACTCGGAGTGACGGTGAGAGTAGCAGAAAGGCAACACAAACAATATTTTTGGACACAGCAGTGATCACATAATCATGACTTCTGACATGCCAGAAGTTTGTGGTGTTGGTGTGTTTACCCTGTGTTTTCTTACCCTGTGTGTGAAACATTTCCATGCTACACAGAAATAATTATTCAAATTGAAGCATTGTTGTAGCAGTATTGTCTGCATTGTCAGGTGGTGGGGTTTATAGGTAGGTCCATTAGTTCTTGTGCAGTGACACATTTTTTGTGGCATGACCGCAGTGGGATTTAAGTTAACCAATCAAGGTGCAATTAAAGTGCAGCTCTTCAACTTTAATTCAGGAAGTTTAATAAAAGTGTATTTTCTGATAGTTCTTAAGTGCAACCAGAAGTTTGCACTCTGTTGTCTCCATTCACGAAAGTGTCTCTTGTGGACCTTGACAATGATGCAGCTACCTCTTTGAGCGTTCTTGAATTATTTTCATCTTCTGTGGTCTTTGAAGGTGTTTGGTGCTCCTGAGCTGCTGAGCTGGCCTTTTCAGGAATATACCAGATTGTTGATTTGGCCTGTCAGTGCGCCCCAGGGTGGCTGTGGCTACAATGTAGATTGCCATCACCAGTGTGTGAATGTGTGTGTGAATGGGTGGATGACTGGATATGTAAAGCGCTTTGGGGTCCTTAGGGACTAGTAAAGCGCTATATAAATACAGGCCATTTACCATTTTTCCAATTTTTTCATTTTTCAAATGGCTTTATGTCTTTGTTTGTTTTTAAATGGTTTTTCAGACTAATACTTGCCTCCTTCCCTTGCATCAGCCTCTCTTTTGAACACAACTACCAAATACAGGTTCACTTGTACAACACTTGGAATCAATTCCAGTTTTCTTTGAATGTTTTTTTTATGGAATAACGAGGGAACAGGCCTCCCCTTGACATAAAACTTTCATATAAAATCAATTGTCGAAGTACTCATGAGCCTTTGAAAACGGGGTGCTGTGTATAAAAACGTATGTTATTCCTCAACAGTAAATTCTGCACTTCTGTTAAAGCTTGTAAATGAAAACTCAAAATCTGATCTTCAAACACAACTTAATTTTTTGATTTTAAATCCACTGTGCTCATGTATAGAGGCAACATTAGAAACATGTCTCCAAAAACAGCAGTTAGCTTGCTAACAAGGCTAAAAAGCACAGCCATACATGACATCATAAACATACAAAACTCTGAAGTGCGTTATATATTCCAACTGCCCCCCATTAATTATTTAAAAGATGACAAAACAAATTAAAAACACTTATTTGATTCATGTACACATATAAGACCTGACTGGAGAAGTCAATCCATGTAATGTACAATTGCTGCATATTATCACTTTTTAATGTATGCCTCTTTATTGCCAAAAACTTGGCTCCGAGGGTGGGAAAGTGGAGCTGTTTCTGCATAATAAAGTTACGTTAAAAAAAGTTACACTAGTATATAAATGTCTTATAAAATATTATATGAGTGGATGCATCAGTAGACTGTGGTTCTATTAGGCGAGTAGATGCCGTTTCTCAACATACTGTCCAGTTTATTGGAAGAAGAGTTGCTGACTGTGCCCATAAAACTGCGAACTCTGTAAATAAAACAGACACTAACACAGTGGACAGATGGGGTGTCGAGTCTGACTAACAATTAAAATAGTAAATTAGAAGATATGCACTGCCAGGATCCTTTAGGAGAATGACGTAAAAACATCACTCAGGTAGTTTAAAGACAGTCAGGATTTTTACTTGTTGTGAATCTGAATTGAAAATGAAGAAAACTAAAGATGGTCCATCATTTGGACTCTAACTGCTGGTGCAGTTAGAAGATAAGTGGTGTATTTGTTAAGCCTTAACGATAACGCACTCTTGGCGGTGCTATCAAAGGTTTTGGGTAGTTTAAATTTGTTTCAGTAATTTTCTCTTTCCATCACTGCAATGTTAAATTGTCCTTCAACAAACTGAAGTAATTCCCAGCAATATGTTGAAGTAAGTTATCAATCATAGAAAGGTTGAAGTGGTTCTTCAGTGAAAAATGGAAGCTTTGAGTCATAAGTGCTTGTTTAAAGGGCTTTAACAGTAGCTTCCCTTTGCTGCTGCAACTCTTTGCTCATTATTAATTTATCTGTAAAGGTTACATCTCATTTGCCTTCTGGGAACTCTTGAGAAAGTGCTGATGTAGCAAAAAAAAGTCAGAAGAATCCACTTGGGTCATTAGGCTGGGAGAGGAAATGAACTCTCCGACTCGACACACTGGAAGATGTGGAGGATTTCGTACAGTACTGGAGGTGTTTCTTCTCTGGCTCCAGTGACCGTGAAAAGACTGTTTTCTTTTGAGTCTTACAAATGTCATAGTGAAGAAAAAAACTGTGCTCATAGTTCAGTTGGCAGGTAATGATGATGACCTGTGATGACAAATGTGCTTTTGTACCAGCAGCAGATTTTTGTGAAATTACCAGACTTTGGTCAGAAAAATCAAACAGACAAACTGTTGAAGCTCAACTCATGTAGAAACAAAAATGTCAAAGAGCTGTTTTCAGCCACTGAACTGAAATTCTGCAGGATTCATGAAACGTCCTTCCTGCCAAGTACCTTGAAAGGCTGTGTGAGCATGTGCCCAGTGGAGAATGCACTTATAAAAGCAAAGCTTGATCACAACAAACACCAAAGCAGTGTCGTTTCTTTGGCTGCTGAAAGTCATTCATAAATCGAAAGCACTGCTGTATGTACAGCAAACTCAAAGTACAGTATTTAGATGGTTTCAGAGTGGATGAAAACAAACACAAATATTTGCTGCTGATTATAGCTGCAACCAATAATGGATTTTGTTCTCTTTTTTTAGCCTGGAGGTATTTCCTTCTTAATTGAATTATTGTTGAGTTTATTAAATGCCAGTGAAAGGTGAATTTCCAACACAAAAACTCAAAGATGTGAGATTTGAAGTGATATGAAACAGAAAAAGCAACAAATCCCGAGACTTGAAGCTGAAAATAATTTGGCATTTAGCTTTGATAGATGACTTTAATGTTTCAGATCTTTTCAGGTTGTTTTGTAATGGATTGTTTTTTTTCAACTGGTGAAGGATCACAGCACTGGATTCTGCTTGACAGACCCACAAATTTTAAATTAAATGTAAACTTGTAAACAGGTCCATAGTTGCCCACCATTACAATCATGGATTTGTGAAGCCTGCAAATCAAAATCAGTCATAAGAAGCAGGGGGTGGAGCTAAAAGAGAAATCGAAGAGCAGTACATGCTCATGCAGGATTGGCAGAAGACCATGTAAACTGGACGGACCGCCAACGTTAACGAGAGGGCATTCGCTCAAGTCACTTTGCTATTACAAAAAAACCCAAAACACTATGCACAATTGCAAGCACACATGCACAGTACACACTGTTTGACTCTCACAGGGAACACAACATGAGCATCATGCTATATTCAGTAAGAAGTCAAACTGGCATTTCAATTTCTAAAGACTTAAAAAAAAGTGGTTACTGAAGTCATACATGAAGGGAGCTGGAGGGTCATTCACCCAACGACTTTGATAATAATCTGATATCATTTCAGCCACAAGAGTCGCCACCTGCTGGCCATTAGATAGAATCCAGGTTAAAGACCTGGAAGCTAAGTCAGTCTTTCATACACATTATAATCAATGTCAGGTATTAAATCATTCTACAGATATATTGAAATGTTTAACTATTCATAGAACAACTGTGTTGAGCTTCCATAATTTGGCTTCCTGTTGATGTTGAAATTGATTTTAAATGTTATTGATTCCTTTAAAAGCTACATATGGATTTAGTCCTGCTGCTACTCTAGAGTGTATATAAAAGTGCCGTTGTGTATCATGCCATGTTTTATTTCTCGTTCCAAAAGTGGTGATTAAGCGCTTACAATCATGG
Source organism: Astatotilapia calliptera (assembly GCF_964374335.1). Taxonomy (NCBI): domain Eukaryota; kingdom Metazoa; phylum Chordata; class Actinopteri; order Cichliformes; family Cichlidae; genus Astatotilapia; species Astatotilapia calliptera. Next base: position 21,721,825 of record NC_137423.1, read on the forward strand.
CCCATCTCTACAGCCAAGATCTTTTTAATAACCTGTGGGAGGAAATGCAGTTAGTGGACTCTGTGTCCTCAAAGTCATTACTGACAAACTCATTTTGATACTGAGATTAAATAATAAAGCTGCTTTATTGTTAAACTGTATTTGTATCAAAGGATTACATTGATGAATTCCCAGGAGTCCCTGAATATTTGTCAGACAAGAGGAAATCTGCTCAAAATTACAAACCTTTGGACAGATTTCACACAAAGGTGTGTTTGAAGCTACTACCAGATGTAGCATGTAGTGCTGGAAAATGTGACAAATAATCCTAAGGCACAATAATGTTGTATACTTTCAGGAATCCATTTGGATCTAAGTGCAGAGCTGTGTCTGGTTAGACTTGACAAATAACTGCTTTGGGGAAACTGTCCAAAACATATATTCACTCTCTGTCCTCATTAGTTTCAGTGCAAGGTGGAAACGAAAAGAAAAACTTGCTGCTCCAGCAAAAATGTGATGAGAATTCCATTTAAGTGAGTTTTAATGACCCAAAGGTGAGGTCATTTTAAAAAAGTAGTTCTGTACAAGAGCTGTAAAGACGTGTGAAATACCTGCAATGTGTATCATGTTCATGCATTCGCCTATCAAGCGATGACTCCCAGTTCGATCCCAGGAGGAGACACTGATTCTGTTGGGGTTGCGTCAGGAAAAGCATCCGGCGTTAAAAAATAAATAAAAAAATCTGCCAACTCAGACATGCGGCGCTACCTGCTGTGGGAGACCCCTTGTGGGAGACCCCTTGTGGGTAAGAGAACAGCCAAAATATTTTTCCAACAACCAAAAAAAGGCTAAGAATCCCTTAATAAATGATTCTATTGAGTCTCTCATGACTTTTGTAAGGAGCTTACTCTAGTCTGTCACCAGCACAAGAGTTTAATATGATTTCTTATTATGCCTGAGTGGAAAAAGTCATATTTTAAATGGCAGAGCTCGGAAGTCAGTCTGAGTCAGTATTACCATTTCACAGCTGCGTGATGGAAAGGCAGGTTCAGCTGGCAGAATATGATAAATCAAACACACATACTGGACACATTGGTTTCACAGGAAAAGTGATGTTAAGTGGCATAGATGCAACGGTGGCATCAAAGACCCTCCAATAATTTTAGGCTAGAAAGACTAAAAGGTCATTTGCTACATCAGTAGCTGTGCTTTGTCATGAAAAGGCCTTTGGCAGGGCAGAGCAATATTCTACTTCAGCACATTAGGCTTCGGGTCAAGTCCTGATTTATGTTCTACTCTACATGGAGCCCTCAGCATGGTCAGAGAATATTTATGCATTATTTAGAATGATCTGCTCAAGTCAATAGACGACCATATCGTAGTTCACTTCATGGTTCATGTGAAGATGAAAAACCCTCATGTGTTTGTTTAATGTAAGACCACACCCATAACCCTAGCATTAGTAAATAAAAACAGCCCTGTGAAGCCCTCTTAATTAACTGGTTTCTTTTAAATGTATAAACTAAAACTTCCTTTTTACAAGATATATGATGATTGTTTCTCGACTAAATTTCCTCGACTCTCAGCAAAGAACATGATGGGAGTATAATTTCCTCCTGACTCAGTAAGTGATGTGTAGACCAGCCAAAAGCACAGAAAACTAAGTCGGGATATAATTTACACTCACTCAGCAATTCATTAGGTTCACCTGTTCAGCTGTTTGTTAAGACAGAAATCTAACTGTACACATGTCAAGACGACCAGCTACAGTTCAGACAGCATTAGAATAAAGGTTAGTGCCAGACAGGCAGGTCTAAACTGCTGATCTAATGGGATTTTCCTGCACAGGCGTCTCTAAGGTTTATAAAGAGTGGTCTGAGAAAGAGAAATTAGCGGTGAGCAGCAGAGCTTTGGGGGAAAGTGCCTTGTTGATGTCAAAGGAAAATAGCTTTAACTGCTCTGAGCTGTCAGAAAGGCAACAGTAACAAATACTGACGTGTTATAACCAAGGTGTGCAGAAGAGCATCTCTGATGCACAACAAATTGAAACTTTAAGTAAGTGGGCCACAGCAGAACACCACACTAGGTGCTACTCCGGTCAGCTAATAACAGGGAAGTGAGGCTACAATTCATATAGGACCACCAAAACTAGAAAATTCTTAATGTTTAGCTTGTATAGAAAGAGACAATGTACTGATCCTTGTTGTGTTTAACAGGTGACGTGCTTGGGAATAAAATTGAGATAAAATGAGTCCTGTCCTGCAAGTGATATCTGAACCAAGTAGGATCACTAAAGTCTCCATTTTCTTTCAATATATTCTATAAATATATATTGTAGGAAAATGACCCTACAGTATTACAGAGAAAACATCAAACAACCTTGATGGGGAGGAAGAAAGGAAAGACTTAGGAGGATGAAATCATCTGCCCTGACCTGCTGGTGAAAAGAGCAGACAGAGAAGTCGTGGCACATAGTTGCCCCTCCCCTAAACCTGGTTCTGCCGCAGGTTTCTTCCTGTTAAAAGGGAGTTTTTTCTTCTCACGGTTGCCAAGTCTTTGCTCAAAGGGGGTCATGTGATTGTTGGGGTTTTCTCTGTATAATTGTAGACTCTTTATTTTGCAATATAGAGTTGAGTTCAGCCTAGGGTCTAGTAGGCACTAGTATTTCAACAGGTCCAGTCTCAACCCTTTTTTCAAAAATATCCAAGACCAGGATATAACCGAATGCATCAAAAGAAGCAGTTCTTTCTAATAATAGCTGAATAGCAATTTTGCCTGGACAGCGTTCATTCGAATGTCATTGAATGAACAGTGACTACCTCCTCCTCCACTCACAGTGGAGGAGGTGTTGAATACGTATGCCAGTGATACTTTTTATAATAACTTTTCTATAAACTGAAGTATCTCTTGAGTGTTTTGCTCTAGTTTTTCTGTTAAACCCGATGACTAACTTGAGTCATAAATGTGTCATCTGCTGTATTGCTAATGCATGCAAATTGTATACTCAATGATTTAGTGAAGTTTTATCTATCCTGCATCACTTGGTTATATTAGCCTGGGTAAATGTTGCTACTTGTTTTTGCTGTTTTTTAAGTAATACTTTCATTAAGTATGTATCCATCTACTTTGAAACCCTGCCATGAACACAGATTAGTATGCAGCAGGCTTTTCTGATTTCACAATTTGCCAGCCGCTGAAGGAAAGAGCAAGGAGCAGTGAAGCTGGAAAACTATATTACAGCTTCCTTTGGGATGTGACATGTTTTATCTCAAAAACAGGAGCTGTAGGCATAAAGGCCATCAGTCCTTTTCTCAGTAATGCATGGATGGCTTATAGTTTCGTACACAGAACAGATGAACAATCTCTACTTGACTTAAACTATGGGACTCGTAGAGAACTATATTTTGGGAGAGTTTAGGAACACGCCGTTTTTTTGTTGTTGTTTTTTTTGTTTTGTTTTTTAATCTAGAAGATATTCGTAAAAACCTGAAAAGACCTTAATAAAAATGCAACCTGCTCTTAGTGCACTGTTAATATATGAAAATGTATTCACCCACGACTTTTATATCCAGAGTTAAGTAATGTTTTTCTCTTTCTGTGTATACATAACTGCTAGACCAAATATTTAATGACCCGGCATCTTGTTTAAAGAGGGATAGGTGTAAAGGTTGCAATAACAATAACCTGGTGTAAGGGGAAATTATTCTGCAACAGCCCGGTCCCACAGCGAAGCCACCACTGTATCCTGGAGGGGCTGAATATATCATCCCAGCCTGTCTTTGTCATCAAGGCAAAGACAGGCTGAGATGCATGTCTGTTGTTTGTTAGGTTAAAATATTGCTGTTGAGCTAAGAGGCTGGCTGAACTCAGCCTGAACTTAAGCTCAGTGAATAAAATCATTTGCATACAAGTGTTCGATTGGACAAACAGCAATCTTAAAAATGGGATTGAAGCATCCATAACAGACCGACTGCAATTTATGAATGACAGCTCATGGTCACTGTCAGCAGTGCCAAGGCAGGAACCTGCTGCTGTACATCCAGTAGTGACATGTGATGGATGATCTGATGTTTGGCAGTAATATTTCCGTTCATCGTAACAGGAGTCTGAACGGTGTACCTTTTTAAATTTGAGTGCAAATAGCACATGCATCAGTTAACGCTTGTTCTCGTTTTGGTCTGCATGAACAGAGCAGGCATAACGGGTTTGAAATTGAACTGTTTTTATACCTCCCGCTGGTGACAGCTGTAGCTGGAGGCATTAATTTTGTCCATAATGCTTTGTGTCTTTCCCGTTTTTGAAGACTGTGTAGCTCTTTGAACGCCGTCAGAGATTTCTTCAAGTTAGTTAGGGATGTTCCCTTGGATTCAGAGATGAGCTAAGTTTGGGTGTGAAAGGCCAAGGTCAGCGTGACCCCACGATACCTTTTTATTTATTCAGATCTTATTGAATTAGACAAAAACATCAACAGAACAATACACTGACATAAAGTGAGGTATATAAGTCAATTTGTGCAATAAGTTGTTGGGTAATATTGATTTGGCAAACATCCAGTACACACAAGTTATGTTTTCACTTTGGATTTGAAGTCACAGAAACATTAAGCCAACATCTTCTCACAGTCAGCAGTGTTCATTATCTGTTCAGTCCACAGTTTTAGCATCAGGGTTTGAGATCATTTCCAAATCACAAGAATCAGTCTGGCATGAGCCTCTGGACAAACCACACTTCAACCATTGGCCCATATATTCCAAAACATTTCTCCAATCAGGAAAAACTTTGGAACACTCCCATGATGCATCTACCTAAGTGCCTCTTTCTGCCTTACATTATCAGCATAAAACATAGTTAATTAATTAATTAAATCCATTTTGTGTATTTAGTTCAATTCAGTTTTATTTATACAGCACCAAATCACAACAACAGTCACCTCAAAGGGCTTTAAATTGTAAGATAGACGCTACAAAAATACATACAGATAAAAACCCAACAATCATATGACCCCCTATGAGCAAGCACTTTGGTGACAGTGGGAAGGAAAAACTCCCTTTTAACAGGAAGAAACCTCCGGCAGAACCAGGCTCAGGGAGGGGCGGGGCCATCTGCTGTGATTGGTTGGGGTGAGAGAAGGAAGACAGGATAAAGACATGCTGTGGAAGAGAGACAGAGATTAATAACAAGTATGATTCAATGCAGAGAGGTCTATTAACACATGTTGAGTGAGAAAGGTGACTGAAAAGGAAATACTCAATGCATCATGGGTAATCTCAAAGGAGTATAGTAATACTGATTAATTATTACGACAGACATTTTTAGGCATAACTCATGCCTACCTCATGAATTCTCAGGAACACCTTGGGAATATTTGTTAAATTCGGCACAAACATCTAATTGGACTTTAAGATCTGATGGTCATGGTCACGGTCATTGTAACCTCACAGCCCCGATTTAAGAATCTGTATGCTAATTTTGACAGAATTTCCTACAAATTATGGAATAAATGAATGAGGTAAAGTCTTTTGTTTTTTAAAGAAAGCGCCAATTCAAAGCTTTCATTGTTATGAACTGCTACATGACTGCTAGAAGCACGAGGCAGTAATCCTAGTATTGTGAAGTGCATGAGTCATATAATGAGTGTCACGAGCTGAGGTTTTCAGTATTGTGCTATATTAGTGTGAATCACCCAAGCAATAGTTTCATCCATCTAATTGTCCCACTGAGAATTGTGATGCCATCACTCTGGGGTGGGCGAGGTGAAAGTAGGTTGAGTATGTAGTCGGGCCTGTGTGGATGGAATAGCTCTTTCCTCTGTATTTAAAATGATCCTTTTTTATTCTCTTTTCACAGTCTCCTCTGAGGAGCAGTGAGGTTGACTGGTCGCTGTCAGAGCTGGATGTTTTGCTGCTGGCCGGCACCGTCGGTCACACTCTCAGCCTGGCGGCCAGCAGTTTCGTAGAGGAAGAGCACCAAACCTGGTACTTTCTGCTCAACACGCTCTGCCTCACCGTGTTCCAGGATGTCTGCCGCAAGTACTTCAGAGAGAAGAGGGGCTCTGGAGATGACGAAGAGCATATCCTCCCTTCCAAAGACCGTCATCCCTCCGCTCACCCCAAAGCAGAGATTTTCTCAGAGAAGTGGTTAGCGTTAGCCACGCCACCATTCACTCTGCTCTGCTGCCGGCTACTGCGCTCCCTCAACCAAACTGGGGTGCAGTGGGCTCATATCCCTGACGTTGGGCATTGGCTCAACAGGTGGGTTTATTGATCTAATATTAACTTTGATAAATGCTTCAGTTTTAAGTAGTTTAAATATTTGAGTCACTGTATTTTATTCATATCAAGAAAATGCAAACAGTATTTGGAAAACAGTATAAATTAACTGGTTTCACTGATGATTCATCACCTAATGCCATGTAGTAGTGAATTTACACTCACTGCCAAATTTGAACCCAACCATCTGAATGCTGCATCAGAAATCTAGACTCATCAGTCTTCAATTGTCTAATTTTGGAGTTTCCTGTTGCTAGCTGACAGCAATTACAGTTACTGCTTTTGCGTTCAGAGATGCTCTTCTGCATACCTTGGTTGTAACAACTGGGTGTTTGAGTTACTGTTGCCTTCCTATCAGCGTGGAGCAGTCTGACCATTCTTCTCTGGCTATCACTTAAATGCCTAAATTGCATAAATCCACAAGTTGCTACCATGTGACAGGCTGCTGGTAAGATATTTCCATTCCTGAGCAGTTGAACAGGTGTGTTTTATTAAGTGGTCAGTGATTGTTTCCCAATTCCAGTGTGTCACTTTACCTGAATAAAAACCCAAAGGCACTCATATTTCCTCTTAGCAAGTGGTCAGTTGCTAGTAGATTAGCCAGCTACCTCCTTGATAGCAAGACAAGTGTTTTTATGTGCTAAATGCTAAACTATGTTTATTAAGTAGTCGCTAACTTTGTGTAACTATTGGTTGGACAGATAGTGATCATTGTATTGTTAGTAATTACAGCTGTGAAAATCAACCAATGTTAGAAAGGACAATAAAACTGTAAATAGTTGAGGAGAAATGTGGAGGATTATAGTTCTATTACTACAGTGATGCTTTTCTTGCACAGTCATATTTTTCATTGTTACGGAAACATTGATTCTAATTCTAATGCATGAAAGCTAGTAATACTACCTAACTAACCATCACTGTTGGTTTGTGCACATTTATTGTTTAACTAGGCAGCAAAGCAAAGAGAGAGTGGCAACAGTAACAGCTTCTTGGTTGATTCAAGATTAACTTGGCAGCATTTTTATTCCTAAGTCGCTCCTCAAGGGAAAATCAGACGACTCCATGAATAGCAAAAGGATAGAGGGTTCTGTCTCTGATGTGTTTGTGTTAAGCTGTACAAAAGGGCTGGGTACAAAAAGCGATTTCGCCGAAGTTCAGAAGTTTATCTGAAATCTGTTACATGCATGCATAAATCCCTTCAAGTGTATTTGCTCTCTTTTACTCAAAGCTAAATTTACAGTGGTAAACTGATTGCTGATATGGCTCTACAGCAAAATCTTCACTATGTTGTTTTTTCTGACAACCAGTGTTGTATTGTTGGTGTTGTAATGAACGGTGGGGTGCTAGCAAAGCTGAGGACCATTAGTTCTGTGTCATGCTGTATGGTATATTTCTCTTTTTACGTGGATATGTGGCAGCATGAAGGTGACAGGACATAACAGGAACTTATTTCCAACACAACTACAATTTGAAAAAAAAACCCTACACTTGATGTTTTACGACAAATCAAACAGAATTGAAAAAGAACAGGCGTCTTTCACTGTTTAAGGATAGAAGTTCAACCGTCACATGGGGATACATTCGTTGCAGAAGGGCAATCTGTCTTAAGACAGTATACTCAGTAGGCTAAAATGCAGTGCAGCAACAAGATTTTCAATCTCAATGTGTTTCTCCACCTACACACAAATGTAACAGATCAATGTAGCAAATTCATTGATGTTCTTTGGGGAAAGCCGTGATATAGGATATTACTTACTGTAGTAGATGTAATGAAAGTGGTTCAGTGAACAATACATTTAGATTTCAATGCTAGATATAGACATCTAATGGAAGCTGTGTGGTGTTAACACACAGAGCAAGTCTTTTCTTCTGACACTAAAACATTTTAAATGTGTTTTTCTAGCTGAGAAGCTGATAGGACTACCCACTTACATTTTCTTTTTTTTAAAGATTCAAGAAGAGAAAGTCGTCTTCAGATTGCCCAGACTGAAGGAAAACTGTGATTTCTCTGTAAAAACTGTGGCTTTTTCAGAGCCATTAATATTCTGACAGCAGTGCGAGGCAGGGGGATTATAGTTTGTTCTTTAACATTCATCACAATGTGGAACAGAGATGTGGATTCTGACCTTTTCCCTGTCCAGTGTTGCCCTTTCTTCCTACCTGCAGTGCCTGTTGCTTGGATAATGAGATCCAGGTAGCGTTATGCCTCATCTTGTCTCAAAGTATTCAACGTCCACTGCCAGTCTGATCCAGCTAATGGCTAAATACACGGCTTCAACTTTGATATGTCCTATTTCCTATCGGTGCTCAGTATGGTGCAATTACAGACTTTAATCCAGTGAACAATTGAGGGGCTGTGCCTCTTTTAAATTTAACCTGAATCTAGAGGATTTGACTGACAGTATTTCATCTCATCAAAGTAAATGCTCACCTTCAGCCTTCAAATGAGAACCTGTAATGCTTTCTCTTCATGTGTTATTATATATACAGTTACACTGGTGAACCGTCATATTAAAGACGGTCAGTTCACAGTAATGAGGTGAGTGTATGTCCAAGTAATCCCTGAGAGCCAGGAGCTAAAGCGTCAAACTGCTTTAATCAGCTGGTCTATCAATATTTTTTTCTTTTCTTGGATTTGTCGAGTCAACTCAGGCACACGTCTCTGGCTGTGAAGACAGAAGCCCCACCCACCTGTGGGTGGAGCCAGGTGCGAGGGGCAGCCCAGTCAGAAGACATCTGGTTTTTCAAGAGTGTGGCCTTAAAAGGAAAGGAGAAAATAGCCTTTTTTAGACAGTAAAACTGATAGATGATAGGAATTCACAGTTCAGAATACTAAGGATTATCCTGAAGTGTGTAACGCAAAGCCACTCTAGCTCTCTTACCGTAACAGCCTGTTTAGTTGTCTAAACAAGAAAGGGCTAGCTTGTCTACAGGTTGTTCAAAACTCTGCAGCGAGGCTACTGACCCACTCGAACAAGGGAGCTCATATGACCCCTGTTTTGAAGTTGCTACACTGGCTCCCAATCAGATTTAGGTTCCATTTTAAAACTCTAGTTTTAACCTTTAGAGCATTACAGGCCAGGCCCCTCCCTATACTGCTGATTTGATTTGTACACATACCTGGTAACCTGAGGTCTTTGAATCAAAACCTTTTAGTGGTACCCCACACTCGTTTTAGAACTCGAGGGGACCGATCTTTCCAAGCTGTTGCCCCCAGACTGTGGAATGCACTTCTACTATTTCTACAGCGTCTGGACTCAGTGGAGACCTTCAAAGAGCAGCTAAAGATATTTTTTATTTCAAAAAGCTTTTAATTAGACGGGTGTTTTATGATGTATTTATGACTGTATTATGTCTTCTTACCTTCTTGTAAAGCACTTTGTGACACATGTCTGAGAAAGGTACTATATGAATAAACTTTACTTACTTACTACTTACTATCAGAGTCCAAAAATAACAACAATGAGCTGGAACTGAGCTGAATATATGTATATATATATGTATGTGTATATATATATATATATATATATATATATATATATATATATATATATATATATATATATATATATATATATATATATATATATGTGTGTATATGTAGAAAGAGAGAGATCTTGATATAGATATCTATAAACTGACCATAGATGTGGTTTGCCTTAAGCCACTACTTGGCCAACTGTAATACTTTGAGCATTTACCTTAAAAATATATAAACTTCATTGTGAAAATTCCAAATCCCTTCCTCATCATTTGAGTGCTTGGCACGTTTCTCAGCCAGTGACTGTTCTCTTCCATTTTCTCTCTAGCTCTGAGCACAAGGTGGTCCTCTCCCTGCTGTCCGCTTTCTGTTTGGTTCTCATCTACTTCCTGGTTCAAAGACGGTGCTCGTGGGTCTCGAAGGTCGCCCTCGCCCTCGGGCTTTTGGGTGTGTACAGCTATCGGGCAGCTGTCGGCAACGTCCTGTTTCCCTGGCATCATTCTGGTCGAACTATGTCCAAGTAAGTAAGTCTTTGTGAACCACGAAACAGTGAGTTCATTCACCATAACAGCTGGCAAATTGCTGTCCCCTGGTATTGACTTGATTTAAAGTTCAGGAGTGCCAGGCTGTGCTGTGATGCAGATGAGCGTGAAGACTCTAGTGCTGCTCGTGTCATCTGGGACAATCCCTTACTCTGATGATGAACTGCAGTGCAGTTTTTTCGCTTTACATCTACCTACAGTAAATCTCCCTGACCTAGTGTAACGTCATGTCCTCACGGTTTTGACAGTGTCTTAAATTAAATTAATTACACTAAAAGAGGCATCAAGCAATCTATAAATGTTGATTTAAATTGGCAGCCAGTGGGAACTGCAGAAGTATCGACAGGTCTTTTCTCCTTCAACACATCTCTGGTACGGCCGCATCAACACTCTCCCCTCATGTCATCTGTAACTTATGAAACTAAAGTATGACATTCACAACACAGCTACTTAATTAGAGTGGTGAGTACAGAAGAAATAGACTAACATGCAGAATATTGGAATCATTTTTGTAAGTAAATTTGCTTTTCATTTGGCTTGAAAATGAGCTTTTTAGCTGCAATGACTGAAATACAAATCGATGTGTTTGTCTCTATTCCTGAGCGGCAAAGAGCTGTGCAGGCCACAAAGTGAGGTTCATATTTGTAGTTTTGAGTATAATTTCTAAACAACTATTGGATGGATTGCTTTCATGTTGGATACACATTATTAATATTTACCACTTGTAATGACTTTGGATAGATAGCTTGATTTAAGACCAAAACCAATGGCAGCCCAGCAGCCTCATTTATCTTTGTATCTCAGTTAAGTGCTAGTTGGCATAATTTTAAATGGATAACCTCACTGCATAGCCACAAGAGTGGAGCTGCTGTGAAAATGGATGTAAAAGCAAAATGATTTGTAAATCACTCAAACCATTGAAGCGGTTGACTTGAAGAAGGGGACCAGGTCGCCGCTAGAGGCCTTGAGTAAGAACAAGTGTCAGCGGGGCTTCAGAATTTAAGGTTGTCAGTTGCTTTGTGTAGCCTTCAGATAGTTCCAGTACATGTTTAGTGGATAACATGCAGACTTGTTTTTTACCTTTTTACATTTTAAAATTCCATCTCAAAGTTTTGTCCGACTACATCCCTTTAGTGCAGCTAATGTTTCTAACTGTGTGTTTATAAAAGTATATGGACTATTGCTGGTCCATTGGAGTGAACAGAGATGACGTGGCTGTCTCTGGTCTCCACTTGCAGCCAATTCTCATCACCAAAGTAACTTCAGAATGTCAAGACAAACATAAGATAGCAATAAAATGAGTCAGTCTGTTATCAGTTGCCTAGGGTAAATTTGGCAACTTGTGCAATGTGTTTGTGATAATATGATGGCAAACTGTGATAAATCAACAGAAACTGCAAATCTGTTGCCGTCTGCATACACAGAAATTCAAGTTACTGATTTAACCTAGGACCTGGCGTCCACATATGTGGACATCACATTTTGGGTTGTCTAGACCAAAATACTACATTTTGCTCTACGAGGGCCCAATATCCACTTACAAGGACATTATTCTGTTACTGTGCTATCGAAATTTAAAGCGAATGTCCTCATGTGTGGATCTCATTTTTCTCAGAAACAAAAATCAGGTAAAAAAAAAAAAAATCACATATTTTTTTGTTTTTGCATTCATCGGGTCCCAATCAGCCAAAATAGCAAAGAGAAATTAAAAATGTATGCCATGAAAGCGTTTGGGTCTTAGGAGGTTAAAATTTAAATTCCAGTCTGATTCACACAGAGTTGAAACAGACGTTCCTCCACAAACAGTGACGTAGTTGCTCAAGATGACAAGTTAACATTAAAATCACACGGGGGGTGGGGGGGGGCACAGTAGCCATGCTTTCATATAATATAAACACAATACAATCCTGTTGCCAACCAGTTGAATAGATTCCCCCTTTGCAAATATACGTGTCACAGACTCAGAGTGATTACAATGTGTTTGCAAACTGTCTGCATTTTTAAATTAGACTGCATTTATTTACAAACCTTCACCAGTTGGTCTGAGAGTGATTGCAGCCAGGCCAAGTCACACTGTGATTGTTTGAAGACAGGCTGCTTACCACCAGGCAAGCTGTGCAGTCGCCTTTCAGTGCAAAGCAATCACCCAGAGGCTGAGGCTGTTGCACGCTCAGTCGCTGAAAGAGGAAAAATTCCACTGAATCCTTTGGAGAGGAGGTCGCTGTCGTACTTTTACTCCATTGTGACTGAGGATATAGTGCACATGGCAGACCATAACATCTGTGAAGGCACCATTAATGCTGAAGCCGGCTTTACATACAGGTTTTGGAGCCACATATGCTGTCATTCCAAGATGTTTTACAGGCAGGGTATTAATTGTTTCAGTGAGACTGTGTCCCAATCCACATCGTGCCGTAGCATGGCTACGCATTTTTAAAAAGTGCAGATGTGAGGCAGCACAATGGTAATCCTCCACCATCTCACATTTTCAAAATGTGTTGCTAGCTTCCTGTTTAAGATGAAGATACATTTTTTGCAAAACAAAAAATGTCTCAGTTATGACATTTGTATGTTGAATTAAAAAACAGGAAAATAAAATCATGTTGATGCAAAGTGTAAGTAACTGCAGATCCAGAGATGGTTAAACCTGTGTTATGATCAGATGCCAGCAGGTGTAACTATAATTGTTACTTCATGACCATATTTTAAAGAAATCAAGTTTGCTGCCTCTTTCCTAGTAGTAAAGAAAGCCTGAAAGCATGGAGAGCATTGTTTTCCTCGTCTTGGGGTCATGTTTGTTGACAAGTCAGCCAGCCATGGCTAACTGATTTGTGTATTGAGATTGGATCAAATTGCGTGCGCAATTGTGATGACAACAGTAAGACTGGAGGCATTTTAACTGGCTCAACAGCGACAGGTTTTCCAAGGATGATGCTTTTTTTCCGGCCTGTTGATTTTCTTATCTCAGATTTTTTTTTTTTTTTTTAATGGTCCTCAGTCGTCCCTGCTGTCATTTAAAAAAAATCTTGAGAAGAGTTTTCATTTCTTAAGCCTGAAAATGCATTCAAGCCCTTCCAGTATACATCTGAGGGTAAGACTCTTCCCTGCTAAGACCCTCAAGTCTTAATCAAGCAACCTAGATGCATAATAATGTTTCTCATTTTAAAGAGCTGATGATAAAACTGTTCATCTGGTGCCAGCTGCTCAGCATCCAGTGCATTTAGGAAGTTATGTGTGTCCTTGAACTCAACCTGAATAAAAAAAATCATGTTCATGGTTTGGCTCTGAAATGCATTAGTGTTCTTGGAGACTCGAGCCCCTTTACACCGTGTATATATCTTATCCTTTAGCACAGTCCGTCTGTAATAGTTGTTGTTAGCATTGTCTGAAAAGAGAGGATTTTTCCACCTCCTAAATGGTGTAATTTTTCATCCTGTAGCCAGTAGCTTGGCACAGAGTTACCTGCTACTAACCCCTGTCAGAAAATGATGAGTGTTCAGGACTGCACACGGTTCTCCTGTCTAGTTTTCCTGACCTCCCTTCATCTACCACCAGTACCTGGCCTTCCCTAACCTTTTCTGTTCTCCTTGGCAGGCTCGCCTACCTGCTTGCCTAATTAAAATCTCAACCTCTCACCCTTAGCCAAACAAAGATACCTTACTAAAGCCATGCAGTGACTTGCGCTCCTTTTGACCGACTGTATAATTGACATGGCCGATGTTCGACCCAGTGCTTCAGTGTTTCTTTTCACACGCAGTGATCATGATTGTGCATCACCTCAAGTTTTTCTTTAGCTTTAGCTCTTCTTATAGACTAACTTAAGTGCTGTTATTTTTGACGACAGCAGGTCGTGTAGCTCAGGTTCTGTGTTTTCATTGCTTGCTAAGGAGATTCTATTTTTGGCCAATTAAAATAGAACTTTGATTTTATCGTCTTAAAGCTTCCAACATTTGAGACAAATAATTTCCCATGGGTCTATATTTTGTTGTTTTGGCCATTTTTAAACAGCCATCTAGTTAAAGCTACGGCAATTTTAGATAGATCTCTTTTTGAGATAAAAAATGCACACACCCCCACCCCCCACCCATGCTGTAATGTGGATCTAAAAAGAAGCAGCTTTGTATAATGACCCTGTTTAAAGTCTGGTCTTCTTGGGTTACTCTTTCTGTGTGTTTTATCAGAGTAAAGCCCCCTGACAACTCCCCGGCTCCCTCCTCACCTCCCTTCGTGCCAACTGCCTAATTGCGCTGCTGCATCTTTCAAAATGGCTAATGGGGTTGAGAACAGCCAACGCTGCTCACTTTAAAGGGCTCAAAGACTCGCTTGGATTGATGTCACTGTGGATACAGTTTGTCTTTTTTCCCTCTCAGTTTTCCTCTCCCCCGCACACGCCCCTCCTTATGGCATCATCTCAAATGAACCTAAAAATAGAAAGCTAACAAAGTCAGGCGACAGGGCACGTATATACTCTGAATTATTTGTATTTATTTAGATATTGAGAGGTGGCTGATTACCGCTGCAGCACTGACACATAACTGTAGACAGGAAGATGCAATTAAGGTAACAAAAGCGGAAGCAAATGAAATTTTTCTGAGCGAACGTTCCAGCAGGAAGTAGCTGAACATCAAAGCAGCCGGCTGAGGTCCAAACCTGTCTGAGGCTGTATGCATCATAGCCAAAGTTTGTTTCAGTCCCCCCCTCCACATTTATGGCTCTTTTTTTTTTTTAATACTGAACACAAAGCCACTAGAAGCATTTACAATGTTTATGCTTCTGTTTGTGTGTGCGTGTGAGCGCGCGTGCTTCACACCTGCACAAAACATGACCCATTTTATCGTGTATGCTTGATCTCGAAAGGGGGCTGTTGCGCAGTTTCCCAATTTAAAAATATTCATGCATACCGATCCCGCTTAAAAATGGAAATGTATTCAAACTCGTCTCAAAACACCTGTGAACCTCTGCCACACACACGTGCACGCACGCACACGCAGACAGGCACACACAGAATGCATTTTTCAGTTTTATTACCCAGGCGGTAAAGTGTTTTATAACCCTGTTTCAAAGTCAATTCTGTGTTTACAATATATCAGTGGTAACATTTAGCAAATTATTATGCTCCACTGACTGCCAGAGCCGTGTACGTAAAAACCACTTTCTGTTGTTTCAGCACAAACGGGATTGTTTAAAAGAAATGACACAAAATAGAAGTCTAAAGAAAGGTGGACATCAACACATGCTGCCAGAGAAGCAGGTATTGATCTAGTGGCTTGTTGTGTAATTAGATGTTGTGTCTGTAACCATTGTTTTAAAGTCTTCTCCTCGGTCCCTGTGGCGTTTTAGCAGTTGCCACCGTGACAAGCTCAGCTTTATCCCGCAGAAAGTCAGGGCTCAGACAAAGTGGGCAGGTCCTGCTTGCTCTCAGGCGTCTGCTTCAAAGCTTTTCCTCTGGCACTGAATCACTTGTTTTGGCTGATTCACTGTAAGTGTTAGCCTGATGCAGGTGATTGATGAAGGGGATCTACCAAACATGTTAAGGGGATTGGACATAGTCTTACCTTTTCTTATTCACTTGCTGGAGCGCCAGTGCTTGTTTCCAAGGTAACATGAAATCCAGGCAGCTCTGCAGCTTGACAAGCAACTATTTTCTGTCCACTGTTACTACTATTAACCTTTTTTTTTTTTTTTTAAATCCAGCAGATAAGAAGATGAAATTAATTGAATTGCACCTCCTCATCAAGCAATGTGAAGGTTTCCCAAAGGATTTAACACCCCTAAAAAACATAGTTTGAAATGAGACATCTTTTCTTTCACTCACAT
Source organism: Astatotilapia calliptera (assembly GCF_964374335.1). Taxonomy (NCBI): domain Eukaryota; kingdom Metazoa; phylum Chordata; class Actinopteri; order Cichliformes; family Cichlidae; genus Astatotilapia; species Astatotilapia calliptera. Next base: position 21,737,913 of record NC_137423.1, read on the forward strand.
TAAATATTCATTACTAAATATAGAACAATCAAAGTCGAAGGTTGGGGGAACTGATAATATTATTGCTAAGGAGTTTAATATGGGGAGGTTTTGCTTCTTCAGGGTGAGGTCGGTGTGATTTGATCAGATTTGAGTGACAGTGGCCTGGAAACATGAGTAAATAATCCAATAAGAAGTCCTTTTGATTCAAATAAAGCATTTAACTGCTTTGGTGAATGGAGAATACAGAGCTGGATTCATCACAGTCAGCCTGCCACATTTTTCTTGTGTAACTGTTAAAATTGTTGATTATAGAAAAAGGGTTTTAATTCCTTAGTCTCAGTTCACTGAGTGGGGAGCATAGACCGTATGTAATAGATGGATGTAGCCATTGCTTTGAAATTTGCTAGTAAAGTCCCGTTTTGAAGCATCAAGCTGAGCATTTTATCTATCATCAAAGGTTTTGGGGTTTTTGCAAACAGACATGGGCTAAATCTGACCAAAATCAATGGCCTTTGTGTGCTTAGTCTAATAAAATTTGGGTTTTTTTTTAAAAATTGTTGTTTAGTTTTATTTTATTTTATTTTTACATATACTATTTCACTTTGTTATTTGTTATGTCATGTGTACAGCACTTTGTTTTCAGTTGAAGGTTTTTTGAAAAGTGCTATATAAATCAATTGCTTGCTTGCTTTATTTACTTTTCATTCACAGTTGTGACACGTACTGCACTTCTTTTTGACTCTAATCGAAACCATAATTTAGAAAAGTAAACATTATGTTTTTAATAAAGATGACCAGACTGGTCATAGAGCAAAGAAGCAGAAGAGTCATTTCCTGATGAGCTTTTATGCAATTTGACCTCGTTTTTACAAAGTGACAATATTGCGTGTAGAAGGTCAAATCCAGCGCACAAACATGAAGTTTTCAGTTAGCAGTAGACGTGTAGTTTACTGCTAATTATGCCAAAATTTAATTCTGATTAAAAGCATGGCTTATTCTTTGTGCTTGATGTTGGAATGAACTGATTGTGCCAGTTTTTTTAGAAAGCAGCAACTTTTGTAAAACTAACCACACTTAAGGCGCTATTTAGGGGATTGCACTTACATGATATTTTGCCCTGTTTAGTAAATCTGGCCCGGTGGGCAGAACTGATTGAGGAAACTGAGGACATTGCTCTCTTCAAGTACAGCTAGTGACTATCAGTCACAGGGAACCACAGGGTACCTTGTCTTCATTTAAAAAACTTAACGTCATGTTGTTTTAAGTAAGACCTGAAACTAGCAGTTGAGGCCATAAACTCATGAAAATATTTCCTGAGGTTATTGATAAAGGGAGCTGCTGGCCTTCATCCTGTTGATTTTCATACGATGTGACTTCTTATTGCTACTACAGAAGTCGCCCCCTGCTGGACACTTGAAAGAATGCAGTTGTAAGATTTTCTACTCTGCCTTCTCTTTTTTCCTGAAGCTAGAGCCATCTTTTATATACAGTCTATGGTAGATACCAGTTGAGCCCCACCCCTTTAAGACCAGTGAGAAGAGCAGATACTAAGACAAGAAATATTATTTTGAATGCCTTGAAATAAACATTTCCAGTGAAGAATCTCTGAGAGAAACTGGTTTTGAGCAATATCTTTTAAAAATTATGTTGAAATAAATTATATGTAATGTCTTTATGAAAGTAATACCAAAGAAAAGCTGTATGTTAGTAATGCAGTTTTTAACCCATCTGACAAAACCAACTAGAATAAGGCAACAGTATTGCTCTATCTGCTCTAATAAATGCTTACTGGCCTATGAATGGACATCTCCCTGTTTCTGTGAAGATCCAAGTGTTCATCTGTTTCCTGGTGTAGTTCTCAAACCCAAAAGTAATCTCTACAACAACAAAAAAACACCAGAAGTAACAAAATGCACTCTTAGCATTGTTCTTTGTGATGAATGTCTTCCTCTGGAAGACGCAGCTGAACACAACTTTGGGATATTCTGTGTTATTGTTCTGTGATAAGAGCAAGTTTCCTCTTCCAAGCTTTGCATTTGTTTAGTGGTCTGAGTTAATGCATGCCAGAAGGCGAATGGCAGACTTTTATAAATGATTCACTACAAAATAACATTATATCTGAGGAGGACTGACAGCATGGATTGTCAATACTAATGACTTTACAATTTCACTGGCTGTAATCTGGAACAAAAATTCTTCGACTGCAGTTCCAGGATCCTTTGCATGTATCCACCACCAAACAGCAACATGATAAACAGTGTTATTATCTCAATGATTCTATACTGCATCTTAAACTGTCTGTCAGACTGTTTCTATTATAAAACCACGACTTTATTCATATCTATTACAGACCACTGTAATTCGAGTTATGAAAGAGATGAGAGAGCAGGGATATGAAGGGCTGCAGGAGTCCTGTTTACTGTTGCTGCACTTTGTATTTTGGCTGCATGTCTCTACGTTTGGATGGAAACTGTGGATGGCATAATGCCTTCTGAGATTCATGCCATGAGAGTTGGGAAAGTTAAAGAATCTGATGCTTAAAATCAGCCTCATTCATGTCTTCAACCAAAAAACTGTGCATGACATGCTATAATAAGGGTACTCTTAAAATCACTGCAGACACTTTTTGAAGGGCCTGCAGTTATGGAAATTATATAAACATTACATAGAGCCTTTATTGCTCAGACAACAAGGACAGTTTGCGCAGTCTGCCTTGAAAATGTCAGAGCAAACAAGATGGCTTTCAGTATTCAGACTTTCTTGTGCCTCTTGGTTCAGGAAGATGGTTATTGTGTCAGAGTCATGTAGATTAGCCCTGGGTTTTTTTCAATTGTTAGAAATGTGAAATTTGATACTTTTTAAGCACAGCCTGAACTTTATTGGGCAAGTTCTCTTCCAATTTCTTTAAAAGGTCTCCAGGATTTTTTTTGAAGGGCATTCAAAGCTCTTCTTTGGATGTTTCTGCCTTTTGTTCTGTTCTCTGACAAGATGATTCCACACTGCCTCAGCAATGTTGAGGTCTGGACTCTGGGGAGGCCAATCTGTTCCATTGTGTGTTTTTCAATCCAGGTATGTTTTTACTGCATTGTCAGTGTGTCTGGGATCATTGTCATGCTGAAAAGTCAAGCTGTTGCCAATCAGATGCTTTAAAAATGGTATTGCGTCGTAGATGAATGCAGAAAATATAATCTGTAATTTTCTGCATTAATTAATTTTGACAAGATCTTTAACACCACAAGGTTGAAATGCAGCTACAAACCATATCATACCCTCCACTGTGTTTTGTAGGTGGTTGTAGTTACGGGGCGATCGTGGCTCAAGAGTTGGGAGTTCGTCTTGTAATCGGAAGGTTGCTGGTTCGAGCCCCAGCTTGGACAGTCTCGGTCGTTGTGTCCTTGGGCAAGACACTTCACCCGTTGCCTACTGGTGGTGGTCAGAGGGCCCGGTGGCGCCAGTGTCCGGCAGCCTCGCCTCTGTCAGTGCGCCCCAGGGTGGCTGTGGCTACAATGTAGCTGCCATCACCAGTGTGTGAATGCGAGTGTGAATGGGTGGGTGACTGGATATGTAAAGCGCTTTGGGGTCCTTAGGGACTAGTAAAGCGCTATATAAATACAGGCCATTTACCATTTACCATAGTTAGGTGACAGCTTTCCATCTCTCAGGTATTGTGTCAGGGTCTTGCTGGATTTTCCTGTTTCTCAAGGACATGACTTTCACATACTGTTCATGGTATCGTGCCATCTCTACTATCTACAGCAGTAGATAGTAGAGATGGCACGATACCACTTTTTTATGTCCGATACGATATCATACATTTGGATGTCTGCCGATACCAATATAAATCCGATATAGCATATTTTATAATCAATAAAATGTTTTGTTTAAATATCTTGCTGCATTTTGTATAAGTTCATACTCAAGTTTAAAAAACTAAACTAAAATAAAACTTTTCTGTTATACCTGTATGCAAAAGATACACTGCACCCAAAATATTTCATAGATCAGCTAAACTGATCAATCTAATAAACTTAAACCTACACCATCCTCCCTATTCTGGTATTTCAAAGAGTACTTAGTGGAAATATTAAGCAACCTAACTAATAGGGTTCCAACTCCCAGCAAAAAATAATAAAAAATAGGGAACCACCCCCCACCCTCTGCTTTATAATGCTTAATTGACGTAATCGACTGTAATTTAATGCAAGTGTAAAAAAAAAAATGCACAGAAATCTGAAAAATCAGAAAATTGTCTACAATGATTAAATAGATTCAACATCTTTCTTCAAAAGAATTGCAGACTGCACAGATGGTGCCTTCCCAAAGGAAAAAGTACTATAGCTTACTAGGGTATAAATTTGACTTAATAGTTACTATATACAATAATGGATGTCTGTACATTTTACATCAGATGGAAACTTTGGTTGTAAGATTCAGATAATTATTTATTAAAAGCTAGACATGACAATTAGAAAGGAAAGTATGTCTTTGTGCCCCCTTTTCCCTGTTAATGCCCTATCGGCCCCCCTGGCTAAACCTTGCTAGACCCGCCCCTGCACAGTTACGTCAGCTGGATCTTTATGTAGAAAAAGATCCTGGTGTAGAAAGTAATATTAACAGTTTATCAAGCTTAAACGTGCTGCTGTTGTTTATCCGCTGGTTTCCTTTTTCTAACGCAAAGTGGGCCAAAAACAAACGAGAGACGGAGTCGCGACAGAAAAGCAGATCAGCTGATCATTGATCAGTTTCATGATTGAAGTAGCAGCAGGAGAGGGAGGGAGAGAGTCGCTCCCAGCATTCGGTGGGAATGCTTTACAAACATTCAGAGATGAACTTGCACACTTGCTTTACTTCTCTCTGGGATACCTTTCTCGGAGATTAAATGCCGGTTTGGAAGCACGTAGCGAGGCTCCAAATGCTGAACCAGACCGCACGCCACATCCACTCTATCACGAGACCATACTCCTCTGACGTGCTAAGTTTATGAGCTGGGTTACGCTATGTCGCAAGTTTGTGAGGTGCTTTTGTGATATTGAATGGATCGGATTACATTTTTTATTCCTCTCCGATATCCGATCCAGTAATTTAGGTCAGGATCGGACCGATACGTAATATCGGATCGGTCCATCTCTAGTAGATAGTAGTTTTTTATGCCTGCCACGTCTTCTTTTGTCTTCCACTTCAGTTTCCTCAAACTTTTTAAGGACACACTGAACATCACGCTGAGATATGCCAAGTTTTCTTTTAATAGCTCTTTGGAAATCTCATTGTTGGTGTGTAGCTGTGTTATCTTTGACATCATTTGGAAATTCGTTTAAAGAAATTGGAGCAAATGTGTTTTCATGACAGGCTGCAACTGTGGTACAAAGGTACAAGTGCCTAAAAATACAATTTAATGTTGTAGCACAACACTGGTTCATCCCTTGACTTATGTGCCTTTTTTATGCTTGAATGATTTCCTAGGTCAAAGAAAAAGCATTCCTCTGAAAATGATCAGACATTGACAGACAAAGAACCATTGCTCAAGACTCCAAGTCTGGCCCCGTGTAAACTAAACCTAAAGAAATTAAGCACTGCTCAAGACTTTTGTACAGTACTCTATACAATTAATAGAATTTCTGCAAAGAATTTGGACTTTGTTATAAGAAACAAATGCAACCTGAATAAGTGATAACAGCTGTTTCAAGTCTTTATTGAATACACTGAGTAATCGTTTGAGGATGGGAAACAAACAGCATGTTTATGTGAAAAGTTTTCACAGGACTCTCAGTGGAGCGGTGATGATTGGGGTTTGTTCTGCAGCCACAGGATCTCGGCACCTTGCAGTCCACCATGAACTGCTCTAGATACCAAAACAATTAGGAGTTCAGGAGAACGTCAAAGCCATCTTTCCATCAGCCAAAGTAGCAACTCTACAACAGACTTGCTGAAAAGCAAGAGAACTGAGTTGCTGCTTTGGTCCAGTCAAAGTCAACTGATTGAAATGCTGTGGCGAGAGACAGCTGTGCATCAATGAATGTCCACAATTCTCAATGAAGTGAAGGGACATTGTAAAGGAGAGGGGGACCAAAAGCTAGTTAGAATCACATATTCCAATTAAGGAGATGAGATTGAAAGCGTGGGTTGTAAAGATGCCTCTCTCGCTAAATAAAAGCATACAGTGTCTTGCTACTGACAAAGTCTGCTCTTCTTTAGAAAGATTGATTGGGGAGAGCCGTGCCTTGAACACAGAAACTTTCACAGCACCGCAGCAGGAACATTAAGGAGCTAGACATGAGAGTCTATAATCAGAACACTTATAGATTAATAAACAAATTCAGACCACCTCAAGTTGTGCAACACATGTGCTGCAATGTTCTGTAGCACGATGATGCAGAATTTGGCATTTCAGGTAAAAATGAACACCACTTTGTTTGAAATGCGTGTTAAAAAAACAGTACACCAATATAAGATCTTATCTCAGCTTTAATGCATGCACTTGGAAGGTTACAGCGTAGTGTTAAAAGGGGGCTCCAGTTAGTTCACAAGTTACAACATAGATTTACTGCAGAATTCTACATCAGCTTTAGAATAAGCAGTTCAGTCTGCTGACCTTTTCTCAGTTGAGATGGTTAGCATGACCTGGATAGTTCAGTCAACACCTCCCAGAGTTACTGGTGAGAACTGAAACAGTTTTGTGGGGAGGACTGGGCCAGAATTCCTCCTCGTGGTTTTGCAGGTCTCCCCAAGCAGTCTCTGGGATCAAAGTTGTTGCTGCTAAAAGAGCTTCTGCCACGATTCTGCACTGTTTGTTTAACATTAGTTTGGTCAGATCGTGTTTATCTAGAATTTTGTGGCTTAAATGAAAATCAGGCCTTGTGTTCTAATCAGTTTAGGAATCCTGGTAATTCCAGAGAGCTCACAAACATTTTCCTGCATCTGTACATCAGAATGAAAGGTTTGTCATCCACGCTAGATAGTTATTATGCCAACCCGGCAGCTCACATCCATCCCTGTCCTCGTGTAAAATCAAATCCAGGCCAGGATTTTCCACTTTTCCTCTGCATAAAATAATAATGAATACAATGCCTGGCATATTGTTAAGGGAGTTGTGAATAATAAGGAATAGTGCTGTATGGGGCATATTACTCTGCTCCTTTCTTCTGTTGGAACAGGTTTCCATAAAACCTGATTAATAATACATCTCCAATACTTGCTCAGCTCCTTCAGGGTCAGCTATTATCCTGTCGTACTTTTGCGGCTTTGACTGCATCCTGCTGCAAAAGAAACGTTCATTTACTGAGCGATTGCCTTCAACTGAAGACACCCGTGCTTGTCAGCAGGAGATTCTCTAAATGTGCAAAGAGCTTTTTGAGCTGCTGTTGCAGTTTGGAAATATCATCAGAAGCAAAAATGGTGGATATTATTCTGAAAATTATACAGCTGTTTGGAGGCGAATGGAGCTCATTCACAACAGCCATTTTGGCTTGTCAAAGAAAAATACAGATGGATTTGATCGCATTAATAAGGCTGCCTTTCAGCCATAGAAGTTCCTGGTATTGTTAGCACAGCTTACTGGGAGACTTCATGGAACTGAGTCATGAATGTGTTTAGTTCCATCTGTGCTTTTCAAGATATCTGATGTCAAAAAGGTCCAGAGGTGAGAATATTCAAGGCACCGCCATCCTAATGACTGTTAATCTTCACATGTTTGCAGAGAACAAAATTAAGTCTCAGTTTCCCTCTGGCTGTAACTGCCTTAATATTCAGTGGCTTTCTTAACTTCATTACCTCCTAATACTCTTTATTTCTCCTTCATCTATTATGAAATGGGTAGAAGAAAAAACAACTCGCGTCACAGTTCTGTCCACTCTTTGTTGCCTGTTTTTGTTTTATGAGGCTAATTTACTTAGTCCTTGTTTTAGGGCAAATATTAATAAATGTAAGTTAATTAAAGAGCAGATGTGAGTGGGAAAATCTTTTCATTTAAGTCTCTCTGGATAAGAGAAAATGCTGAATGCCTGAAATGGAAATTAGACTAAATGTAATTGCCTTCATAATCGAAAGCACTTTTCCTTTAAAGCTTCAATTTGGGACTTTTTCAGTATATAAATTATTGATAGCTTGAAAAGGCGTTTTTGTGGAGTTAGCCTTTTAGAAGAAGAAGAAGAAGAAGAGCTTGTGGAAACCTTTTTTTTTTAACCTTGCGGTAGCTTCAGACTTTGCATCCAGACTCACCGTCGTGCACCACAGGGCATGCATTACTGGCCTCGTCTGCCTTTGAATCTCGCTTATCATGCGTCCTCTTTTTTTGTTAACTTAAAGAGACAAGCTACAAAAAATGTTGGATAAAAATGACAAATAACCCATGCTTGCGGTTTGTTTTCAGGCTATATAAAAAGCACATACGCACAGCCCATGCTTCACTTGGGTTGCCTCTGGTAAGCAGTGTGAGTTTGCACAGACTGTAGGTCTATTTGAAGTAACCATATATAGTGCCAGCAGTTCAAAATCTCACCCTTCATGATATGAGATGACTATAATATATTCATGTGACACACCAAAAGAAGCTGCACACTACATCCATCTGCCAAGACCATCAGATATAAGCCCTGCAGTCCGCCTCTTGTTGTAGAAAGAACAAACAGAAGCCTCAGATGTGGAGCTAATATGGTTTTCTTACCTGTTGAGAGTGCCTTGGGAGTGCCTCCTCAGATGTCTCAATAGTCATGCAGGGTGTCATTTTCTCCTCTCCCTGAGCAGCAGGACAAAAAAATCACCCCCAAAATACTAAATGAACACCTACCAGAGCTGTATTTGAGACTTCAGTTGGTCTGTTAGTGATATAAGTCCCTCGCTTACTTGGGGTTGGATCAGGTGAACACTCCTCTAGTCATGCTATAAGCTCAGGCCCCGGCTGAGGCAATGATCATTTCTCCTTCTTTTTCATCTTTTCATTCCTCATGTGCTGTGTGTGCTGCTACTGCATGTTTCTGAACTCTTGCCTTCGCTCTCCTGTAGTTTACTTTTTGTTTTTAGTCCCTCTAAGAGCTCACTTTTTCTCTCTTCTGTTTTCCCTCCAACCAGTCGAGGCACATGGCTGACCCTCCCTGAGCCTGGTAGCGGGGTTTTCCTATATCTTGAGGCCACAACTTTCACATACTGTTCATCTATTATAAATAAGTTTTTAGCTCTGCCACTGATGTTTTCTTTCTCCTCAACTTGTCCAGTTTCCTCCGACTTTTTAAGGACGCACTGCACACCGTGCTGGGATGTACCAGTTTTCAGGTCATAGCTTTTGGAAATCGTCTTGTTGGTACAAAAATACAATATTATGACTGTTACACTGTGTTGTCTAAAAATTCTCTTAATGTCACTATTAAAAAAAGGCAAGAAATTCTGGATCATTGGAAGCAAAATAAAAAGAAATGTGTGGCTCAAACCCTTTCTACGCTACTGAAGGTGGATACAGTTTAGCCAAATTAAAGTTACTGATGTACAGATTTATAGAAAAATAGCAAATCTGTTGTGTCCATGAACTCAGTTGTTGTGCTTTGGTTCCGATGTTTGTTCATGTGACTCGTACTTAAATAACCATGGGTACAATTATGTAACATCAGTACTTTAAGGTGGTGACACTAACATTTGCTACTTAGTGAGCTCACTGTTTAGCACATATAAAACAATGGGTGGGTGGGTGAGTGTTCATGTGGACAGCCTGTGCTTAAGTGATATCTGCCCCACTCATGTTGGTTTTATATCGCACTGTAGGACTACCTTCCCTATTAACCTTCTTATTGGTTCACAGCTCCACTACATTTCAACATGCTCAAAGCTCCCATTAGCAATTATTACTAATTATTATACTATTATTACTAATCCAAATAGTAATTGAAAGCACGTGTGGGTGTGAGCGACCTTAATGGAAAATGTGTTATGTGCTGGGAAATCTTTTTTTTGGTGGTGGTTTGTGATGGGATTGATTTTTTTTCTTCTTTTTTTTTTGTCAGAATCATTTATATCAATAAAGTTAGGCTGAAAATACTTCAACGATTCAATGAACAAGAGAATGCACCAGTGACAAATTAAGCTTAGTTATCTGATAAATTGGCAGATAAATGAATATTTAGATCATGTGTTCCAATGACCAGTGCATCACTGAGCTCCTGGACAGTCTGAGGTGCAAGCTGTCGGCGTCAGATGGAGCTAAACATAATGTCCCAGAGGTGTTCTGTTGGATTTAGGTTAGGTGAGCTTGGGGGCCAGTCAGTGGTATCAATTCATTCATTCTTCAGTTACTGCCTGCAGACTCTTGCCAGATGAGTCGGGCATTATTGTGCAGCAGGAGGAACCCAGGACCCATCGGACAGGCGTTAGGGTCTGACAATGGGTCAAAGGATTTCTGACCTAATGGCACTCACGGTGTCGTTGCCTAGCCAGTAGAGGTCTGTGTGTCCCTCCATGGATATGCCTCCCCAAACCAAACCTGACCTTCCACCAAACCCGTCATCCTGAACGATGTTACGGGCAGCTTAACATTCACCAAGGCTTCTCCCTTTCACATCTGTCACATGCACTCAGGTTGAACCTGCTCTCATCTGTGAAAATCACAGAGTGCCAGTGTTGCCTCTCCCAGTTCTGTTGTTTTATGCTAAATGACAGTTGAGCTCCATAGCAGATGCTGGTCCTGCTGATGGTCCTGTCCAGCTCTCCTACAGTAACTGTCTGTCTCCTGAAATATCCTTAATGCTGTGCTGGGAGACATTGATGTGCCATCCTAGATTAGTTGGATTACCTGTGCAACCTCTGTAGGGTCCAGGTGTCACCTCATGCTACCAGTAGTGACACTGACCCAAGTTATGTATCAAAAGATTACTTTTTTTAAGTACAGCAAGATACATTTTTGATTACAATTTTAGATTAAATTGTAATCTAATTGATTACATGTATAATATCTCTTAGATTTCACTTAGGCTAGATAGATTAAACTCAACTTGAAGTGACATATTATGTCTTTGCTGAGCTGAGAAGATCCATTGATCCATTTATCTTCTTCTACTTTTCTAATTCAGGGTCGTGGTTGGGTTGGAGTCTCTCAGCTGTCAGGAAGTACACCGTTTCAGCTTTAGCCATCCCTTCATTAATGATTTCATTTACCTGGAGCCTTATTTGTAAATATCTGAAGGAACCTTCTCTAAGCCATAACTTCTTTTTAAAGCTTCAAAGGAAAACAAGAGTGGGCTGTGAGCACCTGACCAGTCCACGTTTCAAATGTGGTATCTGTCATGTTGGCCCTAATGTAGTGATGATTATATTTGAATATTACGTTTTAAAATACACAGTTAAAACTGACTAAAACCCTCATTTCTTAGACACAGAGTGCATCCAGTGGTGACAATATTTTAAACAGGAGGTTAGAGTGTAAGCTAAAAGTTATAATGGAACAATGTAGAGGAAAGATGTATTTATTTTCTGTTAGGCTTAGGCTAGACTTCACTTAACTTGAATTAAACAAAACAACTTATATCTTTGCCAAGATGAAAACTTCCATCCATCCATCTTCTTCCACTTATCCAATTCAGGGTCGCTTGAGCCGATCCCAGCTGTCATGGTGCAGGCGGCGGGGTGCGCCCTGGCCAGACCACCAGTCTGTCACAGGGCTACAGAGGGGAAGCTGAAAACGGTGGCATGGATCAAAATCAGAATAGAGAAGGAAGGAAGGTTGAAATCTTTCCATTTTAACATATCATAATTAGCTAAATGAAACGGGAAAACAGGAGGTTAATGCAGTGTAGTGTTTTGTTTTAGAAAGACTACACGGTATACTCGATGCTATATTTTATGTCGTGGCATCATACTCTTAGCAGAGTATCATTTTATGAAAGTAAAGTTAAAAAACAAACACGTGGAAAATTTTGCTTCAGAACACTGGTGCAAGCTCAAAATAACAAGAATGTAAGTCAGCTTTACTGATGTTGCTCCATTTCACAAATCACGCATTTGTCTCGAGGAGCATTCTGCACAGCATATGGAGCCTCTATACTTCAACCCTTTGTTTGGACCGGGTGAATATCCTGGAGGCATTAATAGCTAGGCCAGAAAAACAGAGAGGTCCCAGAGTGGTGGGTCAGTCCGGTACAGCCCGAGTGCAAAGAGAGGACAGAAAATGGAGAAAATGCCACATGCAAAGCAATGGACAAAGAGGACTGTCAGTAGAAGATAAATAGAAAAAGATTTGTGTATTTTGTCCATGGTTTAAAGTTTTTTTGAGTGAAAATGTCAAAAACAAAGTATGTGGTATATATTTTTCACAATATCTAACAGGAAAGGTCAGACGATACAAATTTCATACCTTTCTTAATACTTTCTCTGCCATTTCCCAACAATCAGCAGCCATGGACTCCTCGTTGAAGCTGCTTAGCACTTTGAAAATTGAAATAATTGATGCCCACAAAGCTGGAGAAAGCTACAAAAAGAAAGAAAATTGTTTTGAAGTAGCAAGTTCCTGAGTTCATAATACAAGTAAGAAATGGTACTTAACAGGAACGGTGGAGGTCAAGTTGAGGTATCGGAGACAAAGAAAACTGTCTGAGAGAACTGCATGTAGGCTTTTATTTAGAAAGGTAAATCAAAAAAGCCTTAATTTATGAGACAGAATAGATTCAGTTAAATATCAGAAAAGTGCAGAAGAACCAGAACATCTGTCAAAAAAATAAGCATGGCTCCATAAACAATCCTAAAACCGTACAAGAGGAGCTTCCAAAAAGTTACGCCAGTGCACCAAGTCAAAAATAAAACAATCTGACCATACAGGGTGGCTAAACCTTTACTTCAGGCCCTGGGAAATATGAAAAATAAAAAGGTGTCATCGAGAATCGTCTCTGTGCACCACAAATAATCAAGAATTGATTAAAGGACAGATTTTCAGATTTAATTCAACGACTCAAATGTTTTAACTGTTTAGGAATTACACACATTTATACACAGTCCCGCAATTTCAGTGGCTCCAAATTAACTGGACAAATTAACTCTAAACATACATGTGTGCGATGTATATCGAAGGTGACTCGTGAAAAAACGCAAACCGATGATGAGATGAACATAATTCATGTGAAAAAGCCAAAGAATTGGAATTTATAATAAATAAATCAATATACGCGTGAAGTTGTTCATGCAAAGTTTCTTTGACATTGGCCTAACAGTTAGGAGGTAATAGGTGCCCTACTTAGTACACTAAGATTACGGTATCGTAAGTTAAGGATTGATTTTTAATGTTTGGATGGAAAACCTTTGGAGTCGATGACAGTCTGGAACCCGTTAACCTCACCAAATGCTGATGCTCAGTCAGGCCCTTACTCTAGCTGCCGTCAGCTTGTTTGTGGGCTTCACTGCCTTCAGTTTTGCCTTCAGTACAGGGAGTGCAGAATTATTAGGCAAATGAGTATTTTGTCCACATCATCCTCTTCATGCATGTTGTCTTACTCCAAGCTGTATAGGCTCGAAAGCCTACTACCAATTAAGCATATTAGGTGATGTGCATCTCTGTAATGAGAAGGGGTGTGGTCTAATGACATCAACACCCTATATCAGGTGTGCATAATTATTAGGCAACGTCCTTTCCTTTGGCTAAATGGGTCAAAAGAAGGACTTGACAGGCTCAGAAAAGTCAAAAATAGTGAGATATCTTGCAGAGGGATGCAGCAGTCTCAAAATTGCAAAGCTTCTGAAGCGTGATCATCGAACAATCAAGCGTTTCATTCAAAATAGTCAACAGGGTCGCAAGAAGCGTGTGGAAAAACCAAGGCGCAAAATAACTGCCCATGAACTGAGAAAAGTCAAGCGTGCAGCTGCCAAGGTGCCACTTGCCACCAGTTTGGCCATATTTCAGAGCTGCAACATCACTGGAGCGCCCAAAAGCACAAGGTGTGCAATACTCAGAGACATGGCCAAGGTAAGAAAGGCTGAAAGACGACCACCACTGAACAAGACACGCAAGCTGAAACGTCAAGACTGGGCCAAGAAATATCTCAAGACTGGTTTTTCTATGGTTTTATGGACTGATGAAATGAGAGTGAGTCTTGATGGGCCAGATGGATGGGCCCGTGGCTGGATTGGTAAAGGGCAGAGAGCTCCAGTCCGACTCAGACGCCAGTAAGGTGGAGGTGGAGTACTGGTTTGGGCTGGTATCATCAAAGATGAGCTTGTGGGGCCTTTTCGGATTGAGGATGGAGTCAAGCTCAACTCCCAGTCCTACTGCCAGTTTCTGGAAGACACCTTCTTCAAGCAGTGGTACAGGAAGAAGTCTGCATCCTTCAAGAAAAACATGATTTTCATGCAGGACAATGCTCCATCACACGCGTCCAAGTACTCCACAGCGTGGCTGGCAAGAAAGGGTATAAAAGAAGAAAAACTAATGACATGGCCACCTTGTTCACCTGATCTGAACCCCATTGAGAACCTGTGGTCCATCATCAAATGTGAGATTTACAAGGAGGGAAAACAGTACACCTCTCTGAACAGTGTCTGGGAGGCTGTGGTTGCTGCTGCACGCAATGTTGATGGTGAACAGATCAAACACTGACAGAATCCATGGATGGCAGGCTTTTGAGTGTCCTTGCAAAGAAAGGTGGCTATATTGGTCGCTGATTTGTTTTTGTTTTGTTTTTGAATGTCAGAAATGTATATTTGTGAATGTGGAGATGTTATATTGGTTTCACAGGTAAAAATAAATAATTGAAATGGGTATATATTTGTTTTTTGTTAAGTTGCCTAATAATTATGCACAGTAATAGTCACCTGCACACACAGATATCCCCCCAAAATAGCTAAAACTAAAAACAAACTAAAAACTACTTCCAAAAACATTCAGCTTTGATATTAATGAGTTTTTTGGGTTCATTGAGAACATGGTTGTTGTTCAATAATAAAATTATTCCTCAAAAATACAACTTGCCTAATAATTCTGCACTCCCTGTATCTGAAAATCTGATCTATTGGGCTGTAATCGGATTACTAACTTGGCTTTTAAAGAATATCTCATTTCTTTGGTTTGAAATACTCGG
Organism: Astatotilapia calliptera; assembly: GCF_964374335.1. Lineage (NCBI taxonomy): Eukaryota > Metazoa > Chordata > Actinopteri > Cichliformes > Cichlidae > Astatotilapia > Astatotilapia calliptera. Next base: position 21,752,933 of record NC_137423.1, read on the forward strand.
GTTCTTTTACAGTGTGCTTTGGATCATTAATAATAATAATAATAATGGATTGGATTTATATAGCGCTTTACAATAGCACTATTCATTCTCTCACATTCACACACTGGTGGAGGCAGCTACAGTTGTAGCCACAGCTGCCCTGGGGCAGACTGACAGAAGCGAGGCTGCCATATCACGCCATCGGCCCCATGGCCAACACCAGTAGGCGGTGGGGTAAAGTGTCTTGGTGTCTTGCCCAAGGACACAACGACCAGGACAGAGAGCCCGGGGGATCGAACCGGCAACCTTCCGGTTACAAATGCGTTTCCCAACCCCCAGCGCCATGGTCGCCCCCCATTATCAGGTTTACAGCATTTCGCAGAATCTGAGCAGACAGCATAGCATAAACACTAGTTTACTGATGGTTTCATCTCTCCATATTTTTTCATTTTCTCTGGAAAACCCTAATCTTGCCTTCTTAACTCATTCACTGCCAGCCATTGGCAGTGAATGAGTTAAACCCATTGACTCATTCACTGCAATTGACGGCTATAGACGTCAATGGCAGTGAATGAGTTAATAATAATAATAATGGATTGCATTTATATAGCGCTTTTCGAGACCCTCAAAGCGCTTTACAATACCACTATTCATTCACTCACTGGTGGAGGCAGCTACTGTTGTAGCCACAGCTGCCTGGGGCAGACTGACAGAAGCGAGGCTGCCATATCACGCCATCGGCCCCATGGCCATCACCAGTAGGTGAAGTGTCTTGCCCAAGGACACAATGACCGAGACTGTCCGAGCCGGGGCTCGAACGGGCAACCTTCCAATTACAAGACGAACTGCCAACTCTTGAGCCACGATCGCCTGAGTGTAACCAGTGGTTTGCACTTTTTTGTGAAGGCATCTTAGTTGCAAACTTTGACAGTGATGCATCTACCTTCTCTGGTGTGTTTTTGGCTAGATTTTGTGATATTCTGAATGTTTTTTCTTAACCAAGGAAAGAATCTGCACTCAAAATCTTTTGGTGAGCTGACAAATGCATTCATTCTTTTTAAGGACATGGCATAAAGTCTCATAAAGTTTATTTGGTGCATTGACATATTTATTTCATTATATAATATTGAATGTTGCAGCTACCAAATGGAAGTTCAACACTTGGAATCAACTCCAGATCTTTTATCTACTTAATTTGTCATGAAAGATGAAGGGAGCAGGCCTCACCTCACACATTCCCTTCATTAAATGCTTGTCAGTCAAAACTTCAAATACTTTTAAGCCTCTGAAAATGAGTTACTGTGCATAAAAATGGCTCTATTTTCCAAACGGTTAATGAAATACTTTCCTTAAACCCCATGATTAAAGTTCAAAGTCTGCCCTTCACACCACCATCGCACCATTATTAGATTTTAAATAAGAGACATATGGACGTACCTGTGTAACCACCACTGTGTGCTACATATCTGTGTGTTTAAAGCAGAAGTACATATCATCTGATGATAACAGTGAGGACCCAGGGAAAAAGTCAACCTGATATACAGTAGTAGGAGTTTTGTAACTGTGGCAACCCGTATAGTTCATCTCTGAGTTTGGACTTTTCCTTGTCATTACTGGCAAAAGAAAGATGAAAATTATTCCTGAGAAATGTTTTACCATTACAAATCAGCTGTCGTGAAATAACCAAGCCAATTTCAGGAGTAGTGTGTTTAACAGCAACATCAGTATGCTTGCTTCTTACACGCACCAGTGCTCCACGAAACAAGGACAATTTAGATTAAATGTCACATGACCTTAAAATGTACTCAAAGTATGTTAATAGCATCAAATTATAGCGATGTGGGAACCCCGACAGACACCGTGATGGCGAGGAAGTCTGTTTTCCTGCGGCGATTCGTTCTGTCTTCAAGTCTCATAGCTTTAATAATTAATGTTACATTGACATACTGCATACTGAATGAAGGGAGGGTTATGAGTCACAGAAATGTGAGGAATCCTGTGTAACAAGAGACAGGAATATGAAATTAATTAAAGTGGTGAACTTTTAAAAAAACCCTATTGCAACATAAGATCTAAGTCATTCCCTTTCCTCTTGCCCCCAAACCCCTGATCTTTAACTGCTAAACACTTGGATAGTTACACATCCCAGAGTCACTCGCCACAGTTACTTGAATGATGAATGAGAAGTTTAACAGAAACTCAGTTCAGGCTTCCTGCACATGCAACAAATGACTCAGTGTTTGATCTTTCTGTTTTTTAGGGGCACGGTGGAAGCTCGCTTTGTTTACGTCTTCATTTTGGGGATCCTCTTCTCAGGCACCAAGGACCTGTTGCGATCCCAGATCATCACAGCAGATGCCAAACTGAAGAGCAGGGGATTATGGGAGATTTACAGTGGCTTGGTTTTGTTGGTTTCGCTGCTCTTCCGTGCTCACAACCTGCCAGTCCTCTGCTGCTGCCTGCTGATCCAGACGCTCATGGCTCAGTTTATCTGGAAGAAACTCCACTATGATGCCGCCCAGACTACCATCATGCACTACTGGTTTGGTCAGGCCTTCTTTTACTTTCAGGTAAGCTGGTTAAAGTTGATTCTTTTTAAATCAAATTATACTGCACAAGTATAATTTGCATTCAGTCTTGTAGAATCTGCATGAATTTGAACTCCTCAAACATTCAACTCTTTATTTTGTTTTGTTGGTTTTCTTCTTTGAAACGTGTAACAGTGAAGCAATGAAGGAGCAGAGGTAGTAAAGGTGGGGGAATTTAAATACCTGGGGTCAATCGCTTAATGCAACAGACACAAGAGGTGTGCCGAAGAATTGGGTGTCAGAGGTGATTTGTGACTAAAGCAGAGTGACAAGTGAAAGGAAAGGTTTACAAGGCGGTAGTGAGACCTGCTGTGATGTATTGTTTGGAGATGGTGGCACTGACAAAAATACAGGAGGTGGAGCTGGAGGTGTGAGGACTTTGGGAATGACTGAGATGGTCAGGATTAGAAATTAGTACCAAGGGGGCGGTTTGGAGACAAAGTAAAGAGAGGCAAGCCTGAGACAGATTGGACGTGTGCAGTGAAGGGACGCTGGATATACTGGATAAAGGATGTTGTAGATGGAGCTGCCAGGCAGGAGGGAAAGAGGAAGACCTGCAGAAGAAGAACATACAGAGGGTCGATGTGACAGAGGTGGATGCTATGGAGAGGGTGAAATGGAGGTAGATGATCAGCTGTGCAGACCCCTAAAGGGAGCAGCCGAAAGACAAAAAAGAAAAGCTCTGTTGGGAAAACATGGATTCTTGAATTAATGCGATTACTTTGTGCCTAAACATTGTTACAAACCAAGCACGTCGCCCCAAAAGTCTCTCCCAGCAGAACAATATGTGCCTGTTTCCTCTGGATCCCAGTCTAGTCAGGGATCACAAATCCTGCCAGATCCAAATTGTTCTACTGCATCATCTCATTCATTGTTCTACCTAAGGTTTTTAAAATGGGAGTTTTTTGGGATTGACTTGCTTTTAGAGCCAACATAAAGTGTCCACTAGAAGTATTTGGCACCTCTGTGTTGGCTTTGTTTGTTTTTTACCCCCAGAGTTTGCCACATGTGGGCCTACAGTGTCCATAATGCTAGTCTGCAAGTTTGTTAGCTCAAGCATTTTTAACCCACTTAAGATCACGAAGAGAGCACTTGAGCAATCCCAAGCCTGAGATCTTGGATCGAAGGATTGCTTGACCTCCTCTAAATTTGTGGTCATGTTTAATGTGAGCGCTATATATACAAAAGAAAATAAGACAAAGCATAATAGGTCTCCTTTGAGCATATCACCAAACACGTTTTCTTGAGAAACCTTACCCACCTTTCCAAATTGACTTTGACTGTTGTGCTGAGTAGTGAATGCGTGTGTGACGCTGTGCGAAAATCACACCTCCCAGAAATACAAAAGGAAGCACAGTGAAGAACAAAACAGTCAGCAAGTGTCTTGATTGTAAAAGACATCTAATTTAACGCCCTGTCACAGAGTGTAGCAACATTTACGGAAGCTATCGCCACTGATAAAGTGCTAGATACTGTAATAGGTGCTGTTCTGGGCAGAGGAAGTGTTTGTGTATAAATCATATTACTTTCATCCAGCTCTACCATGAAGGCCAACCGGACCGGCCGCTTCCCGAGGATGTACGATGCCTCTTCCTCAAAGGCTGGAGAGGAAAACCTACCTTTTGATTCGACTTCCACCTACCGCAGATATTTGATTAGCGACTGTGCATTGTTGTCAACAGCAAACCTCCACGTGGTTAACAATTTAATCACCCTCATCACCCCTCGGGTCATTAATGCTGTGATGGGCTCGGGAATAGACCGCCACCAGACAATTTTCCCATCTAAGCATCGAGGCATGTAATTACAGGCATTTGAGCAAAAACGTTCTCGGCGCAGCTGTAACCATAATGGAACTGTAAGCAGCGACGTACAGTATAAAAGTTAAGCTCGCGGATGTGAAGAATAACCAAAATTATGTCCAATTAAAATCTAATCCGTGAGTACAGAGGATCGGTGCACCGAGTCTGAACTGTAACACATTAACGGTCTAGAAACAGAGTTGCTTTGTTGTGTTTTCCAAAGATTTGTTATGATTTTTGGCAGAAAGCTTTTGTTTCTAAAGTCCATCTCTTTTGGCATTCAAATGCTAGAAAACACAAGAGGATTATGGGAAGTATTCCAGGTAACATCAGCGGCAGACATCACTAGCATTACAATAAATAAATAAAGTGATATCGTCTGTCTCGATCGTTGGGAGTGACGGATTCTTCTCTGGATTTATCGCCATCACCCAAAACCAGATGGTCAGCAAGGCAGCAAGGACGGTGTTTACTCTTCAGATATGAACCAGTTTGTGCAAATGTTGCCGCATGAGCAGTGACAAGTTCTGCTTCTGTGGAAAACATGATTCATCAGAGAGCAGAACTAAAAGGTGGGCTTGAATACACAGAGCAACTTAGAGCGCATATTTTTTATTCAGGTGATCGAAACCTTGCTACTCACCACGCACTGTAAGCATTTTTAATTTGAAAGGGTGAAAGTGTGCCGCCTGCTCCTCCTCGATATCGACTCCATTAAGGAACCGCATTAGTCCAGCCACACTCTCCGACACTGTCTTGTGAGAATCAATCTTGTCTATAAAAAAACACGTCTTGCAGTTCTTTTTGGGGTTTTTTTTCTTAAGTGAGACATTTGTTGATGGTGCCAAATGACATTTGAAAGATCGCAGCAGGATTCCAGCAAGCAGAAAATATCCATATGCAGTCTCCAACCTGCTCACTGGTGTCTGCTGTTTGTTTAAAATGGAGCCAGCTGTTAGTGTTTTCCTCCTCTGTGATCGGAGATGTGCTTACAGGAGGGAGGCAAATGCTGACTTGATGCTTGTTGTTGTCTGCGGACCGTCATCACATTTGCTTTTAAGAGGAGAGACACTGTTGATATCTGGGCTTCATTTTCTTTACCTGCCACAACAAACAGCGTCCGTTTAAAATGTTATTATCACTTGTTGTGCACAGAGGGGCAGGTCAGTGGCTTGAGTTACAGGAAAAGTGTGAATGCTGTGGTGTTGGGGGGATTTTATAAACCTTAATAAGTTTGAACAGCAATTACTTTTGTTGTGTCCCTTTTTTTGTAATAAATAAATATATATTTTTTCATTTGAACAAAGTCTTTTTGTCCTTGTAACTGTATTTTGCACTTCCAGAAGATTGGGGCTATAAATCCTGATTGCATTGCAGTGATGATATCTTCTAAAGGCTGAGATGAAAAGAAAGTACAACAAAAGTTTTATATTTTCAGTTTACTGCAGACATATTTATCTTGTTCCAGAGAAGCTCAAAATTGGGTGCAAAGTTAAATAAGGCAGAAATCTGTGTTTTGTTTTTCTTTCTTTTTTGTCAAATAAAGAAATAAAATGTGTTTGCTGGTGCATACAGTAGTCTGAGTGCTACTAAGTCCAGCTCCAGACCGAGAGCTGTGTGCGCTGCTCTGGCCAGAGACTGGAAAACAAACAACTGGGCTGCTGGGAAGTGGCCAGAAACTCACAGTAATGATGATAAAGCAAAGCACCAGTTCTTTAGAGCTCTGAAGCACATCCACAGTTCTTTGTTTACTTATTTTTGTCTGTATATAATGTAAATTATTTGAAGAAGATTTCTTTGTGCGCCTGCAGGGGAATTCCAACAACATAGCCACTGTCGACATTTCAGTTGGATTCGTTGGACTGGAAAGCTACATAGAAGCACCTGCCATCTTCTTAACAGCGCTCAGCACTTATGCAGGCCCGCTGCTCTGGACGTGTCACCTTGTCTGCTACCTTAGCTCGGAGAGAGACCGGTAAGTTTCAATTTAAAACCCACTATTCACTGGTTTTTGGATTAGCACGGTGATTAGCATCATTGCCTCGCAGCAAGAAGGTCCTGGAGTGTGGAGTTTGCATGTTCTCCAGGAACTCTGGCTTCACAGTCTAAGGGGATGTGGTTAGTGGGGCTAGATTAACTGGTAATTCAAAATTCTTCATAGTTGTGAATGTCTGTGTGTAAATGGTTGGCTATGTAAACACACAAAAGAGAAAAAAAAATTGCAAACTTTTAGTGTGACTGGAGGTATGCAGGTTTGGAACGAGCTAGAGAGCACTACAAAAATCAGCATCTCGCTCAGAGCTTAAGACAGCTGCTACTAAAAAATGTTCACTCCTAAAACCCCGCATCACTCAGGGTTTTTAAATATTCTCCATAGCTTTCCATTTAAAATTCACCCACCAGTGGATTTATACTGTTATTCCCCATGTGTCTCTGTCTGGATGTATTGTTTTAGGATCTCTATACTGTACTTTAGGAGTTTCAAGGTGCTTTTAAAGATTTATGTTAGTATTAGGATACAGAATTAAAAATGATATTTATCGTGATGTCTCGACCCCTGTTTACAAGCTCAGGATGGCTTTTGGGGATTTTACAAATCACTGTTTTATGCGTAATTATGATTGTAACTGCATTTTAATTGATTTGTGTATAAAATGAAAGTGAAGTGAACTGCAGGAACCTTCCTGGTGTGAACTGTTTGTCCCAAGCTTAGAAAACAAGTGTTATTTATGTGTCACCAATTTCCAGCAACAGTCACTAGGGCTGTTTGATATAACGAGATATATCGGATGATGATATGAAAACATCTATCGTTTCATACGCCATCGTTTGTTTCGTGGTGTCGCAAAATAAACTGTTTACAGCAATATTTTTTCATCATTCTTATGGTCACTGTAGAATTTCTTTCTCTCTTTCTCTTATATTTAATATAACCACACTACGGACGGACAAGCGGTTGTTTTTAAGCGTTGTCGTTAGCAACAACGACGGTAAAACCATCGCGTGGCTCCGCTGTACGGTTGTTTATTTTCCACATAAAACTTTCACAATAAAGTTGAAGATCCTATTGAGATTTTTCAAAATGAACTGAATCACTTGAAATAGTATGCAGAGTGTTTATGGACGAAAAGCTAAAAAGAGCCGTCAGGTGCTAAAAAATAAACCTCAGAACAGGCGTTTCCCTGCAGCACGCTGTGTAATAAATACTCAAAGAAAACTGCGGCCGTTTCAACATATGTAACACTCGACTCCAGGTACACCACGCCCAGCTGAAAACACTTTAACCAAGTCGAGTTGCCCGAGATTCACAGAATTTACAGAAAATGTAACATTTTTATGATACATATCGTTGTCGGGACGATAAATGTCTCATATCGGGATATGAGATTTTGGTTATATCGCATAGCCCTAACAGTCACAGTAAAGACCATAAATATTAGAGTGAAAACCCCAACAGTCCCCCTGTAAGCAGTCACTTGGCAACAGTGGGAAAGAAAAACTCCCTTTAAACAGGAAGAAACCACCAGCATAACCAGGCTCCCCCCTTCTTGGCTTCAAGGATTGCTCGATCTTGTATGTGCTCCTGGTGGCATGACCGTAACCTGAATAGCTAAAAGAAAAGGATAAATGGTTGAAGCATCCAGCGTCTGTGACGAGCTGGTAGTCGTTTCGATTCCATAATCCAAAGTCATGCACAGCAATTCTATACGTAAGTCCTACATGATCGAAGTTTCCACTGTCAGCTGGGTTGCATAAAAACATTGTTGTAATCACTTTTTATATAACCGAACGTTTGAAACGACGCCCAGTTTGTAATCCATTCATGAGAAAACATTTGGAACATTGGTAGGTGTCACTGATGGAGAGGCACTTGTGCTCTTCGAAACGTGGTATGTCAGCTAAAGCTTTGGGCGCAGCCGCTCTGCGTTATAACCAAATTCAAACACACTCCTCTCTCTCACTGTCTTTTGTGCCCTCTGTGCCAGCACCGCCACACACCAGCATCGCTATTACAGTTACTTTTGACTGTTGTTTGTTTGTTTCATACTTTTTCAGCCTGTGGGTGGGACAGTGCTGGCGCGCAGAAATGCTATGTTAATTAGTTTACTCGTGGCAACGAGGAGCGTTCCTTGGAGGGTATCAAAGATGCATGTAAACAGCTTAACCTGCGGTAGACCTCCACTGGAGAGGGGCCAGTAGCTGGGCTGCTGTATGTGTGTGAAAGCAGCCAATAACTACCGCTTCCTCTCAGCGTGAGGCCTCTGCACAGCGCTGAGTGATGAGGTCTGTGGCTGGGCAGCAGCTGCCCTGCTGATAGAGCCAAAACTAAAATGCTATTTTAATGCAGACAAAAGATACTGTTTGTGTAAAAGGAGTCATTTTAGCCTGCCTCCTATGTTATAATGCCAGCAACTAAAAAGCGGAGATATATATGCAAGTCTGCTGCCTTGAGATATAAAGAAATCTTACTTTATGTAATAAAACGTGTGAATTTTGTTGGCAAAAAGAATGCATAGAAATTAGACTGTAGAGGGTGAAAATACCCATACATGATTTATATTCTTAATAGTCCTTGATCCCACATTTGAATAAGCTGTGTTTAACATTTCAGTAGTTGAGACGGTCTTTGATTAAAAAGTTCCATCCTTCTGAATTGTTTTTTTTTCTTTTTGCTGCTTTCAGCGGGGTATAAAAATGAAAAATGTGATCCAGTAGTCCAGCACTGTGGTCGGTTTTGTCTCGACCTTTCGTTTAGTACTGATGTGTCAACAAAAAAGCCACGTAGTGTCCATCACAGTGTTTTTGGAGAACATCTGGTCATACATCCACGGGAATCTCACCCTAAGTGCTCTAAATAGGTCGGAAATATCAACATAAACTGATTTTATCCTGCAGTCGAGTATCACACAAACACACGCACAGCAGCAAAGGAAAATTACTTTACGTGATCCAATAAAAGCATGATACCTGAGATGTCTAGTTGTAATTATTGCATTTACAGTAAGTTGAAAATAGCTCCTGAAAACGTTGCTTCTGAGAAAGCCCGTTCAAACGCAGCACCTGCATTGATCGGTTGTAAACTTGAACCTAAACTGGAGCAATGAAAGCAGGCGGTAAATTCCATTTAGATCGACGGCGTAATTGCAGCCAGTTATGGGATTTGGTGCCTGGCAGCCTCGCCATGTTCACTGTGGTTTTATCCTCTGAATAGCCAAGTGGGAAACCCATCAATTTCATATGTAGGCTGTAATGAACGCTGCAGCCTCTGGAGGGGGTTAACACCGCCCAGCTGATGGTAAACATCACACACTGCATTCCAGTGCAAAAACTTTTCCTGCTTGTCATCACTCATCCACAAAAGACTTACCTCTAATAGGTGCTCAGAGGTACTCTGACTAATGGCGCTAAAATAATCTCAGTTAGTTTAAAATTCACTCTGCAGCGTCAGCAGCTGGAACACGAGGCTTGTACTGGAAGTCCTCATCTGCTGAGTAATGACATCAAACTAAATCATTATTTACACACAGTGTGTTTTTCTTTGTCTTAATCCACTGTAGGTTTTGTAATCTGTGAGATTTCATTCATTCAGCATAAGGCACATTCATGCTGATTTATTTCTAAGACACTTTGCAAGAGTGACAAGTGTCAGTCTCTCAGCATCTGCATGCTCGTGAGCTTTAAGGTGAAATGATTTATTGAAATAGATTGTAGTTAAAAACGAGACAAACTGTAAAGTGAAGTGTTAGGAAGGTGTTTTTTGAAGGTTAGGTCTGATATTAGGGGTAAAGTTAGAATTAGGTTAGAGTTTAACACACGGAGCCAAACAGACATGCTTGTAAATATATTTGTGGCCCTTTCCTTGCACACAGAGTGGAGCAGGCTACGGTCACAGCTTTGCTCAGAGAGCAGCTTTTAGCCAAAACATGAGAACCATTTACCAAAAAATCCTCAAACTTGGCACTGATTTACTCTGGTCCTCAGCAACGCACCCACCAAGAGTGAAGCAGATAAACATGTTAACTTGGGTAACAGTTACAGTTAGTTTCTCACAGCATTAGCACAATGAGCCTTAGTTACACCCTTAGCGATTTTGTAAACTGTCAGTTTTTATAGGTATTGTTCACAGGTTTCACAGACTGTCTGTGCGTTCTCGTGACCCACCTGAGAGGTCGCCTATGAGGCAGCACACAGAAATAGACCCCAAGATGTTTTGATATGAGCAACTCTGTGGAAGTAGGCGTAACAGCAAACACAAACAGAGAATGGTGGCGTTCAGTTTTCTATTTCCCCATTTTTTTTATGCAGCTTTATATTTCTACTTTACTGTGACATGACATGCACCAATTTCATTTCTCTCTATCTGAGAGACTTTGTCAGTCATAGTTTTAAAAACGAGTCCATTAGGGCAGCAAAAGCAACCAGACATATTTAAATATATCATCTCAACCTCTTACTGTGATGTTAAAAAGCAGGAATATGTTCATATTATTATCTATAGTGCCTGGAAATATCCATTAGAGCTTCCAGGGGTAGTTTTTAGTTCAGTGTTGACAGGCTGTGCGTACTGTAGTCTATCTAGCATGCCAGCAGTTTGGATTGAATGACAATAATGGGTGTTTTCAAGTGTCGTGGTAGCTGTTTTCACTTCCAAAGAAGTGGTTTATGTCACTTTGGAGATGTTTGAAATGTGTCTGTACACACAGGGTTTCACCAGTCATCAGTCCATCACAAGCTTTGTGTGTAAAGCTTTTATCAGGCTGGTGTAGCTAAAAGCATAAGAAGCAAGAGCACATGGCTAATTAGCATATCATGCATAATGCAGGCTACTGAAGCTGCAGTCACTCGGGCTATATTGATACACATGCTGTTTACACCAACGCTAAATGTAATGCAAGCAAACACTCAGGTAAACTGTGCGTGTATTCCCACTACAATGCTTGGCTAACATGCCTGTAGCTTCTTTGCAGTTCACTACAGCGATGAAGTTTTCTGCACCTTTTTTATGCAATAATTACATGACACCAAGGATATTTTAATCTTGTTACAAACCTAGTGTTTCCAATTAAAAGTAATCAACCCAAGTCAAGAGGAGGTCACAGCAGCGACACTTTGCAGCAGTAAAGTGTGATAGTTAATATGTCTAAATTCAGGTACTTCCATCTTTACAGTGTCATCAAATACTCAACGATCATGGGAAAAAGAAATGTCCTGTGCAGACATGTGAAAACTAACTACACCCCATGATTCAGTAGCTTGTAGAACCACCTTTCGCAGCAGTAACTTAAAGTAATTGTTTCCTGTATGACTTTATCAGCCTCTGACATCACTGTGGAGGGATTTTGTGCCGCTCTTCTTTACAGCCATACATTTATACACAGCTCTCTTAAGTTCTCACCACAGCGTTTCATCAGGTCGATGTCCGAACTTTGACTGGACCTTTGCAGCTCCTTGATTCTTTTCTTGTTCAGCCATTCTGGTGTAGATTTGCTGCTGTGCTTGGAGTCATTGTCCTGTTGCATGACCCACTGTGGGCCAAGCTTTAGCTGTCAGACAGATGGCCTCGCATTTGACTCTAGAATACAGTGGAACCCCGGCTTACGAAGACCCCATTTAACGAAAAATTCAACTTACGAAGGCACTTAACGGCAATATTTCTTCCCCGTGGTACGACAAAATGCCCGTGTAATGAAATAGATAAAATAGAAAATTTAAAAAAATTAAATTAAATTACATAATGTTATGTACATGTACACGTACGTATGCATGCATGCATACGTATGCTTTCTTCAACCTCCACCACTTCCACCTCCACCAAGAACTTCGTCTTCAGACTCTACAAAACAAAGACTGAGTTTCTGAAAATGTTAGCTTCCACTAAGTAACATGATGTGGCTTTTGGAGATTTTAATAATGTTTATTCAAATGATTTCTGCCTCCACAACTGAGGAAAGTGCAGTAACAATGATACACACAAGCCTTTTATTTTCTCTGTTATCCACTGAGTCGTAAAACGTGATTATCAGTATTGGTCAGTCTTTGATCCACTCGTGTGTTTCTATCTATCCATCTGCTAACCGGTCTACCTAGCATGTCACCTACTCCTTTGGTTTGCCTTCCTGTCTTGTGAAAAGACTTAAAGTTCCTCCCCCTCAGCTGGGACTCTGCCTGCTGTAATGAAGAAGATCCCTCAGCAAACCGGCGCATGTGTTTCAGTGTATTACAGACCGAGTCTTTTGTATATCTGTGCGTGTTTGGCTTTACATCATCATCGTCTCCTAATCTCCTCGCGCCATCCCATCTTGCAGGTTTTAGAGTCATTAACTTCTTTATCAGAATTTGCCAGCAATCCGCATTACTGTGCCAAGATAATTGGATCAGAGTCTTCTCCTGGGTACATGTGTAAAGGAAAAAATGCGAAATTGTGGCCTCTGCTATGAATCACTGAGCAATCTGCATTTTTAGCGAGTCAACTTCATCACGACAAACATGAAGCAGCTTCGGATGACCTTGGCTTACATCAAAACTTTTCTACACAGGAAGTTTTGACTATTATCCACAGTACAGTCGCCTGCTTTGCTCTCTGCAGTGCATCTTCCTCTCTGATGAATCCTTTTCCTCTCCACAGGAGCCCGGTTGCAGTCGGCCATGGTTGCTACTGTTTGGCCCTGCTGAGGTCTGTGCCAGCCGCAGCCTACATAGTGCTGGTAACTGTTCTGCGCTATCATCTCTTCATATGGAGTGTCTTTTCACCCAAATTACTGTACGAATCCATGCATCTCCTGCTGACTGCAGGAGTCTGTCTCTTCTTCATCACCATGGAACAAAGCCCCAGCTCAAGTAAGTCTTAGGAAGCCAAAGACTGAAAATCCCCCCTAAAGGATCAGACTTGGTCTTATACTGTGTGGGACTTTCAGCCTGATCCACGCTACAGTGTACTCACCTTCACTCTCTAAGTTAATTCTGTTCACATTATGTGAATAGATGTTTGTGAACTCTGTTGCAAAAAATACTTCGGGGATGCACTTTTAATGTATTTTTGAGAAGCATATTTAAATATTTAATTCTTTTCCAAAAAGAAAAGTGTTGAAGAGGATGAATAAAAATGAGATGATGTAAAGATTTTAGAGGGTTTTTTTTTTTTACATACCTCAGGGATGAGTGTACAGTGAGCAGCAACAGGCGCTTTGACTCCATGATTAATTGAATGACTTTGATGTTACACTGGAGAGCTTGATCAGAATCAGAATCAGAATCAGAATGGGTTTATTGCCAGATGTTGAGGTTTACAACATTAGGAATTTGCTGCGGTGCTTCAGTGCAAACAATAAGAATTAAAGTGCTATGTAGAAAGAAAGATATGTGCATGAGATATACATGAGATATATACATGAGAATAAGAATTAAGAGTGCTACGTAGAAAGATACAGTGGGGCAAAAAAGTATTTAGTCAGCCACCGATTGTGCAAGTTCCCCCACCTAAAATGATGACAGAGGTCAGTAATTTGCACCAGAGGTACACTTCAACTGTGAGAGACAGAATGTGAAAAAAAAATCCATGAATCCACATGGTAGGATTTGTAAAGAATTTATTCGTAAATCAGGGTGGAAAATAAGTATTTGGTCAATAACAAAAATACAACTCAATACTTTGTAACATAACCTTTGTTGGCAATAACAGAGGTCAAACGTTTACTATAGGTCTTTACCAGGTTTGCACACACAGTAGCTGGTATTTTGGCCCATTCCTCCATGCAGATCTTCTCGAGAGCAGTGATGTTTTGGGGCTGTCGCCAAGCAACACGGACTTTCAACTCCCGCCACAGATTTTCTATGGGGTTGAGGTCTGGAGACTGGCTAGGCCACTCCAGGACTTTCAAATGCTTCTTACGGAGCCACTCCTTTGTTGCCCGGGCGGTGTGTTTTGGATCATTGTCATGTTGGAAGACCCAGCCTCGTTTCATCTTCAAAGTTCTCACTGATGGAAGGAGGTTTTGGCTCAAAATCTCACCATACATGGCCCCATTCTTTCTGTCCTTAACACGGATCAGTCGTCCTGTCCCCTTGGCAGAAAAACAGCCCCATAGCATGATGTTTCCACCCCCATGCTTCACAGTAGGTATGGTGTCCTTGGGATGCAACTCAGTATTCTTCTTCCTCCAAACACGACGAGTTGAGTTTATACCAAAAAGTTCTACTTTGGTTTCATCTGACCACATGACATTCTCCCAATCCTCTGCTGTATCATCCATGTGCTCTCTGGCAAACTTCAGACGGGCCTGGACATGCACTGGCTTCAGCAGCGGAACACGTCTGGCACTGCGGGATTTGATTCCCTGCCGTTGTAGTGTGTTACTGATGGTGACCTTTGTTACTTTGGTCCCAGCTCTCTGCAGGTCATTCACCAGGTCCCCCCGTGTGGTTCTGGGATCTTTGCTCACCGTTCTCATGATCATTTTGACCCCACGGGATGAGATCTTGCGTGGAGCCCCAGATCGAGGGAGATTATCAGTGGTCTTGTATGTCTTCCATTTTCTGATGATTGCTCCCACAGTTGATTTTTTCACACCAAGCTGCTTGCCTATTGTAGATTCACTCTTCCCAGTCTGGTGCAGGTCTACAATACTTTTCCTGGTGTCCTTCGAAAGCTCTTTGGTCTTGGCCATGGCGGAGTTTGGAGTCTGACTGTTTGAGGCTGTGGACAGGTGTCTTTTATACAGATGATGAGTTCAAACAGGTGCCATTCATACAGGTAACAAGTGGGGACAGAAAAGCTTCTTACAGAAGACGTTACAGGTCTGTGAGAGCCAGAGATTTTCCTTGTTTGAGGTGACCAAATACTTATTTTCCACCCTGATTTACGAATAAATTCTTTACAAATCCTACCATGTGAATTCATGGATTTTTTTTTTCACATTCTGTCTCTCACAGTTGAAGTGTACCTCTGGTGCAAATTACTGACCTCTGTCATCATTTTAAGTGGGGGAACTTGCACAATCGGTGGCTGACTAAATACTTTTTTGCCCCACTGTATATACATGAGTGACTGGGATGTGATGTGAATGTGCTGTGAGCGTTTGATAATACTTGTTTTAGTCTCGACTTGCACCCTCATAGTTGTTTTCACTTATTCATGCTGAGCTTTATAGTGGTGAAAATGTACAGACTAATGCTGAGAAATATGCGATGTCACTAAAGTGAAAAAGATCTTACTTAACGGTAGTTTGAGCACACGTGCAAATACTAATGATTATGACTCAGTTCCATTTAGCTGCTTCAGTTTCAGTCACGGGACCTGATTTTTCTTTCTGAAAATCTTGTGAATGCGATAACTTGAGAACAAAGCAACGTAGATTTTGATTTGATAGTATAGGCGTGTTTTCTAGGAGGCTGGCAGTTGTCCAAATTGTTCGCCTCTATGGTAGAGATCAAATACTGGAAATACCGCCTTAGATATTTTGCCATCTGTGTTCTTACCACGTTGTTTCATGCAGGCTATATGAATGTGAATAACCAACCTTTTTACTAGATGGAGTTTAAAACTATATACCACAACAATAAAATGATTAGATTAATAATAAAACTTCTTCCTGCTGAAGAATCAATTTGCTTTTCCTTTATTAAGTCTTTGATCATCTCTTAAGTAAAACTAAATAAGATCGACTTTATTTATTCCAAAAGTTAGAAAGTTACTGTGAAAAACATGAAAACCAACCTAGCAGTTTTTTATATTGGTGACTAAAGTTTTTGTATACAGCGCCAAATCACAACAATAGTTACCTTGAGGCACTTTATATTGTAAAGTAAAGACCCTACAATAATCCAGAGAAAACCCCAACATTCAGCTGACCCACTATAAGCAAGCACTTGGTGACAGTGGGAAGCAAAAACTCCCGTTTAACAGGAAGAAACTTCCAGCAGAACCAGGCTCAGGGAGGGGCGGGGCCATCTGCTGTGAGCTGTTGTTTGTTTTATATCACAAAACAAAACAGCTCAGAAAAGTCAAACACACACAAGAGAAGTTACACAGAAACATGAGATTAACATCTCTGACCCGACCCACTCTGAGACCTCCAGAATCCCAGTCCATCCATGTCGCTGCAGTGCTTTATGAACTCTGCTCACTGCGTTTCCTTTGGGCTTAGTACGGACAAGTTTGATGAACTGATTGTCTTCCACACACCACAGGTTACCCATGGAAAAGGCATTAACTATGATCCCAGAAGCGAGCAACATGACAACATAACCCCCTGTAAACTAAGTTACAATTTCCATGAAATGAAGTGAGAGAAGATTTCTAAAAAGTACTTCATGCAAAGCAACAAGAAGAGTTTTAATAAAGTAGCATAACCTTCATATTTGGCCTGTAAACAGTCAGGTAATAATAAAGGTAGCACTGAAGCTCTTTTCCTTGGCATTCAACCAGCTCAGCTATGGCTGCCAAACACTTTTTTATGTTTTGACAATATTTGACAATTCGACCACAACCTCAGTTGCCTTTTGTCACAGCACGATGAGCTCAGGTGTAAATGATAAAAAAAAATATCATCTCAACTTCCTGTTGCTCATGCTGGCTGCTGCGTCTTACGGGAGTCATTGTTGGTATTTTTAGTACTACGTGTGCTTTCTCCGTGTTCATGTTAAAACACCTGCTGTGAGAAAGTGTGTGTGTTGTCTCGGTTTAAAAGGTCCAACAACATTAGCAGAAGTTCGAGGGGGACGTCAATCAAGTGGAGCTCCTTTGTGCCCACTCAGTCTTGAGAAAAGAGTCTAATCAGGCAAGTGTAAGTGAAAACAGCTGTGTGGGTGTAACATGGGGGTGCAGAGTGGGAGTTTTCGAGCACATCGCACAATATTTCCAGTACACTGCACTAAACCGTTAGCTAAACTGTGTTCTTTTCTTTCTATTACTGTTTTTGTAACTGTAACCATCCAGTGTCTGGTGACATTCTGAAAGATGTGGACACAAGAAGTTCAGACTTTGGTGTTCGATATGTTCAGATGAAATGAGCAGTTATGTCTGTGGGTCTTCTTGTGTCTTTGCTGCATTAGCCTCCTTTACGAACTCGTATCCCAGTAAATGACCACATTCATATGAAGTTGAGCTCAGTAAAGAGACGCAAACAGGAAAGAGTTTGATGTTGTGTATAAACCTAAATAACTTTTGTTCAGCTTCAAATCCAAATTTCAGCTTTTGATAAAAGGACGAATAATGCTGTTGTTTTTTTCCATTCAGTCTTTTTTGATTTTATGTTTCACTGAAGCTTTACATGTTCTTACTGCACAGAGGCAGCATTTGTTTGAGCTCACTGCTGTTTGTCTTTTGATTTCTACTTGCAAAATTGCGAAATTGCAGCTGGTAAAAATCCAAAACTGTGTGGCGGTTTATAAACACTGCAGAACAAGTTCCAGAAAGACTGGGTTAATAATTCCTCTTCTTTTCAGTAGGGCTTTATTTCACATGATGAATTGTTCTCGTTTGGATTTCGATGCACGACTCGTAAAATTTTGTGTCTGACAGAGGGCCGCGGACATAAACTTTGTTTAACGTCCACTCAATCTGTTTCTTCAGTATAACTGAGAATCCCACCAAAGTAAAACTGGCATGTAAGCTGGCTTCGATCCAAAGCAATAAGAGTATGGAGCCAAGAGAGCAAACAATGTGTCCCTGTCCAAGTACTTAATGGAGCTCACTGTGTGCTTGGACTCTTGTTTTGAAAGTAAAGTCTGAGTTGCAGTGAAGACTGGAGCACTCATCAAACCTCCTGTTTGGCTTCAATTTTGTATAATTTGTTAAAAGAAAATATCCCCGCCTCCAACACAAAAAGCTAGACTTTTAATCCAGCGGGATGTGGTGTAAAGTAGAAAGTAAGACATCATTCCAGCAGTTATTTTGTTGACTCATGGGCTTTTGACGTCGACGAACAGAAGCAACTGCTTCAAAGCTTCTTGTTGATCATAACCTGGCAGTTCTAACCAGGAAAAAAAATCAAGTTGAAAGACTCGGTATGCATCTTTTCACCTCCAGACACCAAAGTGAATCTCATGTTCCCGCCCCAACACTTGTCACTCACCTTGATGAGCTGTCTGCATTGAAACAGCGTCTCACCCGGGGCGAAGATCACTGACTCCCTCCCCCCGAGGCGTCAGAGAAGCAGGTGCCAAACTGGGAAAAGTGGGGGAAGAGGAGGCAACACTGGTGTTCCATGTTTTCCTGAATAGATTTTTGTTTGATGCGAGGTGAGCTCGTCACCTTTTATTTTGCCGCCGTTGTTGTTGCTGTGACTCACCTTGACAGGGACCTCACTGCTTACTACATCGGCACAGAATGGAATTTAAATGCCCCGAGCATCATTGGAAAGTCAGACAAACAAGAGGATTTGCATTTGAATGCAGGGGGGTCAGGGGCAGACACACGCTGCATATGGATCACTGCAGGTGAGCTGGTTTGCATTACAGGGAGGACACATTTAGCTTTTTTTCTTCTTTCTTTTTTTGGTGGAGCCAGCCTCAAAGCTAAACTGGCGGCATCTTATTGTCAAGTGCCTTTTTCCTCTCGTTAGTTCAACGAGGAATCTCACAAAGATATCAAAGTGTGATGTAAATAGTTGATGAACCAGATAATGATCTACAGGATATATTCTGTCAGCATGCTTCACTTCGCTCGACTTGTCCAATGGTCTCGCACTGTCTTTACAAGTCGAGCTCTTGATCCGACTAAATCTGGATTCCCATACTGTGTTTTGTTTTGTTTTTTACCAAGATCTTCTTCTGTGATTGTAAAGTGATTTAGAAAAATTTAGAATGACAGCAACACATTTTCTCAGATGGAGATCGATTTTCTGTTTTTTGTAAGAATAAAACATTATGAACCGCTCTGTGGGAACTGCAGCGCCGATGATGAATTATGCTTGAAAAGAGTAACATCCGTCTGTATCTCATCGGCCTCGTGAAAAATCTTGTGAAGCTGCGTTATAATCCTGACCAGTTCTGTTGAGTTTGACAAACTCCTGCAGTCGAAAAGCTTGATTTATAGTACTGCGCTGAATCCCTGCGGAGCACGCACCGTGGTGGGTGACATCATTGTTTGCAATGATACTTGAGTGCGGATGTCTCTGCGCTGCCCTGTCATCATGAGTAAAAGTGAGCTGATCAGGCTGGAAATGAATGATAGGATAGCTTATGAATATCCAGCAAAACAAAGGTTACTTTATCAAAATGCAGGAAAAAGAGAAGACTTCAGTAACAGCATGGTATGGCACATGTCCACATTGTAAGAATATCTTAGAAAATAGAATAGAATAGAATTCAACTTTATTGTCATTGCCCATGTCTGGATATAGCCGTTGGTGAAATCACCTGTTGCATCTGTGCTCCACAGCTGGTTACAAGCTAGCGTTATGCCAGCTAATGTTAAACATGCTAAATTATGCTAAAATTCACCTTCCCACTGTTTGATTAGATTTTTATCCCGTATGAGAGTTTATTGTTTGATTCCAACAATCTTCTTATCCTTTATTTATCCAGCTAAAAGTCTCGCTGAGATTAAATCCTTTTTTCCAAGACCTAGTCGAGATCCACTTTAAATAAATGGTAAATGGCCTGTATTTATATAGCGCTTTTACTAGTCCCTAAGGACCCCAAAGCACTTTACATATCCAGTCATCCACCCATTCACGCACCCATTCACACACTGGTGATGGCAAGCTACATTGTAGCCACAGCCACCCTGGGGCGCGCTGACAGAGGCGAGGCTGCCGCCTAAAGTTTCATTAAAGCTGGCTAACAGCAGCTAACACAGGCTAACAGCAACAAAAACAGCAGCACTTACCAACAGAAAAGTTTACGATATCCTCAACAACTGACGTCAGTGTCCTTGTCATCAGACAGAAGTAAACTTTACTTTAGACTGACATATTGGACTCCTTTCAGAAAGTTTTACAGTTTCCTCCGGAACAAATAGTCACTCGAATTGTCACTTGAATTAGGAGGGATGAGAAAACAGAATTCAGTTGACTGCAAGCTGCAGTTGTACATGCTGTAACTTTAAGCTTTAACATTAGCATATTTATTGTCACCATGTTTGGTTAGTTGGAACCAGAGGTGATTACACTTGGATAAAAAGGCAGAGTGCTAAGTCATTAGCTAACGCTAGCCACTGTAGTTAGCAAGTGGCATTGAGAGTTTTTACACATGCAAAGTAAGACACACAAATATCGAACATTTAGTGCTAAAAAATAGACAAATAAATATTATATGACTCACAAAACTCATGCGCAAACGTCTTGGATAACCTGTACCACTCACGCCGCAATATCATTTGTAATTCTATAATTCCACACTAGGCTCTAGCTACCTTTGTCAGAACACCCGACAGTCAAAGCTGCCACTACCACTGTCCAGCTGAATTATAAAAATTAAAAAGGTGATCACATTCAGAGAGGGGACACTATCTATAGAGACCAAGGTAGTAGTTTCTTTTTGTTTTTTAACATGGGACTCTGGGGATTGATTTACTTGATTTACTGCAGTTTTTCGCACTTAAGCTTTAGCTTCATTTTTAACCTTCTTAAGTTGCTGCTTGAAAAATATCTGCTATAGCATTAGTGCTTTCAGGGAGTTGTGGCAGCTTTATTTGATTACTTTTGTTAGAAAGTGCATGCCAGATCATCTCTATAGAACACAGTACACTATAAATCAGGTTCCAGGGTTGGTTTTATGATTAGAGCTTTTGTTTAATTTATGGGGTTATTTTGTTGTCTATAGGTGGGTATTTTTTTTCCTCATTTCTGTTAATACTGTCTGTTAAATGTCCAATGAGACCAAGACTTGGATCAAACATTTAAAGAATGCAATAAGCTGTTGTCAGGTGAAGCAAAGGGGTTTTATTGATCAGTCGTCACTTCAAAACAAGAGGAGGAGATGATGTTTGAAAACCAGAATTGTTGTCTGCGTCATTGTAGCTGAAATGCTCGGCTCACAGTAAAGAGCCGAGTTCGTTTGTTAAGTTATTTAATCTTTTTGAAAACTTCACAATTCATCTATAAAACGATCAGAAGCCTCGGAACAGCTTCTCACCAGCGTGATGAGGCAACACTGTGACAGTTTAAACTCCTTCCTCTGTATCCAAGTATCCAGCAGACCATGAAATAGATCCGAATAATTGTTTTGTTCACATGGTCGAAAGCTTTTAGGCATGTGTTGTACATCACATCATAACCTGACTGTGTGTGGGGTTAATTTTGCCCATCTGTGTTGAGATGACTCTTGTATTTCTGTGTGACCTGCACTCCACATTCCACAGTGATGTCAGTCTGTTTTTAAACCTTTTTGTTTTCTCCTGTTCATAATTTGGCAACAGCCCTCATGTTTTCTTTTGTTGTATTTTGTTTTTTCCTAATCTAGCCTGTGGTAAACTATGCAATTCATACTGTTTCTGTATTCAAACACTTCACTCCTCTGTCTGTATTTGATGAATTAGGTGTTTAATCAGATAAAATCTGCCTTTATGTTGAAAATCCCTCTTTTATATCTGTAGTTTTCTGAGTTAGTGTTTGGGGTTTGTTTATTAATGTGAAAAGTGACAGACCTACAAGAATCATCTGTTTATGTTCTCCATATTAAAATAAAAGACTTCCTCTGCAGGATTTGTGTGATTCCTACAAGCTGTTACATTAAGTGTTTTGATAAGGATGTGCACACGTTCCTCCTGTGATATTAGTGATTAGCTGCCCATTAAATTGTCTTTCAGCTTCTTGCATCCTGGGTGGAAGCCATCTGTCTTGATTCCTCCTGCTCTGGAGGATGGATGACATATGATGCACTTTTCACTAGAGTCTCAAAGTTTCCTACTGATTTAGTAAAATTGGACATAAAACCATCTGTGAAAGGGCACCTAGCGTATCTTAACATACAGTATAGAAGTAGGAGGATGATAATTTAGTAATCATCCCTCTATCTGCTATCCACCCACTAAATAATTATTTTATGCCTTCAGGAGCTGGACTTCATTGCCACCATTAAAGGAGCCACACATTCCACGCTCTGCTCGCTTCTGAGTAGGAGTCTCTTTTAAAACCTCCAAAGCGATGATGCACCCAAGATGTGTTATAGCCCTCATGCCACAAATGTAAGGCACACAAAGCTGAATTCAGTGAGCTTTTAATTGAAAATATTGACTCGAAACTAGAAACCAGCTGGAAATAATAGATACACACGTGAAAGCATCGATATGGTTGGTTTGTGCAGTTTTAGGCCATACTGAAGTACACATATCTAATATTTTCTTCTTTTGCTTGTTTTCATGATGCACGGTGCTCTATGTAGGCTGTTAAGAGTTTCCTCTTGGCTGAATTCAAGCAATTCAAGTTGAATCCAATCACCTTTTTTCTACAGCTTTTGAGTAATCGTGCCTTCTAGCTTGCTCTGAGGGATTGAGGTGTTCCCAGGCCTTAGGGCCCACTTTTCGATTCCCGGGTTTACGAGAGCTTCTGATCAGATGAGCAGACTCCCGTCCAATTGGCAAAGGTGCCGCCAGGTGTCCAAACAGTCAAACTTCACTTTTCAACCTCAAGTGGCGAATAAAGCCTTGATTGATTGATTGAATGAGGTTGTAATTCTTTTGGCCTTTTCTGTGGCTTTATTGGGGACAGAGAATCTCAACCATTGGTCCTTCATTCACCGATATGAGCACAGAAATGTGCATACTGTGAAAGTGCCCACAGAAAATTACTCTGGATTCATGAAATGTGAGCTCTGACCAGTTTCATCCTTACCTCCATGCATACGTTAGTGAATCTGAATCTAAGTAAACACATTCATTCAGAGGTGTGTCATGGAAAAGTA
Organism: Astatotilapia calliptera; assembly: GCF_964374335.1. Classification (NCBI taxonomy): domain Eukaryota; kingdom Metazoa; phylum Chordata; class Actinopteri; order Cichliformes; family Cichlidae; genus Astatotilapia; species Astatotilapia calliptera. The sequence continues at coordinate 21,776,145 of NC_137423.1, forward strand.
CTGCTGCAACAATAACTCTTCATTGACTGAAACTAAAATTGAAGAGTGTCCGTGGATGAAGCAGCAAAGGTCTACCTCCTCGTATTTTCCTCAGGCAAGACGATGGATAACAAACAAAAGAAAGAAGTGATATTTAAGCTGCACTAACTGAGTCGGTGAAGGTTGTGTCCACTGAGACACGATGTTGCTGTATACTGTAGCTGGGTAAAAAAAATACACAAAGCTCTGACATCAAAAACAGACTGGAAGAAAAGGAGGGAAGCGGGAGGAGGATGAGCAGCTGATTTATCTGCTCAATGTGAGAAACTCACCACATTTATTTTAAAAAAGTCCATAAGTGGGAAATTACTAATAAATTAAAGTGTAACTGATGTCAACCAGGAAGGATGTCCTTCTTTAATGAATGCAGTTTTAATACGCTAAGCATACAAATGAGATACAGTGGGGCAAAAAAGTATTTAGTCAGCCACCGATTGTGCAAGTTCCCCCACTTAAAATGATGACAGAGGTCAGTAATTTGCACCAGAGGTACACTTCAACTGTGAGAGACAGAATGTGAAAAAAAAAATCCATGAATTCACATGGTAGGATTTGTAAAGAATTTATTCGTAAATCAGGGTGGAAAATAAGTATTTGGTCACCTCAAACAAGGAAAATCTCTGGCTCTCACAGACCTGTAACGTCTTCTGTAAGAAGCTTTTCTGTCCCCCACTCGTTACCTGTATGAATGGCACCTGTTTGAACTCATCATCTGTATAAAAGACACCTGTCCACAGCCTCAAACAGTCAGACTCCAAACTCCGCCATGGCCAAGACCAAAGAGCTTTCGAAGGACACCAGGAAAAGTATTGTAGACCTGCACCAGACTGGGAAGAGTGAATCTACAATAGGCAAGCAGCTTGGTGTGAAAAAATCAACTGTGGGAGCAATCATCAGAAAATGGAAGACATACAAGACCACTGATAATCTCCCTCGGTCTGGGGCTCCATGCAAGATCTCATCCCGTGGGGTCAAAATGATCATGAGAACGGTGAGCAAAGATCCCAGAACCACACGGGGGGACCTGGTGAATGACCTGCAGAGAGCTGGGACCAAAGTAACAAAGGTCACCATCAGTAACACACTACAACGGCAGGGAATCAAATCCCGCAGTGCCAGACGTGTTCCGCTGCTGAAGCCAGTGCATGTCCAGGCCCGTCTGAAGTTTGCCAGAGAGCACATGGATGATACAGCAGAGGATTGGGAGAATGTCATGTGGTCAGATGAAACCAAAGTAGAACTTTTTGGTATAAACTCAACTCGTCGTGTTTGGAGGAAGAAGAATACTGAGTTGCATCCCAAGAACACCATACCTACTGTGAAGCATGGGGGTGAAAACATCATGCTATGGGGCTGTTTTTCTGCCAAGGGGACAGGACGACTGATCCGTGTTAAGGACAGAATGAATGGGGCCATGTATGGTGAGATTTTGAGCCAAAACCTCCTTCCATCAGTGAGAACTTTGAAGATGAAACGAGGCTGGGTCTTCCAACATGACAATGATCCAAAACAAACCCCCCGGGCAACAAAGGAGTGGCTCCGTAAGAAGCATTTGAAAGTCCTGGAGTGGCCTAGCCAGTCTCCAGACCTCAACCCCATAGAAAATCTGTGGCGGGAGTTGAAAGTCCGTGTTGCTCGGCGACAGCCCCAAAACATCACTGCTCTCGAGAAGATCTGCATGGAGGAATGGGCCAAAATACCAGCTACTGTGTGTGCAAACCTGGTAAAGACCTATAGTAAACGTTTGACCTCTGTTATTGCCAACAAAGGTTATGTTACAAAGTATTGAGTTGTATTTTTGTTATTGACCAAATATTTATTTTCCACCCTGATTTACGAATAAATTCTTTACAAATCCTACCATGTGGATTCATGGATTTTTTTTTCACATTCTGTCTCTCACAGTTGAAGTGTACCTCTGGTGCAAATTACTGACCTCTGTCATCATTTTAGGTGGGGGAACTTGCACAATCGGTGGCTGACTAAATACTTTTTTGCCCCACTGTATGACCACTGCCGTGTATGAAATAATGATGCTTTGGAATTGTTTTCTTCTGTTTTCTTTATTGACGTCTCAAAGTGAACATATAAAACAAAAGCTCCAGCCTGTTGTTCAATCATTTGTGTTATTTCAGGAAAATAAATAATGATGATTAAATAATCTCAGTAGTTATCTTGGCCTTCTTCCTCTAAGGTTTCACCTCATACTCAGATGCAGATATCTAGTTCAAGAGGGACATTCCTTCTAGCCCGACTCATGGTTGTTGTTGTGGTGACCACCCTCAGGCTCTGGCCTCTGAAGGATTACACTGAAACGCTACAAGGAGACCATCAACTCTGGAACGTTGCAGGGTGTAAACATGTCGGCACAAACAGCAGCTGAGACCATCGAGGTGATGTGGCTGTGTTTTTGGCCCAAACAGCAAGACTGCAGTGCTCAGCTGTGGGCTCATGAATACCCTGATATCTGCCCCACTCTTTTCACTCCAGGCATCTCTGTGAAAGGAAAGTGTCCTGCTCCAATCCTGCTCCAAGCCTGGTGCATCGAATATGGAAAACTCTTTTTCTTTCTCACTCTGTAAAAATTTTAATCTTTGCGATCTGTGCCACATGTGTCAAAAGAGAAAATTTCTTCTTTCAAAAGACTTTAAATGTTGGAATCTATATACGAGCAAAGACATGGAGTCAGACAGGAAACAGCAGCTTTCAGCCCATCCTAACACCATAACCAAATGTCATTGTTTTGTTTTATTATTTTTTGTAATAAAACCTCCCACACAGCTGTTAATTTGTTATGCTCATGCCTGTGAAACAGACTAGATAAGAAATATGTGCTAGGACAAAGTTAAAGATTCCTTGCGAAGCTTTTCCAACACAATGAATCCGACTTTATGAAATGACCCACACTGTCAGGAGCTGTTAAACTCTGCTTGTGAGTCATGTGATTTTGCTGTGTGGAAGCCTGTCTGTAGAACTACGCTCAAGTGTGCTTAACTAAATGTTGCTAAAGAGCCTAAAGTGTGACCAAACTGTACATGAAAAGGCTGTACTGGACACGCTTCTTCAGTGAAGTCAAAGCGTGTCAAACTGCATGTTTCTGGCTGCTGGTGAGATTGTCAGCTCGCAGCGAGGCCCTCAGTGAAACTGCTCTGGGGACAAACTACACACACAAGCATGGTGTGCAGGGAAAAAGGCAACAAGCTGCTTTACCGTGTTCAACAGGAATCTGTTACAATCGTGATGCCCTTCATTTGGCTTTGGGTTAAGTGGAAAACAGTCCTGCATATTTCACCTTCGTTACTGTCACACATTCATCTACAACACAGCTCTTGCTCTTTAAACAATGACTAAAATGTGTTTTTAAACATACTGCTGGGTCTAAGAACATCAGGAAACTCCTGTGGGGAGCTTTGTTTCCGGTGTCCTATTCGCGCCTGGTTTACGGTCCAAAACAAGTTAAGCAAATGAATGAATCAAGCGGCGATTTACATTTCTATAGATGTCTTGGGCATTTACCCAATATATCTGTAAATGATGTTCATCGACTTGTCGATATTTTTTCCCCGCGCCTCAGAGCAAAAGAGAAAAGGGATTCAAATGTTATATTTCTCAGCTGTCCCTCGTTTATCGCGGGTGTTATGTTCTAAAAATAACCAGCGATAGGTGAAATCAAGTAGCCAATTTTATTTTTTGACGGTGCAAAACGTTTGGTGGACATCGTGGACATACAGCACTGCACTTCAGAGTCACACTGCAGCGATTCTGTACTGTACAGGAGAGACGTCACAGAGGAGATCGTCTGCAGCGATCAGGACACAATGTGACGTAAAAAAAATAAGCATGCACTAAACTTGCACTAAAAAATCAGCGAAACAGCGAGGTGAAAGGTGAACCACGTTATAGCGAGGGACCGCTGTAATTTTGAAGGTAAGTCACAACATACCCTTTGTAAATACTAATGTATAGAAACCGTTACCAGCAATTGTTCATTTTTTGTGTGGCTTTTTTCACAGTTTGTTAACATGCTGTGTAGGTGTGTACTTGACTAGCTGATATGGACATAACGGGGAAACATCTGGTTTGACTATTCTTCACCTGTAGTTTGAATGCTTCCTGTTTAAATCATAATAACTGTCACTATACAGAGATGTGCTTCTGAATGTGGACGATGTGTCTTCTGCAGTGATGCAGTTCTGCTTGGGTTGAGTGATGTAAACAACTGATCGATCTAAACTCTTTAAACATCAAAATTGATCATTAGATTTTTTATGACACAACAGTGGTGAGTGTTCCCACCTTCTGCTCTTTGTAACTTAACGCGATCTTTCCGTTTTCGAGTTTTGGACATGATTTTGGAGTATATCTTCGCAGTAGCGATTGACCGCAAAGTAAAGCTACCGGAAATGTAGAACCCCACATCCGGTCTCAAACCAGGAAGTTAGCATTTTCTCATGCACAGGGTCAATTCTCTAAGATGATGGCTTATCATCAAAAGAAAAAAAAATGGTGTCATTCCTGGTAAGGCTTGTGTTGATCACAATCAGCCAAGGATCTAAAGGTCAAAGGTCACTCTTTCGAGGATGCCAATGTTCACATTTTGGACAGAGAAGACAGATGGTTTGAAAGAGGAGTGAAAGAAGCCATGTCCACTGTTAGCGACCATCTTTGAACAGAGGGCAGAGCTTAACGCCCACTCACATCCTGGGCCATCTGACCTCAGGAAATCACATGATAGGGTGGGGTTAGGTTTCACAATGAGCTCACCCGAAACCCTGGCTGATTGTGACCTACACCCGCTTTCACACCTTGGCTCATGTGATTAGAGGATCATCAGGGGGTCCTTTTGTCCCTCTTTGGGGGGAAACTCCCACTGGGTTTAAATCTGGGACTTTCCACCATTTGACCTTAGAACTGAAGAAGCTTCTTGGATGAGAGTGAAACGTCTTCAAGCAACTTAAAGAAGTCCAGACGCTTTTCTTTCCAAGCTCCTTTGTTTTTCTACAATGTCACTTGCTGGAACATTAAATGTTTATCCTTGTTCTAGTGCTAATTTAGTAACTAACTAAATGTTTGTACAAGTCTGCTCTTGATTACTTAAACAACTCCTGCCATTAGGTTGAATAATGCTAGACTAATTGCAGCTGTGGAGTAAAAAAAAAATTGGTATTGACAACTTCAAATGATAATAAAAATTTAGATATATATGCAGTTTTTGAAAATGTAGAGGACTATTTTTTTGGAAGTCAAATTTATATCAAAGGTCGATGCAGATGATTTGAGATTAGAGCCCGTCAATAAGATTCCTGTCTGGCCCCCAGTCAGACTCTTCTATCACGTTTGGATGATCTGCCGTGAGACATCAAAACATCTCACTGTCTGAACTGTAAGTCTCTCAAAGCTCCACTGCTCCAAAATTTGTAACTGAAAAGAAAGCAGATTTTCCCCTTTATAATGCAGCTTGTGCTCCCTTCCAGCAATGCACATGTTGGATAGAACATATCCTGTGACGAAAATTCGAAATTTATAAAAGCAACCTAAATATTTTTATATGTTTCTATTAGAGATGGCACGATACCACTTTTTTATGTCCGATACCGATACCGATATCATAAATTTGGATATCTGCCGATACCGATATGAATCCGATATAGTGTTTTTTAATCAACAAAACTGTTTTTTAAAATATCTTGCTGCATTTTGCAAGTCTGCAAGTTCATACTCAAGTTTAAAACAACAACTACACTAAAGCTATTCTGTTATACCTGTATACAAAAAAAATATTTCATAGTTCAGCAATACTGATCAATCTAATAAACTTAGACCTACACCATCCTCCCTATTCTGGTATTTTAAAGAGTACTTAGCGTAAATATTAAGCAACCTAACTAATAGGGTTCCAACTCCCAGCAACAACAAAAATAAATAAATAAAAAATAGGGAACCACCCCTCACGCGCCACCTCATGATGCTTAATCGACGTAATCAACCTTAATTTGATGCAGTGTGAAAAAAAAATGCACAGAAATCAATTATTTTTCAAGAAATATTAAATAGATTCAACATCTTTCTTCAACAAAATTGCAGACTGCACAGATGGTACCTTCCCAAAGTAAAAAGTACTATAGCTTACTAGGGTATATATATTAGACTTAATAGTCACTATATACAGTAATTGACTTCTATTCATTTTACATCAAATTAAAACTTTGGGTGTCAGATAATTATTTATTAAAAGCTCGACATTTTAAATGAGAATAAGAAAGAAAAGTATGTCTTTGTGCCCCCTTTTCCCTGTTCATGCCCTATCGGCCCCCCTGGCTAAACTTTGCAAGATCCGCCCCTGCACAGTTACCAGCCGTCAGCTACGTAGAAAAAGATCCTCGAGTAGAAAGTAATAATAAATAAATTCTAACAACAGCTTATCAAGCTTAAACGTTCTGCTGTTGTTCAGCCGCTGGTTTCCTCTTTCTGGTGCAAAGTGGGCCAAAAACAAACAAGAGACACGGACTCGCGACAGAAAAGCCGATCAGCTGATCATTGATCAGTTTCATGATTGAAGTAGCAGCCGGAGAGCGAGAGGCAGTCGCTTGTTAAGCTTAACGTGGGAATGCTTTACAAACATTCAGAGATGGACTTACACACTTGCTTTACTTCTCTCGGGATAACTTTGTCGGAGATGAAATGCCAGGTTGCTAGCGAAGCTCCACATGCTATCCAGACCACCGACAGGTCCCGCATGCCACAGCCGCTCTATCACGTGATGCATACTGCTCCGACTGCTAACGTTCTGAGGTGAGTTACGGCGTGTTGCAAGTTTTGTGAGGTGTTTTCGTGATATTTAATGGATCGGATTACATTTTTTATTTTTCTCCGATATCCGATCCAGTAATTTAGGTCAGTATCGGACCGATACCGATACGCAATATCGGATCGGTCCATCTCTAGTTTCTATTCTGTAGTGAAGAAAAACAGAATGTGTGAAATGAGAGTTCTTCCTCTTGCAGTGTGATGTATCTTTAGATCACCACAGGCCTGTGTTTGTGCCCATGTGAAACAGCATAAATCATTTTCTCATAAATCGGTAAGCATTTTGCACCTCCTCAGCATGTATGCCGAATGAAGGAAACGTGTGTGTTTGTTTTTGCCCCTCGTCTCTCTTTTAGGTAAGGTAAGATCCAACCGTGCCTGCCTGTCCATCAGCAAATGCAGGACTAATTACAGCTGCGCCGCTCCTCCACTCTTTTGATGCTCCAGGAGTTGTCTGCTAAGTGGCAGATGGCAACAAGCCAGAGAGGTTATTGCAAGTTTAGAGCTGGCTCCCTCTGAAAACACTGCCACTGCAGGAGCTATTGATTGACGCACGAGTCACTCTGTGGCTGCAGACTCTGCCAGGGTTCCCCTTCTCCCCTCACTGAGTTTCTGCCACAGTTTCTGTTCCAAGCTGCTGAGAGGAATCCAGCTCGCTAAACCTCGGCTTAGTTGTTAAGAAGCCTGGAGGGAAACACTTGCTGTTTGCATAAAATTACTACTGGCTTGACTTACACAGCAGTGAAGGAGTAGCTCGTTAACCCTCCGTGAACTACATGGGACAGGAACGCGTTAGCTCAGACGTTTCAGGGTCTGATCTGATTTTGTGTGAAGTCATTCTGAGAGCACTTTCCAGAACTTCAATAATATCTACAATAATACTGTAGCTTCTCTCTTGCAGAGGTTTTGGTTTAGAAATGTAGCACTCACTATTTCTCATTTTGAGTAAGAACGCAACAAAATAACAAAATAACATTGGTAGAAGATGGTGTTTATTAGTTGGTGGAACAATGGAACAGACAGATATCTGGTGTAAAGGGTTTGGTTTACGCTGGTTATTAAAAACTAATAAAAATTTAAATAGCAGCAGAGATGAAGAGCACTCATTAAATATTAACTCAGCAGGTGTGAGATGATCCAGCCACAGGTCGATGATGGTGGAGTCCAGATCGCTAAAAGGGCTTTTTAGCAATCCTCATGACCCTCATCGAAATAAAAATGCCCTCTGTGAGTGACACTTTTTAAGCAAGGAGATGCTTTATGAGGTGGGAAGGTTTCAATCTGATACACAGTACTGACTGAAAAAGGCTGAAATCTCAGCCTTTTTCAGACTCACTTCTAGCCTCCTGATCAGTAACCACAAAGTGCACTCACTAGCTTTTTCTGGAGCTTTGAATCATCGGTAAATTATGTTTGCAAGCTTGTGTTTGTTTACAGTTTACCTGCTGATGATATCCTTGAATAATGAAGACCGTGAGCTGTGACTGAAAAACTCTGGTTAACATTGTTTGCTTTGAAACTTCTAAAGCCAAGAGTGAGCGCTGATGCTCCATTTTAAACCGAGACTGAAATGATTAGTGAGTTATGTGATGCAAACATACAATAAAATAAAACAAAGATCTTTCTCTTTCCTTGGCTAAGATATTAAACGTTGTAAGCAAAAATGAAGTTGTAAAAAAGTTTTATCGAATATTGCTGACGTGCTGAAATTTGGATATACACATCTGTTTCACCAGATGTTTGAGGTGATATGTAAATCAGTAAACATTGGTCACATTTACTGATTCGCATAGTAACTCCTGAATCTTAGTGTTATTGTGTTTACAACAGTTCACTCTGTGAATACATTTTATTAGCTTCATCTTTTGCTCTCCTTAAAGCTGCTCATCGGGTCCCTTCATGCTTGGTCCGCTTTGGGCTTTGGAGCGTGATGTCACGGGAGCTGGGCCACGCCCCCTCCCGCCATGACAGTAGGCCAAAGAAAGCCGAGGACCCGAGTGCAATGTTTTTGGTGTTAATAGTACACGACAAATATTTGATCCTACCCCGATCTTGTGCGTGCGAAAAAAGGTTAGTATTATATGTTTACTTCTTTATTACAGCTGATACTTGTTTTCCTTAAGCTGTTGGCAGTTTGTTAACTTTTCAAGCCAACATGCGTTTTGTTTTTTGTGCAAAAATACTCCAATTTGGAGTCTCAATTGAAGTCATATTTCAAGTCTTCATTTACGTCGATTTATTTACGTCATATCTAAATAAATCCAAGCCGGAAGCATGTAATGTAATGATAAGTGTGATTTGGCCATCAGAACGACCTACCTATAGATATGTACGATGGAGGCATAAATCACATAAGGTAGCACGGATTGATAGACGTGACTATACATTTACGCTACGGTTGGGTGTTTGACAAAGTTTCGCAGAACACCGGAAGTCTTTTTGCAACCACGTGCACTGCCCCCTGGTGGCCTTTAAAAAGAATGCAGGTTTAAGGCATTTCCAAGTTGGCTTCACTCTTCAAACCCAGAAGCTTTGTCCATCTTTTATATTGTCTGTGAGAGGAGAACGGGCACACATAAGCACAAAGGCATATTGTTTGGCTTACTTTGTCAGGACAGTCACTGACACTATTGCATTTCCAAGCTTCTTAAAACTAAGTTTAACTCTAACATGAAGTGGCAAACCCTAACCTTAACCTAAACTTAAAACTAATCCTTACATCGACCCCAAACTCTTTGTGTAGTGGTCACAAGTATAGCTGGACATGTTTTACAATCCCAATTCCCAAAATGTCGGGACACTGTATAAAACCCATATTTTGTTGACAGCAGAACATAAAAAATATCAAATGTTTAAACTGAGACAGTTTATACTTTATGAAAAATATTAGCTCATTTTGAATTTGATTGCAGCAACAGGTCTCGCAAAATTTGGGATGAGGGCAAAAAAGCTGAAAGAGTAAATGATACTGAAAAGAAACACTTTGTAACTACTCAGTTTAACCAGTGACAGGGCAGCAACGTGATTGGTAAACTTCTGTCAATTACCCAATCTGTAAAAACTGTGTCTACAAATTTTGCAACAATGTCAGAATAATGTTCCTCGATGTAAAACTGAATATCACCATCATCTGCCATACATAATATCATCAAAGGAATCAGGGAAGTCAAAAATCAATCTTGGATGCCTGTGATCTCTGGCAAGCACTGCATTGAAAACAGGAATGATTCTGTCGCATCTAAAGAAATCATTGTTTATGAACACAAATGCAGATTAATCGTCTACAATGCAAAAAAAAAAAAAAAAAAAGCCATATGTGAACACAATCCAGAAGTTTCACCACCTTCTCTGAGCCAAAGCTCATTTAAAATGACTGCAAAGTAGTGATCAGACAAATTAAACAAACATGGACTCTGAACTGAGTGCTGATAACACTCCTCCTCTTCAGTCTGGAGGACGTAAAGCCCTGCATCTCTGATGGTACCGTCGTGCATTAGTGCCTATGGAGTTGGCAGCTTGCACGTCTTCAAAGGCATTATCAGAGCAACATATGTATATGAAGTGTTTTGTCCAAGGACACAACGACCAAGACTGTCCAAGCCGGGGCTCGAACCGGCAACCTTCTGATTACAAGGCGAACTCCCAACTCTTGAGCCACGATGATGTTTTTCCTTTAATAAATAATATCATCATTTTAAACCTGTACTTTGTTTTTTATAATTACTATTTGTTTACTTATTTATCTTTGTCTAATATTAAAATGTATTAAAATTTGAAACATTTAAGTGTGACAGAGATACAGTATTGCACATTGTGTCTATTTCCTGTAAATAAATAAATCTGAACCTCTGAAATTATACAGAAAGTATCTGGATAGGTTTGGATCACATATCCATCATTTGTGTGAAGGAGCACCTGTGAATGACTTCACAGCTTACATGTATTATAAATGAAGTTGGTTAGTTAAGCAGCTGCTAAAATGGCAAAAACAAGTGAAGTGAGCTCAGAGAAAAGGTCATGTTTGTTTGCATGAAGACCGCCGCTCTGTTCGACAGTCCTCCACAGTGGGGGTGGGAGTTCACAAATAGAGACCTGAGAACAGGAAAGTGCACATGCAGACCCAAAGAGCTCAGAAACAGACTGGGAAGCATAATTGGGAGCAATGTTGAGAAAAGGCAGCAGAGGGAAAGTGATACAGCAAAAAAATCAGGCGTACCCTCAAAGAATGAGACCGAATGGATTAAGAGCATACACAGAAAACAGACCTCTGTTATTTTCATTCAAGAGACAGCTTAATGCATATGGCTCTTATGGTGGGAAGTTTATATAGAGAATATGAAAGGAATGAAGTTGAAAGCACAGTGCCTATAAAAAACATTCCCCCTCCATTTATCGCTTTTATAAATGGAATCATGGTAAATATAACTTGGTTTTTATGGCAAGAATTCATTTTAAAAACATTTGACAAAGTTAAAACAGACGTCTAACAATTGAAAATAAAAGTAAACGTCGTGTAAAATAAGTGAATGCATTTAACAGATGAACCTTTGGCTGCCATCACAGCACCGAGTCTGTAGATACCGCTCCATCAAACTACTCAAGCTCTGTCAGGTTGGATGTAAAGAGTCCTTTTCAAGTCCAGTCATAAATTCCTCGTTGGATTGATGCTTTGACTTGGGCACTCCAGAGCCTTCACCTTGTTCATCTCCATAAACCATTTCTGTGTCTTCAGGTCATTGTCATGCTGTAAAACGACCCCTCCAATCTCCGAAATAATGAAAAATCAGATTGTCTGCCAGGAAGCATCCCCACAGCATGACGCTTCCGCCACCATGCTTCACAGTGTGGATGGCACGTGTGTGGAGATGTGCAGTGGTGGGTGTCTGACAAACATCGTGTTTAGTCTGATGGCTAAACTGCCCATCAGATTCTTCTAGTTCACCTCGGAGTTTCCCACATGCTTCTCCAGCAAAGCTTTAACATGAGCTTTTTTTTCTCTTTTTCCTATTGTTCATAAAGCTTTGACGGGTGAAGCTCTCAGTGTTGTAGTCACAGTCTCTCGGTCTCGGCTGCTGAAGCTTTGGAGTAGTCACAGGTGTCTTGGTGGTCTGCGTCTTGCACACTCAGTTTGTGAGCACGACCAGTTCCAGGTCTGTTTACGTCTCTGTCTTATTTCTTGCTTTTCTTACTGACAGATTTAACTGAACTCTAAGCGATGTTCAGTGACTTCATATTTTTTACATCAGTCCCTGACTTCTACTTTTCTATAACCTTTTCTTGGAGTTGCCTAGAGAGTTTATCTTCATGGCGTGATTAACCAGATACAGACACAGGAAGTGCACTCAGGTGATCTCTATTTCACTAACTGTGATTCAACTAGCATCATCTGGATGAACCTGAATTAGGTTAGCCATTTTAAAGGGGGTTTAAAGCCATTTTATATGTATCCATTAAAGCCACTTGGCTGCTGCTTTATTCATAAGGGGTCACCACAGCAGGCAGCTCCTTCTGTTTGATTTGACAGATTTTTAAGCTGCCCTTCCTGACGCTATCCCAAAGGGATTTATATCTCCTCCCACCATCAAACTGGGGATTTTTTTTACTTGTTAGGCAACTAAATTAACTGACATTAATCTGTAGAAGTCTGTTTTTTCCTGGACATGAGAGAGAAGTTTGGTAAATTCTTGACAAAAAGCAATTAACTCTTATATGTTGGGAGGTGGGTTTTTTTGTTTGAAGTCTTACAGAAGAAGAAAAGCAGTGACTGGATGTCCAAACAATTTAGACTTTGTAATCTATGCAACTGTTTTACTGCATGTTTGTAAGTGGATACCTTGCTGTCTTTCTTTGAAGTACATTTTACTGTCTAGTCTAAAGATATTACTCCATTTTAAAGTGTCCAAATCAAGAACATTCTTAAGTTGTGTGCAGCTAGCGTCAGCGACACTCAGAAAGATTATGCGTCATTTGCAAAAAATGTGAACACACAGTTAGCAGGTAGAGTTGGAGCAAACTAAATGTACATGAATTATTTGCCCTGTGATTTTGGTGATTTGTCCTTTGTGTGTTCAGCAGTAATTACAAGCCTCAAAATGTTGCTCCTGATAAGAAAAGTGAAAAGCAGAAACTTTAAAATGCTACTTCAGAGATCTTAGAGGAGAATAAAGGTTTCGAGTAGTCGGCTCAAACGTGTCTAATAGCTTGGAAGCCCACACATAGGTAATGAACCACATTTCTGTCAGGAAAGGAGCCTCGAGTTGGCTTTTAAAAAAGCCACTGGAGCTTTTCCAGACACAACTTTCCCTGGCAGCCATACACAGCAAATGGATATGTTTCTAATGAAAGGCTTTTAGGGGATATCGATTTTTTTTTCCATAAGCATGGCTGGCAGTTTTGTCCTTGACATGCAGTCGGACAAATATGCAGATGGGAAAGAAAAATTAATGAAAAATTCTGTTTCAACCCAGTGTGCCTGTTTTCTGAGCAACGTGGTGATTATTTTCTCTGCGTGACCACCATAGAGTGGCACTATGACATTTAAAAAGTTATTACACACATTAATGAGCTAATTGTCTCACCAGGTCTCACACAGTGCCAAAGACATCTTTGATCTAACTTCCTCACCTGAGGATTCACCCCGGCTGCACACTCCTGTCCGTGTACATCAGTCATCTAAATATCTGCAGCGTAATCACTTGTGCAGAAACATTCTCTTATTCCTCAGAGTGAAAAACTTTAAGATGCAAGTCAGCAATTTTTTTACTTTGCGTGTGACCAGAGCTGGGGGGAGTGTCATTACACTAATGCGGTACTGCTATCCAACAAAGGATCTGCCACCAGGGGGGGTAAACTCTGGACAGCAAAGAACACAGATCTTAAGATAATGGACTGCCCTGCATTACAACCTTACTCATCTTTCTTTCTTTTTTTAAATATCCTATTGCTCATTCTACCTCCGAAGCAGCAGGGCATCATGTGTTATCTTCAAAGGCACAGTGACTATATTAACATTAACAGAAGTACTCACACTGTCAGTGGCATCTTAAAGCAGTTTTAACATTTCATTAATAATTAAAAAACAGCCACAAACATTTAAAGATATTCGCCAGATGTCTTTTAAACTCTCATCAGCTGAACAGAGAATTTTAAAGCTCAGATTTTAAAGCTAGGGAAAGCAGGTCTGTGCACAGAAAGCCTGCAAGTCACAGCCCATTAAAAGGTGCCACTAACAAGGCACTTAACCCCTGTCTCCTCTCATGTATCAGCTCAGTAGCAGCAGTATAAGACGCTGTCCACACCAGGCTCTCGGTGGGATTTGGTAAGTTGCTGAAAAAAGCCTCCAGGCTCAGTAAACACCCGTGGATAAATACAGATTAGATTGATGGTGTAATCTTAGATTTTCTTTCCAGTGAGCAGGCAGGTGACGTTTGTTAATGACCACAGATATGTACAAGATGCATTTAGACAGCATGTTGTAAAATGCTCCCACAGTGGTGACTTTTTAGAAAGTTAATCTCTCCCTCTATTACCTGTAAGGGTGAACGCACATTGTCAAATTGTAATTGGATCTGATGGAGCTGATATTTAAGCTCAGCAACACGGAGAAACATGCTGGATAAAAATAAATCAGACTAAATTTAGAGTTTCTTTATTCTGGCCTGGAAAACAGCCAGTGAGGAAACAAAATTGTTTTTGTGGAGATAATGATCACAGTTTCAAAAGATTATTTTGAGAAAAAAATATTTAATGCTCCCTACGGTTATATGTAACCCCAACGCTGATCGATGATCGATTTTGTAATCGTATCATCAGATCTGCGACCATATGTTCGAGATACTCAGGTGAAGAGAGGTGCAGAGCTGTTAACTGATCACCACCTGGTGGTGAGTTGGATCAGGTGGCAGGGGAGGATGCTGGACAGGCCTCGGGTACCTAAACGTATAGTGAGGGTTCCCTGGGAACGCCTGGCAGAGGTCCCCGCCTGCGAGATCTTCAACTCCCACCACCGGCAGAGCTTCGACAGCATTCCAAGGGAGACTGGGGGCATCGAGTCCAATCATGGTGGTAACCCCCAAACCAGATGGTGGACACCAGAGGTGAAGGGAATCATCAGGCTGAAGAAAGAGTCTTATTGGCCTTGGTTGGCCTGTGGGACTTCGGAGGCAGCCGATAGGCCCTGACGGGCCAAGCAGAACGCGGCTTGGGCGGTCGCTGAAGCAGTAACTCGGGTGTGGGAGGAGTTCGGAGATGCCATGGAAAAAGCCTTTCAGACTGCCTTGAAGAGATTCTGGCAAACCGTCAGGCGATTCAGGAGGGGAAAGCGGTGCTCTACCTGCACTGTGTGCACTGTGGGTGGAGCACTGCTGAGTTCAACTGAGGATAATTTTGGGCAGTGGAAGGAATACTTCAAGGAGCTTCTCAATCCCACTGAAACGTCTTCTGTGGAAGAAGCAGAGTCTGGGGAAGAGGGCAACGACTTGTCCAACACTGGGGGTGAGTTCACTGAGGCAGTTAAACAGCTATTTAGTGGCAAGGCCCCTGGGGTGGATGACGTTCACCCTGAGTTCCTGAAGGCTCTGGATGTTGTAGGGCTGTCTGAGTTCACACGTCTCTGCAATGTGTGAGATCAGAGGCGGTACTTCTGGATTGACAGACCGAGGTGGTGATTCCTGTCTTCAGGAAGGGGGACTGGAGGGAGAATCCTCTGCCTCCCTGGGAAAGTCTGTGCCAGGGTGCTGGAAAGGAGAGTCCATCCATTTGTTGAACCTTGGACACAGGAGGAACAATGTCATGCTGGTAGAGCAAGCTCTTTGGGTGCCCTTTGTCACCGATTCTGTACATAAAGTTTATGGACAGAGTTTCTAAGCATAGTCAGGTGGCTGAAGGCTTCCACTTGGGTGGTCTCAGAATCTCATCTCTGCTTTTTGCAGGTTTTGTTGGCTTCATCAGGTGATGGCTGTTCGCAGCCGGGTGTGAAGTGGCAGGAATGAGAATCAGCACCTCCAAGTCTGACATCATGGTCCTCAACCGGAAAAGGGTGGAGGAAAGCAAAGATAAGATAAGATAACCTTTATTAGTCCCACACGTGGGAAATTTGTTTTGTCACAGCAGGAAGTGGACAGTGCAAAAGTTATGAGGCAAAAATTAGAATACAATAAGAATAAATACAGTACACAACTGTACAGAATAGAATAAAATACTATATACAGTAGAATAAAATAGCTCTCGATTTACTGGTCGATCCATGTCCCTACCCTCAGCTATGGTCACGAGCTGTGGGTAGTGCCCAAAAGAAAGAGATCGGATACAAGCAGCAGAAATGAGCTTTCTCTGAAAGGTGGCTGGCCTCTCAGTTAGAGATAGGGTGAGAAGTTCAGCCATCCAGGATGGCCTCATACTAGAGCTGCTACTCCTCCACAATGAAAGCAGCCAGTTGAGGTGGCACCTCGTAGATGAGGTGTTCTGGGCATGTCCCACCGGGAGGAGGGCCCGGAGCAGACCAAGGACATGCGGGAAAGAATTATAGCTCTTGGCCTGCCTGGGAATGCCTTAATGTTCCCCTGGACAAGCTGGAGGAGGTGGCTGGGAAGAAGGCGGTCTGGGCTTCTCTGCTTAGGCTGCTGCCCCCGCGACCCAGCCCCAGTTAAGCGGAAGAAGATGAATGGATGGTTGGATGGACAACCTCAGCTTCTGATGCTAGGTAGAATAAGCAGAACGTTAGTGAACGGAGCTTGTTGGCTACCTCCCGCTTTAACTATACATACCCATTACTGTTTTCTAAATCCAAGTTGTCAAGTTTTAAACAAGCTTTAAAATCCAGTGATATTTTTATTTTGTTATTTCATTAACTATTAACTTCTGGTGCTAGGTAGAATAAAAAGAAAGTCTTATTGGCTAATTGGTTACCTTCTATATTACCAATACACACCCATGTATTATAATTTATTAGTGTAGTTCTAAATCCAAGTTCTCATTTTTTTAAATGTTGTAGCAAAAAGTAAATACAGTACAGAGACTTAAAATCCTATAAAGAGATTTTTTTTTTTAATTTAGCAATATCAACCTAATAACTTCTGTTGCTAGCTGAAGGTTAGCTACCTTCCTCATTACCTGTACTGACCCAATATACATGATAATTTCTTAATGTAGTTCTAAATCCAAGTTGTCATTTTTTAATTCAGTAGCAAAAATTTGATATAGTAGAGAATTTTAAAATCCCATAAGTTATATTTTTCATTTATCTGCTGTATTAGGTTACATTTTGGTGTCATTGTGCAAATAAAGTAGTGTACTACACATTACTGATTACTTTTTTAAAAATGAATAAATAAATGCAATATGTTACTCCCCAGAAAATGTAACTCATTACTCTACTTGTAGCATTACTTTGTAGCGTGGGGTGAAATTTATTCTCACATAATTACCAGTTACCGAGTTAAACCTTAGGCTACAGTTCCACACACTGAAACAAATCCCTATCCTAATGAGGACACGCAAACTTTCTTTTAATGTTTACATTTGAACACAAAGCCGAAAACATGCAAGTCAAAAACCAGCCCAAAAGACTTCAAAACAATCTCTGTCTGCAGGGCTGAGGTCAGCAAACGCCCAGTTTCAACATCACTCTGGATTCTTTGTGTGAGCACGTTGTGTGTGCAGATGCTTGCAAAGAGCTGAAGTTAACAGCAGAATGCAGTTGTTACCATCCTCAAGCCAATTTGCACTTTACCATCACACTCATGTCCTTTTGTGCAATAAAGGTCAAATTTATGTACATATGCATACGACTCAAACGTTGTAGATAAGATGTGAGCAGTGTCTCGGTAGCTTCTTGTCTGTAAGACTTATGTAACTGGTACATTTTTTTTGTAATAATAATAATGATGGATTGCATTTATATAGCGCTTTTCGGGGCCCTCAAAGCGCTTTACAATTCCACTATTCATTCACTCTCGCATTCACACACTGGTGGAGGCAGCTACAGTTGTAGCCACAGCTGCCCTGGGGCAGACTGACAGAGGCGAGGCTGCCATATCGGCCCCTCTGGCCTTTTTAAATTATTATTGTTGTTGTTTTTATTAATCTTGCGTTAATGACAAGCAAATAAATAATAATCACCTTACAGGGATTGAGGGACTATATCGCCCTTAGTTCAGTCAGCATTTACCAAGCTGGCTGCAGTGGTGGAGAAGTATTCAGTATTTTACTAAATAACAGCAATGCCACAGTGTAAAAATAGTAGAGAGTAAATGTCAAGCACTGAACATTCCAGTGTGTATTATTAGCTGCATTTTCCAACAGTTTTGAAATTAAAAGCCTCATGAATTCATAAAATGTCAGTAATGTTGCAGTATATAATTGGATAATGATTACCTCTGCATTAGTGCTGAAGTGTCACTGATTGCTTTGGTTAGTCCAGTTAAAGCTCATATTTTTGCATCATATTTACACTGCTTGAGAGGGCGGTTTATACCACAGCGTCATATCTTGTGAGCTCATCATTAATTTTGTATGACGAATGTGCTCAATATAAAGTATGAAATGCCGTGAAATGGGAACACTTCCACGATCATGTGTAATTAGCTTCTGGACACTAACGGGATTTAATTACTTTTGGCAACATCATAATGCACTTATGTGCAATATGGTGTAGCACACTGATTGCAGCTCAGAAAACAGATCTGATAAGCCAGCGAACAGAAGCATGACACAGCTCGGTTTTCGTTTAATCACCTCAGTGTGAACAAAAGCCATTCTTCTTTCCTGGAAGAAACTTTGCTTAAATACTCGTGTTTTCTGGAGTGAAATCCACCAAATATGGTCTCTGTGTTATCAGTGCAGCAGATTTTATCAGCAAATGTCAGAAAATGTTAGTCCTGGTATCTACATAATTGTGGCTCCACAAATTTGAAAGATAAAATCATCAGTTTTGTGCATTTCGTGGGGATGTTTATGTAGAATTTGACTCGTAAAGCTATTTTAAATATATGCCATAAGTGACCTTGTGCACTCTGTCTGTGCCTTGCCTAACCAGACAATAAGCTAGAAAATGGAAGTGGCAAAAATCTTCAGTCCAATATCTGTAAATGCAAACAGCCTGCACTGAAGGTCTGGTGATTTAACAAGGAGGGGAGATCAGAGTACCGTCAGACAGGAGTTTATTCCACCATCTAAATTTTGGGTTTATTTGTGCCACATTCAGCCCATTAACAATATAACTCTGAGGCATTCACGTCAAACCAAATGACGCTTATTTACCTCATTGACTCTGGTTATTGAATATCCGACCATTTCACTAAAGTAATAATCACAGTGCGTAATAAAAAAATAAGTAATAGGAGCAGCATTGCTTCATTGCACCACCTCCCTGTAGTGTAATCTTTACTACATTTTGAGGTTTTATGAGCTGAGAGAGAATGCTAGAAACCTTCATATAGCACTTTTAAATCTCTCAAATAAAAATAAAACACACACACTTGTCAAAAACCACCTGAAACACATTCGGACCACATAACTGATCCAGCCCCGTGTGGTACTGCTGCCGTGGAGCGCAAGCGTGCAGCTTTATTCATGGTAGAGAAATCATCTTTTAGTTTGAAAGTCTTTTTTCTCTGTGCTAACTTTCTGTTTATGCACACTCACGGCAGGTGACTTTCAAAGAACCAACACCATTAGCTTTGTTTGGATCTTCTTCTGTTTTCCCCTTTTCTGGCCAACACTCTGTGAAACTTTGAGGGCACCAGCTCCTTGGAGACTTCTTTTGTTCTTCACTCGGCTGTTCAGATAATCTTAGGTCATATCCACATATTTTACAGGCAGAAAACCTAAGAGAGATGACAAGAGCAGGATGTTTTTCCCCCTCCTAGCCTCTATTCAGCTCTGGCACGCAAAGCCCAACCTAAGCAGAATGAGTAAGTGGAGAGCATCATGACACAGTTTTGAAAAAGATGAGAGGAGGATTATTACACTGAGCCAGTGAAGTACTTCTTAAAGTTTGTTCATCACAGAGTGCTCGTCAAAGTGCCCCTAGAAAGACATTCAGCCGCGGATGCTCATTTGAGGGGATTTAATTTGAAGGAAAAGGAAGCATTTCGATTTAATTTTCCACAGAGACGCGTTGTCCAAAGGTGGGCATGTAATAATGACAGCCAGATCTGTCATTTGTCTTCTCTCTGTTCTTGCTGTTAAGTGAAATGAGTAATAGTGTGGTTGAAAAGCTTTTCAATCTCCAGGGAGGATCCATGCTGAGAAACAATGCAGTCATTTGTGTGGATGGAGAAAGTATATAATTTCAAGACCAATCACATGGAATCATATGGGAAGCAGCGCTGCACAGTTTGAACTCTTTAAATTGGTTAAAATGAGTAACTGCGTTGGGGCTGTATCGCATCCGGACAGCTGGTCTGATCCCTTGAATTGAGAGATTTTGTGTCATTTACCTGCCTGTTACTTCAAAAATCAAGGAAAGTGAAGCGCATTCAGGCTCAGACTGCATGAGACGTGCCTGCTTCCTCCTGAACCTGACATGCTCATTATCAGCATTACCATAATCTATTGTGTCACTCACAAAAGCTTTGCTATAAAAGGAAATTCCACAGATTTTACATATCAAGCTCAGGCAGCTCATGCGGTCTCAGCAGCCAGCTGAGAAAAACTATCCAGAGGCTAAAAAAAAATACCCCTGATGATGTCATAATGATGTCACCAGAGTTATGTCAGACTGGGTGGTCAGGTAGTAAGGAGTAACTTTTGATGAAGGTAGAACAAATCCAAGTTTGCAGCTGCTTTATGGATCCTGTGTGTTTGAAGCTCTTGATTGTTAGACTTTACTCGTTTTTTAAAATAATGTCTTTCTTTCTCTTTAGTCACCCTGCTCTTTGGAGTGCAACACTAATGCATTACTTAAGTGTGGCTAAACATAAGGTAAGAATTGGCCAGGAAAGTCTGAAATCTGGCCCATTGTAAGCCTTTGGTTTAGGAGGGCATAGATTTTAGACTTTTAACTGTATTTTCATAAGTTTTATCCTACTGAGAAAGACATTCATACAAAGTAATTAAGGAACAAATAAACTGTAACAGTTAAAACACATATGTTCATGTTTTTTTGCTTTTTACTAGCAGCTACAGAAATGTGTGTGCTTTTTTGTGGTAACAATTACGACATAATTTATTTTATCGTGCGTAAAAACTAAAATTGCACTTGGATGGGATTAAACGTGCAAAGGAGAGTTTCTCTGTCAAATTATCCCCGCTTTGACGTGAAAAGATGTGACTCCTTTTAGAGCCTTTTCTCGGGTGTTTACCCAGCGGATTACATGAATTCTCGTGATTTTATAAAATTACCGTTTGGATTGATGTGCATGACACTTTCATTAATTACGCTCCACCAGCTATCCTCGGAGTCTGGAGGAGGTCTGCCCGCAACCTTTAGGCTCGAAGTTTAGAGTGAACACACCAGCACAAAATCTAAACTGCCAGCAGCTCCATGACGTCAGGTGAGGTTAAATACAGTTTATTCACAGGTAAAAACGTTAACAGCAAACATTCAGAACACAAACTCTGCTTTTTGTTATATTAGCAAGCTGTTGCGTTTTATGGGCCTTGATCTGCCTGCACTGTCTGGCCCTGGATGATGTGTTTATCTACATCAGTCTGATTGATGATGTTGAACATAAGCATAGGCAGAGGTAAAAGAAAAGTGAGAAGGAATGAGGCGAAAACAAAATCCACTCCGCCGTCCTCCTGTGTAACTTACTGCTTTTTGTTGGGTTGTTGGAGGAGGAAGAGGAAGGGGTTGTTGTTTTTTTAAAGCGTAAAGTCATTGATTGTCACAGCAGAGGGAAGCGCTGCTCCAGAGCGGCTATGTGTTGCATGCCTCAGCGGGGAAAATGTCTTCGTATGCGGGTGGCAGTTCACTGGGGAGCGGGTAGGAGAAAGGGAAGCAATGATTGAGCTCCGGGTCCGTGGGCGAGTATCCCGGCAGTTCGATTGACGGGTGTCCCCCGCACTGCACTTCTGCACCTGTCTCGTCAAACACACCAAAAACACCCAGGTTGATGTAAGACACCGGCTGGAAATCCGCCGAGGAGCAGTCCCGCTCCTCGCTGAAGATGATCGCCCCGGCGCTCTGCCTCTGACACTGTCTGCTCCTAGAAAACTGCGCTGTTTTGTACCTTTTGATGATCACCAGGTTGATGAGCCCGAGGAGGCACTCCAACGTGCTGAGAACAGTGGAGATGACCAAACTCCGCTGGTAATCCCTCAGCTGCTCGCAGGCAGGGTTCAACACCACAGAGTGGAAGCAGTAATGGGAATATTTCCTCTCCACCAGAGAAGCCGTGTCCCCGTCCACCACCGCGCCAGAGAAGGCGGTGAGGACCCCCAACAAGAAGACCACAACACCGAGGAGAAAGAAATTCCTGCAGCCGGGCTTGTCCGTGCAACACACCAGCGCGGTTCCCAGCATGACCTGCCCGATTCCCACAAGTAGCCCGGAGTAGAAAGCCCCGGCTGTGGAGCCGAGGTGGAAATGCGCTTTCACCGTAGATCCCAACGAAACGCATCTTAATCCAACGACAACTTCGCTCAGGGCGCACACGAAGAGGAGGGTGCTGGAGAGGACGGTGCACAGCCCTTTCCCACTCAACTTCATTATATTCCACCTCTGCCGCTCTCGATCCCTCTCCCCCGCTCTTCATCCTCCTGCGTCCTCTCCTCCGTCTCCTCTGGAAGCACTCTCACATCGGGACATCATCTGCCGGTGACTCCTCCGGTTCAGAGCGGGCGATCCTCGCCGCTGCGGCGTCTCTCTCGCATGCCCGCCGCTTTACAGGAATATATAAATAATTAATGACAAGAACGCATTCCTCACTGCACTTATCGATAATCCATACAGCCAATGATCGCGTTACCCAAGATCAGCTATAGCCGCCCATCTCACTCCCAAGCAAAAGTTTTTTTATGTTGCTTTTCCTTTTTCCTCCTGACGAGAGAGTGCAGTCCGCCAAGTCTCCGGCTTGAATGCCGTGTGCGGGGTTTTGTGGCAGAGAAGGAGGCGGCTGCTACAGCCGGAGATGCTCGAGCGTCCTGTTGACCAATGACCCGCAGGCCCCAAGAACACTCCTACAGGGGCTATAAGTGTGCCTGAGGTGCCACGTAGAGACTTTACAGTGACGTTGTGTTAAATGGAAAGGCGAGTGAGCGACTTTTGGTGGGTGATCAAAACAATCGTGAGCGCGACTGGTGTTCGGGAATATGAAATGATTTCTTTTTTCTTTTTTTATACACGCACTTCAAACCCTCAGGCTCGTAGTCAGTTCACCTCTGCAGGAGTGACTGCGAGGTGAGGAAATTTAATTTAGGCGAGCGGTAACCTGTGTTCCTGTTACTAAACTGATTTTTGGCGGAAACAAAATAATCCTCTTATTCTTAATATGAGCTAAATAAAAAAACGAAAAGCCCACCAGGAGTGACTGCAAAAACAAGTCCTAGGACTAGGACTTGTTTTTGTCAGGCAGATCTTTCCGGAAATCACAAATCATCAAGCATCAATAAGACGAGAGGAGCTGAGCGAGGCTGTGTGCTGTCCGCGGTGCTGAAACATCCAAACCAGGAGGCCAGACGGCCGCTGATTGGAGTCCACAGCATCTCTCCTCACATTTCTAATGGAGCTTTAAAACTATAAACGTCTCGTATTTTAATGGTGGTTGAGAGAGGCTCCAGACTTCACCATAGACAACCTTTACAGGAGCGTTGCAGGGTGGATAACTGGTTAGAGGCAGCATTTCAGTCTTAAAACAAATGTAGAAAGACATACTGTATGAGTCATCCAAAGTCCATGCTGCAATGCCCAACAGAAGCTACAGCCCACAGTGTAAAAGTAAATGTTTGAGTGTGAAGTCTAATAGAGTACATAGTCATTATAAATAGAGCAGGCAGCTGAAAGAGACATTCTTCTAATTCATATGTTGAAAATATGTTAAGACAATCTTTACGAGATTTATTTGTGTGTGTGTGTGTGTGTGTGTGTGTGTGTGTGTGTGTGTGTGTGTGTGTGTGTGTGTGTGTGTGTGTGTGTGTGTGTAATCATGTAACCAGATTTCATGATAACGAATCCAAATATATGCTGAGTCATTTTTATTACCTAAAACCCAAAAACATTTTTGGCACTAAAGCGTGGAGATATGACACCACTGCGGTCACTAAGATTTATCATCTTTGTCATCCATGAGCAAAGTAAATATCACAATAAAATTTCATGCCAATGGCATTTGAGGCTGGAGTTTCGGGAGCAAAGTGCCCGAGTGACATTCATTTAGTGAAAACAAATTGGTGTCATTGAATCGGAGCTGGCTAATAATGAAATGTAAAAAAAAAAATTCGTGAAAAAGTTCAAGGATATGCAAAATGATTCAACTGTGTGACCTGCTGTAAAACATTGCCGGTTCTTGGAGCTGAGTTGTTTCCACTTCATTTTATCTGGCTGTGAAAACTCAGCGGACGAGCGCGAGTTCTTGACTTAATTAACCAAATGTTTGACGAGTGCAGGTGGGAGAATTCCACCAGGGAAAGCCGTCGCCCAACCATTCATCACAATGAGCCACCTCATTGACTGTACCAGCACAGCTGCCAGCAAGTGTGAGTGTCACTCTAATTAGGTCATTACTACTTTGCATAGGTTTGCAGATAAGAAAAGATGCTGTGAATGATGAGCTGATAAGCTGCTGATTGGCTGATTGATTGGCAGGCTTGCTTGCTGGCAGTGTGTTTCAGTGATGTTGACACCATCAGCAGCAACAACCTGACTGACTGGCCCAGTCACCACAGGCGTAGATACAAAACTGAAGCAATAAAGGGGCAAAAACTGGAGAATCAAAACACAGAAAACGAAGCGTCTGAGGCTCAAAGTTTCCTGGGGAGCATATAACCCACTGCTTAACGAGTCTCTCTGTCACTTCTTATCCAGTCCATACATGAGCAATAAAACCCACAGCTCTGAGTCCTTCCTGCTGTTAAAGCATTGTATTTGAGCCATGCTTTGTGTGGCAGCAGATTCAAACCCATTTTTCACATTTGTTGTTCCATAATGTGGGCGTTGCAAAGCCTTTTGTAACTGTGATTAAGAGCTATACAAATAAACTTGGACCAGGGCATCACAGAAAATGGCTTCACTTCACTCACAGTGTGAGCAGCCACAGGTAAGGAGCATGCACTTTAATGTGAAGGAAAACTACTGGATTCAATTGCCCGATAAAAGTGATGAGGCAGAGGTTGTTAATAGCATATGTCTTTCATCAGGGCACAAGGTGAGCCCTGCTCACCTCCATAACACAGACCATTTCCCTCATGGTCACAGACCTGGAAGACACTGTTACTGAAGGGGAAAGTGGCTCTAACCTTAATGGGTAAGATCACCTCTCACCTACATGGCAGAAAGACCTGAAATTGGCTTCATTTTAATGTACAGGGCTGTCTGAATGTGATTACTATATGGTTTATAGGGGAAAATGCCACACAAAGAACTGCAGATAGATCCCCAGCATTATAACAATAATAATAATAAATCAGCCTTCTCCTCCAAGAGCAGATTTTCAACTTAAATCACTACAAGTCGTTCTGTGTGTGTGCGTGTGTGTGAGCATTTAGGCTCGATTGCTTCAGCTGTGCCAAGAGTCAGCTGTGAAGGGAGTGCTTCGGCATCTAAGATGCAGTTTTACAGCAGCAGTTACAACAGCCGCGACAGGTCGGCCTGTAAAATCCTGTGTTAGCCTATAAATATTAATGAATCTAAAGCAGCCGCTGCTGTTGATGGCTGGAGCTGGGAGGGACTCAAACAATGTTTCTTCTAAAGAGGAACTGACTCTGAAAAATAAATTCAATACCAAGGGTGAAAACCTGTCAGACCTAGATCAGACAGGGGACAGGGTTTGTCAAATGGGCGGGAGCATTAGGAACAGAGAAGTGAGGCAGTCAGCTGGTGAGATTATCACAGTATTCATATCAACAGTGTATCAAATGACCGCGTGGAGGATATCACTTGCTTTTTTTTCGAGTAATTTTCATTTGCCAGCGTGAAGCTTCTTCTCTTATTGACTTTCTTTAGAGCTGCTGCTGCTTCATGTTGCCAGCAGAAAACCTCAGATAAACCCACTGTGGGCTTCCAGTACCCACCCGAAACAGACTGAAAACAAAAGCAGCAAATGTTACCTGATGAACAGAGCGAGAACCCAGTGTAGACAAACAGATCTGTGTGCAGACACTGGGCTCGACTCCAAATAATGATATCCCTTACAACAAGACCAAGAAAAGAGTTCCAGCGATAAAGCTGAATACTCCTTAAATCAAATAATGTTTAGTCTATCACTAAGGGAATATATGAGATTGTTGTGTGTGTGTGTGTGTGTGTGTGTGTGTGTGTGTGTGTGTGTGTGTGTGTGTGTGTGTGTGTGTGTGGGCGCGTGAGGAAAATAGAAAGCATTTAATTTAAAATGAGCTTGGTTTTGTGTTTGTTGGCATCACTGGAGGTCAGTTTCGAGGGGTTTGGGTGTTTGTGTATGTGTGTTTGTGTTTGTGCGGGGCTTTACTGTGTAAAATACAAGGTGCAGAGGTTGGATGATTGTGCATAAAGCCTGAGGAGCAGCAAAGAAATGCCATTTAGCTTTTGTAGATGCCAAAACATACGAGCAGGAGCGGCTGAAGATGAGGTCCAAATGATTCCATCAAAGTGGAAGTTTGAACTTATTTATCCCTTTCCTTCTGTTTCCTGCTTGATTTTTATGAACTTCATATCAGGATTAGAGGCTCCACAGGATAGTATCTAACAAGCATAATATCGCTGGTTTGATCATAGGTAGGGGACAGGTAGGGCATCTAGTGTAATAAAAAAAAACCCTGCCATATCAAATATATGGAGCTAGCTGCTGTAGTGCAGTTTCGAGGTTGAGCTACTGCCCCCTTGTGGCCAGAAATGACAACAAAGCAGCTTTAAGTGAGATTTGTGGGCACTTTTGGCACTTTATGGAAAATAACATCTCACTGAAATAATGAGTCTCTAAGGTACTTCCTGACTTATTGACCTTGGTTAAGAGTACCATTACCCTTAAAGTTGCACTTGGATTGTTTTATTTCGAGGAGAATCTCAGTCTTTGGGAAACTTATTTTATTAACAATAAAGTCAGAAATGAATGTGTGAAAAGTAACCACCAGCATCACCACTATTCCTTCTGATGTTCCCGATGTTAATAGCACCATTGTTATAATTTAATCTGAATCAAAAGTCAATTTAACTTCAAACCTTTCCCCTGGTCATTTAATTTAGCGCTGCTTCATCTAATTATACCCTTCACTGCACAACTGCATATATATTTAGTTTCCTCTGACTTTTAATCAAAGAACTGCAAAGTAGATTTTTCTTTGAGTTAAGGTACCAAGAAACATTTTCACTTTTCAAGCCAGGAAATACACAGGCTTAAATCACGAATGCGTGTTGTGCTAAAATATGTAAACAAATGAAAAATAACAAGGTAAATTATAAATAATTCAGGCACTGACTGGCTGGACTGGAGGGAGCACACACTGAAACCTGTTAATACTGTAAGTATAATTCTTCCCCATTTAGCATCATCGCTGAAATTGTTGTGCTGAACCTTAAAGAAGATTTATGGTGGTATTTATGTTAATGGAAATCCATACAGATGATGGCGATGGTAACGATGATGATCAGATTACATTAGTGAGATTCATTAGTGAGGAGGAGGTGAAGGAAAGAGGCAATGTAATGATGAGGGTTGCATGTGAGGGTAAAGCACAGTCTACGTAGGAGTTTATTTCAGGCATCCAAAGAATACAAATAAAGTCCTGCTCAAGATGATAGCATCGTCCAAATGCAAGTGAAAACACTGCTCCACAATGGAGTGTATTTGCAAAATTATGTTGCAGATCACTTTGATATTGTTATGTTTGCACAAAGCATCTTTGTCGTTGATCATTTTAAAATATTCAAAATCCTCCTACTTTCACAGAACAAATGAGGGTCTTTCCGCTCGTTCTTTTCAAAACCGTTGTAGCCAGAGGTAGTAAATGTTTTTCATTACCAGATAAATTGAGTGCAGAAGTGTCACCAAATAATAAAACTGTGTGGAATCATTTAAAATGATGCAACAGAGGACTTAGGAGAAGCTACACCCAATCCGGGGTTTTCCTTCTGTCTTGTAGTCCACATCTTTATATAAGGAAACTGCATCAGACATTTAAGAGACTTTAAATATGAGGCTGTTAGAGAACAGAGATGCAGGTGGAAGGAATTACTGCACCAGCACCACGCAGGCAGAGCGTATAGAAAAGGGCAGACAGCTGACCTTAGGCTTTCTCCCGAGACTGCAAGATGCTCAAGAGACAACGCTCGTAGCCGGCCTTTGTGACTTCAGAAGGATTCTTCAAATGTGACCTGATTAAAAATGTGTTTTTCTATGCACTTCCTCACTTTGATGTTCGAGCTGCTTTTACGCCACCAGCTGAAGATGAGTCCAGTTTTGTGGTCCAGGATTTCTGGATTAGGAAGGATTAGATGTACATGTAACATCATTTTTAGCGTTAGACACACATTACTGTTCGTAACTGAATAAAGAAATGACAGTCAGGTTTACAGCAGCAAATTTAGCATTTTTGGAAGGCTGAGAGCTTCAAGGGTGCAGTGAGGAAAAACAGTTTTATAGTGCTGTAAAGGAGACTAACACTACACACCATTGGTTCTAATTCAGTGGCCACTTTACAGATGTTTTTGTTTCCTCACAGTGCAAGTTAACTGCGAGATATGTTCTTTAATTGCATATATAATGGTAGATAAGTCTACTTGGTGGTGTGAGCATCAGTTAATTTAGAGGAGAATCACTCCAGTCAAAAGAAGATTTTTTCTACTTAATTTAATCTATATTTGGCAGCTTGGTGCTGTTCTGAGAGCAGCACAGCGCTGAGCAGGCATGAATAAAAACACATACAGTTAAATCCACAGGATCATCATTGGACAGCGATACATTATGTTGTCATTGTGCTTCTGTACCCCACCACAGTGGCTTTAAATCTAACAATCAATGTGTGATTGAAGTGCAGACCTTCAGCTTGAATTCAAGGAGCTTCATAAAAGTGCTCTATTAACTGTTTGAGAATTAGAGACATTTTTATACATAGTGCATCATTTTCAGAGGCTCAAACAACTAGACGATAGACCGAGGAGTGGTTTCATGGGGAGCTGAGGATTGTTGTTTTCATGGTAATGTCAGCTTTAGACATCCACTGATTGCAACTAATGTTCATCCAGTTATTAAAAACATCCTTATACTTACAATTACATTAGTTTGTCCAATTAGTTTTGTGCATCTGAAAATGCAACACAATTTATGAAAATGCCTGCAATTAGAGTCTGACTGATAAATGATTTTTAAGACATTTGGTGACTTAAATAACCAACACGTTGGTAGGATGTAACCTGAGCTATCAGTATCTATGGCAAGACATCAGCTGATCTGCCAGGACTGGTGGAGCATTTTTCCATTTTTCTACTTTTTACACATTTACTTAATTCATTCATTGACTTTCATTGGTTTTCTCTATAGTCTTTTCATTTTTTAACTTTCCAGACTTTATTTTCAGATGTTCACGCTGCAGGGGAAAATGATTACACATTCAACTTGTGTTTTCCAGAAGTGATAAAACAGTGACAGAAATGTCACGAGTCTGTTTCCTGTTTTGTATTACATTGTAACAATACAACATTCATGTGCACACGCAAGGAAAAAGAAAAATCCTACTTGTGCTTAATATCAGTTCTCTGATGTTTTGATGTAAAACCAACACGTGGCTGGTGCCTTGATGAACAGAGAGGCTGCAGAATCCCACACAGGATTAGCCGCCTTTCCTTTTCCACTAAAAGAAGCAGATGTCTCAGAACCAATCTGGACCTCGTCCAGGACTCTACATGGATACAGCGGTCTCCTGTTAATCCACTGTGTCTGTGCTTGCATTTTTAAAAAGTAGACAGTGGCTCCACAAGCCTTTACCACAACTGCTGTTCTGGACATAGCATATGGACACCGAAACAGAAGGCAAATGTTTGGCTGCAGGCCTTCTGTCTGCTTCACCTGTATTTAACAGTGTGCGGTTTGTTTGGACTTGTGCTGGGTTTAATTAGTATTTTAATTACACACTGCCTGGAACCCCTGCTTGTTTTTTGTTCTGGGTTTAACCACTAGGGAGCACTCTCATTCAACAATGCTGGAAGTGATGCAGCAGGTACCTGATCTGTTTTGCTTAATAAGTTGAAACAATGTGGCTAATATGCATACTCAGCTGCTGGGATTGTCTTGTTGCCTGGTTTAACTTGGCAGCTCTTTTACTGTCCTGCAGATTGGCCCAAAGTTAGAAAGACTCATTTTTTTTGTTAAGCAAAAAAAGTGGAAACTGTAAGCCTGTTCTTCACCTATTGCAAGCACCTTTCATTTCCTTGCACTTAAAACTTTGTGGGTGTATTGCCAGGGACCCGAGTAAGTGCGGTGCCAAGTTTGAGGTAGTTTAAATGAGTGGTTGTCACATTTTGGATGAAAGTTGTTTTCTACTACCAGAATTTCCCCAAAGAGTTCCTGCTTCATTCTGTGAGTAGAGGAAGGAGCAAACATACACACAGAGGTCTGTTTGCTTGGCTATTGCTGTGAGGGCATGCATCCCCAACGTTTTATTCAAAGCTTTAACCCTAAAATCAGGTCTTAACCAGAGGTGTGGACTCGAGTCACATGACTTGGACTCGAGTCATTAATTTTATGACTTTAGACTTGACTTGAAATAATGTTCTAAGACTTGTGACTTGACTTGGACTTTTACACCAATGACTTGGGACTTGAATTGGACTTGAACCGGTTTACTTGAAAAGACTTGATATTTTACCCCAAATATAAAATTTAACATGCATATTATATAGAGATTGAAAATGTGACGTCATTCACGGGTAGAACCGCAAAGGATTCTGGGAACTCGTGGCAAGCGGTACTAGCGCACGCAGGCTTTCAATTGAAACCAGTCACACAGCGATAAAAAGAAACACAAAAATGTCAAGAAGCTGTTGTGTTATTAACTGCAATAGCCGGTCGCATGACAGCCACGGGAAGCCGACGGGTAAAGAGATCGGTTGTTATCGGATTACGTCGTTGAAGAGAAATTGTTCGAGCCATGTTTCCGAAGTGACAAAGAGGCGACGGATGGCCTGGATTGCAGCCATTCAAAGATCAAATATAACGTCCCAGAACCCTCCAGCTCACAGGTTAGTCTGCTCCAAGCATTTCCACAAAGGTCAGTCTGCTGTTGTAGTTAATGCGTCATTTTTCTTAACATAATTGGTGATATAGGTTACAAGCAAGTCTGGCGCTGAACAGAAATTGTCGCGCTATGCTCCTTTGTTTATTGTGCATAAATAGTGAATTGTCCTGACACAATATTGCGTTTCGCTTCTGTTATTATGGTACATTGACAAAAACATATACTTTTATTCACAGGATAAAACAGTTGTTTTGTATCACCAATTGCCCAGTACGATTACAGCATACAATATTATTGTCACTGCTACATTTCTGTGATGCTACCAGAAATTATTTCCACTACTAATTAATTACCGTTGAGCTCAAAGGTCCTATTAATAAACGGTTAACGAATGTGTATTTATGACGACGATTTGTGAGACTGGTAAACTTATGATACGTACGATGGTCTTTACTTTCTACACGGTGCATTTCAAGGTCCTGCACCCATCCGTCGGTAAACTGTACCTGGGCTTGTTGCAGTGACCGGAAGTTACTAAACTTCATGAGTGTATGCACTCACTCCAAGAACCGTATGATTATAAATATGCATATAAATATGCTACGATGAGATAGCTGACTTCATCTAACTAGCAAATGTTTTCCAGGCTACGTTGGTGATGCAGTTTTTTTTTAAATTATATTTTTTTTAAAATATCATTTATTTATGTATGATATTTTTGTCATGCGATTTTAAAGCCGGTCCTACAACCGCATCCAAGAATAACATGCAGCGTATCTCAGAACTGTCGGTGAAAATTATTCTTGGAGCTAGGTTTAATTGAGCTGCATTTTAAAGAGGTGCAATTTCACAATTTGTGTATATTTTCTAAGTTCACTATTTTGTCATGTGTTGAGAAAAACACAGATTTAAAAATTACATGGTCTAATATTTACATTTAGCATAACTGCAACATGCTTTTTTTCGTTTTTTTTTTAAAGACTCGAAAGGACTTGAAATTCAAAATTTCAGACTTGTGACTTGACTCGGACTTTTACACCAGTGACTTGAGACTCGACTCTGACTTGCCTGACATTACTTGAGACTTGACTTGAGACTTGAGGATAAAGACTTGAGACTTACTTGAGACTTGCAAAACAATGACTTGGTCCCACCTCTGGTCTTAACCCTCAGAGACACTTTTGAAGGGTGTAAAAAAAGGGCCAGCCAAACAACTGTATCTGTTTGAACATTTCATCTAAAACCACTCTCTTTATTTAATATAGACATATTGCATTTTGTTTATTTTTTAATATGATGTAGTCATTGCCCTTAATTTCCTGTTACAAATTACTTACAGACTAAACATATATACGGTACTGTCCAAAGTCTTGAGCCATCCTCATTTCTTTGTTTTGCTATGAAAATGGGGAGAAGGTGGTAACAGTTTATTGAAACACGTGAAATACAGTATCTAAGGCAAAAACATCGTTTATACAGTTCCAATAAGTGTGAAAGTCAATATTTAGTTTGACCACCTCCTAGCTAAGCTGTCCTGTATTTACCTTGAGTAGTCTTCAGGAATAGTTCTCCAGGCTTCCTGAAGGACATTCAGAGCTCTTCTTTGGATGTTGGCTGCTTTTTTGTTCTGTGCTGTAAAGATGATCCCACACTGCTTCAGTAATGTTGAGGTCCGGACGCTGAGGAGGCAAATCCATGACTGACTGTTCCAATTGTGTGCTTTTCTATCCAGGTATCTTTCTACTGCATTGTCAGTGTGTTTGGAATCATTGTCATGCTGAAGAATGAAGCTGCTGCCAGTCACATGCTTTACAGATGGTACTTTTACTATGTTTATAAATCCATCAACTTGGATGAGATTCACAACACGACTGGCAGAAATGCAGCTGCGAGTAAAAAGTGATTAAAGATATAAATGGTGTTTTTTTTTTGCCAACTTGTCTGTTCTGTATAGACTCAAACTTTTGCAAAGCACTGTAGTTCTTTTGATTTTTTAAAATCTGACAGTTCTGAACAGCCACATTTTCAAGGCACAATCTCATCCACACGCACACGTTAATGATCCTGATTGCCTGAATGCGACATGCTTAGCAATCACCTATAAATTGTAGCAATAACAGTAACCTGGGTTGCACTCTCTTTGAATGGGCACCCACTGCACTCGTTTGCCAAGCGCTGATGACGTGACCATGCTGATCACAGGGTTCGCCACACTACACAAGCAGCGCTGCTCTAATGTCAACGATGCACAGAAGCTGTAATTACGCACAGCTGGAACACTGGCTGCTCGGTCAGAGGCTGTAAGGGGACAGATTGTGTTGTAGTGTCAGCAGAAGTAGAAACAGCTGCATCGAGTGGAGTAAATCCATTTCCTCGCTCCAAGGGAGGTCAGGACATGAGGCTGCGAGTGTCGATACACAGGCTGCAAAGTTCAGAGGACCAAACACAAAAAAAATCAAACTAAAAAGTGTCTCAATTAAAGGAAGCAGCATAGATTTGAAAATAAGCAGCAGCACATGACTGCTTTTAATCTCAACTTGCTTCATTCCCACAAAAAAACAAAAACAAAAAAAGACAACACAACATGTCACTGCTGTTATTCCAAACTTATATTTCTCATCTTTCCTTAAACACAAGCAGATGAATTCCCCGTTCAAACCAAATATTCTCCTTTATATTTATGTGAAAAATGCGTTTTGTAACCAGAAGTCCAAATGAAGTCTTACTTTGAAGTCTGCTCACTAACGCGTCAGTTCCATGAATTAAAAATAACAAAAAGCTGTAAAACAACGTAAATGTCACACTCACAGGGGTGCAGCTGAATCCATGACAACATACATACACATATTCAAGTTGAAACAAAGAAAAAGAACAACCAGTTAATGAATCTAAATCTAAACCTGGCTAAAAGACTCACTTCCAGGTTAACTCCCTCATTTTTTAAAGACTTTCTGATGTAGCTGTCACGTGTATTTCAGACTCTAGGTGACCTTTTGTCTGTGGTTATTTCTCAAACCTTGTTCAGCAATATAAATTATAGCCATTTACAGTAATATCAAGCTCCAGGAGTTGATTCTGCGGACAGCAGGGCAGCGATGAAGCAGGGCAGGGAGTGGAAATGGTGCGAGTCCCCAGGAGACCTAGCTAGCCTCCTGCGACTGTGATGCTGAGATGGATGGCTCAGGATTTTCTGCCATGGGCTCATCAGAGAGAGTACCGTTTCCATATTTGTTCCTTAAAGAACGTCCCAAAAACTCCCAGTACTCTTTACGGATGGTGTCCTTCTCCTGTGCCAGTAGTTGACAAATCTTCAAAGGAAGACAACAAAGCACAACAACATTGTTTCAGATCTCGAGTTTGACAAGAACAACATTGGGGTGCAAACTTTTATTTCTAAGTATGCCTAAGGACTTACTTCTAGAGCCTTTCTTAAAGTTTCCTTTTGCTCCTCCTCTTCTACCTTTTCTTTTTGGGCGATGTTCTCTAAGGCATCCTCATAGCAATCAAACAGAAATGCTAGCAGGTAAGGTGAACAATGTGTCTCCTTTAGCTCCAGCACCCTCTCCAGCAGACCTGGCTGAGATGACAGACCTCGGTCTTGCAGCATCCTTGGGGGGGAAAAAAAGAAGGAAATAAGAGAGGATACTGGCAGTGAGCTTTTCCATTTTTAATAACCATTTCTCAAGCTCCCTGTAGCGTGCTATATATTGAATGTCTTAGGATGGCACGGTGAAATATTCTAGTGAGAAAATGTCAGCATGTTTGGGCCTTACAGGTAAACACACATAGGATCATTTACACTGTGATTTGCATCTTACCCTTTCAAATAATTCCATGCACTTTCATTATGGGGAGCCTTCCTGATCTGGTTCAGGCAATATCTGACACAAAGGGAAGAACAGCAGAAAAATGAATGCAACTGCACAACTGAAGCAGGAACAATGCTGAGGGTACAGAAACATGTATGTATTCATATTGCATAGACAGACAGACAGACAGAGAGAGAGAGAGAGAGAGAGAGAGAGAGAGAGAGAGAGAGAGAGAGAGAGAGAGTCAGAAGTTGTCAGAAGTGATTTTAATGACTAAATCTTGAGTTTTTGACATTCCTATAGCACACTAAAACAACTGGAGCGGTGGATATCCCAGCAGAAATTCCAAAAACACCCAAGTGCAAAAAACATGTTAAAGTTACTGAGAGTAAAACCAAAACAAACACCTCATGCTAACTGTGACCCAGGACCCAGGCACCTTGCACTTATTGAGTGGACTATGAACTCCTCTGTATATCAAAGTATTCTAGAGTTAAATGTGAGCCCGTTTGCCAAAGTTTGGCTGATATTGTGTCAAACAACAGGACAGTGATCCCAAGCACAGAAGCCAATCTACAACTGAATAGCTGAAAAAGAAGAGAATTAAGGCGGTGCAATGCTCCAGTCACAGTAAAGAAGAGTGGGCCAAAATTAATTCACAACAATGTGAGAGACTGAAAACAGAAAACAACTGCTTCAAGTTATTTTTGCTAAAGTTGTCACGATGTCAAACCGAGTAGTTCCATCTTTGTTCCATTATGTTTACAGTTTAGTTGCTCAGGGCTGTATTTACCTTGATGTTAGAACAGCAGAGCTCTTACACTGAAGCAGATTATTGACCATCTCTAGTACAGACTGAGTTTCAAACTGTTTTGCTGTTGGTCATTCATGAGCAGGTTACTCTCTATTGAATTTGTGCAATACAAGAGTGATAAACACTGATTGTCTTTAAATATTACAAATTGCTCCATTTTATTTGAGAGGGGATCATTATCTTACTCCTGCCTGTCTAAACTAATGAATAAACAGTGCTACACTGCTGTTGTGTAATTACACAAAAATTAAACAAGAGACTATGAAACCAAGACATATTAAAGAAAATGTATAGATCGAGTGAAGTAGTTAAAGGCAATCAGTTAGATTATTTTTGGAGGGGTCAGCCAAGTATAGGAGCTAGCCACACGACATTTTCAAGGCTAGAAAACATATTTATGCTCTGGGAAAAATTGAAAATCAACTTTACAACCACTCTAACATGCACTGGTACCCTTAATTTTGTCTGATAAGTCAATGGAGGAAACCTCTGAAAGTGCATTTTGGGTAAACTTGTCACCATGTGGAATGGGTGAATGATCAAAACAAACTGTAGGATAATAAAAGTCTCATTTTTATCCATGTTTTAGATCTTCTAGCTCTGCTCATTTTTGTGTCAAAATACAAATTCTAACACAATCATATTTTAACACACATCAGTGTAGGTTGCGGTCATGAACTGGAGAAACCACACTGGGGTTTACATGTTATAAATAATAGTTTGGACTTGTCACACCGATCAAACATTTTTAGCGCCTCAGTTCTTACTTAAGAATTCACGTATGAAGGTAAAAAATTTCAAGCCTCCACTAAATATACTAACATTACTGAACCTAATGGGGTCAGCTGTGAGGCACTGGATGATTTTTAATATAATAAACCTAATATTTCCTCACCAATTAAACATTACAATTAATTAAACAACACTAGAAAAATGCAAGAAAAAAAAGCACCTACTGAATCTCTCTCTCCACTACAGCTGGATCTGAAAAGCCTGTAGTGTGAGAAATCACAAAATGCCTCTGGTTCCATGCAGAGTTGTTCCTCACATCTTCCTCCAACAGATTCTCCACAAACTCCAGCTCGTTGTCCCACAGTTTGTACTCCTGGGGTACAAAGAAAACTAAGCTGGCATCCAACACGTTTATGCGGTTACATAGTGCAGCGTTTGTGTCGTGCATTGCCTCGCATTGCATGATACAAATACTGACCACAGAGGGACTCGAACTACACACAAACAGCCAACCAAATTAATCAGTGAAGGAGTCAGTCTGGCAGAGAGCGTCGCTGTGGGAGGAGAACTGGATCTCGTTCCTCAGCTTTGGAGCCAAACTCTGCCGAGAGCAACACCTACCTGGATGACCCACTGTCTGTGCTGCCAAGCGTGGTAGTTCTTTGCATCTTGGCTGAGAATGTCTGCGATGAACTGGAGTTCCTCCGAGGGGTCATTCAACCACTCGACCACCATACGTCTGTGATGCCTGGAGCAGAAGGGAGTTTAGAAAGCCGTCCTTATCTTCCAACTTTTTCATTAAACTTGAGTCGTTTTAGGAATGTCCCACTCCCACTCTCCTCTCTATGTGCTCTGGATAAATTCACATAATGCACTTACCAGACTTGATAGTTTTTGGGTTGCTCTTCAATAATGTTAGTAATGTACTTCATCTCCTCCTTTAGGTCCTTCGACAGGGCTTGCAGGAGTACTCGCCTGTAGTGCCTGGACAGTACCACAGCATATGTTAGATTACATTTTCACAGAAGACACTCATTTCTAAACAAAACAAACACATTTTATACTCTGATGCAGTTTTAAAATTGTGACTGGCCTGAGGCACTGTACCTATAAACAGTACTACTTAACTATGAATGTCATCTCCTTTGCTCTTTTTCCCATTATGTGTAAATGCTACAACATCAAAAGATCAGCACTGCTTTTCCAGCAGGCAAAATGCTCACCAGACAGTGTAATTTGCAGCATTTAGGTCAATGGCATCTGCAGTCAGAGCGAAAGCCCGCTCAGTTTTTTCATCATTCTTTAGGAGGGCACGGAAATAGTCGTAGACATCTGAGACTGTTGGAAGAAAGACGTGAACATTAGATATGAAATCCTTCTGCAATCATATTTCATCTGAAATAGTTTGGATTTTAACAGACAAGTGGCATATTAACGGAAAAAACAACATAATGTGCCTAAAGGAAGGAAAGTACAGCAAGGAAGCCAGGTGCCACCAGTACGGCAATGATTCTCCAAGTGTTTGGAAATCTCCTGGAGGCATAGAACACCATTATTCCAAAAAAACAAACAAACAAAAAAAACAAAACAAAAAAACCCCCCTACTTTGGTATTTTTACAAATTAGGATGAGGGTACTGGCAGTCAAAAATGTCCCAAACAGCAAATGATATTTGCTGTCATTGTCATAATCATAAAACCTTTCAGTGATCACTTGAGCCCCATCGTATGGTTTCATGACAGGATGAAGATGACTACTTAGATCATAGGTGTCAAACTCTGGCCCGTGGGCCAAATTTGGCCCGCAGCCTAATTACATTTGGCCCACGAAGCCATACAAAATTACTATTAGAGTTGGCCTGCCGGTATTATACAGTGCATGTACTGCTAATACTACAAGTCCCAGAATGCTCTGTTGGTGTTTTGGCACGTCAGTCATGACAGGACCCATTAGCACCCTCTCCTCTGTTGACCATAGTCATAGCAACCATGCAAATACTGCCATGCTACCTATCCCAAAATGGCAAAAAGAAAGGCAGAAAACAGGAGCTTTCTGAACAGGTGGGAGAACATGATGAAAATTTGATAAATGATAAAATTTAATTCAGAAGCCTGCAAATACATTTTTTATTTAAGAAATGAATTCCACTGATGTGTTATTTAATTGGAATTTTGATTTTGCATATGTGCAATATTAAGTTATATATACGTTTATATAAGTTATATATATTGTTTAGTATTAAGCTTTGCTTGTTCCATATTCAGTTTTTCAGCAAAACTTGTTTGAGTCCATAAGAAAAGATTCATTGTTATATTTGGAGGAAGATTTTTTTTCAATGAATATTAATGTTAGCCCGCGACTTTGATCCAGTTTTGAATTTTGGCCCACTGTGTATTTGAGTTTGACACCCCTGACTTAGACGTATAATATCTTGCAGTGACCTTTCCCTCTACCCACTTCCTTGCTGTCTTGCAATTCCCTATGAGCCTTCCATGGTTCACTAGCAATCTTACACTTTTCCGAGTAGGCAATCTTCACTACAGGATTTGGTCCATCATCCTGTGGAACAGGCTCCAGGTCAGCCCACTCCTTTCTGTCTCTGAAACACAAAAACACGGAGGTGGATTAACTGTCAGTACAGCCTGACAGTAGCTAATGTATTTAGTTACACAGGGCCAAGATCCATCTAGAAACAAATATATTGTAGATAATCACCAGCCCAGTCACCAGTTTTTGGTCCACAAATAAGGCTTTAAGAACCATTAAACTTACTACTACCACGTCTGCTGTCACTAAATTCTCCCATAAATTCAATTCAGGCTTCTGTGAGTATTATATCTCTTGATATAATGTCTCTGACTGAGCTAACTACTTTGGGGGGAATTTGTACACTGTTTTTGTGATCAACCAATGCATTTTTCAGCCATTTCTGACCGCCATATAAGCAAGGAGGTCTCCTATTCTTGGGTAAAAGAAAACCCAAACAGCAAAGTCATTACAATGCTGCTGATTGTCATCTGACACTTTGGAGGGGGCGGCAAAAAAAAGCCTCTGTGCAAGGAAAAAAACTGCAAATGCGATAACTGTTTAACTTTATACTGAAATCATTAAGACAAGCTGTGACGTTAGGACGCCAAATTAACCTGGGTACTATTCTTTCTGAAGGTATTGGCTAGAATAAACGTACAGAGCTGAACCTTCTACTAGAAAGAGGGCTGTTAGCGCAACTCCTCCGGCTTTCCATCACAAAGACGATAATTATAGTGCACTTTTGACAGCTGCTAACAAAACTCGTATTAAACTATAAGTTATCAAACATTACCGCGTTATAACAAACACGAGCTACAGAGTAGTTACTAAGCACCGGTAGAGGAGCGACCAAAGCTAAGTTAGCCACCCAAAGAGAAAGTGATAACTAGACAATACCTGTAAAATATGTATCGAGTCGGGTCAACAGCAAATTCATCCTCGATGTGCTCCTCGACCTCTACATCAAACTCTTTGTCTTCGTTAACTTGTACAGATTCAACTGTTTCCTCAATGTCCGACATTGCTAACTAGTTAGCTTAATCGCAGTTGTGCTCCGTTGAGAAAGAAAACGTCATATCCGGTGTAGCGGAAAAAGTTGCCTTTAAGTGCTGCTGGGAAATGGAGATTTTCTTTCCTTAATTATCACCTAATAATAATAGACAGCCACACTTCTCCA
This sequence comes from Astatotilapia calliptera, assembly GCF_964374335.1. Taxonomy (NCBI): domain Eukaryota; kingdom Metazoa; phylum Chordata; class Actinopteri; order Cichliformes; family Cichlidae; genus Astatotilapia; species Astatotilapia calliptera. The sequence continues at coordinate 21,816,355 of NC_137423.1, forward strand.
GTTTATGGAGATAAGTTTATGCAAATGATTTTAAAAATACCACGCTGTCTTTCAAACTGTGCTATTTATTTTTCAGTAGCTTCAACTAAAGAAACTGAAACAAATGTTACTTTGTAAAAGGCTGCTAGTAACAAAGTGCCTAAAGATCCAAGTATTGTTTTTTGCCACCTGTGTAGACAAAACACTGGTTCATTCCTTGAGTTAGGTGCCTTGTTATGTATGAATGATTCATAGGTCAGTGGTTTTTCTGCCTTTTCAGTTATCAAATCCCACAGTGACTGTTCCAGCTGGTCTTCATGTCACAGTTTAGTCTCAGTTTATGGATGTTTGTTTTCAACCTGTTACAACTCATCTGACTTTTAAATTTCTGATGGAGTTTTAACTGATGAACACACACAGTTACATGTGTGAAATGTTCACATTAATTAAAATACACCATCCACTAGTTTCTAGATTCCTGCTGTGTCTATAGGACTGCCGAGGTTCACCATGTTCTGGCTCCCTCTTATGGCAGGATTTGGTTGACATATATTTGGAGAATAGAAAAAACATAAAACTATTAAAATACAAATGTCATGCAACTGGAAGTCAAATTTCACTTTACTTGCCAAAACCTGGGGCCTCTTAATCACATGCCAAACTCTTGACAACACATGGATGTGAAATCATTTCATTAAAGCAAGGTCAAGCGGAGGTTTATTTCCATCAACAACTCTGGACATTATAAAAATAAATAGATGATTCACAGTCAGTGGATTGTAATACAAACTGTTATCAAAATTATGTATCAGCCAGAATGAAAAACTGAACACATGCATAATCACCATTCCATGAACTTATACATGTCCTGAATACGTAAGAACAAAATCCTTTTTGTCAACAGAACTGTTTGGGGAAATATAAAATCATCATTCAAATCAGACAGCTATGCAACGTGAATATGCTTCTTTCCATAATTGCTTGACCCAGACTGTTCAGTGACCGTCTTCCTGCTCCAATCCATGCTTTTCAATGTAGCGTCTGGAAGAAGGGAAAAGGAAAAGAAAAAGATTAAATACAGCTTTTATTTAGCATCATAAAAGTTTAATAAACACAACTACAGATGCAACTCTGACACGTCCAGACTCACTGTGATTGTACAGTTGTGCTCTTATTAGGGTCTAAGACCACGCTCATGCCAAATTATTTTGACTTTTAGGTAATAGTGGCGTGAAGGGAGAGAGAGAAAAAAAAAAAAAAAAAAAAAAAAATTTGATTCAGCACCACAACAGTATTTTATTATCTTGATATTTTGCATGTTCATCAGGCGCATCAAATATCTATATTTAAATAAATTCAAATACTCTGGTAATACGACGAACAAGAGAGCTCATCTCATGCCCCACCATCCAGAGATCATGTTTGCCAAGCAAACTTACATTAAATCGGCTCAAGCAATAAATAAAATCACTGGACACGCACGTCCGAGCTCAGAGCAAGCTAAAACCTCAGTCTCACAAGTTTAAAAAAAAAAAAAAAAAAAAAAGGGGTGATGGCACTGACATACTCAGTCATTGCTTACATAGTTACCAAAACATTTAGTGCTACAATTGACACCAATGCTCACATAAGATTTCTTCTCTTACAATTTCCAGCTTTATTACCTTTATTTAAAAAAATGCACTGATGTATTTTCAGCCACGTGGGGGCAGCACAACAACCTTTAACAAAATACTAACCTATTACCACAACACAAAGTTTGTATAGCAGATGTGTTTGGACACAGCTGCACTCATGAGAAAATCCAGCAGACTCACAACAAAGTTAGCATTCATTTGGAGTCATCCCTCTGGCTTTTATTAGACTATAAATAAAATTATGCTAATGCTTCACCGTGTTCATCAGTGTCTTTCCGCCGTAGGTTTTGCCAGGTACCGTTTGTTGACAATTTGTTCTCCAAAATTGAGTTTAGAGATGTGGATGTTGTTTGTCAAAACAAAGTTGTGGAATTTAAATTTGTAAAGACACTTTCTGTTTTGCATACGATCTGTGCTTGGTGTTGCTCGAATACTGTGAAGAATCAGAAATGAACAACACACTCAACCCAAAGCAAGAAAATCTCAAATCAAATGAATGTTGCATAACTTCTCAGCCCTGAACAACGAACAACCAAACAGCTTTGGCTGCTCTCTCAGGTCTCTTATTAAGATGAACTGAACTGTCATGGGGTATTATTACAAAGTCCAGAAACACTTGCTTAAAGCAGTAAAGATAATAGTTACTAGAAAAACTCACCTTCGTGCAAAGTTATACAGCGCTTCTTTTCTTTCTTGGAGAGACAAATGTCTGTCGGTTGGTGATTTCCCAAAAGTTTTGGCAGCAGGCTATGAATAAAAACAAAATGGAATTTAAAAAACAACAAAAAAAAAAAAACTGCAAAAAACAGATATTCTTATTAACATTCATGTACACAGATAAGCCAAAACTAACAGAAGACACTAGGGCTCATTATATTGTACGGATGTATCTGAGGGTCTGGGATGTGCAGTCTTAAAAAATAAGGAGACGGCCGCTTCACGTCTCACTGATTTTGACAGCATGTGATGGACCGACTGCATATTGGGCTCCTTTACTATAAATAATATCTTAGTGATTATTATCATGCAGTGCAGCTAAAATGTAAGGTAAATAGTGTGATAAAAAGGCACTGATATGGAGCTTATGAGATCAAAAGATCAAGATCATCTTCTCGTACACCTCTGGACAGCTTGTGCCTTTTATGGACCTTTTCGGTATCACTTCATAAATAATAATTTTTTACCCAACTTATTAGAGCCTGACAAATACATGACTTTTTTGCCTGGTACCAATAATTCAATGATTTAAAGTTGACAGGTTGTCCTCTTATCATGTTTTTCTTTCAGATGCATCAAACGCAAACAGATTAACATTTGTTAGATGTAGTTCTTTAGTTGCCCGTTTACAGTCTTCCTGACTTTACAAGCTGGTTGTTGTGTTTGTGGTGTGCCAACAGGGGAGTTGCAGAGCGCCCTGTGATGGGCAAACTTTGCAATTTCAACAGTCATAACATCACTGAAGGCTGTTTCTCCTGTTCTTTCTTTACTTTTTAAAAATGTTGTTTATGACTATTACAAATGCAGATACCAACAGATCACCAAGTAGCTTATATCAGTCAATGATATTGACCCGTAAATTAATCAGATGTGCTCTATAACTTCAAATTGTCTGGTTAAATTCTAGGAAATAGGCCTTATCAAACCTTTAAGGTGGAAGCAGGACCAGAAGAATAGGAGCTGATCTTGGAAGGGCCAAAAGTCGAGATCCCCGCTGCTTCCATTGATGTTTCCTCCTTGTTCTCCAGCAGATTTGTAATGGTGGTGTCAACACAATTGGTTTTTGCTATACACAATAAAAAGAACAACTGTTAGTGCATGGCAAATGAATCTATCATTCTTTTTAAAGGACTTCTTACAAAGTGAAAGTGTGACAGAAGAGCTCAGGTGCAGAATGAACATAAAAGTGTATTCCAAGAAAATAGATGTGGTAGCCAAATGTAAGTGTACCTAAATCCTTTGTGATGACATTCAGTGGAACATGGGGCAACACGTCCTTCACCTGCTGAGCCATCTTAGCAATCCTGCGGTCATCTGTGCCCAAACTCATGAATCCAAGCCCAATAGAACCAGGTGTTACACCTACATTTAAAAAACAAAACAAACAAACCTCCAATCAGCTGAATCTCCCACATGGACAGAGTTGATGTTGAATCATGTGACCGACTTACTTGTGGTTGTTTGTGGAACAATGCGTCTTGTCCTTTTGATGTGCTCTGCTTTATCAGCTTTAGTGATTTTGGTGGCGACCAAGCCAAGCTCAGCAGCTAGCAGCTAAACAAAAACACACAAGCAGAAAGTGGGAACTCACATCTGCTATGCATGACGTTTTGCAACACAACAACAAAGAGATCTGTGTACAGGTGCAAGGCTTCATAACTCTTACACATATCACACACACGCATATTTGTTTTTACAATTACAAATATAACTCATGTGCATCCAAGTGGCACACGCTGTTCTTACCTCCTGGACTTTGTTGGCAAACTCCTGTGTCGACTCGCCATCTTGTCTGGATACTGTTGGGAGCCAACTGGGATGGAAACGAAACACAAAAAAGCAATGCTAAGAAGACAATCTGAACAATTAGAGCAATAGAAATACTAAGAATCAATAGAAGGTCTTTTCAAAAACTCAGACCAAAAAAACCAACCAAAACAAAAAACAAAAAAAACAAAACAAAAAAACAAAACAAACAAAAAACTTGCTCATGAAAGCAATATGATTTTGAAATGCACATTCATTAATCAGAAGTCCTGGCAGGAGCATGAGCCTGAGGAGGGTAGTTTGTGCCAAAAATTCACAGTTTTTTGTGTTTTTTGGATTTTACATAACAATCTCCACAAAACCAGGTTAGGGTAAAAGAAATGAGACCTACATTGTGAAAAATGTGGCTGCAGAAAAAGATAGAAATAATGACACAAATTATTTAGTACCTTACATGATACACTGTCCATGGAACAAAAAATGTCCATAAGAGCTCCGTCAGCCAGCTGGACTCCGGTGTGCTCTGTGTACAGACAGGAGGTAATCGTGTTGTTAGATTACTTTGGTGTGCAGTCACATCATTTCATCAGCTCTTTTAAATGTCACTTTCATTCTAAATGTGAGTTCAAATGACTTTACCAAAGAGATCAATGGTCTGGTCACCCGTAAGGCCACAGGTTGGATGGATTCAGTCAGTGAGAAAGGCCAGGAGCTGAGAGAAAAAACATATATAGATATTTAATATAGTAGCTGGTTGGCTTTGTGCTGTGAGCCAATAACAATTGATTTTATTGTTAAAGACATTCAGGATATGTGCAATTAGTCAGCTAAGCATTTAAAGGCCAATGCCTTTGGTAGTTAGCATCAGCAACATAGTGAACGGGTGATTCTGACATGGCACAAAGGAGGCGCAGCCTAAGAGTCTGCGTTAGGTTCCAGTAAAAGAAGAGTATCAGAGACTGTAAAGAAAAGCATGGCAATAATCACAACCTCATTATAAAGTGCAACTCCCAGCTTCTCTGGTTTTCATGTGCATCTCCACTGAGGATACAGTACACTTGTTTCAGTCTTACTCGAATTAACTATAGAAATGAATCAATTTAGCAGCTGTTTTCACTTCCTTGCACTAATTTCCCTACAACTCTAGAGGGAAATTAGTGGGGGAGACTCAACCGCCAAAGTAATTCATCTCCATCTCAATGTGCCATGAAAGAGGGATGATAATTTGTCGCTGGCTGCATTAAATCACTGGGTATGGGTAAGAGGCCAAAACCGTCCCAGGGTGCTGATGAATTGCAAACACTTGCTGTGTTATCGGAGAGTTCTTGTTTATTACCGTACAGTAACATGTGTACAAACATCACCTGAATTTGAGAAGACCGGCGCGGCCATTTGTGGTGTCCTCTTCAGGAAACAGGAGCAAAGGTGTGGTGCCTTCAGCAGAGCAGTAACTCTGCAGAGACTCTCCTATGGCTCCGGAGCCTGCATGGATTTCCATGAAGCCTCTGGCCCAGCACACAAAGCCTGTGGAGCCATCTAACTGGGGCTGATAGGCAGAAAGAGACGGGTCAAATTCACCACATATTTACTATATTTAAAATACATTAAAGTACACAGGATCTTCTTTTTTCAACTGACAGACCTTGAGAATAGATCAGGTATATTATAACATGTGTTAATGCACCAGCACAATCTTGCCTCCACGCACAGCTCTCTCAGGGTCCTGTCACAGCATTTCACTGAGATTAAGGTGCATTGCAACACCTTGAGAACTGAATTTTTCAGTATATCTGTTAGAGATTTGTTCCTGTGCCTGGGATCATTGTCCTGTTGCATAACCAAATTTGGACCAAGCTTTAGCTGTCAGACAGATGGCCTCACATTTGACTCTAGAATACTTTGGTATACAGAGGAGTTCACGGTCGACTCATTGACCATGCAGTGGTCAGAGAGACTGAGCATGGGGTGAATTTGCTGGGACGTCCACTCCTAGAAAGACACATATCTGAATGCTCCAGACCAGCAAACTGCCAAACACCTCTGCTTTTATAGAGGTGCTCACAGCGCATCAAGTGCATTTGATTAAAGTTACCTGACTGCTAATTACCAGCTTAATTCCTACAAAAGTCATAATGGAATGCAGACAACTGAAAACTTTCTTCTTCACAGGACTGCATGTAGTGTCAAATTGTATTTATGTCCAAGCCATGTAATGCAATGATGTCACCATAGATTTGTTAATAGGAGGGCACTGATGCAATCAGCACACTGATATATTACACTGAATCCCTGAATGTGTAAAATATGCTGCATGACACGGTTGAGTCAGGAAAAACGTTTAAGCCAAGCACTCACTGTGCTGCAGGGGGTCAGGAGGTTGATAATGTTGTGGTCAAACTCTGTCACATGATTGCATATGTACAGCTTGGTGTTTTTGTCTCTGGAGCGGGGATTTTTCTGTCTCACATGCATCCCCAGCACCGAGCACATAACCCTCACAACAAATCTAGAAGCAAAGAAAAAACAAACAAACATGATGTCAGCATTTAAACATATTTGGCAACAGGATAGTCCTCAATAGTGTAACACTGCGTGTATAATTTACCACAATATGCAATACGTACAAATATCTTTTTTCTTAACTGCTCTTATAGCCTCCAGGGCATGTACATGCTTTGGTTCTTTAATCATGCAGTCACCACCTTTCTTCAAACTAAAATTACAGTGTGCAAAGTACAATTACCTTCCACTGGCCTCAGTAGTATTTACTGTGGTTAAAGTGAATAAACTCTGACAAAAAATTACAGTTATTTTAATGGCACAGATGCCATGTGTGTTAGCATTAACTGCTATTGTTATCCCTTATACTACAATTTCACCTCAGTCATTATTGTCACACACACACAAACATGATTACAAGTGACACACAAGACGACTCAGCTACAGATTTGGTTACCGCTGACAGTAAAATGTGGTATTGGAACACTTTTTCAACACTTGCCTTCTTATAAAACTCTCTGGAAGTGCACAGCTGACCAGGAACACATGAACACCAATAAAAATACGTATGAACATTAAAGAAATGCCGACTGGAAAGTAAATCAGCAACAGCAGAAGAACGACAGCATCTTTGGGAAACCTGCACAAAAACAGAGCAGAATCAAAAAAATGACATTTGGAATAGAAAACACAAAAGAAAAACAAATCTAAATGTAAATTAGAGAATTTAAGTGATTTCCAGGGGAGCTGTAGCAAGATTGCTTTATCCTGTGCCGATTATATTTCAAATGAACCAACACATTTTTAGCCCTTTTTTATTTCCCAATTTCAAAATATACACCTCACCATCAGCCTCAAAAATACCGTTCTGTGATTTGAATGACAGCATCTTTCACAACCTACTGATCTTCTTCCTTTTATTACTGGATAAATGTGCACTGAGCCATAGCATGAACTCACATCAGAGTTTAACCATTTCACTCTATTGTTATTCAACTATGCAATGATATCCAATGATACAATACTGTGAAAAAGAGCCATCCATAATCTGTTTATGTTTTGATACGAAATGGTTATAGGTAGGGATGGGTATTGATAAGATTTTCACGATTCCGATTCCATTTTCGATTCTATTTAACGATTCGATTCTTTATCGATTCTTTTTAAAAAAGGAGAACACTAAGGTCGATTAGCTTAGAACTTTGTTTTACATTTTCTCTTTGAACAAGATAGAAATTTAGGAGTAACATGGCCTTACAAACCCAACAGTAAGATTTTAAGAGATCCAGCCTACGGCTCTTTGATGGGGTGTCACAGGGTCCCCAGGAAAAAAAAAAAAAAAATTGTAAACGTAAAATAATAAAATAAATATTCTTCTGTAGCAATAACAAAGTGTAACATAAATTATTCTGTAGCAATTACACAAGAATATCCAGTAATGTCCTGCCTACAATTAAACACATTCCGAAAATCGGGGGCATCTGCTGTGGCAAATGGGTGCAAGCCTTTGACCACAAACTTAGTCACTGCTCGGTGACATTCGTCTATCCTGGCCTGAAAGGAGACGCTACCGATAGACTGCAGCGAGAACTGCCAGCATCTGAGCCAGACTCTGCTAACATAATATGCACTGTTAGTTGATTATTTACCTGCCGCATTAACGGGAGAGGACGTGCAAACGTTACCGCTGCTGCTGGGTTGAGATTCACGAGTCCAGAATGGAATTAAAAACACGACATTCATTTAAGGTCATCGCGTGTTTTGTGAGCAAATGCTTTTGCATATTCGTAGTGTTTCCTCCCTTAAATGAAATATCTACTTTGCAAGTATTGCAAGTTGCCCTGTTGTCATCCGTTCTCGTAAAGTATGACCAAACTTTTGAGCGTTTGAGCCGCCGTGTTTCCTGCCAGGTAAATGACGCTCCGCAACGTAGTGACGTCATTCGGGGCGACTGGAATCGATAAGGGAATCATTGGCAAAAATGGCAAACAATTCCAAGGTTCTCAACAAGAACCGGTTTTCGATACCCATCCCTAGTTATAGGTGCAGGTATTTATTGCAACATGTTCAAACACACACTGAAATCCAGTACGTAAATCAAAAACAGAGTTTGTACAATTCCAAGCTTTCCTATTGTTTTCCAATCTTCTAGGATGACATTCAAAGCTCTTCTCTCTGTCAAGATGAACCATCACTTCTAGAATAGTGTTGAGGTCTGGGGTCTGTGGAGGCAAATTCATGCTTGATGGTAGAGCTGGGCGATAGAACGATAACGATATGTATTGCGAAACTAACTTTTTCTCGATAGAAAAATTAAACTAATGCGATAGACCTCACCGCTCTTGTCCTCTTAAAAAAAAAGAAAAGAAAAAAGAACAGACAATTCAAATTAAGTAGCGCAGAGCCGAACCAATCACAGCCGCAGCGTCACGTCACATGACTTGTTACGTACAGCACAAGTGCCAAGCCGCACATGTGTATTTGTTTGGGAAGCAGCGGTGCCGCCCGGGTAACGGAGGAAATGAGTGTGCCGACTAGAAAAATCAACCGAGCGTGACCGAAGGTTACCGAAGAGGAAACAGATGATGGTTCCAATGCCGGAGAGATTGTCGAACGGAAGAGCCAGAGAAGTTCCGTAGTGTGGAGGTATTTCGGTTATTTCAAGTCTGACAAAAACAGAGTAGCGCGCACGTTAAATTGTGCCGAAAGCAAGTCTGGAAATACAATAAAGCGGTGCATGCTCAATCTCTGACTGGAAGCGCTAATTCGTCATTCGGCTTTTGTCAGACTAAAGTAACTGTTAAAACTGTTTGAAAAGCTAAGCTATACAACAAGGAGAGATTGAGAATTTCCTTTTAGTTCTCAGTTTATTTGATATTGACAAAAGTTACTCAATTTTGTCTGTTTTTCTGTAACAAACTAAGATTTATTTTTAGAATTAATATTTTGTTTCTAAGTGGAATTGACAATTTAGTCTGTTTCGTTTGTTCTATTTTGAAACTTAAACACTTTAGCGGCTGCCTTTTGTGTAGTTTGCAATATTTGCCTTTATTTATCTGAAAAAGTCTCATGTTCCTTGAGTACATCTACCCTGTTGAACTTATTATGGGAAATAAATATTTAAATCAAAACAAGCTGCTGATTATTTCACATTTTACTTGTGAGCAACGCACATTTAAATCTTACAAATATAGTTGTTTGGCTTATATCGTGATGGATATCGTTATCGCCTGAAATGAAAAAAACATATTGTGATATGAAAAAATCTTATATCGCCCAGCTCTACTTGATCGTATTCCAATTTGTGCTTTTCTATTCAGGTATGTTTTTACTGTGTTTTTCATGTGGCTGCAGACACTCACTGTTGTAATTCTTTCCTGTTCATACTGAAGAGGAGTTGAACCAAAAACGTGGATTCATTACTCCATCATCCCGCTGTCCTCCACTGATCTTGTGTAATTTTCATACTTCATCCTTTTCTCCTCTTTTCCCTTCCTTAAAAAAGGCTTCTTGACAGCGACCCTTAGACTGAGACCATTTCCAATGAGTCTTCAGTGAACAGTAGCTGGATTAACTAAAGGGGCAGATGTATCTCTCAGGTCCTGTCAGGTCTATGGCAGATTTTTTCCCTGTTTCTTAAGGACTGTTTCCTGTTTCTCAAGGACATGACTTTCAGACACTTGCCGTAGATAATTTTTTTTTAAGCCAACCACTTCATCTGTCCCCCTCTTGTCCAGTTTCCTCATATTTTCATGCTAGCAGATCTCGGCATGAAAATTTGAGGAGAATCACCTTTTTCTAGAAAACATATTATTCGACATCTGCCAAACTGTTATTTTTGACATTTTTCACAGATTCAACTAAAGAAATGGGAACATTTTATAGTTTTTTTCTTTTATAGACTGCAAGTAAAAAAGTGCCAAAAGATACAATGTAAAATTACTTGTTTTTGTTACCAAGTTTTCTGTTATGTAAAGATACAACATCATCCCTTGCATTAGGTGCTTTTTGTTGTTTGGGTCAACTGCAGGGCCAGATGCATCTTTCAGGTCCTGTGACATGACTTTTACTGGCTCATCTGCTGTTGATAATTTTTAAAGCACTGCCAATTCTTTTGTCCTCCCCTTATCCAGTTTCCTAAAAACAAATTAACTGGACACTGCACACTATAGTGTGCTGCAATATGTTACTGCAATATGCCAAATTTTCAGCAAATAGCACTTTGGGAATCACCTTGTTGTGACAAAAGTATTATATTACATCTGTCAAACTTTTATCTTTATGTTTTTGTGACAGACTGCTGATAACAAAGTAATTTAACATTGTTTTTTTGCCAAGCTGTCTGCTATGTGTAGACACAACACTGTTTTAATTCCTGAATGAATCATAGATCAGTGTTAAGTGGTCCGTTACAAGGACTGGACTGAAAATGAGTGAAAAGGCAGCAAGAGTCTAAAGAATAACGTTGAAAGACCTTCAGAAATCCTGGAGAACCGATGCTCAAGACCACTTAAAAAAAAATTACAATCAAGTCTGACGCTATGAAAGGTGGCTCGAGGCACAGTACTGTACACACGTTATGAAAACCAATTGCAGAGTTAGAGCTGCTTTTGTTTCAGCGTTTTTACCAATATTACACGTGTCACTACTCGATTCCCTCTGCAGTCAAGCGCTAGAGAACATTTCGAAACCTCATAAACGCTCTAGTCGTCATTACCACTGTCTACAGGCCTCATGTCCGCCCTCTATTCAAGTCAAAAACACTTTAGTATTGAAGTACACAACGACAGCTACTTTTGCTGTCAGTTATTTTCTCCCCTTTACACGCGCTCAGATATAATCTCTGACTTTTGCGTCTAGATCAAAAAAAATTAAGTCTCTTAAACTTCACTCTTCGTTGTCACAAGGCAAGCAGTGAATACATGAAACCAACAGACATCTAAGATTAGCTAGTTCACGCATTTCATGCTGCAACTGATCGGCGTGCTTATTAAAATTAGCACTGGACAAGGTTTCATGTCAAACGCTATCCATGACTTGTTTACTATAACGTTGCCAGTATCGGCTATCTAGCTGCATGTTTTCCAGATTATTTAATACATCTTCTACTATACTGGTTAGCTGCCCGATAATAAACGTCGTCGACGCCATATCCTCTGTGTATTTCTTCAACGCTTATTGCGCTAATTAGCGCTAAGTGAAGGTTAACCGAGCAGTTTACACTACTTAGCAGTTAGCTGACTTACCGACGAAAGTCAAACATGTCTTCAATTCCCCGAGTCTCCATGTCTGCCAGTCAGACCTTCAGAGGCTAATGCTAAAAATACAACCTGACCCCTAAATATAAATTAGTCATTACTTTCACGACTGCACCTCTGTCATGCGGTGGGTAAACTGGAAACTGGGTAGCTTTAAGGAGCCAGTTAGATTATAGTACAGCCTTTTCAGACCGCTTAAGTACGCGACTTTAAAATGTTAGCTTTGTGGTTAAATAGCGCTAGCACAGATAATGGCTTCAGTCGGCACGACACCACTTCCGGTCCGTTGTTAGAATCCCCTAGAATAAAAGCGCCATCTCTACAAAAGTAAATTTATATAAATAATACTCGTTTCTAAATTCTACAGAAGTGTATAAACTGGGAGTCTTTGTAACCAACACTTCAATTACTTTCATGATTTCATGTAATCTATAACTGTGTGTTCATCTTTATCGGAGTGTCAGGTGCGATACTTTCATAATAAAAGAGCAGCAGAAAAAAATAAAGGAGCACTAAAGACGTCCCCTAAAGGAAACGCTGGTAAAATGTTATAGTATTTTGTCTACCTCTAGTGGCGAAATCTGATCAATTTTAATTTGCAGGAAACGTAGTATGTAATGTTACCATTTTATTTTAATGAATCTATTTATTTATTCCAATGATGAGCTGAACGTCTTTAGTCGCCCCTCTTTTCTTTTTTACTGTGTTTATAGTCAGCAGTTTAGGGGGGGAAGTGTAGCCATTTATTGAAACATGTGCAAATATATGTGTAAATACAGTATATAAGGCAAAACCAGAGTTTGTACAACTCTAAAGAGCTTGAAACACCACTGGCTGACATGCAGCACCAAACGGTGACAGAACCTCCACTAATAGCTGTTTGGTTCTTTGCTAAGTTGTCTGTGAAGTGCAGGCACCACCCTGTTTCATCTCTTGAATGCTCGAATGATTCATAGGTCAGTGCCAGGTACCTTAACAAACAAACAAACAAACGAAAAACAATATAATCTGAAAATGATCAGGCACAACGACTGGACTGAAGTGAGCGAATATCAGCCTAATATCCAAACCACAGCTTCAGAAAGCCTGAAAGACAACTGCTGCCTACAGACCGATCAGCGACAGCCCTGCCTGAATAATAAATATGGGAATTATCATGAACACGCCCCCCATAAAAGCTCAGTCTCCGCCTACAGCCTCTCAGATTTGTTTGGTAATAGCCTCTTGTATAATCGCTGCTTAACTGAAAATCGATTTTTGTGTGAAGAAAACAAACACGGCTGTTATTTAAGTGAGCGCAGACTGGACATCGGTCCTTTCAGTCGGTGACAACACCCGGGGCCAACATGGTGGTCATATTGCGCTGTTGCCCGCTAATCCAGTGGCTGTCGCTGGCCGTTTTGCTGGGCTCGGTTGTCGGACTCGGTGAGGACCTCGACCGGCCTCTCTTAGGGCCCCCCGGCTCTTCTATCCGGGTCCACGAGTCCGACCCAGGTCTTAAGAAGGCTCTGGCCTTTGCAGAGGAGCGATACAACCGGGTCTCCAATTCGATGCATCTCCGCAGAGTCAGCCGGGTCATCTCTGCCAACAAACAGGTATAATTATTATTGGTGGCTTTCCTTCTGATTTCATAATATTTATTCAAGATATTTTGGTCTTCTAGTGGACTTGCAAAGAACGGTTAAAGTATTGTTTGTCGATTTATCTCATTGTAATAAGCGTTGTGTATGCTCGGTTTTTTGTAAACAAGTGCGCTGCTGGAGGGTCGTCATTTTAGCTAAACACAGGCCGGAAAAAGGGGCGACGTACCTTCAAAGTAATAGCGTAAACGTCTTTGCTGCGCTGGTCAGCAAGGGATTAGATTATGCTTAAACAAAAAACAAACAAACATGTATTCCTATTTATTTAAAAATTTCAAGAGGTTTCAACTTGGAGAACAGCATTTATTATTTTATTTTACCTATTTTTATTCTCAAGCGTTCAAGATAAGATTTTATGCGCGGTTTATTGCAGCCGGAAGTTATGTCCTTGACTTTAAATTAACAATGTCTCCGCAGTGTGGCTTGTTTGGAGCATAACGAGCGCCCATAAAACAATAACACGCATTATATTTTATACCACGTCTAAATAAAAATCTTTATTTATACCAAGATTTTGTGTCTTTAAATTAAAAATGTCCGAATGTTTGTGTGTTCATCTGTATTCCAGCTGGTTAAAGGGATCCGTTACACTTTAACAGTGGAGCTGAGTAACACTCAATGTAAGAAGTCCACCATGCTCAGGACATGTGACTTCTATCCCGAGTTAAATCAACTCAAGGTAGGTTGTGTGTGCGTGTGTGTGTGTGTGTGTGTGTGTGTGTGTGTGTGTGTGTGTGTGTGTGTGTGTGTGTGTGTGTGTGTGTGAGAGAGAGAGAGAGAGAGCGATAGCTCTTGTGATAAAAATTAAGAAGCAGAGAGAATGTGTTATATGAGTTTATATTTAAGAGAAAAAAAGCTCTCTCTCTGTGTGTGTGTGTGTGTGTGTGTGTGTGTGTGTGTGTGTGTGTGTGTGTGTGTGTGTCCAGCTGTGTATTGATTTTTTTTATTGCGCCAGTTTTGCTGGTTTTGATCTTGTGACTCAACCTTGACTTGGAGTGATCTCTCTTATGCCTCATTCACGCTTGCATTCATTTACAGTATTGACTCTTTTTTTCTCTTTGTTCCTGTTTTCTTCCCAACTAAAAATATCTAAGTTATAAGTAAATCTATAAATGGGGCTTTTTACAAGAGACCCAAACCTACACATAACAGCTGTTATCGCTTTTCCTCTAATTTATTTTTGTTTTTATGTCTCAGACAGAAGTCTGCGTCTTCGAGGTGTGGGACATCCCTTGGCAGGGGGCGTCAACCTTGCTCAAACAGAAGTGCCAGCCCAAAGGTCAGTCAGCAGCCAAACAGACTCATCATCCAACATTTAAGATTCACAACCACCCATTATGGAAGTCATATGGTAGACATTTATAGCTGAACACCATAGTTGCGGCTCACTTGGTCTTCTCTTACAGTGCTGTTAAAAATACACTGATTATCTTATCATCCAAAAACACATCAACAAGTATTTTTTAGACCTTTTTTACCCCCCAAAAAACACAATAAAAGAGTTCAGCATTTCTGTTCTATGATAATAACTTAATCATGATATTTCTGACCACATATAGAGAAAACTCCTTTTAAAATGCATTTATTTCTACTGATTGTCAGTGAACTTTCCTAGCAACCCACATCAGCCAGTCAGGCCATGAGATTTTTTTTTACATGCTTGTTTTACAAAGAGATAAATGAGGTGGAAGGTTGAACAAAGGAGAAATTGACATTTTTGCATTTGATGTTGCAAATATGTTGATTTTATGTTGTTTTTTGTATTTTTGTTGTTTCTTTCTGTCATATTTATCAGCTTGAAAATCGTCCGTGAAAATTGTGAATTGCAGCAACCTGCATGACAGTTTGACTGACTGATTTAAGTGTTAAATACTCTCACACTTCCCATTGTCTTCCTGTGTTTCATTTCTCTTATCAGTTGAATTTGAAGTAGAAGAGAGCAACAAGGTAGAGGATCCATCCACCAGCCAGCCTCTGGAGGTAAAATTAATGTCAGGCTCTACAGCTACAGGCCTGTGGTTTTATCTGCCTGTCTGCTTGTTTGTTTAAACTGTTCTAATCGATTTAGATTTGAGATCGAGGCTTTCTGTCGTTGATTCTGTGTGTGTGTTTGCATTAGGAGTCGGTGGAGCTGCTGGGCCGGTTTAAAGAGTTCATGACTAAGTACAATAAAGTCTACAGCAGTCAGGAGGGTGAGTGACTGAATCTCATTCATACCACGTATGGACATTGTGTCACATTCCTGTCAGAGCTGCAGGTTTTTGAACATGTTTTCATAATGTTCACATTCTTTTTTCATGATAGCGCTTTAGCCTGCATTTGCAGCTGGCACAGTGGACTGTGTTCACAGACAGTGATTGCAGGAAGTGAGCCTGAGCCCGCGCAGTGATTTCCATGATAGAATCATCATGTCTGTTTTTAGTGCAGTGCTGCCTCAGGACTAAAAATCATGCTATTTTTGGTCTTGTCCTTTGTGCTCAGAGATTTCTCCAGATTCTTTAAATCGTTTGATATCCTGTCCCTTAGATCATCAGATATTCACAGTCTTCACATTTTTTTGTTAGGGAACATTCTGATATTTTTCCACAATTTGTAGATGTAGTTTTTTGCTGATTGGTGAACCTCCGTCTCTCTAAGATGCTCTTTTTATACCCAGTCATGTTACTCACCTGTTCCCAGTTAACCCAATTACTTGCAACTTGCAAAATGTATCGCCAACTGTTTTCTTTTAGTACCAATTACTTTTCCAGTCTTTATTTTTTTACTCTGTCCCAACTTTTTTGACACATTTTGGTGCCATCAAATTCAAAGTGAAATATTTAATGTCTCAGGTTAAACATCTGATATGTCTCTTCTCTTGTTCGCACTTTAGAAACAAAATTAAATTCAACTGAAAATGAAAAAAATGAAAGGCTTTTAAGCAGAATCTTTTATGAATATGTGCTTTTGACCCTTCACCTTGCAGAAGTGGACCGCCGTTTGCGCATCTTCCACGAGAACCTGAAGACTGCTGAGAAGCTCCAGGCTTTGGATCAAGGTTCAGCTGAGTATGGAGTCACCAAGTTCAGCGACCTCACCGGTACGTAACTGTGAATGCACGTCCACAGTTTCTAATGAGAGAACGCCTCTTCTGCTTTCCACGTGTTGCTTCAGCTTAAGAAAACAAAGTGAAATATCCTTCTGCTTTTCTCCAGAGGAGGAGTTTCGCTCTACATACTTAAACCCACTGCTGAGTCAATGGACTCTCCATCAACCAATGAAACCAGCTACTCCCGCCAAAGGCCCCTCGCCTGACAGCTGGGATTGGAGGGATCATGGAGCTGTCAGTCCTGTTAAGAACCAGGTGCCAACAAACAGAGTTCATTATGGGGCGGTCACCCTAAAGAGCTTGTTGGTAGCGATTAAATTGTACACCGTGCCCACTTTATGCTTATTAGGGTGTGTTTTTTTTCTCCTGCAGGGAATGTGTGGATCTTGCTGGGCATTTTCTGTCATAGGCAACATTGAAGGCCAGTGGTTCCTGAAAAATGGAACGTTGCTGTCACTTTCCGAACAAGGTGACACAGAAAAGTAGCACAGATGATAGAATTAATCAGGGGTTTTCAAATCCAGCATAAAGTCTTGACATGCTTGAGTACTGATTTGTTCTTCACAGAGCTGGTTGACTGTGACGGGCTGGACCAAGCGTGCAGAGGCGGGCTTCCATCAAATGCTTATGAAGCTATTGAGAAGCTGGGTAGAACTAAGATTTTATTCTGTGTTTAGCAATAAGTAAAAGCAGAGAGATGTTTTTACTGATAACACAAGCAGATTTTTCCTTAAAGTGCTTTCTTATAATCTTTGCCCCTCGTGTGGTTAAGGGGGTCTGGAGACTGAAAGTGACTACTCCTACACCGGGCACAAGCAGAGGTGTGACTTCACCACCGGGAAGGTGGCCGCCTACATCAACAGCTCCGTGGAGCTGCCCAAAGAGGAGAAGGGTGAGCACACAGTGGTTTAACTGCATGGACATGTCCATGATTTTTATCTTATTCTAACTGTAGTGAGTCTGTTTGAAACTAAGGGTTGTTGAATTGACTCATTTTGATTTATTTTTGTATTTTTTCCTTCTCAGAGATTGCTGCTTGGCTGGCTGAGAATGGGCCAGTCTCTGTTGCTCTGAATGCTTTTGCAATGCAGGTAGGAGGTTTTTTAAGAAGTTAAATCACTCCTCAAAACAACAAGAAGCAAAGCAGCTCAGTCGTTGCGCAGTGTTTATTTTTAAGAGGATGAATTCTTTTTGTTTTCTTTGTTTTTTAGAGGTACTTGAAGAAGTTTATAGTGTAGTCAAAATCAGAGAAGGGTATCAGTGAGTATGTGATAAATAATAAGTACTGATTTGTAAACAACTGGACACGAATAACTTGAGCTTATTATTCAATATTACTGAAGTATATTTGTGACTAACTAAACAGCTCAGTCTCTAACAATCCTCTCTTTAAAGATGTTTTGGGGTCAGCTTGAAATTAAGATGGAAATGTAAAAGTGAGGTCAGAGGTCAAATGTGATGTGATATTTAGATGCAAACATACTGTGATAGTTAGAATCCCCATTTATCATTCTATTGTCTTATATAAGAGTATAAAAATACATTGTCATTATTAACAATGGCAATCAGAAACTGAGTTTTAAATTAATGTGACCCCACTCTACAAGCCTACAAAGTTTTACCAGAATGAAACGAACATCAGCTCCTCAGTGGAGGTGTCAACTAGGAGTGGAATAAAAATATCAATAGAATATGTCACGTTGCCTTCTTGTGTAATGTTGGTTTATATGTTACTGATTTATTAAAACATTCCTAACCCCCACCAGTTTGACTTATCAGAGTCAGTACTTGGTGGTGGTGCTTATCAAACAGCAAAGTCGTATGTAGATCATTTTCTTGCATGTGTATAGTATCATGGGCAGTGTATTGTTACTGTATCATATCAGGAGTGACATATTTCCTGCCCAAATAATAGCAATAATAGCTTCCTACCATGGAAGCACAGCATGAGTGGAGGTCTCTTTTTTTCCTCTTGTACCTTCCCGTTGTTGTGTACATTTCAGTGTTTTTCTGTAACGCTACCGATCTCCGACTTGTAACCCCGTGTGATGTTTGTGTTATGAGTGTAAGGTCAGGGGTGTTTCCATCTCGCTGCAGGACAACCTGCTAGTGACAAATAAAAAAAGCTGTTTCATTCATTCATTCATTCATTCATCTAAACTGGACATAAACGATAATAAAGATAATAATCTTAAGATACATGTTATTCTTACATTATCTTGAATATCATTTCATTCCCTCCAGTTTTACAGGAAGGGCATATCTCACCCTCTGAAGATTTTCTGCAACCCCTGGATGATCGACCACGCTGTGCTGTTGGTGGGATACGGAGAACGTAATTTTTTTGTTTTGTTTTTTTGTCTTAAATATTTGCCCAGTTTCTGGAAAGCATAGACACATCTTTTTGCCTCGTTTGTCAACAATGTTTCCCCTCTGTGTTCTCAGGTAAAGGTATTCCCTTCTGGGCCATCAAAAACAGCTGGGGGGAGGATTATGGAGAGCAGGTGAGACAGCACGACCTTTAGAACACTTATCATTCTAAAAATCTTTCATTTGAAACCAACTACATGACTGAGGATCACCGACATAAAGCACCGTTTTCATAATAGAAGTGCTGATCCGTGCACTAGGCTTTACAAAGCTGACTGTTGTTTCATAGCATAATGAAAAAATGAGTTCTGTTCATGTACAGCTGTGAGGGAGTGAGTGTTAATTTGTTTTTTCTCCTTCACACAGGGTTACTACAACCTCTACAGGGGCTCCAATGCATGTGGGATCAACAAGATGTGCTCATCTGCTGTAGTCAACTGAACCCCTAACACACTCACACACACACACACACACACACACACACACACACACACACACACACACACACCATCATCACTTATCCAGAATGCACAAGAACTCAACACGCACACATGTGAAGTCCTGCTGATGTTTCTTCTCCGTTAGACCAAACCAGTGTTTTACCAGCTCTAATAAAGCTAGCTTTGATGTGATACTGAAACTTTCCAGTAATTTTAAATCAAGATTACATCTGCTTTTTCTGTTAGTCCTGAAGCTTGGTTAAAATAATTAATGTGTTTAAGGTAACAGCTTATAAGTCATCTTTACTTACAGTAACAGAGCCCATGCTCATAGTGGTGAGCTGATGGTATGTGCTTCAAAGAGTTTTTGAAAAACAAGGCTTTGATTCTGAAGTGATTTACTGCACAAACTCAGTTTAGTGCAATGTAATTGCAATAATAGCTGTATAACAGTGAGAAATGAATGATGGGAGTTGAATTAAAAAAAAAGTGTGAAATCTAGTTGTTTGTTATTTTATGATCTACCTATCCATTTTCTTCTGCTTATCCAATCCACGGTCACTGGGGGACGCTGGAGCCTATCCCAGCTGCCATGGGGGAGAAATGAGGTAAACCCTGGACAGTCTGTCACAGGGGTAACACAGAGAGACAGGCAACCTTTCACTGGAAATTTAGAATCACTGATTCACCCAAGTGCATGTCTCTGGACTGTGGGAGGAAGCTGGAGAACCCACAGATGCTCAAGAAGAAAATGATGGGTTCAAACCCAGAACCTTCTTGCAGCAGTGCTAACCACCACACCACTGTGCTGCCCTATTTTATTATAAAGTTTTTCATGTGCACTGAAACTATAAACTGGTTGACAGTACAATTAAAGCATTACTTTTTATAATTTATTTAGTGCATATATAATAACTTTAACCATAAGGCAAAATTAACTTCAAATAACTACAGCGGCCTATAAAGGGAGAAAACATTTTAACCTGTTTATGATTTTAAACGGTATGTTGGGAAGAAGCAGGACAAACACAATGTAGGAAAACACTTTGAACGATAGAGGAGCAACAACGTTCGTGTTCTTGAATGTTCCTTTAATCAAAACAACCTCATTTTCCCACAATGCCAAGGGAAGGTAACGGAACAGCTGGTCTTTAGCAGTAGCTTCTAAAATAAGAAACAAAAGTCGTCGTAAGTTAGTGATATAATCTTACGGTGAATTACAATGAATCCTGAAGTTCATTTACATAAATTTAGTCACATTTTAACCAGTCATTAAAAGGGCTTTTAGCGATAAAATGAACATTTTACACGTATGGAACTTTTATTTTGAAAATATACCCCACTTGACATCGGAAGTGTAACGTTCCCTGTCTTTCCCCGCACTGTGGACTGAAAACAAGAACGCATGTCATTCCATTTTTTTTTTTTGACTGAATATTTCAGGTTCTTTTTGTACACGAACGTATACCTGCTGCTCGGAGACAGATTCTGCGTCAAAAAGACAAACAGCCACTCCTGTCTTTCTTTCTTTCAAGGTAGTATTTAACCTGCTAATGTGGAGACAGCTAATGTTAGCCTTTTCCGCTAAGTTATTATTCGTAAGCAACTACTTACTGTTTAGAAGAAAATTGGCAGAGGAAGTTTAAATTATTAAGGTACACAGAAAGTTTTATAGACGTTTATAAAGAAAGGTCTAGCCTTTAAATGTGTCTTTAGTTAACTAGAACTTTCGACCCACTCTTTCTTTCTCAGCTGGCGAAGGAACGTGAAGGCTGTCGGTTATAATGTCACAGGCCACTAAACGCAAACACGTTGTCAAGGAGGTTCTTGGAGACTTTGTCACACCCACAGAAAACCAGCAGATCGTAAAGGTAAACTTTGTATAAAGTTCCCTGTATTTCCTACATACTACAACATTCACATTTTAGTAATCAGCAGCATACACTGGATACTTGTGTACTTAGGTACAGATTGGAAGTACAGGTAAGACCCCCATTTAACTCCAGAGCTGCCTTAAAGTGGACATGTAACACCACTTGTAGAAAGGCTTATTTACACTGTGGTGCCCTGCTCAAACCCAAACATTAACGCTAACAAGTGGATTTTTCCTGTTTCAGTGCAGGTATTTAAAAGTGCAATGGCAGGGAGAGCCTTCAGCTTTCAGGCTCCTCTTCCGTGGAATCAGTTTCCAGTTTGGATTCAGGAGAAAGATGCCCTCTCTACTTTTAAGACTAGCATTAAAGCTTTCCTTTTCATATATAGATATAGTTAGGGCTGAATCAGGTGACTGCAATAGTTCTAGGCCTCCAGGGGCTTCAAAGTGTTTCTTCCTCACTCAGTGTTTTCACCCACTGTGTTTATACACCACCAGTGAATCATTAGTTATTACTATTCTCTTGATCTCTTCCCCAGTGTCTTTTTCTCTTTCTGCCTCCCCTCGCCCCCGATTGCAGCAGATGGCTGCTCCTCCCTGAGCCTGGTTCTACTGGTGCTTGCTCAAAGGGGGTCATTTGATTCTTTTCTCTCTATTATTGTAGGGTCTCTACCTTACAATATATGGCACCTTGAGGTGACTTTCCTTGTGATTTGTTGTTATTTAATGTAAATAAAATTGAACTGAATTGTCCAGTTTTGGTGAGCCTGTGCAAATTATAGCCTCAGTTTCCTGTTCTTAGCTGACACCTGACCCAGTGTGGTCTTCTGCGGCTGTAGTCCCTTTACAACAAGGTTTGATATGCTCTGTGTTCAGAGATGCTCTTCTGCACATTGTGGTTGTAACGAGTGGATATTTAACTATTCTCTGTAAATTGTAGCGATAATTGTGTCTCACATCAGCAGTTTCTGAAAATATTTAGACCAGCTTGCTGACACCAACAACCATGCCACATTCAGTGTCACTTAAATCGCCCTTCTCCCCCATTCTGATGCTCAGTTTTAACTTCCGCAGGTTGTCTTGACCATTTTCACACACCTAAGTCCATTGACCATCCTCTGCAACATTTTACATTAACAAGCAGTTGAACAAGTGCACCTCATAAAGTGGCTGTTGAGTGTATTTTTCTGATTCCATGTTTCCTCTGCTTCTTCACTTTTACAGGTAACTGGGAGCCGTGGTAACAACCTACATGATGCTGTAACAGCTCAGGGTGAGACCTTCTTGGTGAGCATGCCCACCAAGTTCCGCAAGAACATCTGGATCAAGAGAGGTAAGCAATGGAAAGGGAAGTTACGTGTTTAAAAGTTTGAGTAATAATCCAGTGACAGCTGGTGGCAAATATTATTTAGTGGCTTGTGGCACAGACGTTCATGCTGCACCGTGTGTGCTGCTGCCCACAACAAAATTGGGGTGCTTTTTGTGGGCTTACTAGTTAGTTTACACTTTTGATATTTCACTGCACCTTACTTGCTGGAGACTTATCAGCTGCACATCCATAATGTATACAGTACAGTGAACCTCGTTGTCATGGTGTTCATTGCCTTTTCAAAACAAAAGAATAATATATATCGTAGTGCAAACATATAAGTTAGTAATGTGATCTCCCGCTAGCTAGTACTGGTCTAAATAAGACCCCCATTTATGTTCATTCATTTAAATTTCATCTTCTCACTCCAAAGGTGACTATGTGATTGTGGATCCTATTGAAGAAGGAGAGAAGGTGAAGGCAGAGATCAGCTTTATTCTCTACAAGGATCACATTCAATACCTACAAAAACAGAACCTCTGGTAGGTGGGAACACACTGCACAACCTTTACGTTCCTCGATCAGCCTCATTTGTCACATGTTTTGCACTTTTTACATTTTTTTCTTGTCTCCAGGCCAGAGGGCTTTATGGACGAGCATTCGACGCAGGATAAGACAAAGAAAAAGCTGGAAAAGGATGAGGACGCTAGCGATTCTGAAGATGACGATAGCGACCTCTTTGTAAACACTAACCGCTGTAACTATCAGTACAGTGAAAGTGAGGAGGAGGACGATAGCGAAGAGGATGAGGACAGGGATCAGGACAAAGAGAAAAGGAGGGAAAATGCCTCATAGCAGCAGCACTGAGGACACGGACAATCAGGAGTTGTGAAACAGATGCGACAGCATGCTCCCCTGTATTGCTGTCATCACTGACTGATGCTATGATGATCTGAAGCAATGGTCCACCTGCAACAGCGCCCTCTGCAGTTCATGTACTGAATGGCTGGGCTCATTCAATGTATTTAGTAATTCCTGCTTGTTTTACAAATCTGTGAGATTAAAATGTATCTGAAATTTAACATGGGATACATTTCTAGTGTTTTTTTCTGATGATAGGTCCATTGCACATCACTGGTACCTTATATAAAAGGGCACACAGTATATTTGTACGATGACGTTAAATTTATGCAACCTTTTCCGTAGAAACCTGTTTAATTTTGCTGCCAAAGAAAATCCAAATGTCCTATTGGTGCTGGATATGGTTCTAAAAATTATTGTATCAGCTTGAGTTACAAATGAAAGCTGTTTTATTTTCATCTTATCCAGCAGCAAAAGTTAATTTGTGAAATGACTGAAAAGCTTTTGAAATGGAATAAATCCCAAGCAGAGTATGCTTATGTCACACTGACTCGATATCTTCCTGTGCATGTCTCCATCTTGCCGGATTCAAGACTTAATCCTGAATGCATTTCATTATTACGCAGTCAAGCAGCCATCTCCTCCGGAAAAGGTTGTGTAGATGTCACACTAGCATATCTGGAAAAAAAACTACAATATATGGATTCTCAGAAATTACATTACAGTGTCGTCAGCGCACAGAAAATTCCTACTGCAAGCGGAACCAGTCCCACGCCTTTTTGGCTGACTCATTTCTTCCCTCAAGGTGTGAGAAAACTTCGTCATAACTCACATGACATTGAACAGAAGAGAGATGATTCCTGTCATTACAATTTTGCTCTCACTGAGTAACTGCACAATGAAAGCATCTATGTCGTATTTTGACAAAAATAATTTTAAATAAGAATGTACACTCAGTTTTTTCAAAAGCCCATGAATACCTGAAATGTATCCTACAATAATTATATCAAATAATACATGTAGTGAAACACTGCGCACTAATCTATACATGAATTAAACACTGCGGTCATACACACGAACTGCTGAAGGAGCTTTATTGGATTTAACGCTCCACTTTGTGACAGTGCACAAAACTGGAGGAGAACAGACCTGTTTTTCCTCCCTGTCAAGGACGGGAAACACCAACCAACTCCACCTTTGCCTGATGCCTTTAGCCTCAGTGTTTGGATGAATGCCAATCTCTTATTTATCGCCTAAAGTTTAATACTGTAGTCCACTATCAGTTGGATTTTAATTCCACTTGTAATGGGATGAGATTGTTTCAGTCTTGATCATTTATGAACTCAGACATGAAAATCCAGATATATATTACAATAAAACAGATATCACATTTGTTTGGTTTGTTTTGAGCCTTGGCACTGCAAAACTAGCTCAGCTGCTGTAACCTGAAACTCGAATACCTGTTGTCTTGTTTAACTCATTCAATTCAATTCAGTTTTATTTATATGGTACGGTGGCCCTGAGAGGCCGAATGGACTGCAACTTAAGAAAACACCAGCAATAAGAAAAATGCTGCAAAAGCACACAAAACACAACGGAAATAGGAAAAAACAAAAAAAACAAAAAAACAGAAATAGGAAAAAACTGATTTCCTAAAGCACAAGGGAAGTGTTCCTGGGAGACACCTCTGGCAAAACCAGGTTCAGGGGCAGGTAGGTACTGTCATGTACTTCATCTAGCTGTTCAGAAATTACTGACAGCATGATAGCATTTAGCATCAGCTCCAGAGGCGGAGGCAGACATTTGATACACCCGGGGCTTAGCCCTAAAGGGTAGTATGCATGTGGGATTGGGGGGGTTAGAAATGACTGAAAGATTAATAATAATAACAGATTGGATTTATATAGCGCTTTTCAAGGCCACTATTCTTTCACTCTCACATTCACACACTGGTGGAGGCAGCTACAGTTGTAGCCACAGCTGCCCTGGGGCAGACTGACAGAAGCGAGGCTGCCATATCGCGCCATCGGCCCCTCTGGCCATCACCAGTAGGCGGTAGGTGAAGTGTCTTGCCCAAGGACACAGCGACCAGGACAGAGAGCCTGGGGATTGAACCGGCAACCTTCCGGTTACAGATGCGCTTCCCAACCCCTTGAGCCACGAACATTTTTTTACTGTACAACATCAATTTAGAGTAAACTTGGTTTTTTTTGGATAAATAAATGTTGAAATATCTTTTGAATTAGTTAAATGTCAGAATAAAGAGAGACAGAGATCTGTCTATTTTTTATCACTTTCATTAAATTTAGGAGTACATATACACTAAGTTTATTGTTAATTAATAAGAAAACTCCAGACGATTCCATCCTGAGCTGAAGAAGCTTCTGATAGGTTAGTAGAGTCCATGTGAGTAAATTGGTGGCACAGCTGTGGATGCATATAAGGCAAAACACAGAGCCTGTTTCTTTAAAATGGGAAAATCAAGAGATGTCAACAAAAGACCAGGAAAAGAACTGTGGAGCTCCATAAGTGTGGCTTAATTTTGAATACAATTTGGTGCCATATAGAAATACAGATAGTTTCTCTCTTTACTCTTAAAGTTAACAAATGTGTTTTTTATGTTTATCAATCTAAAAAAAAATAAACATTTAGTCTGATTTGATGTTACAATTAAAAAAGTGTTTCTGTTTTTATCTGAAGAGTTTGTAAATATCTGGTTTCAACTGTATATTTGATGATGTTGGTGTTTGGCTTGATTTTCAGCACAAAGAGGGAGAGAGAGAAACAGAGAGGGAGAGAGAGAATGAGGACAGCACAGAGATGGAACAAGAGCAGGTGAGACACACATGTTAGTCAAATGGTCGTTTACCAAAAGTATCACCGTATCATAGGTCCTCATGTATCTCGTACCTAGTGTTTCTTTTTAGGTTTGTTATTTTTCAAATTCTATATTTATTAAGTTATGCAGGCTTGTTTGCACAACAAGGCTAAATAATTATATAAACTTTTGTGAATCTACATAGTGGACTTTGGTAGAATTAAAAAATAAGTGTAGTGCAGGTCTATGATGATTTTAGTGCTCATTTAGTTCTGATTCTGGTTCTGTCTTGGTTAAATCCTAAATAGTCCTGATTTTGAACTGTTGTAGTCCTGTTTTAACTCCGGATCGGTTCTGGGTCTGGTTGAATTGGGGTTTAGTCCTCGTGTCTTGATGCAGCCCCGTCTGAGCTGGTTCATACCAATATTAGGGGGGATTTACGCACAGTCGTAAATTCCCACAGTGCACTATGTGCTTCGAATATTGTGTGTAGTTTTTGTTTTATACAGTGCTGTTTGTGAGACAATGACCCCACCTCATTCCCTCATACTTCCTACTATATCCATTTTGCAGGCATTCAAACTTTGCATTATTGCATGCTTAAAGTAAGCAAGGATAGTCAAAGTTTAACAAACCAGTCTGCAAGGTATTTTAATTTCATAGTACAAATAGGAGCATGAAAGAAATGAAAAAAGATATTTAAAAATAATGTAATGCTTTGCAAATTATTATTAAAGTGCTAGTCATTCACATTATTCAGTGTTTTAAATATAAGTGAGGAACATAGACTTATGAAGTGAAAAAATAAATAGTAGACACAGTGACTGTATGTTTGTAAGTTTTCTCCCCAACAAACACAACAATGTCAACGAAACGTTTTACACCATCAAACGCACCTGCGGTAGCACCCAAAGGCAGAGGACGATGCTATTGCTAACCATCGCACAAAATGTTGGACTTCTGGACATGCTAAAGGAAGGTAGAAGTTACCGTATTTTTTGGATTATGAGGCACATTTAGCGAAACAAAATCCCATGTTCTGGACCTGAAAACAGGGTTTGATCTTTGGTTTCATTCTATGATACTGGACTTATTTTTCTACGAAGGTTTGAACTTTGAGAGTGTTTAAACTAGAGAGAAAAGTGTGAAAATGTCCATGCCTGTCTGAGAAAAGTGTATAAACTGTGTAGGAAGGGGTTTTACAGCCTTAAAACATCTATACTAATTGTAAAAAAAAAAGTTTGCTAATTCGTGGATTTCACCTATCACGGGTTATTTTTAGAAAGTAACTCCCGTGATAAACAAGGGACCGCTGTAAAGCTCTTTGTTGGACTGGTGCGAAGGGCCTGCAGGTGCTCATGGTCAGTGTTAGGTTACATCAAGTGTAGCAAGTACTTAATTTGAAGTTAGCCTAATGACACTTGGAATAATTAACCGAATTCTAACTTTAGTGTAGAGGATAGACATCAGTGAAGATAGCTTGTGAAACTGTTTACATCTTGTTGAATCCGGTTGTGTAAATCCACAAAGAGTGGCAGGTCAGCTGATCACAGTCTATACATGAAGAAAACCTACTGGAGCTCACATTAGAAATTACAGACTTGTGATTCTTTTCCCTATGCTGAGCCACTACACATAAATTACGGTTACTCCTGAGTGTCCCATTTTACTGTTTAGGTGTGGAGGCAAAGTCACCCTCTACAATGTAGGCAACAAAATGGTTATTTTTAAAAACAACAGAATGAAGCTGTCATGGGAATTAGAATTTAGATTGGAATAGTATTTGCCTTCTCATGTACTAATATTGTTTTATATTATATTAATGTAGGACAAGGTTCGGATGCCTTTTTACAAAAATGGTTATTAGAATTTTCCTTAAAGGAGTTCCTTTACATTTCCAAGCCTGTACTTTTTCCACTTAACCTTTACTGCAATCCTGTTATTCTTTATATGCAGTTTTTATGTCTCAGTGACCACTGAACTTAAACAACATATCTGCCCGTATAGCTTGCCCAGAGGCATTTCAAGGTGGCTACAAAGTGCTGGGGGTTATTTTGTTTTTCTCCTTCTGTTCAACTCTCAGAGGCACATGTCGACATTGTGCCTGTGTCTCTTTCAAGTCAGCCCAAAGTTTCACCACCTGTTTGGGGCTTCGCTTGTGGATCACTAAGATGGTGTGGTACGAACACGGGTCTTTCCCTTCATTTTTGGGGAAGTCAAACATGAGGAAGGCGTGGTTGTGCGTGGGGAAGGCATTGAGCCGAACCATGCACATCCCTACGTACACGTCATCGATGGGGAACAGGTGAACTCTTTTAGAAATTAAGTGCAGACGTCTGGTCAACTGACCCGAGTACACCAACCCTCCCCCGCCTGCATACGCGGGGTATAACCCTTTGTAGAAGCTGTGTGGGATAAAGTACTTTGAGATGTTGACTCGGTTGGGTGAAGCTGCTCCTATGACGTCCCCAAACACGAAGTTGTGCATGTTCTTCTTCACATGCGGCTTCTCCATCTGGATCTGGAGGTAGGTTATCAGTTTTGGTGTGTTGACAAAGATGTCATCATCTCCTTTGAAGACAAAGTGGGTCTGCTTGCAAGAGTGTGAGAACCAGCTCCAGAAGAGCACATCCTTCAAGGTGAGATTGAAAAATGTATCCTCAAAGTCCCACTGCAGAATATCTCCATAGAGCGTACTCTCCAACTTGAGTAACGCAGACACATCCACACCCGGTTCTTTGGTGTTTTGCTTGCCCAGCAGGAATACCCTGCGGACATAGGCTCCACCATTATCTCTGCCACTGCCATTTATCTTCTGTCCTGCCACCCATCCCACCTGGCCCCAGGTCTGCCGAATAGCCTGTCGGTTGTTGAAGTTATCCAGTGTTGTTTTGATGGCGAAGAGAATCAGAGGGTCCTCCCGCTCTTTTCCCTGAGCTCCACATTCTCCACCTGGCTGGAGGAGAACCGGGTAGTCTCTTGTCTGCATGTACTTGGTGAAGTCTTGCACCTGTTGTGGTAGCTCGTCAACATTATATGTCATGTTGTTGAGTCTGCGAACTGCAGAGAAACTCTTCTTCAGCAGGAAATCATCAAGGCTGATATTCTTCATTAATCCCTTGGCTTCGTGGGGGTGCAGGATGGGGTTAAATTGACGGTCAACGACCAGCTGGAGCTGGTTCCAAAAAGCCTTTTTCTGACATTGGTTCTCCCAGAAAATTTTAGGGAGTGAGACGAAGATCTTATTTCTTAAAATTCCATTGGCCACAAAATGAGAACTCTTCGGCATGATTTCACTCGCTGGTGCTGTCATGCTCATACACACCGTGAGACCAACGTAGACAAAGAGCAGGGCCAGGAAGATGCAAGGCGTGCACACACAGATTAACACCCTGCGCCAGCGAAAGTAACACCGTGCCATTCAGCTGCAAATACACAAACACCAAGTTACACTGAAGAAATCTGACATCTGACAATTTCTGAGTTTCAAAATATAAAACAATTATTAAATGTACAATAGTGGATTTATGTGTATCTGGATCGAGAGGCAAAGCTCCGCAGAGAAATGAAGTGAAGAAGCATGAGGAAATGGAAGATTTGCAAAAGAGAGATGAACTAAGACCATATGTAACAGTGATCTCACAAACGAGTGCGTAAAATAGATTTTAGCTGAGTTCTTTTTGATCACATGATTAACAGCCAGTATAATTGGCTCATTTGGCATGTAAGCATTGAGATGCAAAGCAATTTTTTTCTGGTCATTTCAAAGCCATGCGCAATCTTGACTCCACCAATCAAAAACCATGTGCTTTGATTGAAATTTAGTAGTGTGGTTTTTAGCAGATAATTATCACAAGTTCAAAAGGAACGTTTATTTAGAGTTAAATTTAGTCACACTTTGAGGTATGAAAAAGAGTTAAGCACATTTTTATTAGCAGATAAACAAACGCAGTCTACAAATTCCTTGTGTTAACAAGAAACTGAAAAGATGATGTCATTTTAAAAAACTTACCTTCTTAGGTCTAAATCAGTGACAGCCCAAACTTCACTATTCCTAACTCTAACTCCTATTCTGACCCGAGCCAATAAGAAGATGTCATTTTTGGCTTTTATTATATTGTTTTCCCATTGAGGGTAGAAAGAAAATCATAATTTTAACAAACAAGCATAAAAAAATCACAGTTTTTCTAAAAACTCTGTTTTGGTCTCTTCCCAAATATAGAGGTTAGGGTTACCATGACTTCAACCCTAAAAGGTTTAATGAAGCTGTTGATGTCAGCAGTTTTCTTTGCTTACCTGTTTTTAATGAAGGCTTTCTATTTCACGGAATAATCACATAGTTGTTGTTATCTAGTTGAGGAGCGTTGTCCAGCACAGTTTTGTCTCATTTAGTCTGAGTAAACTCTCTACTCAAGAATTAAAGATAAAATACAGTGAGTCAGTCTATCAGGAAGGTTTCCTCTGTAGCTGAAGCTCCTCCTTTGAGCCCTCTGGCTGAGGAGGCAGCATGGATACACCCACTTGTGAAACGAAGAGAAATTCCACCCACAAACAATGGGAAACACATCAATGTGTTTCATAAGAAATGAAGACGATACAAAACTAATAACATTTATCAGTGACTCAGCTGTTGGTGTCACTACCCCAGAATCACAGAGAAAATACTATGTAAAACATATCAGTGTGGGTGTGAAACTTCACTAGTTCATTCAGTTCATCTTGTGCACATGAATAATCAGACATCAGTTTGGAAACAGAACTTCCTTCTGTGCCGCCCTAAATCTCCACCTAATCTTTTCTTTTTTAGCAGCTTAATTATGACTTCATCACCTGGCAATCTTTTCATGGGCAGATTCCTGTCATCCGCACACCTATCAGGTCAGACAAGAACTCTGATTAAAAACGGTTGCATTTAAATAATGTGGTGTGTCTGCAATCCTGACACTAAGGTGTTACAACAGTTGTCATGGAAAACAAGTGTGAATCAGTTTGGTTGGTGATTGTTGTCTTAGGGTTTTCCCAATCTTACCTAAACGCTCCCTCCTCAGTGTTTGTAGCAGTTTGGAGGCATAAACTGTGGCTCCTCTCTGTCTTACATCCCTACATGTACATAGTAGCAAATTATATGCATAAGATGGGATGTTTTCTGTTTCTTTGTGTGAAAATGTGTGTCATCACCATCAACATGAATCTGAATCAAAATACCTGTTTATCTGAACATCCCAGCCGGGCTCACAGCTCTTAAGCCAAAGAGCTCACAAATCAAGGTTGTTTTGTAATATTCTAGATAATATTCTTATAAAGAGTGCATATTTTCCTTTTTATTCCTTCCCTTGTTATCTCTGATCCCGTAAAAACCTCCGCAGGATTGTGACACATTGTGCCTCAAGTATTTGAAGTATTTAGGCAAAGTCTTACAAACAGTTTCAGCTGCAGCTAAGAGTACAAATGGTTGTAAATGTGTGCTGTATGTTAGTGTTAGGACCCTTTGGTCCACAGTAAGTAACTTTTGGTTCCCGGCTTCCAAACGTTTCAGAAACCTAGCTTGTTCTCGATCAACTGTAAATTAGATAATAATGGACATTATTAGTTGTTCATGTCATAATGTGGGCTGTGAATAGTGTCGGCATACCCGATTAATTAAAAACTGAGAGCTTAAATACACAATAATCATCTGATATTCTGGTAACAGACTGAAGATGTGATCGTTTAGCTCCTTGCTCCTTTAGAACAGTTAAACCTTTAGTAGTAATGAAAACTTTCCTTACTATTACAGTTGTGGATGCACGTGGTTAAGGTTTCAAAAGTGTTTGTGTGTAAGTAATCTCTGTGAGTTGAAAGGTCCAACTGCTCCAAACCCCGTTTCCAGCTATTTTCTTTCCTGCCCTAGGCTTCAGATGACCTCAGTGAGAGTGGATATGCTTCTGATCATCTCAGACCTTCTGCTTGTTAAAGAGGCAATCACGCAGTATTTCAGTTACAAAGATGACAGGACTGTTTCAAAAATGGTAGGAATAAAGTTTTATTTTTCATATGAAGGGGTGTTTTGGATTTTTCTTCTTTTACAAGTAGTATGTTTTTGATAAAACTTGCAAAAAATCTTCTAGCATATTCCAAGAATGATGGACATGAAGAGAAGGGGATTTATTGCTGAATGTTAAAATGAGGACACGTTTTTTATTTCATTTTATTATTGTTATTATTATTATTTTTTTCACCGAGTGGAAAAAAAAGATTTGCTTGCTGCTTTTTCCATGCACCCAACTACCAGTACCACTAGGACATGCAGGGGATTTGGGGTTGAGAGGAGGGGAGGAAGATGAGGAGTAGGAGGAGGATAGGTTGGTAGGTAAAAAAGACAAACTGCTTGACAAACAAACATGAGAGGGGCTGTGTGAGTGTGTCTGTGTATGCACGGTTTTGTGTGTCTGTGTGCTCAGTGTGTGTGCTTCATTGTGGATATGGATGTACGTGCGTGAGAGAAGTACGTGTGTTCGTAAAAAAGGTGGGTGGGAAGCGCGGGGGAGGGGTGGGGTGGGGTCGAGGAGAAAGAGGGTGGGGTTGTCAACAATTCGACTAGCTCTAGAAGCACACTATCCTCACTTGCAGTAATTTCAAATCGTTTGCAAATCCCAGATTGATTACAGTGATAGTAAGACAAAACTAGCCAGACCACTGGGCCGTGAACCCAAATTGTATTTTCATATCATACGATTCCCCCTAAATCTGAGGGGATAATTTCTATATCTGTGATCCATGCATTGCCTGTGTGGGGGGAAAAAGAAAGAAAACAAAACTCTACATATTGGAAATGAAGTCTAATCGGGACACATTGTATCTAACACAGTATCATTTTCCTCAGTGAACTTCAAAGGGTCTCTCTAAGGGTCTCAGAACCTGATGTACATCTGCAGTGGAAGAATTTCTGACATGATCGGACTACTGGTAGTGTGCTGTTTGGTTTTACTCACTGGACTTAACTTTGTCTGCTAGTTGCTTCTGTAGGAGGGCGAGGAAGACGTGACGGTGAGGTTGCGATGTGGTGGGTGGAAGGGGCAGACAGAGACACACATAACAGATCATTCAGTCAGTCAGTGTGACCAAGCAAATAAAGTTCAGTTGATAAAAGGTATAGGAATGCAAATCAAGGATGCAGTAATCAGGATTATCATATACAACCGTGTGAGCTAACTAAAAAGGTAGAATCAGCCTCGGAAACTCTCTTCCCAGCAATGTGAACCCGCACATGGTGCTTCTTCCCGATCGGAGCAGCACCGTCACTAGTGTGGCAAAATGTGAGCCCACGTAGCTTTCGGTGGGATATCCTTTTTTAAAAAGAAAACAAACACATTTTTTTTTAAAAGGAAAAAGAGCGAAAATGGGAAACCCAGAGGGAGATCCACCTTTCAGTGGTGGGGGCAGAATTCCAAGGTTACGCCCCTGCATCAGAGCGCAAACAGATGCCGTCTCTGCACAACTTCATCTTTTTAACACGGCTACACACATGCTCACTTAAACGCACACATAACTTCTTGGAGTTAAAGAAAAAAAGTAACTGAATCCGCCTACTGATTCCAAAAGTTTAATCAAACGCGTTGTTTACCGTCCTTTAGCCACAAGTAAGCGCGAGAAACCTGATAGATGGCGAAAAGAAGGGGAGTGAGGGGATGTCGATCTGACCTGCGAACTGAACTGTGACTGAGATGACGTGCGTTCTCTGCTTTGAGTCTTTTTGGCTGTGATGTGATGGGGAAGTCCTGAGACACAGTGCGGCTCTAAGCTGCTGGCATAGGAAACGAGCGGGCTAGGCAGTCCACGGGAGGCCAGAGTCAGGCTGGATTACAACTGGATTGGTTAGGTTCGGTTTGGATCGGCAGCTCCCTGGCCAATGACTGCTCACGGAGGGAGGTTCTTACAGTGCAATGGAGCTTCTGGCAGCGTGAGGATCGATGGAGAGGAGCGTGACAGTCAAACAACAGAGATCACACCCTCCACGGTGAACAGAGGCGCCAACCGAATGAGGCTTCATGAGGCGTGCAGAATGGATACAGGCACGCACACACACACACACACATACAGTACACGCACACTACAACCACCACCAATGTCATGGCAGCACCCTGAATACCTACACGAGGAATCTGGAGTCACTTTCCCTCGACAACTCCCCAACGTTCCTGCTTTTACAGAAATAACAAGAAATGACTGACAGGCAGCGAACGAGGACATAAATGACCGATGTGTGTTCATCCGAGGAAACTACCCTACACATCTTGGTTGCGTCAGTGACTAAATGTCCCTGTGAAACGAGCGCATCGCGTGGGTCATAC
Source organism: Astatotilapia calliptera (assembly GCF_964374335.1). Lineage (NCBI taxonomy): Eukaryota > Metazoa > Chordata > Actinopteri > Cichliformes > Cichlidae > Astatotilapia > Astatotilapia calliptera. The sequence goes on from NC_137423.1 coordinate 21,850,941, forward strand.
TCATGTAAACAGACACCTTTTACACAGGAGGAATCAATATTGCATGATGACATAATCAGATCACAGTTCAAAAAGAGGAAGATCCCAAATCAGAGAAACAAACCAAAGCAAAAGGAGGAAGAGGGTTGGTCTCTATAAAAACGAGGAGTCTTTATAAGAAAGGCTACAAAAACTCAATGGGACCTCCAACTTCAGCATACAGCAAAAGGCACCACAATATTATTCTATTTATCTAACTTGTGAAAAAATTGGCACGTAATTCTCTTATTTTTTTCATCTCTCATAATGCTGTAAATCAAAAAACTTTACATATAAATATCCCCTCCCCCCCGTTATAAAAAAAGTCTTTGCTGTTAGCTAGTAGACAATTTTTGCTGAAATGAAAATAAATATTTCATTTGTTTAGAATATCTGTCTGTTATACAAAATAAAAATATTTCTCCTAGGTGCAGGTCTCTAGTCCACGGGTTGTGTGTAAGAGGAAGGGGAGTGTGTGAAGTGGAGAGGGCGGGAGGTGGCGGGGGTGTAATGGTGGGCGTCGGAGGGAGGTTAAGTCTTAAAGGGGCATGTTGTCAGCCTTGGAGCGCTGCGACTGGGAGCCGCGGCTCTGCCCGTTGCTGCGCGTCCCTGGCCGACTCAGCCCGCGGTGAGTCCGTGTGTCTGCACCGGATGACGAACGGAAACCCGGGACATTTAGAGGCGGGTCCATGTTCATGTTCTGCATACTGAGGAAAGGCGTGCTCTCCCCGTGACCATCCTCTTCCTCCTCGTCCTCTTCCTCCTCTTCTGACTGGCTGAAGCTCTGTGAGCTGTAGTCCCGTAAACCCGCCGAGCGCTGTGAGATATGTCCGTTGAGTCGGTTGCGTCGCGGGCGACGCCGGCTTCTGATGGGTTCCCGTGAAGAGGCGTACTCCTGTGTCGTCTCATAAGCCTCGTCATCGGGGAGCCGGTAGGGGCTGGACGGTAGACTTCCTGTGCTCTCTGTCAGGTAGGGTCGTCGAGGACGTCGGGGCTGCCTGTATAAACTTCCATCCTGAAACAGAGAAAACACAGATTTCTTAGAATGGCTGAACAAATTTATTGACCCACTGGTGTGTTGGTCTGCCTATGCATACAAGAGAAGGCGATCCTGCTGTGAAGCCTTCAACTGAGCACACTTCACCATGTATATCAAGAGACTGCATGCTCACATGGTAGCAGCTTGCTAATCACAAGGTGGATTTGGCCTAAAACTTACACTTCAATATCCTCCCAATTTACTCACCTGGGGACCATAATTTAAAACATTAAGCATTAAGTTAATGTTGTATTTTACAAGACGTAATTTTAGCAACTGAGATCATAAAGCTATAAGAAAGTTGTTTAATGATGTCATAAATCAGGAAAGATGAAGCCCCTTTTTCTTTGTACACTTCTGTTTGTAACCAGTCACCCCCTGCTGGCAATTAGAAAAAAAAAAATACAGGTTTAAGGCACTTCAGGCCCTTTGGCTTTCAATCCAGTTCAGTTAATATAGCACAAAATCACAATAACAGCTGCCTCGAGGCATTTTATATTGTAAGGTAAAGACCATACAATATTATGAGGAAAACACCAACAATCAGCAGGGCCCCTTTGAGGAAGCACTTGGTGACAGTGGGAAGAAAAAACTCCCTTTTAACCAGAGCCAGGCTCAGCCGTCTTCTATGTCAAAGCCATCTGTTTAGTACATCAATCTTTTGGTGACTTTTGGACATTAGGCAGCAGTTACTGTTTGTGTGCTAGTTTTGTGATGCTATTCTGTCCGTGCCACAGCAAAAACCATTATATTTCACAATAACCCCACAGAAGGTTGAATGCGACTTCACGAGCCTTGGCTCGGCTTTGTTGTCAGCAGTATCGGTGCACAGAAAGTAAAGAAAGACACCTCTGTACAGCCTGCATTCAAACACATGCTGTAGGGAGAGAATATGTTAGTCATGGTGGCTTGTTTACTTCTGGTAAATCAATTATACATATGGTTTGTGCTGAACATGCAAACATTATAAGGAAAATGAACTTGGGGACAGTGAATGCCCACACAGAGACTGCAGGTTACATGCTAAGTTCTTCTTATAACTAACAGATTTTTTTTTTAAAACAAAGAATTTTTTATATCTTCAATAACAGTAAAGCTGGGGGGAACAGACATGTGCTTTTGATATAGACTATATATTGTATATAGGCTTACGTACATCGGGGCACCGTAACAGCGGTTGGTCATCGTCTCTGTGGTAGGCGGCAGCAGCAGGTGGAAGGGAGAGGGCGTGGCTTGTGTTGGGCGAGGTGATCTGAAAAGTGGGAACCTGGGGAGGCAGCGGGGGGTAGTGGAACTCCACAGGAGACAGGCGTGCTGGCGTGGTCAGTGCAGACACATACCTGGATGAGGTTAGAAAAACACAAAAAATAACCACAACTGTGTGCATTTTTACCTCTAACAGATGCTCATATCTGGTGAACACAATGTTCTCACTTTAACAATGCACTTAGTAAGTGTGCACTCCTGCATTATTGAGGCGCTCAGCTGCACCATCGGTTTAATCATGATATTTTGAAAGAGGTCACACATCTGTCTGTTCCCTGAAAAGCACCATAACACACACAAAAACCAGCCCTCATTGTGATCTGTAAGTCTTTGAACTATGGAAGGAAAAAACTTCAAACAGAAACAACAGAAGCAACCAACTGGCTCAGGTCCCCCCATTATGTGCCAACAAACCTGCTTAGTCAATCACAAGAGTATAAAAGACATTACTGCTCATGTGCATTCACTCCAACAAGAACTGAATGACTCCTGCCGCTCACTGAATTCAGCTTTACTTGTGCATCCATGTCCCATATTCTGAAATACTACTTATTTATTATTATGCAGTATTAACATCCATCCATTCATTTTCTTCCGACCAAATGAAGGTCATGGGGAAGCTTGAGCCTACTTCAGCTGTGATAGGGAGAGGAATGAGGTCCACCCTGGACTGGTCACCAGTCTATAGCAGAGCTAAAGCTGGTTTTATGGTCGAGCAGAGGTAGTGTGCTCGCTGTCCGCTCTAGTCCAGAGATAAGCCCGTCTGTCTGAAGTGAGCTCTGTTGTCAGATAGAGGCAGTGTAAGTGTGTGGTATGACGAGCCTGGGGCCACTCTTGCTTGTACTGTTGTTGATCCATGAGCCAGACGCGGAGGAGAGAAGTTATAATATGCAAAGAGCTGAAGTGCAACTGAGTGTTAAATACAATGAGAAGTGTCACTGCAGCCTCAGTCTGTGCTTTTCATGTTGTAGTTTTTGATCTTTGAACTTTTTTCAGGGTTCTCCTGTTCCGATGAACTCTGCTGTCGCCCCGTTTCTCTTCTCTTTACAAAGTCATGGGTGAAAAAAATAAATAAAAGATGTCACACCTGTGTATCAAAACTAGGTGAGTAGAATCACCTAAACAACAACAAACATAATAATAATAATAATAATAATAATAATAATAATAATAACAATAATAATAATAATAATAATAATAATAATAATTGAATTGAATGTAATTGCCTTCACCACCGCTATATCTTTTTACACATTATTATTAACAGTGTCTGGGTGATATAGTTCTTAAAAAGACTAAAAAAAGAAAGTCCTAGCAATTAATTGCCACTTGGTGTCGCCAGAGAGTAAAGGGCCTACTGTAGCAAGAAGCACAGCCAAGAAAAAGTGTTTAAGAGCCACTGAGCAAGTTCCTTCTCCCTCCAAACCACAGTGCCCACCATTTCCACTTTCTCTACCTGTCACTGTGAGGTGAGTCTCTTAGAGAATCGTAGGAGTCCCCGTACTGCATTCCCGGTCCCGACGCATCCGTACAGCCCCAGTGGGCGGCCCTCCTCGCCATGCATGCTGGGCTGCTGCACTTACTGGTTCCCACAGAGCTGGAGAGCCCACCTGACTGGCAGTCTGAGTTCATACTCTCTGTTCGCTCCATGCTCCATGTGTGCTCCTCGTGTCTGCAGGACGAGTTTAGAAGGTTATGACAGCAGCGGGGAGGAAGGGGGATACTAAGGGAGACTGAAGTTAATACACTGATCCCAACGACACACAACAGTCAGCTGTGTTAAGCATGAAAACAGAGCATCAGGACTCGTTTGTGTTGTGTTCAAGGTGGTTAAAGCTACCCCGTGTAGCTGCTGTACTTTGTTGTGCAGATATGTGCTTGCCGTGTACTGAAAGCTATTCATAGCAGATGGAGTGGATGTTATTACAGTGATCTAGCAGGCATGCCAAGCTAGGCCAAAGCAGCAGGCAGTACCACAGATAAGGGGCACAGGGTGTGCCCAGTGGCTGTGGTTGCAGTTAGAGCTCAGTTAATGAGTTATTACTCTGCCCTCTGGTGGTGAAGTGACTAATCAATCTGCAACTATGGAGAATCTTTTCTGTTTTAGCTGCAATTTGCTTAGTTAGCTCTAGCAATATAAGGTCACACAGACAGTTTATATTGTATTTTATATACCTGTATTGTGAAGCTTATCTTCACAATACTTTTAAGCTTGAGGGCGAGAGCTCAAAGTGGTACAAGTTGATATCCTATGACTTCAGTAAATTTAAAGAAAAAACATTTTGTTTTTCCCTTTGTTACCTTTGCTACATTCGTTCGTATTATATTGTATTATATTCAGGAAATTATTTACTTTAAAAGTAAAATTTGAAGTTAAACTGACCGTATCAACTATACAACACAGACCGTGATTTCTGCAAATCCTCGGAAAACATTGCATATAAGATTCTTATCAGGTCCTGTTGGTACTGTGGGTACGAGGTAATAAAGGAGTAAAACCTTTCAGTATGTGCATAAGTAATGAGTACCTTCAGAATATTTTGAAGGACAGGAGAAACAAATTACACTGTATTCGTAAGTACTTGGTACATGCACATCCTGCAGTTCCTTACAGAGCTTAACAATTTTATCATAAAAAAGAAAACACAAATATTTTTGAAATCTGTCAAAAACCTGTGAAAAAATACAATTTTTATACCCAAACTTTGACACTTAAATCAGAAAATAAATCAAACGTGACATTCAACCACTAAAACTCATTTTTCTGTTAAGTAGGAACAATTGCATATATCTGTAATTTGGTATCTTAATCTTAAAAATAAAATGTGCTTCTCCTCATTTACTGTAAAACAGTCAATCTTGAAATTCATGGATAACAACAATAATTCTATCTTAGCATTAAAGTGATCGTGTCGATTAAAGAGCTTGCACAAACTGGTGGATCAACCATTACAGAAAAAATGATTCTGGTAATTAACCAATAATGTTAAATTAGTGCAACTGCGGCATGAACCTTACACTCGATGATGTTCTATTAAATTTGTTATGCACTGTAAAGTACGTACGACAGCCCCCAGTGGATTTCCCAGATGTAGTAGTCACAGACCAATAACAATCCGATTATTTTGACTGAGGGTTGAATTGTGTGAACATTGTTTTAGTATGCTGCCCACCTTTATCTGTTTGGTGTTTACAAGAATGTCTGCAACAGCTCAAAGATAAAATGTGCTCCAAGTGGACAAAGACTAAGGATTAGGAGACCTGTTCTTTTGCTTGGATTATGTGTCCATCCTGACTGCAGTGTGTGTACCTGGAGGCATGTGAGGCAGTGGTAGAGTGGTGGGAGCGGGTCGACATTCGACTGCCTGCATAGTTGCCTGCACCCTCGGCTCCGTGGCTGATCACGCACTCGGTCGTAGGGACGCTCTTGGAGATGTACTGAAAAAATAAAACATAAAAGGCGTTTGATTGTTTTGTTACCTTCAAATCAAAGCAAAAACAAACATATGGACAGGGAATTTTAAATGTAACTACATCAGGGCGTTCTGCTCTTTCCTCTTCACTGTTTTCAGCTTTACGTTTATGCTGACTCATGCCTATTGTATCTCCACCAGGATGCTAGGTGTTTTCTGCCCTCTCTTTAACATGTAGCTAGCTGCGTGACACCAAAATTTCCCCATGTAGTCAGTGAATCACCGTTTTACTCACATAAACACTTTGCTGAAGGCAGGCCTTAACTCAAGTTTTAAATCGAAGTCACGAAGCTAAAAAAAAACTCCAGCAGGAACATGAACCAGCTGAGTCTCTGTTGGTTTCTGAACATCCAGTCCTCCTGTCTTTTTCCTCTTCGGTCGGTCATTAGCATTAATGAATATGTGAGGGTTTTCTGGACTTCTTGACACCCAAATCCTATTTCTGGGATGGGTATATTTAATTAAAAGCACTGATATATCTGGTTTTATTTTAATAAATGCTGCGGGGCTTTGATATAGTGGATTTTTATGCTATATCAGATCAGTAGCTATGCTTGTAAATTAATTGCTGTTGAATCGCATAGCAAAAAGTCAAATGAAATCAATTTGTTACAGTTGCAAACACTCTGGTTTCAACTTAACTCATTCACTGCCAGCCATTGGCAGTGAATGAGTTAAACCCATTGACTCATACACTGCAAGTGACGGCTATAGACGTCAATGGCAGTGAATGAGTTAAGCTTAAACAGCTTCTCTGAAAGTAATGATAATTTGCAAAAACAAACTAAAATTAGGGCTCCACTCAGCTGAGTGTTATTATTGTTTGGACTCACGTCAACCATGGGGATCTCCTCAGGACCAGGGCCAGGATGATTTGGCCCATTAGCCAACATGCGGTTTGGCTGCTCCACACACTGATTCTGGTTTTGGTGTAGGTGACTCTGCATCTTCTTCCTCTGCTTCCTGGACGGGTGGTGATGATGAAGGAACAATAAGAGATCTACCAAACCGATGTCCTCTCTTACTACTGAATTCAAAATATGTGAGGGGACGTGGTAGAACATGAGTCAATAGAATTTAGCTGGCAAAATGTGAATTAAATGTATTTATATATTACTATTGTACTTACAGTCAATGTAAGATGCCTGCACAAAAGCGTTTTTTTGGTCTATAAGATGGTAGCAGTTTCAAGATGCCTTCCGCCAATCATGTTATTTAGATGACAATGTTCAAATATGGTACTGTGCAAAAGTCTTAAGTAGTTTAGTCATTTAAAAAAATAGATTTGAGCAAATGTTCTCCAAGCTTTCTCGTGGTTTTTCAAAGTTTTTCTTCAAACATTGGCTGCTTTTTCATTTATTTTTGTTTCCACATAACAGAGAACTTAGCAAAAAAACTAACTTTAAATTGTATCTCTACGCTCTTTGTTACAAACAGGCTGTCACAAAACGAAATCACGTTCTTATTTCTTTAGTTGAATCTATGCAAAAGATCAAGTCTGACCAATTTAAAATAATCTTTTTCACCAAAAACTTAATTTTAATACATCTGTTTGCTAAAAAAGTGTCCATGAAAAATTTGAGGAAACTAGACAAGTAAAGGGCAAAACACAAAATAGCAAGCCTAAAACAACATCTATATTATGGACAGTATGTGAAAGTCACGTCCTTAAGAAACAGGCCCTTCACCATTCAGAAACGGTCTCAGTGGAAGACTTGCTGTCAAGAAGCCATTAAGGAAGGAAAACAAGGTGAAACGGATAAAGTCCGAAAATTACATAAGAGCTGGACTGAGGATCAGTGGCAACAGGTGTGATGGAATCATGAAGCCAAACTTGAAACTGTTGGTTCAAATGATTGTCAAATGTATCCTATATGGAAGACGTCAGTAGAGCGGGACGACAGTGAGTGTCTAGAATTATCTGTAAAACACGGTGGAGGCTCTGTCTTAGTGTCGGCTGCATTTCAGTCGGTGGTGTTGGGAATCATGTCATAACTGCTGGAAGTATGAACACCATTATCATCCATTATGCAATACCATTGGGAAATCATCTGATTAGAAATGGCTTTATTTTTCCACATGTTAATGATCCTGAATACACTGCTAGTATAGTAAAAGCATAGTGGATAAAAAACACACAATGAAACACTGTCAGGCATGGATTGGCCTCCCCAGAGCCCAGACCTCAACTTTACTGAAGCAGTGTGGGACCATCTTGACAGAGAATGTAGCAAAAGTCAGAAACATCCAAAGAAGAGCTTTGAATGTCCTTCAAGAAGCTTGGAGAACTATTCCTGAAGACTACTTAAATTAAGGTGGTAATATCAAATATTGGCTTTTAAGCGCATTGGGATTTCTTTTTGTCTTATGCACTGCATTTACGTTTAATTTTGCAAATGTTTTAGAAAATCGCAGCACTTATTTTTCCTAGCAGAATACAGTGGTTTGAGATTTTTGCACAGTACAAATTTTTCACAAATAAAGATGCAGCTTCTTTTTTTCTTTAAATAGAGCACTCTAATAATGTCTTAATTAATAATATTTCAGTTCCAGAGGACAATTTCTGCAGAACAAATGCTTTCAGTCAAAGTTACTTAACATGCATGCAATATAAGGCTTCTGATTGTAATAGAGTACTTTTAGGTCTTTGTAATGGCACTTTTGCTTTTAACTTAAGGGTTAATTCAAAGGTTTTGAGTCTTTTGTATACGGTGGAATTGTTTCTTTTTGCTTCAAAGACATACTTTGTTTTGCAGTAGGCCACCACACAAACGATGCCAACCACTAACAACGCCACACAGATGCCTGTGATCGTCAGCACCCGCCTCTGGTAGAGCTCCTCAGCCTCTGTGGATGCAAATATGCAAACACATACACACACATTCAAACGCACATTTTACCATACCAAAAATACACACGCACACACGCGCACACACACACACACATACAGCATGAGCACTATCCCATCTATGGCAACTAAAGAAACTGTTGTCCTCACTATGATCTGCTGTCATCGTGTCCCTGTGCTGTCTCTGTTCTATCAAATCACATGCCTTGGACTTTTAACGTTCTTGCAGTCACACAGTACTACACAACAAAGAGGAGTAATTATACAGTCTCACGACTATCATGAGGAAAAGCTGAGATGTAAACCTACAACCTGGCACAGACTTCCTGCTGTCTTAAACAAGTTTGTAATGGCCATGGGGATGTAATGCCACAGATGGCACTGGAAAAGATCTGATGCCATGCCTGTATGAATGGAGTCACACGAGACAAGTTGTCAAGATGGGGTAAAAAAAAATCAGGGTTAACACCACAGCGGCCCGAGAACCAGATGAAAGTTTGGTATTCACATAGCTCGCCATCAGCATCACAAACACAGGATTTTTTGAATTAAAACAAGTTGACACCAGATTGAATGTTTTGCTGCCCTCTGGTGGTGTGACCTATTACAGCCCAACAGCGATGTCACAATTTACCACCTTAACCTTAAGTTGAAGCTAAAAAGCGAAACATTTTTATCAAAGAAAAAGGTTTAAATAGCACCCATGGTGTTATGGTGTTTATTTTGTTATTTTACAATTTTACAATAATCTAATTCATAGCTCATATTCTTGGGAAAAACTGTGAACGACTATACTGTTTCTTTAACGTGCAAATCTCCTGCAAGAGTTCTTGTACATTGGGAAAGTAACCAATTTCAATTTAAACGGACTCAACAGTACAGGTGTGGAAGTCCCCGTGGATCACATTAAACTTTATTTAGTTCATAACACAATATGGTGATGGCGCGTGAATCTTGTAGTGAATCCAATTCAGATTCTGGGGGCTGCTGCGGTGTAACACTCTGTGTCAGAACGAAAAGCACAAAACACAGTGCAACAAATAAACAGAACGTGAGAGGGAAGAGAGAGGGAATAAAAGCAGGAAAAGCAAAGTGGTGAAAAAGGAGGAAGCAGAAGGAAATACACAGAGGGAAAGGAAAGAGGCTGCAAGGGGAGCAGGGGCGTGTCCAGGAAAAAGGCCCAGGAGAAGAAAGAGGCCTGCGGGAACCAAAGACTGATCTGACTTTGTCCCCTTATCAACTAACTGGATTATCGAGGTCACTGCATTGTTAGTTACGGCCAAATTAACAGTAACTAACAGTAACTTTTTGTTTTCATCAACCTAAATCAGTGTCAGTGCGCCCCAGGGGAGCTGTGGCTACAATGTAGCTGTACCAGTGTGTGAATGTGTGTGTGAATGGGTGTAGATGTAGTGTAAAGCGCTTTGGGGTTCTTAGGGACTAAGTAAAGCGCTATACAAATACAGGCCATTTACCATTTAAATCTTCTGCAACACAAATATTTGTTTGTTCAAATGAGTTTCTTCTCAGTTTACATTAAAACTAATGCCGTTCAGTGGTGCCTGAAACCTATCATTAAACCTGCCAAACAAAACAAAACAAAAACTCTAGACACGCCACTGAAAAGAAGGGAAAGGGGGCGGGGGGGGGGCACGAGGACAGTCTTTAAATAAAGGGCCTCTGTAGGGATTGACGAGCCTACGAGAGCCTCGGCCCGGCATTGTGTGTGTGTCACAGGGTACTGATACAGAAAGGCAAAAGGAAATGGGAAGGCAAGCTCGCTGGCACAGTGGGGCCAGCAGCGATCGTGATTTAGGACAGGCAAGCTCTTGACTCTGACACTGAGTCAATCAAGGGCATAATAATAAGGACAGACTATGTAGTCAGGCTTTTTTTGCTGGCTTTTGGCAGTGCTTTGCAAAAATGCTCGTAGCTTGCATGTTTTTGTTCGACGGGCTGCTGAAACCAATATGCACACTGCCAAAGCCCGGCGGACGAGCCAGTTACTTGTATTTATCAATGATGCAAAACATTCGCTGATTTTTCTTTTGGAGCAAAGAGGCAGCTTTTTGCTTTTCTGATATGGTGTCCAGATAAACAGTTTGGAGTCGTATCAGGAGCCCCTTACACTGAGTTTGAATGCACCTCTGCACGTTCTCTTATTATTGTATCCCTTCCCAATGAATTTGTCTCTTTCTCTAGTGTTGTTACACCAAAAAAAGAAGAGTGCATGCAAAGACGGGAGGTTAGGTGTCTTAAAACCAAGTTAGTGGGCAGGAGAAAAAGAAGGACAGGTTGTGAGAGACCCAGTTGTTGGTTTTAGAGAGAAGATGGCACAATAATGTGTGACTGTGAGAGGATCTTGGCACATCCTTTAAGCACAGCAAAATGAATAATAATGTTCCATACCCATAAATTCAATTCTGAGAAGCTCTGCCAGCGCAGAAAGTTGTCGTGGTAAAAGGAAAGAGACACATAGGGTCAGGTGTAATGTCCACTTTGGAGCAGATATATTATTTCCATGTCCTGCATATGCTGAACCAGGATATAAGTTAATTATAGAGTGACTGACACGCGTACCGTCTAGTAACAGACAGACAACTCAGACAGCCTCAGCTCTGTGATCCCCAGAAATGACAGGAAAAACTAAACAAAAAAAGAAAAACCCAAACAAACGAAGCCAAAAAACAGGCAGAAATCAAACACGAAGGGAGAAAATGAACCAAAAGCAGAAGGAAAGAGAAACAGCAGGCAGGAAAAGGCATGCAGAGAAAGACTGACAAAGACAGCAAGACAAGAAGCCACATCACTTACTGCTATATTTACTAGACCTCATTTCTGGAGTAAACAACATTGGACAGAAACAAAATAAAAAAGGACAAAAAATAAGACAAAAAAGTAAAGAAAACAAACGATAAAAGCAGTGAGTTTCTCTCCAACATAAAAACACAGTACAGTCGATGAGGCCGACACAACAAATGGGGGTGGGTGCTGTAACTCATTCGCCTAATGGCAACTGTGTGCCTTTGTACTGATTACAGCATACCTTCTGTATAACGCTGCTCTTAGAGACTCTCATAGGATTTACAGAGAGATCATCTCAGCATTCCCAATATTTCTGGCCTCACATGCATTACTGGCCAGAACAGTCCACCCTAACTTTTAACTTCTGTAACCTTGAGCACTGTGTGTTAATACTGCTAGAAAATGACACAAATTGATTTAAAACAGCAGAGGGTGTTCCTTCACCGTCACAGTGCAAAAGAAAACACAGACAGACTTCAGCATGAACACAAGGCTTGATGGTGGGGTCAAAAATAAGCACACGTTACATACAATAAAACCTGTTCTTGCTTTAAATGTGACATTATTCAGTATGGAAACTTCAGCAATAGACAAACAGAAACAAAAGCACAACATGAACGTGAAGCAACACTGTATAACCCCTGGAAACAAGAAGTTTTTATCTCGGTGTGATTGCTTGGGCAGCTACAAGAAAGAGCTCGTTTGTTTCTGTACAAAAGAAGCCAGGTGCTAACTTTAAAACTGTTCATTCTTTAAGCAGAGATCTCATCCCATTAATTATGTGCCTGTGCCAATATTGGCCGACTGTGTTTCGCTATCACTGCCCATGCAATCACAGGAGAATGACCAAACACATTTCTTTCATCCCTCTGATTTAAACAAGTGTTCAACATTTTGGGAAATCCACATATTTGACTTCCTGTGCAAGTGGGTTTGGCTATGTGGAAACTGGTCGTGTTTTTAATATGTTTTGATTGCTGATTGGAGCAAAAATGCAAACGATCGGAGAGAAGGGGACGACACAGTCCTGTCTCTCCAGGAAGACATTCAGAGCGTTGCGCTTGGTTGTCACAAATGAAAAATGAGAGCAGGGGAACGGGAGTTTCGCACGTTACATCCCACCCAGCAAAAACCTCTTTGAAAAGACACTGAAAAGACGACCCTGACAGACGTCTAAACAACGCTGATATTTGGTTCAAAAGGAAAAGGTGAAAAGTCGTATTCTTAGGTTGCTGAAAAGACATCTGTTTGCACATCAGTCTGAATTCGTAGTGAACTCCTCTGAAAACGCATAATTTAACCCAGAACCTTCTTGCTGTCAGTAAACACTGAATTTATTAGCCCACCTCTTATGAAAACAAGGAAAAACTGCCAAAAATGATAATGCTATTTATTAGGAAAATAACAAACTAAATTTGTGTTTGGGGCTGCACACTGTGTGTTCAGAAGTGTAGGTAATTTACTCTAAGTAAAAATAACCAAATAACCAAAAATATTAATGCATTTTATATTTTTTCTGATTTTTTTAACAGTAAATTTGAAAATTCAGAGATATAAGCAGTATTTATATTTTAGTATTAAAAAATATAACTTCGATCAAAGTGCTTAGCCATCAGTGCTTAAGCAAAAACTTACCTTGGGTGGCGCTCTAATAAATTTGTACGGTACATGCACTGTATGAACATAACTTAATTTGATTTTTGCCTTGAAGGTAATGCAATACGCAGATAATCACTCAGTGGGCAGGCTGGTGAAAATATGTGGAATTCAAGTCTATGTGAATACGACCTTTCACCTTTTATTCTTCACCTAAATTTAGACTTACAGTCATCGAAAAACAGTCATTTGGTTCTTGATAGATTTTAAAATTAGGTAAATATAAGCTCAGATGAACAACAACACGTGGCATATTAGACTGTGTTATTATTTACTTAACAAAATCTAAGACAAAATGCAGAAGCAGGGAATTCCTTAATTCCTAATTAAGGAATTAGGAGTTCAGAGGTTAAGCACCAGAGGTGCAGCTAATCAAATGCACCAGAAAAACTGATAATCAGCAAGTGTGAGCACCACTATAAAAGCTACATTTTGGCAGTTTGCGGGTCTGGTATTGAGGAAAATCTCGATCAGCTTAAAGATGCAGTTGTTGCTGCCTATCAGTCTGGGAAGGGCTATAAGCTCATTTCCAAATAATTTGAAGTCCATCATTCTAGAGTCAGAAAGATTATTCACAACTGAAAAACATCCAAGACAGCTGCCAATCTTCCCAGGAGTGGACATTAAAGCTAATTCACCCCAGGGTCAGAGTATGTGATGGTCAGAGAAATTGCAAAAAACACAAGAACTACATCTCAGACTCTAAAGGCCTTAGTTAGCATGTTAACTTGTTACAGTACAATTAGAAAACTGAACAAGTCTCATGTTTTGCCAGGAGACAGCCTCCTTTCTGTAAAGAGAGCGAGGCAGTACAGCTTAGATTTCCAGACGTCCAGAACAATGTCTTTTGGACAAACGAGACCAAGGTGGAGATGTTTGGCAACAATGCACCATGTCTGTAGAAAACCAAACTCAGCACAGCAGCACAAACACCTCATAGCAACTGTAAGGCACGGTGGAGGAGGGATGAGGATTTAGGTTTGTTTTGCAGTCTCAGGACGTGGGGACCTTGCACTCATTGAGTCATCTGTGAACTCTTCTCTATACCAAAGTATCCTAGAGTCAAATGTGAGGCCATCTGCCTGACAGCTAAAGCAGAAACTGGGTCATGTAACAGTGAATCCAAGCACAGCAGCAAAACTACAACCAAACTGCTGAAAAAGGGAAAAATAATTACTTAGTTTTTCACTTCCTTTTCACTGAGTGCTTCTGCATTTTGCTTTTTGATAAATGAATAGTGTAATATGACATATGTAGTTGTTATTGTATGTTAATAATTTTAGAACCAGCTAAGACCCATGTAGTTTTTATTAAGTCCTGATACATGAAACCTCAGAAAGGAAGTACTTTGTTTTCCACATGACCGTAAAAGGGAAGTCTTTTAAAGGGTAAAACTGAGGGGATATAAGCCATAGTGGCAACTTACAAAGAGGACTGATACAAGAATCTTTAGCCTAACTTGGTATAACGACTGGAACATTTTAGAAAAAGCTTACTTGGCTCTGTTCAACACTAAATAATTTAAAAGGTAAAAACATTAACCTCTTAGCTCTACTGTTTGTCTGTAAATAACAATATTCCAGTAACTCACTGCTACTAGCATCAAAACCCCACAACTTTCAGTTTTTTACTTTATTTTTTACAATTACACAGTAAATATATAACAATTTAATTTACTATAACACTTTACTGTTTGGTGGTAGTAACATTTTGGTACCCGTGGACAGGACCAGGCAAACTGTTTCCCTTTGCTTACAGTCTTTGTGCTAAGCTACGCTAACTTGTTAGCTATCTTGGCTATAGGTTTATATTTAATGTATCTGTATCACATCAGTGGTAATAGTCTTATAGCTCTGTTCAGAAAAACAAATAAGAAAATTTCCCAAATGTTAAAATATTCAATTTATTCAAAAATTATGTGACAATTTCTGAATGTGTTTGAAGTGAACCCTACATGAAAAGTTCAAGCAGCGTTTAGCAATATGCCATAAAAATATTTTATCGGATGATCCATGGGTGCTTGTAGTGGTAGTATATACACAGTATATCATAAGCTCTTAACCGTCAGAAGAAATAACCTCTAAGATGTCATTTGAAGAAAGTCAGATCAATACACACTGAGACAGGCCCTCGGTTGAATGACGATGAATGGTGCTTTCAAACATCATTACCTGAAGACTTAAAATGTTGAAACATTCAAACTCTAAATCTTATTTCCATTCACTTGCCAAATTGTTGGGATTTTGGGCACATTGTCACTGTTAACAAAAACTGGCAGCTGTTCAAAACAATGTTGCAAGGACTCAACTTTCCAAAATGTAAAATCGATCCAAGATTTTTCTGCTAATAGATTCTATCCACATAGTTTTGCCTTGATTGCTCAATTCTGGCTTCTCTTTTTGCTGCTCCAAAACAAGCGGCACCAATGGATCATCTACAAAGAAAAGTGACAAAGCGATTCAACGAAAGCAAATAACTTCAACCTCCTGTGTTGCTCATTATGTTAATTCTCTGTCTCCTCTGTTTCTTTTAGTGCAAGCCTCCGGATCAAGTTGCAGCACGAGAACTTTTGGGTGTAATTTACATGACTGATGTGCAGAATTTTAAGCTGTAAGACTAGGCATAATGCTTATTAAGTTGTTTATTTTGGAACTGTTTTGTAGATCCAGCGTACTTTAAATAGGGTTTCAAGCAGGTGAGCTGGCAGGAAAAATAGATGCAAATATCCCTACAGTGGTTGCTTCTGGTTACTAGAGGGGCACCACAGAGGAACCAGGGGAGACAGGGAGAGAAAAGGGTGGACACAGAATCATGCAAACATCACACACACGTTCACATACATACGATAACTCACATTAAACAGACGAGCAGGTATGCAAACACACACGCACACGCATACACTCCCTCCATTCAACCCCTCCAATGTAGCATGCAGCATCTCAGTGGGAAAGAGACAGACAAGAGCAAATGGACATACTGTAGAAATTGGCCATGACGGAGTTTTGACAGCGGTCCCCCGTATAGTCATTGGGACACCTGATGGAGGGAAAACGAGACACAGAGGGAGGGGAAGGAAGGTTAAAGTTACAGCGGGAAGAGAGAGGATAAAACAGGAGGAAAGAGAGGAGGAGGAAGACACAAGGACAGATAGATAAGAGGGGGAGAGAGGAAGGGAAGGAGGGAGACGTAGGAGAGGAGAGAGATGAGGGATTAGAAACATCACAATCCACCAAGTACAGAAAGAGAGAAAGAGAGAGACAGAGAGAGAGAGAGATGACCTGCATACTGTGACATCACCGCCATCAATATGACATCACTGCTACAGTTCAGACATCATCACAGTCGTGGGGGTTGTGTGATGGTGGTGCAGGAGATAGGAGGGGTCAAACGCACAGCCGTTAGCCTCCAACCCCTCTCACACACAAACACAGGTGTAGACAACACCCACAAAATGCATACATGAACAACTGCTTTATGGACTCCCACTCGTTGTACTGGAGAAATGTATTAAAACAATTTATTAACCATTATATAATATGCAAACATATTAACAAAACACAGCAGTCATGAACCTGATTGTGTCCAAACCTGTAAGTTTACAGTGGTCTCCACTCAAGACCGATGCAGGATCTATATGTTAGCCAGCAGATATAATTCTGGGCTGTTTTTACACATATAAACAAGAAAGTGAGTTGTTTGAAAAAATGCAGGAGGATGATATGATGTAATCGGATGCTAATCTGTGAAATCCCTGTTAGTGGAACACGTTTTATCATTTATCATGCTGAGCTCTTTTCAATAAATGCTCTACCCAGAGGAGGAGCTAGCATGTAAACGTCTGTGATTTTGTGCCTCACTTTACTCTTTGCCTTTCTGATCATGGTCATTTTGATGTTTGGTCCGCCATGTTTTTCTCGTCAATTACATTTTAGTTTTTTTGGTAAAGAGGATGCAAACACAGTGACTGTACCCTGAGCATACATAGGTAGCAGATGCAGAGCTAAAGACTCCAAAGTTAGCTACAGTTTACCTTTTTTGTTAAAAGAGAGTTCTTCCTTCCCTCTTTTGCCAAGTGCTTGCACATACTGGATCGTCTGGCTGCTGGGCTTTTCTCTCTTGCTAATATTGTCGCATCTTTACCTTGCAATACAAAGTGCTTTGAGGCAACTGTTACTTTATTTTTAATTATTTTTGGTGAATTCAGCTTATTTCAGTGCTGGCTGGATGATCTTTCGAGCAAGGGAAAGATTGTTTTCAGTGATTAATTCAGTGTTTTCCTATTATATCGAACAGAACTAAACAACAGAAATGTAAAAAATTAGTCCTGTCAGGCGCTAACGCGTTAACAAGCTAAAGGCGCTAACGTATTAGCACCGTACCGCCCCTCGCATGGGGCAATCTGCGCTAAATTGCTAATGGAGATTTGCCGCGTTAATGCGGTTATGGCGCTAATGTAATTTTAATGAGATTAACGCTGACAGCACTAGTAAAAATTTGTGGGAAGAGAAATTATAACTGCACTCAGGTAGCTTAGCTGAGCTAACCAGCTAACACAATAAAATGTGACATAATGATGGCCGTTAATCACTAAGATACTTTTTTACAGAATAACTAATACACACACACACACACACACACACACACACACACACACACACACACACACACACACACACATACATATAACACACACATCTCCTGCCTCAAATGTATTAATGAGTGTAATATAAGTAATGCATAGCCAACACAAAGGTTAGACTCCAAACCAAAATAAAGAGCTGAAAGATACGAAAAATGCTCTAAAAGGCAAAGGTTAGCTGCAGGACAGTAATTCTCTTTGGGTGCGTCTCTACAGCGGCTGGAAAGGCAGGCCTCCCTGTTTGAGTCATGCTGGTCGTTAGTCATGCATTTTCCATTAAATGCAGTGTCCCTGCTCTGTGTAATGCGATGTTTAAATGTACTCCATAAATAAATCATAAAGAAACGAGGACCTGTAATCATGGCACACGCTTAAAACCAAAGCATTTTCCACAAGTCTAAAAAATGAAAGAGCGCGCAGACAGAGAGAGACAGCCTTCCACAGTGTGTGAGCATGAAAATGGGTGGAATAGGTTTTGGTATTTCTTGGGCATAAATAACAGCAACAGTTTACATGCAGCTGCAGAATGTGGTGTTTAGTTTCTGGATGGGTGGCGAGCTGTCAGCAATACCACGAGCTAAACGTGATTCATATTCTGGCATCAGCCATCAAACTCACAACACTGAAACTGCAGCTCCTCGCTGCATCACAGCAACTAGAAAATTGACGCATGCCAGTTATTGGTAATTTGGAGGCTAAATATTGATTTTGACATTCTTATATTAATCTTCATTCACTCACTAAAACACTACAGGACCCCAATTTTAAATAATGCCTTTCTGAAAATTTAAAAAAAATCTCTGTAAGAGTGCTTCAAATCCAGAAATGTCTTAAATTGTGTGTTATAATGGTGTCGAGGCTTTTACCCAGCTGGGAATAATTGATGTAATCTCTTTATTGCTGTAATTGATAGTAGATCAGCTTTTACTGCAGTCAAATGAAAAATAGACATGTTATAGAATATCTTATTCAGCTGCAGTGCACATATGCTGTAGATGGATCATAACAATTGACCACAGTTTTATGATATCATGGGTGTGGCCCCATTACAGTTATTATAGGATGAAAGAAGCTCTCTGGCGATTTCACCCAGGCCCCAGTAATGACCACACTGTATTTATTACAGTGGTCAACCAATTTATCCAGTTTGAAACGCAAGAAGCCTCGTCTTCCCCTCATGCACACACTGTCCGTATAACTGACTGGGTATCCTTTTCTCCTCTTTCTCACCACTAAAGAGACAACTTGCATTTTGAATCAATTACAGCAAAAACCCTCAGTAGAGCCCACTCAGCAATTTCCCAGAGAGATATAAATAGAGCAGAGAGAGAGAGAGAGAGAGTGGTGGGAGACACTGGGTGCAGATGCAGCCCTATGCCGGCAAAGCTTTTACTGTATATCATCTCTTTTCTATTTCTTTGCACCCGTTTTACCCTTTGCATTCCTATTTTTTCCACTCTGTACTGTTCTTTCAGCCCCCAGATCAAGTGGAAAGGAAAGGGGGAAAAAAGCTAACACACCTTTTGTTCCAACCATCTGAATGAATGTGGTTATATTCATTATTCAAAGGGATCATCAAATTTAACAGAAGAACCACGGACAGTTATGGGCAAAACGTTCACAAGCCTGACCTCATGGCATTTGTAGATTAGATTAGTTTAGATTAAATTATCTTTACTGATTCATGAGGGGAATATCGGCATTTTCCACCTATAGCTGTGAATACACGACATACTGTTCTATGCCAGCATTCAGACTGTAGTTTAGCAAGTTCACATTAATCAAAGCAGGGATCTGCAGCTTTACACAGAAAACCAGAGGCACACCGAGGTTTAACTTGCCCACAGCTTGGTGGGGGAATGTTTGCCTATGCTCATCTTTAATTTACCCTCCATACTTTAAGCCAGGGTGCCTTTCTGTATGTGCTGTCCTCCACTTTAACCTACAGACTCCATTTTGCAATACAGCATTACTTTCTCCTTCAGGGAAGAGGAGATTACAGGTTCCTGTGGTCGGCACAAAAAGAATTTTAGAGATGTTAACAGTTCTTGCTGCCTGGCTATGTTTTGCAGTGGGTAGATTTGAAGCTGTCGTGCAGATTCAAGAGTGTTGTTATGCGTGTGTCTGTGAAGCCGGGTGGTGGTCTACATATCTCTGAGGTGAACAAGAAGCACAGACACCTGCAGACAGCAGTCTTATTTACATCCTGTTATCCAATGGCCTTAACAGACAGGCCAACAAAGGATGACAAAGCTGAGAAGCTACAGTAATTCTCTGGAAAACGCTGGCTAGTCTACTGCTACTTTACTGCTAGCTTGCTGTGTCTTCTTTAAATATGCAGTGTGTTGTATGCAGTGCAATCATGCACACGCGGTTGTGCAATCCTGCACATTTTGCATCGCTAAACTGCTATACGCAGCTCCTAATGTCTATATGAACCCTCTCAAACAAAGTTTTCTGCTTGTCAGCACCATGAAAAAAACGTTCTGATTTATCCTTCAGCGATGACCCAAAGGTATATCAGATGAGAGGCAGAGAGCGAGTGGAAGGGGAATATTGGGAGAAAAAGAGAGTGAGAGAAAGAGAGAGATGGAAATGTAAAAACAAAGAGACAAAAAAAATGGAGACCTGAAACAGACACCTCTGGAGCTAAGGATGGATTTCTAGCCGAGACATCCTATTGTACAGAAAGCATAAAAACAAAGCTTCTGACCATGCATGACTATACACGCCATCTGTTAGCCACACCGTCAGAGGAAATGTTTGTTACACATCTACAAAATGACCCAACATGTATGCCAGTTTAGAACGGAAAGACTAAAACCTCTAGTTCAGAAAACCGGTTATTATGAAGTCAACTTAGGCGACTTCGATATCTGCTTTTAGGAGTTTATCGAGAAATTGTATTATCTGAACTGGTGGCATGACCAGCTACTACTCCATTTAACAGCTCTCCAGTATATATAATGACTACTTTTAACAGTGTATCCATTGGGTTAAATTGTGCTTGTTTAGCCATACTACTAGCTAAAATCAAAATTGTTGATTTATACTTTTTATCAAGCTACTTCAACCTTTGATACAAATGTTTCAATTCCAACTGCTAGAAATACTTTCAGCTAAATATTTCCCACTTTTTAGCTAGCTATTTCAACTGTGTCCATTCTGTTTTGACAAGTATTGTGCTTGTTTATCTATACTGTTATATAATATAATATAATAATATAACAATACTTAAAGTTTCATTTTCATCTGCTTTCCATATTTTTAGATAATTATTCTAACTTTTTATTCTTAATTTAAGATAGCTATTTCAATTGTTTATCTACTGTATTGCATGAAGCTTCTTGCCTGTTTGCATCCATCTTTTAAATTACTTGTGGCCACAGTTTGCTACTGCCTCTGGAAGCAGCCTTAACTCAGTTGACTTCAAATTACTGGAGTCTCTATGGCAATGCCTACGTCCCATTAACAAAGGTTGTAGCTGGGCAAGCTGAGAAACCAGGAAGTTTTTTTTGCGCATGCGCAATGTTGATAACCTCTGAAACTGAGGCAGCTGCTGGCTTTGCTTTCACTGCTCTGAGATCAGTGCTCATCTGCACATGGTATGGAAACATAGCTAGCACTAGAAAGTAAACAAGCCCTCTATGATTTATCATTGTAACAGACAAGTTTCCTTTTAATAACCAACTTGACCATGATGTGTTATGAGGAGCAAGCTTTTAATAACTTCTTTAGCATGTTAGCAAGGAAATGATTAATGAAAGGTAGGATATCTGGTTTATTGTCAGGGTAATTGGCTCTGCTTGCTTGTCTAGCACGCCACTGGTGCATGTTGATCGGTACTGAATCACTGAATCATGCTTATTATTAATCTCTGGCTCTCTTCCACAACATGTCTTTATCCCGCAGGGCTCTAGAGTGCGACCAATTTGGTCGCAAATGCGACCAAATTTTTCAGTGGTGCGACTAAAAATAAATATTTGGTCGCACAGGTGCGACCAACTGTTCCGGTAACAAAAAAAAAATCTCTGTAACTCTCCGTGTGGTCAACAACAGACACACTTTATCGTGGACTAAACCAATCAGAGATAGTCAGGGGCGGGAAATCTCTGATTGGCCGTGGTCCAGTTGAAAGTGCAGGTGGAAGAGAGAGGTGAGTAGCTTGAATAAAGCGATATCAATTCATTAACGGATTCCACACAAAGACCTAAACACGGAGCGGACCCAACACATCAGAATCAGCTTCGTCTTTCTCGGCTTTCTCACCCGACGGCCTGAACACGGACACGCTGTCGGAGCTTAGCGATTCTTCGGGTCCGTGCTGTGTTTACGTCTTTTTGCGCTGATTCTGAGCTGCAGGTTTTGCCTCTCTCCGACCAAAATTCACCGAGCCTGCAGCAAAAGAAGCAGCAAACTGCGCTTCACATTTGATCAATGTCGTCATGAATTCCCTCTGACTTTTGCTGTTTTGCTTCCACCACGATAAAAATCACACTTCCTGCACAGCTCTCTCTCTCTCTGTACTTCAGGAACAGTTTCCCGTCTCAAATCTGTTTTCTGCATTATTCATTCGCTTATTACCCACCAGTCTACCGTTGTTTACAGCGCTTTTTCTTTTTTCACTTAAATGACCTCGGACAAGAAAGCCTAATTTCTGCTGTTCAATACTGAAGAAATTTAAATTTCTTAAAATTATGCAAAATTGCAGAATATTTTTAAGGTTATCTGCTATAAAAAGCCAGACCAGGAAAATCTCCTTCATGTTTTCCTGTGTTTTATTCTCAGTTACTTTCACACAAAGGCATCTGCTGTGATTTTCACAATTCTGATGAAGTCTCATGTGTATCAGTACTGATAAATGATCAGAATTATAATATTTCTGACTGTCTGAGGCTAAATTGAATCAAATCAGGACTTTGAGAACCGGAATTGAATGGATTATAGAAATCAGTGATGATACTCAGCCCTAGTGAGCAGCCTAGGCCTGAGAGAAGTGGATGTACTGTAGCTGTGGGTAATAAGAAAAGATAAAAAGAACTATTGATAACTTTTTTGTTAAGTTAAGGCCTGATCTGTCTGAAATTCATAGCCAGTGCTCTGACACGGTGCCATCAATATTTGAATGCTGAAAAAGCACAGTGTATCCAGAAAACACATTATATGCTGCAGTAAATGCACTGCCCAAGTGTCCCCTCTCCCCACGGCCTTTCAGCAGCAGACAGCAGCAAACAGGTTGTCAGAGGAGCCGAGATGATGATTAAGTTTTTAACATTTTCTACAATATTGACAAAGCACTTTAAGCACAAGTTTGTTAGTTAATAATTTAGAAATTAATATTGTCTGTATGGACTTCTGTAAGTGCACATGTAAAACTGCGGTGTTAAGCGATGTGGTTGAAAAATTTGAGTGCGCCTAACTTTTGTGCCGGTACACCTAAATTTTTAAAGTTAGGCGTACCGGTGCGCCCATGTCAAAAAGTTAGTCTAGAGCCCTGTCCCGTCTTCCTTCTCTCACCCCAACTGGTCGCAGCAGATGGCCCCTACCTGAGCCTGGTTCTGCCGGAGGTTTCTTCCTGTTAAAAGGGAGTTTTTCCTTCCCACTGTCGCCAAAGAGCTTGCTCATTGAGAGTCATGTGAGATTGTTGGGTTTTTCTCTGTGTGCGTTACTGTAGGGTCTACCTTACAATATAAAGCGCCTTGAGGTGACTATTGTTGTGATTTGGCGCTGTATAAATAAAAGGGAATTGGATTAAACAGAAGTACTGCCAGCTAAAATTGTTTAAAACTGTTTACCTTCCCGGCTAGCTCTTGTAGTTGTCAGCTACATCCTATTAGCTATTTATTTATTTTTTACTCATAGCCTTCATATATTTCATCAACTACTTTAAATAATTTTATTTGTTTAGACATTTTTAATGGCTAATGATGTAACTAGATGAGTTTTGTTATTACTTAAGTTTATTGCTTTTTAATTTTTTGTTGCGTCATTATTGCCTACCGTTTATCCTTTAACTTCTAAGTCTTCAGCTCAAACATGTTTATCTCCACTTTTTTCTTTAGTGAAAAAAGTGATTAAAGAACTGAACTTCGTGATTAGTTAATCTAATTTTTCCATGTACCCCCTGGCTACTAAAATATACCCCATGAGGTACTTAGCGCTTTGATTGGGAATGACTACAGGGAGTGCAGAATTATTAGGCAAATGAGTATTTTGTCCACATCATCCTCTTCATGCATGTTGTCTTACTCCAAGCTGTATAGGCTCGAAAGCCTACTACCAATTAAGCATATTAGGTGATGTGCATCTCTGTAATGAGAAGGGGTGTGGTCTAATGACATCAACACCCTATATCAGGTGTGCATAATTATTAGGCAACGTCCTTTCCTTTGGCAAAATGGGTCATAAGAAGGACTTGACAGGCTCAGAAAAGTCAAAAATAGTGAGATATCTTGCAGAGGGATGCAGCAGTCTCAAAATTGCAAAGCTTCTGAAGCGTGATCATCGAACAATCAAGCGTTTCATTCAAAATAGTCAACAGGGTCGCAAGAAGCGTGTGGAAAAACCAAGGCGCAAAATAACTGCCCATGAACTGAGAAAAGTCAAGCGTGCAGCTGCCAAGATGCCACTTGCCACCAGTTTGGCCATATTTCAGAGCTGCAACATCACTGGAGTGCCCAAAAGCACAAGGTGTGCAATACTCAGAGACATGGCCAAGGTAAGAAAGGCTGAAAGACGACCACCACTGAACAAGACACACAAGCTGAAACGTCAAGACTGGGCCAAGAAATATCTCAAGACTGGTTTTTCTAAGGTTTTATGGACTGATGAAATGAGAGTGAGTCTTGATGGGCCAGATGGATGGGCCCGTGGCTGGATTGGTAAAGGGCAGAGAGCTCCAGTCCGACTCAGACGCCAGTAAGGTGGAGGTGGAGTACTGGTTTGGGCTGGTATCATCAAAGATGAGCTTGTGGGGCCTTTTCGGGTTGAGGATGGAGTCAAGCTCAACTCCCAGTCCTACTGCCAGTTTCTGGAAGACACCTTCTTCAAGCAGTGGTACAGGAAGAAGTCTGCATCCTTCAAGAAAAACATGATTTTCATGCAGGACAATGCTCCATCACACGCGTCCAAGTACTCCACAGCGTGGCTGGCAAGAAAGGGTATAAAAGAAGAAAAACTAATGACATGGCCACCTTGTTCACCTGATCTGAACCCCATTGAGAACCTGTGGTCCATCATCAAATGTGAGATTTACAAGGAGGGAAAACAGTACACCTCTCTGAACAGTGTCTGGGAGGCTGTGGTTGCTGCTGCACGCAATGTTGATGGTGAACAGATCAAAACACTGACAGAATCCATGGATGGCAGGCTTTTGAGTGTCCTTGCAAAGAAAGGTGGCTATATTGGTCGCTGATTTGTTTTTGTTTTGTTTTTGAATGTCAGAAATGTATATTTGTGAATGTGGAGATGTTATATTGGTGTCACTGGTAAAAATAAATAATTGAAATGGGTATATATTTGTTTTTTGTTAAGTTGCCTAATAATTCTGCACAGTAATAGTCACCTGCACACACAGATATCCCCCTAAAATAGCTAAAACTAAAAACAAACTAAAAACTACTTCCAAAAACATTCAGCTTTGATATTAATGAGTTTTTTGGGTTCATTGAGAACATGGTTGTTGTTCAATAATAAAATTATTCCTCAAAAATACAACTTGCCTAATAATTCTGCACTTCCTGTAGTTTAGATTTGTACAAAGCTTTGGCTGTAAATACAAAGTCTAAAAAACTTACAAACCTTTCTATAAATGAAAAATATATATAAATAAATCCTGCAAGATAATTGCTAGTAGTGCAAGGCCAAGTAACACCTCCGTTATTCTAGTGCAAGGCTCTAAAAGAAAGTGCTACAAGCTGCAAACAGGTATTTACCGTTATACTGTTACTTCCCATCTGCAATCAGTTATGATGATGTCTGCTACAACAGTTTTGCTCTGGAATAAGTTGATATAACACAGCAGTGATTCATCTAAAAATTCAGTTCATGAAAATTTTTGCACTTGCTGTTCTAAACACCTACCAGTCTGGTAGCAGTTTCCTAGGAAAAATCCTCCCACTCACAGGAAGTGATGCATTTATGTTTACAGTTCATTTCAAATAAACACAAGGAAGAAGTAGATCGTTAGCAGTGAAGTTTTTAATCACTGTGGGGCTGTGTCAGTGCAGAAAAGTTATCACTACATTTCACGTCCTCCTTGCCATGATTGTGACCAGTAGTTTGTCACACAGCTTGTCCTGTCTCCTACCTACTGGGACAACAGGAAACATGGTGACACAAACAGTGCATAGGAGTAAAATGTGAAGTAAAGGGGGGGAGATAACTGGAATATTAATGTTTGTCAAGCCTGAGTGATTTATATATTACTCACATTATCCCTGTATTGAAGCCAGTACCTGCTAAACATGGTTTCTCTGTGCCTGTCTGTGTGACGTGCTCATATATTTGTTAGGGATCCCACCAGACAATTGTTAAATGTTGGACCCTCCAAAGAAAAGAAAGTCAAATAAACATTAAGAAAATTGACTTTACTGGGATGATGTGCAGTTGGTAGCTTTAGTCATATAAATGCTTATGTGAAACAGCAGCAATTTCCTAATGTTGTAAACCCGCTCAACATTTGGCAATAAAACCCTTTCTGATTCTGATTCTGATTCTCACTGTCAAGTCTTAGAGAATTTTGCCGTACACAAAAGCATGAGAGGACAACATAAAGTGCTAGCTACGTAGGCACGGAGAAACCTGCAGGGAATGCTCTGTGTCAAATGTAGGATAACTTCACTGGGGTGCTAAGCAGACAGAGACAACAACAAAGTAGACAAATAATACACTAAACATGGAAGCATTATATTTCTAGTTTGTTTGTTCCTAAATACAGATAATGTTCTTCTGTGTCTGACGAAAGCTATCAAAGGCACTATAATATATCTTTTTAACAGTTAACCTCCAAACCAAGGGTCAGGCAGGATACAGATTAAAGTTGTGGTTTACAGATTTATCCAGTTCATCTTTCAATAAAAAAAAATATCAGCACACTTAATTGGATGCCAATTTTACCCTCTGCCGTATTTTTTGGACCAAAAGGTGCATTAAGCGACACAGAACGGTCAGATAAGTCAAACTTTACTCAACTCATTCTTCTTTCTTCCTCCACTTCTGTACCATTGATTCATTAATGTTGAATTCTCTGGCAGCTGCTCTATTCCCATGTTGTTGCAGTATATGAATGACTAACCTCGTATTGTGGAAGGATTATCTCAGTTGTTCTCCTGACTGAAGTTTGGTCCGTTTACATCCTGCCATGCGATTGCATTTGTCCCTAACCATCAGGAACCCTCATGTTAACTTTTATCGAGTGGGGAAAAAGTTAGCGTTCATCCTCCAGCTTCACTGTGTTTATGTTATGCTAACATAGCTAGATGGACGTTGATTTTCCATGGAGAACAGAGGTCGTGTCAGACCATCTTCTTGGAAAGTGAGAACTAACAATCAGATTATTGCAAAGAAAAAATGTATTTGCATTTGTCTGTGCAAAATAATTTTCTTTGATTAAATGACAACTAACATGGTTCTGTCATCTCTGTGTACACAGAATCGTGTTACTAAAGATTGTTTAAAAATAACAAACACTTGAGCTGTTTACGACCAACCGCAAAATACAGTAGAGATTTACACTACAGTTTGTAAAAAGATTTTATCTTAAATTATTTTCTAACCTCAGCTAAAAATGTCAGCATGATGGCATCTGCTATGTTATTCTAATTGATAAAGAGATAATAAAAACAGTTCATAAACAAGCTTTCTGGTTCCAGAGAATCAAACAAGGATGTCCAGGTGACGTTTAAGAAATTCCCCAAATGGACATCACTGTAATATCTGCAACGCTGGTTCAACTTTTATTTTGAGCTAGACTTTGAAAAAAGGCCTCCCGCTGATTTCAAAATCCCAGGTGACTTCCTTCATAAGTTATTCACAAACTTGGGTGTCCATGAGTCCTGAAATCCGTCACGCCTCTTCTGTCCTCGTTGCTTTGGAGTGCCCTCAGCTTGCAAATTGTTTCATGGTAACATGCCAACAGAGTGACCGACAATAGAGACAGCTGCTAATATACAATGTCAGCAAGATGTCCTCTTCAACTTTTCAAGCCAGTTTAATTCTTCTGAGCAAGGCTGGGCTTAGAAACATCATTAAATCCCAAAGGGCTTCAAGTGGACTGCTATGTAGGCTACGTTGTATGTTGTTACCTAGCATAAATGTGTTTCACAATGCCATTGCACATAACACTGACTGTTTTAAAAAAACTGCAAATACAGTATATGTATAGTATTGACCGTACACTCTATCTATAAACCTTCCATGCGCACAGTCCTCACTCAGCATATTGACTTTTTTTTTTCAAGAAAACCCACTTTTCCCTTGTGACAGAGATGCTAATTGTTTCCACTGGGTTTACTGCCTTATTGCTAACAGCTGAAAATTACTCCACCAGTTTTTCAGTAATTTGCATCTCATCTAAAATAGTCTGGACTCATTATTTTCAGTGTTAAATAAATAAATAAAAAATATCCAAAGGCATTTATACATTAGGCGAGGTTTTGTTCAACACCTCTGCTTTTCTTCCCATTTCACAGACAGACCTCGCTCTAAAATGAATTCATCTTTGAGACAAAAGCATTAAGTGAATGGGCACATTAATGTGCAGGTGAAGATCGGTTGCATGTTTTTGGAGCAAATTGGTGAAAAGTGAAGACAAGAAGCCTTCAGACACAGCCGAGCGGTCAGGTGGGCTGCAGGTGGGCTGCAGGTGTGCATGTCGAGCGATCATAACCAAGGAACAGAAGACACGGTGACCAGCAACAATGACATCACAGATAGACAGAGAGAAAGAGAGAGGGACAGAGACTGGGTGGAGAGACAGAGGGAGCTACACAGTGATGGCTGAGAGGACGGGGGACCGACTGAGAAATAAACTTACTTGCAGGACAGCTGGTTAATACCATGTATGAAGTAACAGTCTCCTCCGTTGACGCAGTAGGACTTCTCAGAGTCATTGCAGTGCCGCGCATGACTCACACCTGGAGACAGGGTTGTGGTGGTCACTAGGAGAAACACAGATTGACAGAAAAGACACAGTGCATTACGCTGCAATCCTGCATGCGACGCCACAGTGTACACAGGCATTAGTCACTTTGTTGTGAGCTCCAGCTCTCCATTGGTTTTACAAGTGCAAAGGTCCCCAGGATACTTGTATTTTCTTATTCCAACCTTAAAGCTGAAAAATTAAGATATATTTGCAAGTAATAAAAATAATTATTCTGTTTTTACAACCGCTGCCTCTGCTTTACTTGTCTGCGTTATCCCCAGCCAGCCATGTGAAGAGAACACATGACGACAGTGACCGTAAACAAGGTTTGTGCTCGTATGATCAGACTCCTGCATCAAAAAAATCGGACGTATTTGAGCGATATATCAACACAAACATCAGCACATAGACAGAAGGACAGATAGAAATAAGTTGTTCTCACAGATCTGCACGCTGATTATACTTGTGGCGTTTTCTTGTCCTACTGAGTTTTCAGCCACACAAGTGTAGTTGCCAGAATCTTCCACACGGACACGACTGATCTGCACCTTTGAGTTTTTTCTTGAGCAAAAGGGAAGGAGAGAGGCAGAGACAATGTCAGTTATTATTCTTTCAAAAAGAAAAGCCTTCATCTACTTGTTTTCAGCATACATAAATGTAAAGACAGCTAACTTTGTTTTCTGTTTGGACATGCATTTACTGACCATTTAAAGTACTTTTGACATCAAGTCACATTTATTACAGGCACTACCTCACATCTATGGCAATTTTAGAATGAACAATTAACTTGAATACATGTCTTTGGGAGAAAGCACGTACAAACTCCACACAGACAGACCCCAACAGGGGTCTGAACCAGGAACCTTCTTCTAGTGAGGCAACAGTGCTAACCGCTACACCACCAGGCCTTTGACAATGACTCGGTAGTGTACTATGGGACTCTAAAGTTTTTTTTAGCTGGAAACTAACACTTTAGTAGCCATTGAAAGGAAAAAAGTATTGCTTTTATTAATTTGAGAGCATGTATTAATCAAACTGTACCTTGTGTGCATGTTTTTATTATTTTGTGCAGAGAAAGACTACAGCACTACGGCACACTGGCCCTTCACCCCCAAACTAGCCAGGGGGAACTTGGCCTATGTTATATATGAATGAGGGGATCTCTAAGATACTGACTACTACGGTTTTTCATGTAGGTTAAGCACCCAGTGGTCAACTTGAAAAACAGGACCTCCACTTGCACAGAGAGGATGCTGTTCTGGCAGGTAAAGGGTAGGAAAACTTAGAGCTGGTAGGTTCCATACTGCCTGCAATCAGAAGACGTTTCAAACCTCCATCTTAACCAGGTTTTCTCAGTGCACTAAAAACATCCTATTGTCCCAAACGTCATGTGCTAAAAATTCCTGAGCCCCACATGCAGACGTGTCTCTTGTCATCAATGCAAATCACAAAAGGTGCAGTTGTGTTTGTTGCTTTCAGCTGTTTGTGGGACTCTTTTCTCTGTATTCAACATGCACAGCTTTGTGGCGTTACCTAAAGTCACAGGATCTATTTGTGCATCGTCAAAGATAGAGTGTAGTATGCATGAGTATTACTAATAAAATGAGAGAGCTCAACAGCGAAATTAAGTAAAAATATTCAGCATCATGAAACCAAATATCTGTATATCAACCTTATTTTAACAGAAACAGGTTTTATTTGTTTTATTTGCAGTAAGAACTACTCTACTCTCACTGCTAAAGTGAATCAGCAGTGCCTCTGATTGGCAGAGGTCACTGTTACCACGGAAATGTTTAAACCCCTGGACAACTGGGAGGACGGTGATTGCAGTAAGAAATGCAGCACTTACCACACTGACAGCTAGACTTTACTTTACTGAACAAACTAAAACATATATCAAGACTATGATAATGAAAAAAAAAACATTTGTGGTCGGACATCATTTGTTGTGGAATCTGGGAATTCCAATAGATTACAAGCTGGGTAGATCCTTCATTGTCAAAAGTGATTATATTAATTACATAGTCTTGTACCCTTGCCATTTTTTCCATTTTCTTTTCATTTTTGACCCAAATCAAATCTTTTCATGGCCACAATTCACAGGTTGGCTCGGCTCAAGGCTTTAACCTCCTAGGATCTGGTATCCACATATGAGGACATCACATTTTGGGTTGTCTAGACCAGCGGTCCCCAACCTTTTTAGTGCCACGGATCGGTTTAATATCGGACAATATTTTAACGGACCGGTCTTTAAGGTGTCGCGGATAAATACAACAAAATAAAATGCTACGACCGAGACAAAAACTGTGGTATTTTGTAAATATAATAATAAATGTGAATTCACTGTGTAATTGTGTAACTTTGTTAGCAGCGTCCTCCTGAAATGTGCCAACAACATTCAGAGTAACATCCTCCTCTCTGCCCCTTAATGCTCTCTGGTCACTATGGTAACGCATAAATATTTATTTCAAAATAAGACGCACAACTACAACACGGGAAAAGACCCAGGGAAACCGAGTTAATGATAAAAACCCTGAAATCACATAAATTTCACACTCGCGCCTCAACTCTCACAGCCCGGTACCAAACGGCTAACCGCTGGTCAATACTACATTTTGCTCTACAAGGGCCTGATATCCACTTATGAAAACATTACACTGCCACTGTTCTATCAAAATTTAAAACGAATGTCCTCATAGTTGGATATCAGACCCTTGTAGAGCAAAATCAGGTAAAAAGATAATTCTTTGTTTTTACATTCATCAGGTCCCAATCAGCCCAAATAGGAAAGAGAAATTAAAAATGCATGCCATGAAAGAGTTCAGGTCTTAGGAGGTTAAAGTCGTTATATCGGGATTTTTTGAAATGTCAGTGGAGAAAATGAATGGAAAACTCACTTCCCAAGTGGGGCCCTTAAAAAGTGGGAGGTCACTGTTGAGCTCTAAAAGGTGAAAGATGATTAAATGCTCCATAGAGCAAGAGAAACCTGTCACATCAACTCCAGGCAGAAATATAACATTGAACTCATTCTTATGAGACTATATTAACTTGATGGTTACTCAATGTAGAACAGCGGAGTGATAGCATCAACCAAAACAGCTGTTATAGTACATGTGGATGACAGTTCTTGGTTTTTACATCATACCCTAAGAAAAAATATCTGCTTTGGCACACTCACTTGTTGGTTTTTATTTTGAGGTCTCTGCCTTTCTGAAGCTCGTGTCCATCTTTGTACCAGCGGAAGGAAGGGCTGGGATTCCCCGACGCCTCACACTTCAAGTACAGCTTCTTCCCTTCCATCAGAGATTGGCTGCTAATCATCCGCAACTTAGGAGCAGAGGCTGGCCAGAGAGAGACAAGAGACCAACAGACAGAGGAGCAGAGAAAGGATTGCATTATTGAAATGAATGGCAGGCATTCAATTAATCTATAAATGTAATTATCTGAGTCTGCCTTTTTCCCATAGTGTGTATGTTTCTTTGAGTGTGCGTTCATGTGTGTAACCAATGGAAATCTATAAGTGAAGGTTTAGATGTTGACCTGAGGGAACAGGTCAAAGTTCACATGGCTGAAATTCTCAAAGGAAAAACAAGGACAGACATTATACACAGGTGCATTAGCTCCAAAGCTTAACCTTAACCCAAATCTAATTATTCAAGCCTAGAACAACCCAAAATGTCTTTGCCTTCCACAAATGTCCTTACTCCAGATGTCTAGAAGTCAAATTAGTCCTTGCACAGACAGATGTGTAAGGATATAGAGAGAGGAAAGGCTCTATGGTAAGGTGGTCTGAATCCTGAAAAGCAAAGACAAACTGAAACCTTGTATCGAGGGAAAAAGTCTTGCCACAGAAACTCTCTGCAGTAGATTTTCACTATAGAGCAAAGTGTGTGTGTGTGTGTGTGTGTGTGTGTGTGTGTGTGTGTGTGTGTGTGTGTGTGTGTGTGTGTGTGTGTGTGTACATGTACTTCATCAGTCCCAGGAGTCTTTCACTCTCTCTCTTTTCTCCTTAAAAATTACAACAGACTGCATCACTGACACCAGCGCAGGCAACACAAGCACACAGAAGCTAAAGCAAAGAGACAGCTCAGCACCATCTACTACCATTTATATACACACACAAGCAGTGAAACCCCCCGATTTTACCCCACATGTGCAGACACACTCACACACAGACACAGTGCAGTGATAGGACATGCTTGATCAAATGGAAGACAACTGTTGTATAGGCTCCTCACAGCACTGCTGTATCTTCCATTACTCCTCACATAGGTGCAGTAGATACACTCTAGAGCTTTAGGCATCTATATGAGACTCTGTAAGTCAATATATGAATGTGTACATCCTGTCAGTTGTGCAAACATGATAACTACAATTAGCTGCTGTCATGGTTCTAAGGTTTTGTGCTTTTGAATTCATAGTGAACATATTTTGAGTTTGGGGTTCTGATTAAGCTTTACTGTTATTCTGCTGTGTGAAGTTTTCATTTTTGGGTGTGTTGATCATGGCTGTTGAGCAAATTCAATACCTCTTTTGACTTTACGTTTTTCCTGTTAAGTATATTTTCAGTTTTACAATCCTTTGTTTGGGTTGAATAATGAGTTTTATTGATTATAGTTTCCTGTCTCATGTTCATCTCTTTGTGCTAATGTTTTGGTTTCCCTTTGTTTTCCAGTCTGGCATCTTGTTAGTGTGTTAGTGTTCATGCCTGTATTAATTTTCATGGTTATTCCTTGTTTTATTTTGAAGGTTGGTTTTCCTTCTTGCTTTGTGTTAGACTTACTTCCTGCTTTGGGTTTGTGTTAATTACTTATCCTGTGCACCTGTGTTCAGTTCCACTCCTTTATCTACTTCCTAATCAGCTGCCAGTGTATATATAGTCCAACCTTTTAGCCTTTTGTGTATATGTGTATATAGTCTAATCTTCTCCGTGTCCTTTGGTATTATCCCTTCAGTCTTAAGCGTCTTGCTTTTTTTCTTCATATATATATTAGTGCTGTCAGGGTTAATCTGGTTAAAGTAACGTTAACGCCATAACCGCATTAACGTGGTAAATCTCCATTAGCGAGTTAGCACAGATCACCCCGTGCGAGGGGATGCACGGTGCTAACGCGTTAACACGTTGACAGCATGCAGCCCTCACACGGGGCGATTAACGCTGACAGCACAAATTTTTACATTTGTGTTGTTTTGTTCAGCGAGGGGCTGCACGGCACTAACGCGCCAACGAGCTAACCGTGCTAATACGTTGACGCCGTGCAGCCCCACACACGGGGTGATCCGCTAATTTGTTAACGGAGTTTTGCTGCATTAATGCGGTTATGGCGTTAACGTTATTTTAATGAGATTAATGCTGACAGCATTATAGATATACAGTAGATGAAGAATATACACACCAACCAGTCACAGAATACACATTTTCCCTTGTGATCGGAGGTTGCCAGGGGGTTGCTGACCAGTCTCTAGGCCTGTATGACTGCGGCCTGAAGTGGCTGAAAAACGGTAAAACAGGATATAAACTTTCTGTGTCCTCAAGTCTCCGCTCAGGTTCCTGTGACGTAAAGCTAATCAGTGCACAATGAGTGCAGAAATCCACATGCCTGTCTATTTTTTGTGACCGTGTGGACTAGCCCGTAGAGAATTTACATTACACTGCACCAACTACGCATGTGCCCAGACAGCAAACTTCAAAGAAGTATAACAGGAATAACTACTCAATCGTCGGGCATCCAGCTGTCCATGTCCGCAACCAAGTATAATCCAGGCTTCTACATGGAATTTGCCAAATGATCCACATGACAAATGAGCTAGCTGATCTACGTGTAAGAAAATCTCGTAAGCGCCCATAAATATTATATCAAAAGTGAATGAAGCCACCATGATATCACCCAGTGCTTTGTAAGGTCCTGTTTGGAAGCTGTGATCTACACATTTTTGCCTCTTGGTGTTTCAAAACTGGGCTTGGTTGATTGCAGCAATTAGCTAGTCAGAAGGCAGGCCTGCCCTATGGCACTCTGGCTTGGTCTTCTTTTTTACTTTAATGTGGGACCAAAATTTACAAAACGGAAATGTTGTCTCAACTGAAACCAAAAACTCATTTGGAAGTTTACCATTAAAAAGAATGTGGGTTTAAGTCAAATCCACATAGCTTTCACCTTTATGTCCAGGTTTTCTGTGTAGTCCATCCACACTCCAAATACTCCAAGATAGTCAAAACTGAGTTGTTTGGCAAAAATAAATACAGAAGACGACTTGTGATATATTTTTTTTGTAATTTCATCAAATCTCACGAAAACCAAAGCCCCACTCCAACTAGGAATTACTGTGTATCCAACTTGTGATATGTTTCATTTCTTTAAGCTTTCTTTGTGTCCTAAAGTTAAAAAAAGTTTGTCACACTGTTTATGCTGTAGTTTATTTTATATATTTTATATTTAGCCAGAAATGCCCTCTATACCACCAAATTTATAAAAATTCATCGACTTTTCTTGCTTGAGTAACTTTTACTAAAACCTTAGACACCATCTGTTTAAAAGATGGTGTTGCCCTTTTAAAATATGACTTTCAGTTTTTAGCCAAATGGTTTGGTGCTGAATGCCACAGAGGAAATAGGAAATTACACAGGTGGAAGTCAGTCTAGAAAAAAAAACATACAACCTCTGAATGGATCTGATAAGTAGATCCTCCACGAAGCACCGTCCAAACAGCTTGCAGTTATATAAGTGGGATTCAAGTATGTGTTTGTGACTCAAAAGAGAACAAGCAGGATGCCTACTTACATTTAGTAAGATTTAGTGTTGTCACAGTCTCCGCACACACTGTGGATGTGTAATTCCACGTCATGCCAAAGTAAACCATCCCAGCATCATCACATGCTGTCTCTGTCTCGCTCCATGGCTCCTGGTTTGTAATGAGTAATGCTGAAGAATAGCAGTGTGGACATCTTCAAAATACAAACTTTTGAATACTTCACTTACTATTTTGATATGTTCTCCACGTACAACTGTCTCAGTAATACGTGGATCCATTGATCATCATCTTTGACTTGCAGGTAATGTCATAGCCAACACTGCATTTACGATGTTAGAGATGCTTGACTTAACGTGTTCACAATAACATCAGGTCAAAGTGTATAATTATCATTCACTGCAGTCGACTGCATTCTTTAGAACATTTTAGCATCTTTCAGCTCACTGTTTTGGTTTAAGCCCCCCAACTGTTCTTGTTCAGTCTCATCATTCTTATCTACAGGCAGCTGTTTTCAAGGAAGAAACAAACAACTGGAAAGGCAGTCAACAAGCTAGCTTTGAATACAGTTGTGCAGGTAACACCTCCAGCTTGGTTATTTGTAAGTGATTACTTGGTTTACTGACGGCTGTACAGTCTACAGTTTGTTGTTATTATCAGCATTGAGTGAACAGTGTCACCTGCATCAGGCTTTTCAGAGTAGATAAATGTATAATAAGAAATTATTATCCTCACTCTGTTTAGTCATTCTAAGTCAAAATCGGGTTATGATTAAAAAGCTTGATGAGTTTCAAGGCCTGAGTTTTGGACTCACAGGGCTTACGTGCACATTCACAAATGGAACAGTATAAATATGACAGAACCCAGGCTGCACATGGAAACCCGACTTGTTCTGCAGTGTGTTCCTGTTTCTTCTGTTCACAATAAAAGGTTTTATCTGATAAGGACTGCATGATTACTGCACATAAAACTGCTGGTAGATGTGGTGTTAAACAAAATCTTGCATTAGTTACATAGAGTTACTGGAAGAAAAACTAACTATATTTGTGTAATTATTCAT
Organism: Astatotilapia calliptera; assembly: GCF_964374335.1. Taxonomy (NCBI): domain Eukaryota; kingdom Metazoa; phylum Chordata; class Actinopteri; order Cichliformes; family Cichlidae; genus Astatotilapia; species Astatotilapia calliptera. Next base: position 21,887,635 of record NC_137423.1, read on the forward strand.
TAAATATAGGAAAAATATATAATCTTTATTTACTATTATTATTTTGATCACACTATGTGTTTCCACATATGGTTGGCAAGCAATAGGTTGCAAGTTCAATTCTAGCCAGAGACATAAATCCCCTTTGGTGTTACATAAAACTGCCAAACCAAGATCCCTGGTGACAAAGGATCACCAAAAGTAGCTGCTTCTACTTTTTTTTAAATTTTATTTTAGTAGTACTGTAAAAGTGACACTAAACCTTTTTTTTAAAGTGTGGTACACATGTACCTTACCAGTCAATAATGTAAAATTTGACTTTAATTCAAGCTTTCCTTTATAAATGTATACACTCACACATATACACAGACAAGTCTTGATTTACTGCACCACAAAGACACTCAGCAAGTCGTGTTGTGCTTCTTCACATTCAGCTATAGAATAGCTTCAGGCTGTATTTTTCATGTATCCAGAAGCAAGAATGAAAAGAAATGGTCACGTTTTTCCATCTGTGAATACAGTGGTGTGAAAAAGTGTTTGCCCCCTTCCTGACTTCCCATTTTTTATGTTCGTCACACTTGAGTGTTTCAGATCATCATACAAATATTAGATACAATAATAAACAAAGATGATGCAAGTAAACACACAATGCAGTTTCTAAATGAAGGCGTTTATTATTAATGGGGAAAAAACAAAAACCTACATGGCCCTGAACCTGATAAGTGGTTGGGCCATCCTTGGCAACGCTGTGGAGGAGTTTTGGCCCACTCATCTTCGCAGAACTGCGATTCAGCCACATTAGAGGGTTTTTGAGCATGAAGCACCTTCTTAAGTTCATACCAGAGCATCTCAGTCAGATTCAGGACAGGACTTTGACTAGGTCACTCCAAAGTCTTCATTTTGTTTCTCTTAAGCCATTAGGAGTTGGACTTGCTGGTGTGTTTTGGATCATTGTCCTGCTGCAGAACCCAAGTGCACTTCAGCTTGGGGTCACAAGCAGATGGCCGGACAGTCTCCTTCAGGATGTTTTAGTAGACGGCAGAATTCATGGTTCCATTTACCACAGCAAGTCTTCCATGTCCTGAGGCAGCAAAGCAGCCCAAGACCACACTACCACCAAAATATTTTACTGTTGGTATGATGTTCCAGCGTTACTTTTACACCAGATGTAACGGGACACACACACGTTCCAAAAAGTTCGGCTTTTGTCTCATCAGTCCACAGAGTATTTTCCCCAAAGTCTTAGGGGTCATCAAGATGTTTTCTGGCAAAACTGAGACAAGCCTTTATGTTCCTTTTGCTCAGCAGTGGTTTTCATCTTGGAACTCAGCCATGCAGGCTGTTTTTGCCCAGTCTCTTTCTTATGGTGGAGTCAGGAACAGTGACGTTAACTCAGGCAAGTGAGGCTTGCAGTCTTTGGATGTTGCTCTAGGTCTTTTGTGACCTCTTGGGTGACTTGTTGTTCCACTCTTGGGGTCATTGTGATTGGCTGGCCACTCCTGGAAACATTTACCACTTTTCCATGTTTTTGCCATTTGTGGATAATGGCTCTGACTGTCCTTGGATCGCGGCATGATGTCTGGCACTTTCATTTGGAAACTGCATTTTGTGTCCACTTGGGTTTTCTTTGTCAAATTTGTCAAGCATTTGAGTGTGACAGACTTACAAAAATAGGACATCGAGAATGGGGCAAACACTTTTCCACACAATTCTATGTAGATAATCAATCTAACATTTTTTTCTAATAGTAACTGTTGAACAAGCAACTTCTTAAGGGAAGGTACTGCAACATCGTCTTTATCTTACTTTTCTTAGAGCTTTTTAAACTTCTGTTTCTGTCTGTCTTAAATATACTGTATCATTTAAAGTGTCACACATGATTACCTCAATTTTAAATAGGCCTGTTTTAGGTTATTGGTATGAGCTAAAGTAAAACCTTCCCTGTAACTTATGTTACTAGGATGCTTTATTATGTCTGCAAAAATGCATAAAAAGGCTCTGGTCATGACAAATTGTTTTCTATAAGGCACTGAGCGGCCTGGTTGCTGTTTTTGTCCTGCTTTTTGCTCTGGATATTTTGCAGGAGACGATGCGGAAATCAAGGGAGCTGTAATCTAATGACAATGATCCAAAACACACCGCCCGGGCAACAAAGGAGTGGCTCCGTAAGAAGCATTTGAAAGTCCTGGAGTGGCCTAGCCAGTCTCCAGACCTCAACCCCATAGAAAATCTGTGGCGGGAGTTGAAAGTCCGTGTTGCTCGGCGACAGCCCCAAAACATCACTGCTCTCGAGAAGATCTGCATGGAGGAATGGGCCAAAATACCAGCTACTGTGTGTGCAAACCTGGTGAAGACCTATAGTAAACGTTTGACCTCTGTTATTGCCAACAAAGGTTATGTTACAAAGTATTGAGTTGTATTTTTGTTATTGACCAAATACTTATTTTCCACCCTGATTTACGAATAAATTCTTTACAAATCCTACCATGTGGATTCATGGATTTTTTTTTCACATTCTGTCTCTCACAGTTGAAGTGTGCCTCTGGTGCAAATTACTGACCTCTGTCATCATTTTAGGTATGGGAACTTGCACAATCGGTGGCTGACTAAATACTTTTTTGCCCCACTGTATCATTTAAAGTGTCACACATGATTACCTCAATTTTAAATAGGCCTGTTTTAGGTTATTGGTATGAGCCAAAGTAAAACCTTCCCTGTAACTTATGTTACTAGGATGCTTTATTATGTCTGCAAAAATGCATAAAAAGGCTCTGGTCATGACAAATTGTTTTCTATAAGGCACTGAGCGGCCTGGTTGCTGTTTTTGTCCTGCTTTTTGCTCTGGATATTTTGCAGGAGACGATGCGGAAATCAAGGGAGCTGTAATCTAATGACAATGTACCACATGTGGAAAAGAGATGAGATTTCATTGTGGGAGGGGCGACATTAGGCCAATTCCACCAGTACGAATCTGACATTTAGTTTCACAATGACAAAATACCTCTGAGAATAATAATCTTTGTTTGTATTGCACTTTTCAAAAGCAAGTTACAAAGTGCTTCACAGTCAGTAAATACATTAGAAATAATCAAGAGTAAATTAACTAGAAATGCCACAAAACAACAGAAAGAAAACACAGTGGGAGGACACAAATAATGCAGCACGATGTCTAAAAAAAGTCTTGCAAATATATTGATTTTCCTTTCTCTTTTAAAAAAGTAAATATAAAAACGTCAGCATCACTGTTAAGAGCTCATACTAAAGTCTGGAGGAGTCAAGGTGTTGCACTACAGCACTACAGATTTACTCCACACGCGCCGCAGTTTTTTACATGTATCGTTTCACTGTGGCAAGGCAGCTCTGGAAAAAAACAGACAGAAAAGATGACTGTGACTTCTCACAAACCACAGAGTTCATTTGAAATATGTGTGGGAGAAACGGGAGTGAGGTGTTAAAATGAAATTTAGGTCTCTGCAGATTAGAATATTTTTCTAAAGCTTGGCAATACGCACATGCGAGTAGGAGGTTAAGACACACAGGAGGAGAAGGAGAGGACAGCCAGTTTGTCCATACATCCGGTGTTAAATAACAGTCAATCCTTCTGTCAGTCTGTTAATCAATCCCTCCAAACTACCTCAAAGTGCTCGGTTCAATCACATTTACCGGAGCACCGCTCAGCTTCCATGCACCGTGTTGTCAGCAGTGTAACATCCTACAAAGTATCGTGTAGAGTACTTGGATTAGCCTTGTAGTCAAACATCCAGTTACTTTTTCAAATAAGAAATCCTGTATCTTTGATGTATGTCCATGTTTCTGTCCCCCGCCGGCTCTTTGACACACTGCTGTGTACTAATGGAATATATCAAGTCCTACAGTTGTGTCAGTCAGGTCAGCTAGCTTGAAGGAAGGGAGGTCAACCTTCACATTCTGGAAGTATAGCCATTATTTTTGTGTGGAGGTGACAATAAGTGTCTGTCAGCTGCTAAGGAGCTCAGCATACATAGCTCAGCAGCCGCACCTTTTAGCTCTGCTAAAGCTATCACTCTGAGGGTTGCTGGTTATGTAGCAGAGGAGGCGCTAATGTCAACTGGCTATGCAATGAGCTAAAGTAAGTACATTCAGAGATCAGTGGGCTACATTTCCTCTGGACAGTATAACAAACATCTATCTTCTTCTGTTTATCCAATTCAGGTCACAGCAGAGGGCTGGAGAGCATTTAAGCTGGCGTAGGGCAAGAGGTGTGATATAACCTGGACAGGCCGTCAGTCTAACACACAGAGAAGGACAACCATTCACATGCATGGGCCATTTAGAAACACCAGTCAACCTAACCCCACTAACTGCAAGTCTCTGGGCAGGAGCCAGAGGAGAACCCACACAGATATGGGGAGATAAACCCAGCAACATGGTGGAGTCAAACCCAGGACCTTCCTATTATGAGAGAATAGCACTAACCACCATACCACCACATTATCAGAATCAGAATACTTTATTGATCCCTGGGGGAAATTTTTTTTTTTGTTACAGTGCTCCATTATAAACCAACATTAACAAGACAGACAATACACTAACTAAGAATAGTACAATATATACTAGGGGTGCAACGATACACAAAATTCACGGTTCGGTTCGGTTCGATACTTTGGTGTCACGGTTCGATATTTTTTCGATACAAAAAAAAATGTTCATGCCTTTTTAATTTGTCATTTATTAAAATTATAAATATATATTTTAACTCAAAAATACAGTTTTTAAATTTAACCCTAACCCTTGTGCGTGTTTTTTATTTTGACAGCGAATGCGCACCTGCGGACCACTTATGTGCAGCCCTGGTTATTTAGCTCGTCATATTGCAGCCACAGAAATTATTTTGTCCATGAAACCATAAAGCTGCACTTTCTTTTTGCCTTATAGTCTGATTTGTCATAACTTCTCCGTTTTGTGGTAAGCTTTTCTTTGGCTGTCACTTCTTCACCCTGACCTGTCTTATTTGGCTCAGCAGAACTAAAATATATATCCTGCTGCTTTTACACACGCACTCACATAAGCTCACCGATTCTCTGCGCGATCAACCTCTCACATGTTTAAGCTTGCTGCGGGAGATTTCACTTGTCATGTTTGCATAGTAAGCTAACGATTAATAAGACGATGTCAGAGGAATTGGTGCACAAATTATCATCACTCACAGATCAGTGCTGTCGCTCTCTATACACAGTTCTCACGATTGCAAAGTGAAAGCAAAAAAACAAGCGCAAATTCAAACGCGATTTTAATATGTCACATATTGACAGTGGCTCACCGATGCCAATGACATAATTACCCAGCTACATTTCTGAAAGAATGCAAAAGCATTGACATATATTTTTCCTTCTTACAATAGCCCGACGGGCAGGGAAGAGATAGATTTTGGTAGCCCGACTGAAAAAATCGCTAGCCCCAGGACGTCAGGCTAGCGATATTGCAAGCCCTGTATCTGATTGAAGAATCATGCATCTTTGGAAAAGAGAGTTTATTACAGAGAAATGTCTCTTTCCAAAATAAAAGCTATACTATCCGCTTCTTCTGGGCTATATTCTCAGCAGCATAAGGAGAATCATGTGCTAACAGCTGTCTAAATGACTCGGCTAAAGTTAGTAGCATGCTTGTTGTTTTTGTCTTTGCACTAGGATGATGTCGGCGTAAATGTTCAGTCATATTCGTTGTGTTCCCACTAGTGCTTTCAGGTTAATCTCGTTGAAATGACCTTAACACCACAACACGGCAAATCTCCGTTAACGAGCTACCGCCGATCGCCCCGTGCATGGGGCTAGACGGGCAACACGTTAAATGGTAATATATAGCGCTTTTCCACTTTTCCACTCTTCTGAGCACTCAAAGCGCTTTACACAACTTGTGCATTCACCCATTCACACCCATTCGCACAAGCACAACTGACATTCACACACATTCATACTCCGATGAATGCATCGGAGAGCAATTTCGGGTTAGTATCTTGCCCAAGGATATTTGGCATGCAGACTAGGGGAAGCCGGGAATCGAACCACCAACCTTCCAATCAGTAGATGACCTGCTCTACCACCTGAGCTACAGCCACCCATAACGTGCTAACTGCGCTAACACACTAGTTCCCACCCATGTAATTGAGCATTGCATGGCACATCCAACATACTGTTTTACTTTAGTCCATGACTCGCTTACCTTCAGGGTCATACGTCACATGAAAACCAAAATAATTCCAAACGCCAGATCTGAATGAGGGTGGGGGAGGTGCCCTGCGCTCTTCCTTCTGACTATGCTGTCTGTTTTGAGCGCTCAGTGGATCTGCGCTCGACAGTGCAGCCTAGGCAGAGTAGTCGAACGCAGATTCACTGAGCGCTGAGCGATACATATGCGTACCGAACCGAAAGCACTGTATCGAACGGTTCAATATCGATACGAATATCGTTGCACCCCTAATATATACATATATATATATATATATATATATATATATATATATATATATATATATATATATATATATATATATATATATATATATATATATAAATATACATAAGTCACTCATTAATAAATAGCTGGAAAAGAAACATGTGTAGTTGTAGCAGTAACCAGTGTGTTAAGTGGATGCGTTGTACAGGGAGATGGCCACAGGCAGGAAAGATTTCCTGTGTCGTTCAGTGGTGCTTTTCGGTAATCTCAGTCTCTCACTGAACGAGCTCCTGTGACTGACCAGCATGTCATGGAGTGGGTGGGAGGTGTTATCCAACATTGTCTTTATCTTGGACAACATCCGCCTCTCCGACACCACCTTAGGTATGATACACGGAAATTCCAAAAGTGTGTAAATGTTTCTCGGTAGGTGATGATTTTGAAAGAGATAACAAGTTTCTTTTAAACCAGTATTACTCAACACTTGTGGTCTACAAGATGGCCACTGCAAAAGAAAAAAAAGCTTCTACTTGTTGGGAGCTGATGAGAAGAACATTACCAGTCTCACAATATAGCCTAGCAGAGCCTGATACTGGATAAAAAAGGAAACAGCTAATCTTACTTACAGCTTGGTATAATAAAGCTGTAAAATTTAATACAGCAATTTCCCTAACCCTGACCCTAATGTCAGGGTCTGCTTGGATCCGAGCAATCTTCATCAGCAGAGGCTGTACACATGACTCTACATCGTCACAATCTTATAGCTGACTTAAGACTACAAGTGCATCAACTATGCATGTGATCTCAAAGCAGACTACAAAACAGCTGAGAACAACTGCTCATCTGTGGTGTCCACAGCTGTTTATGACTGACACCGTGTCCCGGGTTTACCTGGAGCAGGAAGATTAAGTGGCAAAATCTGCCGTCCCTCTAGGTCCTGCTTGAGGCTGGCTCCAAAAGGGAGTCAGTCTCCACAGATATGTTAAAAGACACGTTAAAACTGCATATTAACACTCGGGTCTAGTTTTAACCTCTATAAATACTTACTCTCATCATAAAAACTGCATGGAGGGTGAATTTTTTATGTGTCATCCATCTGGTTACTGGTTACAACTGGTGCTTTTACGGCATTTTTAATGGACTGTCTGACTGACAATATTGCCTGCTGTGGTCCAGACTAAACAAGAAGTTTGCGGTTTAGTTTTGGTGAGTGAAATTCTAGTATTTTAGCAACTAATTAGCAGATATATGTGTCTGTACTTTGTACACACATGGTTTATGTTTGCAGCTACTAGCCAAACTTGCTAGCATTAGCTAATAACTTAGCATTCATCCCTTCATCTAAAAATGGTCACTTCACTTTATAGTTAGACCTGATAGATACCTGATAATATGAATTTACAACCTGTTCCCTTAACTTGCTATTTTTATTTAAGTAAAACCCTGCAGGTTAGTTTCAATTTATTGTGCATGGTGTGTAACTTAAATCTGTCAGGTCAATAAAACTTGTTAACTTAAGTTAATTTAAATAGCTTAAATAAATTCTGTGTTACAAGTTGACATAATATATTAGGGGTGCAATGATACACAAAATTCACGGTTTGGTTTGGTTCGATACTTTGGTGTCATGGTTCGATATTTTTTCGATACAAAAAAATGTTCATGCCTTTTTAATTTGTCATTTATTAAAATTATAAATATCTATTTTAACTCAAAAGTACAGTTTTTAAATTTAATGTTGCTGAAACAACAAAATAAAAAATAAAAAAATCTATCTGGTGGTGGTCAGAGGGCCCGGTGGCACCAGTGTCCGGCAGCCTTGCCTCTGTCAGTGCGCCCCAGGGCAGCTATGGCTACAATGTAGCTTGCCATTGCCAGTGTGTGAATGTGTGTGTGTGAATGGGTGAATGACTGAATGTAGTGTAAAGCGCTTTGGGGTCCTTAGGGACTGAGTAAAGCGCTATACAAATGCAGGCCATTTACCATTTATCTGAACGAGAAATCACTCATCTTTGGAAAAGAGAGTTTATTATAGAGAAATGGCTCTTCCCAAAATAAAAGCTATACTATACGCTTCTTCTGGGCTATATTCTCAGCAGCATATTAAACATATCAGGTCCCCATAAGGAGAATCATGTACTAACGGCTGTCTAATTGACTCGGGTAACGTTTGTAGCATGCGTGTTTGTTGTTTTTGTCAGCTTCCACTTGTCTTTGCACTAGGATGATGTCGGCGTAAATGTGCAGTCATATTCGTGCTGTCATGTTGCAACGAGCTTAGCTTCTGTCTTGCTAGCTTGCGCTGTGCTCAGTGGATCTGCACTCGACAGTGCAGCCTAAGCAGAGTAGTCGGACGCAGATCCACTGAGCGCTCAACACAGACAGCATCGTCAGAAGAAAAGTTGATAAAATAAATAAAACATTTTGTATTGTTCGATACATATGCGTACCGAACCGAAAGCACTGTATCGAACGGTTCAATATCGATACGAGTATTGTTGCACCCCTATAATATATATATAATTACATATAATTAAGTTGTTCCAGCAGTTATCTTTTTTCAGTGAATGAGTGTTCAATAGGTGTTCAAAGTCAAAATAAAAAAACTACCTTAATTTTAGGTTACAGTTCTTATGGCAGTTCTTAAATATTGAAACGGCCAGTGGTGACTTGAAGGATAAAAACATGTTTTATTTTTTAATATTTAACCAGAGCAACAAACGTTCCTTCATCCTAATCAAGGCTTCTTCTTTTTTTCGTTTCTTTTTAGCAGGCTCAAGTTAAACATAGTTACACGTGGGACTCAAAGTCGTATCTTTTGTATGCCAATCACGAGAACGTGACACTTTCTTGCCTGGAAAAACTGCCAGCAAACATCACTCAGGCAGCAGTTTGTTTCCTTCCTCCTACGTTACAAATTAGTCATATAAAAACTGAATTTCTAGGAGAGAAGACTGAAGCAGAAGAGACATTTTTTTAAGCTTGTATTTCCTCCTGTACGATTGCTCACCCCAGCTCCAGGATAGCGAGTCTACTTAGAATCAGCTGCAACATTTCCTGCTATTAAATTCTATTGTACTTCAAAGAGTACCTGCACAAAGGAGTCACAGCTGCATTTAACTTTATTAGCAACATTTCAAGCAACTGCTGTTTTTCCTCAGCCAGATAACCCATGGGAAGGAAATGAGAGCTATTTATAGCCAATGACATCATAATTATCTAATCACATCAATGTATGTTACCTATATCTGCCGTATACATGCATGCAATTACATTTCAATGGCATCTACATTTGACCTTGAATCTAATTCAGGCAGTTATTTTAAAAACAATATTTTCTTTAAAAAATATCCAGCTGGATACAATAATCAGTCATTAGTTTCAAATCCAAACCCACACCACAATAAAGAAAATATCTGCTACTATTCAGAGAAGCAAAATGATCTGGTCTGGACACTGCTGACACATATTTCTACTTGCGTACTTTCTACCATGTAACTCCTGGCCTGTTTTTCAAGATGCATATAGCTGCTGCAGCTCCACCTAACATATATGGCCGGTCACCTGGCGAGTCTGTGTGGCTTTATGTGGAGCTAAGTGAGGAAATGAGTCATGGAGTTTGGCCTGGAGCAGCAATTAGAGGTGAGCTTGGTTACCAATGAGCTCGTCCCTCTGTGGGACGCTCATCTTGGGCAACGCTGAGGTTTTGTCATCCAGAGAATGCTAGCTAAAAAACCAGAAAGAAATCACCCTTCATGGAGGTGACATCCACATTTATGACTGTGACGGTGTTGGTTTCACTGAATTATCATAAATTCCCTTTACGATTTTTAACCCATTTTAAAGCATTTATGGTAATCCTTCGAGTCGCTCTGGGCACTCAAACATGCTTTTGGAGTTTGTCCTTCAAAACAGCTGACAAACCGAAGCTGGATCCAGTGAATATGAGCAATACTGCAGAAAATTAAAAATGTTCTTATGTGTGATTATTGAAGGGTGATTTTAAAGAGCTACGAGTGCAATAACTTGAAAGTAAATTCAAAGAATACCGCTTGATACAATTTGTTTTTATTGTGCTGATGAGGGTTTATTCTCTTATGTTTGAATGGCTGCTCATGTAAAGCTTGCCTCAAACTCTACCACTACTTGATGATCAAAAACCCCGTCCCCAACGCTGAGGCAGAGGACTGAACTAAAAAAGGTTGTCCATTAAGCCTTAAAAATCGCTCTCTATGCCAGAAACAAATTTAACAGATCATCTGCCTAACATCTGACTGTACCCTATAGGTGTGATCAAGTAATTCAGTTAATATTTCTATCCCGCCTCATTGGCTAGACCTTCATTTTCACTGCATTAATTACCAAAAACACATGTAAGACAGCGCAAAGGGGACACTAGACACTTCCTAGAAACACCCGAGACTTCCCCGTGTGTTATTTCAGAGATTAGATCTTCATTAAAAAATGCAACTCTTTAAAAACAAACCACTGAAAGAAGAAATAGACACATCAGAAAGACTTGGATCACCTGGATGAACTTGAAGATGGTTGGTGTTGGAGATAGTTTCGAGGGTAGACACATGCAAACACTGAAGAGTGGTTATTATCAGTTATAACCCATGAACCTATCATTGGCTGTTGTTTAAATACTTCAGTGTGCCAGAGGTTCCACTGTAGCCGGGAAAAATCAAGGCCAGTGCCTCATATTTCACATGCTGATCTATATTTATAAACCCAGATACATTTAAAAGAAAAGGTTTAAAAAAAGATAAAAGCTGATGTTTTCAGAAATGCATATGCACCAACCCTCCTTTGTTCTCCATATTGTTTACCTGCATTCAACCAAAGCCTGCTCAAACACGATTGGTCAATACCACCATCTCACGTGGCATATGAGCAAGGAAGCTTCTAGTAGCAAAAATCTCGTCTGTGTCTTGTTGTTTGTCCCGTCTCCCTGCCCTCACCCAGCAGATGGCCGCCCCTCCCTGAGCCTGGTTCTGCTAAAGACTTCCTGTTAAAGGGGAGTTTTTTCTTCCCACTGTTACCAAGTGCTTACTCATAGGGAGGGTCATGTTGGGGTTTTCGCTGCAATATTATAGGGACTTTACCTTAAAGCAAAGATTTGGTGCTATATTAATTATATGAGTTGATATAAACTGAAATTGAATTGATCTGTCCCCTAATTGCAGATTCTGCATATTCATATGCAGATATGTTTTCATAAACACTAAGACATTGCCGATAAAAGTCCATAATGCACTAAGATGTAGAAATCATTTCTGACTGTGTCTTTGTGAGTTTTTACCTGTAAAATTATCAGTGAACAGACTGTAAAACATCCAACTGAGCTAATAAATCCTGTGGGTCCCGTCAGATCCTCCTCCAAGATCTTGCCTATTTTTGGCAGCAGTGCTTCCTAACAACCACTGAAAAAAAAACCCTGTGGATGAAACTGAAGTAAAATCCAAATGGAGTTTGTTTGGTGATGTTAGCTTAGAAGTTGAGCGGCAGTTTGATAAAGAATTATTCTTGAGCATTAACAAAAGCTAAGCCCGCACAACAGCTATGCACAAAAAGACAGAGTGATTCTGAAATTCATGTGCACGAACACAATTAGAGCAGATTCACACATCCCACACAGCACAGGCACCGAGCAGGCCATAACAAGTCTAATTCTGCAGCTGCAATTTACACACTGACACAGAAAGTTTCCACATCTCTCTGCATATATGTGCATACGTAATGCTCAGCACTGATGGATACGTGTGATTGGGTGTGTGTGTGTGCACGCGTGCTCTTAGTTGCTGACCCAAGCCTTCTGTATCACTGAGTGATGGGAGAATTCCTCAGTGTGAGTGTGGAGGGGTGGTAGTGGTACTCAGGGGGGAGCACAAACGGACAGCAGAGCCTGGCCAATAGCCTGTGACCGGCCCACTCGGCTGTCCAATCACATGTGACACCGCTCCAATCAGCCGTCCATCATGAGGTCCTTCTTTCAAGGTCAGCTGATGCTCTCCCTCTCTCCCTCCCTCTGTCCATTCAGAGAAGCAGGCATCAACAAAATTGATCTAATTTCTCACTAAGCATGATCCAATAGCAAAGAGTGATATGGAAGCCAAACCAATTAGGTGTGTTCGCAGGCAGGTATGGCACCCTGGGAAGTCATGGCCAGCAACATGACTGCACACATGGGCTGCATGTGTGTGTTTGTGTGTAGGTGTGTGTAGGTGTGTGTGTGTGTCACCTGATGAGATGGTGAGGGAAGACACAGAGCACATTCATAAAATGACATGTGGAGAGGAAGCTGATGCGTGTGTGCTCGTGTGTTCATGTACAAAAGAGAGAAGCTCCTTCTATCTCATTCTCAGATCAGTGTGATTTCTGCAGCGCACAGCTGTCACCATGGAAACCAGAGAGGGAGCAGGAGAGAGAGAGAGAGGAGGTTAGGCAGAAAGAAAGAAGAAAATAAGATTGAGTAAGAGTAGGAGAGAGAGAATGTGTGTTTGAGGGAGAGCGAGAAAAAAAGGAGGTGGTTGTTGAATGATAGCAGCCACAACAGGCCTCTATGCAGCTGGCTAACCTCTGCACAGCGGCAACGCCAAAGCCAACCTGTGTGTGTGTTTTTGTGTGTGGGCTCTTGCCTGTCACGTGCACATTTAATGACAAAAATGATTCTGAGTTGGATGTGCGCGCATGGTTAGCGAGAACGATTGTTGATAAATCATAGTCTTCCTCGCCTTTCAGCCCGTTTTTTTTGCCATGATGTTCATTTTGTCACATGAACATCATGCTTACGCACACACGCTGACTTGACCTTGCCTGTTATCTCTGGTGGTGGTGTTTATTGTTCTGTTGACTGCAGCGAGATCTGTTTAGGTATAAATACACCCTTCAGATTCAACAGAAATCAGGATATTTTTCCCCCCACAAACACAGACAGTAACACAGAGAGATGGAGGGAGAAGGAGAGCGAGGCTGTCTTCTGCTCTAGATGTACAGTCAAGCCTTTTGTAAGAGATGGAAAGAGAAGAGTGGGTGTGAGAAAGCCAGGGAGAAGGAGAGGAAGATTCAGGGAGAAGGTTTGACTGAGAGGACCAAAGAAAATGAAGGAGATAGATAGATAGATAGATAGATAGATAGATAGATAGATAGATAGATAGATAGATAGATAGATAGATAGATAGATAGATAGATAGATAGATAGATAGATAGATAGATAGATAGATAGATAGAGTTTATAATGAATAGTTAATGAAGGGCTCGCGGGCAGAACGGTGGGGAAAAGCTATTCTCTCCTTTCTTCTCCTCCTCTTTTTCTCTGGGTTAGGAGTCGTGTGCAAGTCATTCTGCTCCCCACCTGTCCTCAATTTATCTTTCCTCCCATTTCCTTTTTTCCCTCCCCAAACACTTTCTATTCTTTCTCTCACCTCTCCCCTCTTTTCATCTGTCCATCTTCCCCTCCCCTCTCTCGTCCCTCTTCATCCATTCTTGCTCCCTCTTCCCCTCCTCTCCTTCACCCCCTCATCCCACCATTTCTCACCTCTCCTTCCACCCACCAACCAGCCCACCCCATCCACCCCCACTCACACACATCATTAACTGCAGGCTTGTAAAGCGGACTAACAGACACAATTCTCCTGATAAAGGGATTGAAGCATTGATCACATCCGTCCTCCATAAGGAGCTAAAGATTCTGTTGAAGAAAGATGTTCTGTCGGCCCCCTCACAGACCAAACATAGCAAACATAAAGGCGAAACAAAGATAGAGAGTTAATTCTCACGGTATACCCCAATTTTCTCTTCTTGCTCCCTTTTCTTCTTTACTTTTTGGTTTATTCTGCAATTTTGTTCCTTACAGCACTGGTTTGCACTGTCACACAGATAGCACACAGCTCTGCTTCATCTGGTGATCAGAAACCCCACTAAGCTCCTGTTACATTCATGAGTGACCGAATGACATAAAATTGGTAATAAGGAAAAAAAGAGGTTAATAGTTATTGTGTGCAGGGACAAAAAGGAACTATAGCTGGTTCAAAACACTACGTCCTTACCGAACTGTGAGACCTCCATAAACTCCCCTATGGCTATAAGCTGAAAGATTGATTTTAGGTGCTGAGATCTCAGGAAGCAGCGATACTGCTAGGAATAAATCTAAACTATCAATAACTATCTGGTTTTAAAAAAAGACAACCAGTGAAATGGAACCCTAAACTGTAAACTGCCCTATTAATAGGTTTGTATGACAGGTTTGATTATTCAGATATTAGCAGTTACTGTGCAGCCTATCACAGGACAAGCGTTATTGGGCTCCATGGCTTAGGGTCAAGTTACATTAAAGAAACAAGGTGCTCAAAGAATCCTGAACTGAAATCTATAAGAGATTTCAGCCGCAGGAAAGATGGTGGCAGATGCACATGTGTGAAAAGCTAACTGTGGAAACACGTGTGAAAAACAGCTGTAGGTATGTTCACGAGTTGAAATGGACTCAAGGCAAGTCTGATTGAAGCTTTTTTCTCTCTCTCTGATACAAGATGAATAATTTGCACTATTGTGGCCCCTCAGAACTGTATGTATGCACACTTATAAGTTTACACATGTCTTGTGATTAGTGTGGTCCATCTGAGTACGTGTGACAAGACACGTACTATAGTGCTTTTCTATGTATATATATATATATATATATATATATATATATAATGACCGAGCTAAGATCCTGTGGGACTTCCAGATACAGACGGACAAAATGGTGGTGGCTAACCAACCGGACATAGTGGTGGTAGACAAACAGAAGAAGACGGCCGTAGTGATCGATGTAGCGGTTCCGAATGACAGCAATATCAGGAAGAAGGAACACGAGAAGCTGGAGAAATACCAAGGGCTCAGAGAAGAGCTCGAGAGGATGTGGAGGGTGAAGGTAACGGTGGTCCCCGTGGTAATCGGAGCACTAGGTGCGGTGACTCCCAAGCTAGGCGAGTGGCTCCAGCAGATCCCGGGAACAACATCGGAGATCTCTGTCCAGAAGAGCGCAGTCCTGGGAACAGCTAAGATACTGCGCAGGACCCTCAAGCTCCCAGGGCTCTGGTAGAGGACCCGAGCTTGAAGGATAAACCGCCCGCATGGGCGTGCTGGGTGTTTTTTTATAGGGCTAATGGACCTATATAGTATCAGTCCATAATATACAGTGGGGCAAAAAAGTATTTAGTCAGCCACCGATTGTGCAAGTTCCCCCACTTAAAATGATGACAGAGGTCAGTAATTTGCACCAGAGGTACACTTCAACTGTGAGAGACAGAATGTGAAAAAATAATCCATGAATCCACATGGTAGGATTTGTAAAGAATTTATTCGTAAATTAGAGTGGAAAATAAGTATTTGGTCACCTCAAACATGGAAAATCTCTGGCTCTCACAGACCTGTAACGTCTTCTGTAAGACGCTTTTCTGTCCCCCACTCATTACCTGTATGAATGGCACCTGTTTGAACTCATCATCTGTATAAAAGACACCTGTCCACAGCCTCAAACAGTCAGACTCCAAACTCCGCCATGGCCAAGACCAAAGAGCTTTCGAAGGACACCAGGAAAAGTATTGTAGACCTGCACCAGACTGGGAAGAGTGAATCTACAATAGGCAAGCAGCTTGGTGTGAAAAAATCAACTGTGGGAGCAATCATCAGAAAATGGAAGACATACAAGACCACTGATAATCTCCCTCGATCTGGGGCTCCACGCAAGATCTCATCCCGTGGGGTCAAAATGATCATGAGAACGGTGAGCAAAGATCCCAGAACCACACGGGGGGACCTGGTGAATGACCTGCAGAGAGCTGGGACCAAAGTAACAAAGGTCACCATCAGTAACACACTACAACGGCAGGGAATCAAATCCCGCAGTGCCAGACGTGTTCCGCTGCTGAAGCCAGTGCATGTCCAAGCCCGTCTGAAGTTTGCCAGAGAGCACATGGATGATACAGCAGAGGATTGGGAGAATGTCATGTGGTCAGATGAAACCAAAGTAGAACTTTTTGGTATAAACTCAACTCGTCGTGTTTGGAGGAAGAAGAATACTGAGTTGCATCCCAAGAACACCATACCTACTGTGAAGCATGGGGGTGGAAACATCATGCTATGGGGCTGTTTTTCTGCCAAGGGGACAGGACGACTGATCCGTGTTAAGGACAGAATGAATGGGGCCATGTATCGTGAGATTTTGAGCCAAAACCTTCTTCCATCAGTGAGAACTTTGAAGATGAAACGAGGCTGGGTCTTCCAACATGACAATGATCCAAAACACACCGCCCGGGCAACAAAGGAGTGGCTCCGTAAGAAGCATTTGAAAGTCCTGGAGTGGCCTAGCCAGTCTCCAGACCTCAACCCCATAGAAAATCTGTGGCGGGAGTTGAAAGTCCGTGTTGCTCGGCGACAGCCCCAAAACATCACTGCTCTCGAGAAGATCTGCATGGAGGAATGGGCCAAAATACCAGCTACTGTGTGTGCAAACCTGGTAAAGACCTATAGTAAACGTTTGACCTCTGTTATTGCCAACAAAGGTTATGTTACAAAGTATTGAGTTGTATTTTTGTTATTGACCAAATACTTATTTTCCACCCTGATTTACGAATAAATTCTTTACAAATCCTACCATGTGGATTCATGGATTTTTTTTTCACATTCTGTCTCTCACAGTTGAAGTGTACCTCTGGTGCAAATTACTGACCTCTGTCATCATTTTAGGTGGGGGAACTTGCACAATCGGTGGCTGACTAAATACTTTTTTGCCCCACTGTAATTGGGTTCTGAAGTCCCATTATGAAGCCGTGAGCTGACCATCCTACTGCTTTGAAAGTGGTGGTAGGTTAAACTCACGACTATGTGACGATGTGACTTACAGCTCATTAGCCAATCAGCATGCTCTGTTTATCCTCCTTTCCAATTCTCAGAAAGACCAGAAATGTATAAAATGAGGTGGATTTTGTATTGTGACCTGGTGGCGAGGCGTAGTCGGATGCACCTGCACGGCATCCGCAATCACGTCTGCTTGGTAAAACACGGGGACTCAGGGTTGGTGGGTGGTTGTGGTGTGGTGTACATGCGGCTGGCAGCTTGAGAGCTGCAGCCGCATGTAATACAATGGCTCAAAACTGTCACCCGTGGTCTCGCCGTGTCTCATTCACACAACACACCTGTCACTACCAACTGAGGTAACAGTGTCATCAGGAAAGAGTGCTGTTTTTCAATAGGCTGCTATACAATCTGAACCCTTTTTCTTCTGCAATCAGAGGAGCTGCCCCCTGCTGGTCATTAAAAAGAATGCAAGTTTGAGACTGACTAGTCAAACCCAGAAGCCATCTTTATCTTTTATATTATCTATACCAGATCCCAACAAACCATATGGGAGGCGTTTTAATGCTGAGGATCAGTTTTGATATTTTACTACAGCTGCTTTCAAACAATAAAGTATTAATTATCAGGTTCACATTGTCATGTAAAATACAACTCTCCCATTAAATAAATACAATAAGTATGTCTCGACTTTTTGTATCCAGAGCCAAACGAAATGCGGGGCATCGTCTCCATGTTGGACAAGGGATAAAAATGTCACGCAGTCCCACATAAAGCAGGACACCTGGTCACCCTAGCGCTGATTGATGAGATCAGATGGTGCCATCGCATGCAACATCAAGGAACGAAACATGTTTGAGTAGATGGCACTGTGGAAAAAGTGGAAAGCCTTTATTTCAATGAAACAGGCTTTAAACAAGACATTAAAAATGATTTTTGTATGTGTTGTTTGATTGTGAAAGATGTTTTGTGCTTTACATGAGTCTGTTTTTGAGTTTGATGTATTTCCGTCTGTTTACTTGAACAGAAATGTCTCTTATATTTGTGAACACATGGCAGTAAATTACATGCAAGATTTGATTAAAAAAAGAATGACTCACTGATCTTTTGTTTGACTGGCACTACTGTTCAGGGATGTCCCACTTGCATTTCAAATAAAATTAACGCTTTGCACTGAACTGACAAAGGTTTATTGAGGATTAAATCTTCACTTGGCATCTTTGCTTGTTGGCAACACCAAACAGCAGTGAGAGTAACCGGTTGTAGCATTTGAAGCCGAATCCCAGGAACCCTGTGATGTAACAGCAGCAAACTGATCACTGCGTGCTCTTTAATCAGCCGGTCAGCCTGTGATGCTTCGTACCAAAGAGAAAAGCACCACAAGAGATTTATTGTGAGCGAGTCCAACTTTCATGGGAGGGAGAGCGAACATTTAGTGCCTGGTTAAGTGACAGTCTGTGTCTCACTCCCAAACTGTGTTTTGGTCAATAGGAGCTTCTGTTTGACACCGTTTCCATAAATCTATGGAATATATAACAAAGGCGGTGTGACGTTGGTCTGGATTAAAATGCGCTTTTACTTGACATTTGACTTTCTTCCAGCCGTGGTCAGAAGAGAATAAAATTTGAATTTGATTTGAATTTGAGAGTGTGTGTGGGCAGATGGGGAGGTGTTACAATTGTAAGCTACTGTAAAATTAATCAAAACTATCAGTCTTTAGTAATAATTTATGAAAGTCTGAACAGTGTGGGGAACAGGAGGACAGATGATGTATTCTCTGTCTCGGCCTTCCTATTTTAGTCAAACACATTCTACCTTCGCCACCTCTCTTATTTTAAATCATGGTTATAGCAGTGTTGTATAAATACTGGTGAGCAACACGCTGATGGTCCAACAGGCAGCAAAACACTAACAGAGACAGACATTGGACTTTACTGAAGGTGAAGCAGATAAAGGTACATAGATTGCAAACCACACTGAGAATAAACAGAACATATTATGTGCATTTTTTTCTATCTTGCAGTTTGTGATGAGTTTCCTAAACAGACTGCTCAAAACACATTAAAGGAACAATTTGAAAAAGCATCAGGTCTCAAAGGAGTCATGCTGGATATCTACACTGTTATGGACTGGGTCATGTGCTAGGAATGAAAGTATGCCATGCTGCTTGATGGAAATCAAACAACGTGGAAATCAATCATCCACTTACAGAGGGCTAAATTCAAAAACATGTGTAAATCAAATTAAATAAAACATTACGGCAGGCTAGTCCATTTTGCCCAAATTTCCTTGCAGCAAACCCTGTTGGGGCTCCCAGATCTGGACCAGGGCATCACTGATCTCCTGGACAGTCTAAGACGCAATCTGGAAAAAAACATAATGTCCCAGAGGTGTTTTATTCAACTTAGGTCAAGAGAGCATGAGAGCCACTTAGTGGTATCAATTCCCCCAGGAACTGCCTGAGTACTCTGAGTACTGAGTACATGAGGCGAGGCAATGGGTCCAAGGATTTCATCCTGATGCCTAGCAGCAGTCAGGGTGCCTGGGGCAGCCCCTAGCCTGTAGAAGTCTGGATATCCATGGTCCTCAATGGATATGCCTCTTCAGACCACTGACCCACCACCAAATCGATCACACTGAGCGATGTTACAGGCAGCATAACATTCTCCAAGACTTCTGAAGAGTCTTTCATGTCTGTTACTTGCACTCGGGGTGAACCTGTTCTCATCTGTGAAAAGCACAGGGCACCAGTGGTGGACCTACCAAACCTGGTATTCTATGGCTAATGCCAGTCAGGTTCCACAGTGTCGGGCAGCAAGCATAGGGCCCACTAGAGGACGTTGGATCCTCATGCCAACCTTATGAAGTCTGTTTCTGATCTGCTGGTAGTCATTTTGTAGTTGGCAGTGCTCTTCCTGTTCCTCTTTGCACAAAGGAGCAGATACTGGTCCTGATGATGGGTAAAGGACCTTCTACAGTGCTGCCCAGCTCTCCCACAGTAACAGTCTATTTCCTGGAATCTTATTGCCCCTCTAGTGCACGTGCAGTTAATTTTATTAGCATCAAACCAGTTGAAATCGAACCCTTAACAACCCTCTTGGCTACTGAACAAACCGATATCCAAGAAGTTTAATCGACTTGATTCTATACTTAAAAAGCGTTCCTCTGTTTTTTTTAGCGATACCAATGTCCATCCATCGATCTTCTTCCGCTTTATCTGGGGTCGGGTCGCGGGGAGCAGCAGCCTAAGCAGAGAAGCCCAGACCTCTCTCTCCCCAACCACCTCCTCTAGCTTATCTGGGGGAACACCAAGGCGTTCCCAGGTCAGCCGAGAGATATAATCTCTCCAGCGTGTCCTGGGTCTGCCCCGGGGCCTCCTCCCGGTGGGACATGCCCGGAACACCTCACCCAGGAGGCGCCCAGGAGGCATCCTTGTCAGATGCCCGAACCACCTCAGCTGGCTCCTTTCGATGTGGAGGAGCAGCGGCTCTACTCTGAGCCCCTCCCGGACGGCTGAACTTCTCACCCTATCACTAATGGAGGAAGCTCATTTCCGCTGCTTGTATTCGTGATCTCGTTCTTTCGGTCACTACCCACAGCTCGTGACCATAGGTGAGGATATGGACGTAGATTGACCGGTAAACTGAGAGCTTTGCTTTTACACTCAGCTCTCTCTTCACCACGACGGACCGGTGCAGCATCTGCATCACTGCAGCTGCACCAATCCGTCTGTCGATCTCCCTTCTCCCATCACTCGAGAACAAGACGCCGAGATACTTGATCTCCTCCACTTGGGGCAGGAACTCATCCCCGACCCAGAGTGGGCACTCCACCCTTTTCCAGGTGATATCAATATGTTTATGCAAATTTACTTTAACAGCATAAAATACAAGAAACTAAGTAATTCAAACTGATAATTTCATTAAATTTTTGAAGATTTGCTTTTTCATAGAGACTATCTGGCTGTTAGAAAATACTGTTCCATGAGCTTCTCTGACAACAACATTTATATTAACCTCTTAACAACCACCATCACTGATGAACCATCGTCTTTCAGCCACATGCAAACAAACAAACAAACCAAGATGTCGTTTATTTTGGCTTTAAAGTGCTTCCATTATAAGGTTTTCAATCGTATACGGCAAACAATGAAATTTTTAAAAAGTAATACATGTAAACCCTAACACTAAGGAACCTGGTGGCTGTTTACAGGCTAATATTCATTTTCAACTCTGAGTACATCAGTTTGTACCTGACATTACAGTGGATCTCAACACACATCTCAGGTGACCACTTGGATCTCACTTCTTGGTTCTATGTGCAAATAAACCCAAAGATCTTTTCATTTTTACCAAAAGCTGTCGGCAGAGCACTTCTAGTGCCTAATCAGCCGTAAATCAACTACTTTAGCAGACTTTAAAGAGCTTGGAAAGAAAAGCATCTGGACTTCTTGAAGTTTCGTTGAAGACGTTTCACCTCTCATCCAAGAAGCTTCTTCAGTTCTAAGAGCAATTGGAGGAGAGTCCCAGATTTTAAGCCCAATGGGAGTGTCCCCAAGAGGGTCATGGGCCTCCTATTGATCCACTAGCTAATCACAAGTTGTGAAAACGGGTGTTGGTCACAATCAGCCAAGGTTCTGGGTGAACCCACTGTGAAACCTAGCCCCATTCTATCATGTGATTTACTGAGGTCAAATGGCCCAGGATGTGAGTGGGCATTAAGGCGTCTGGGAAGGGATCTCAAAAGTGGATTATAGATGGCAGACAGTTGGTGCCATAAGTCACCGCCTCTTTTCAAAGATGGCCGTTCACACATCGTAGCTCCCCAGACTACGATGACCAGGATGACTGAGAACCTTCACAGACATACTTTAGCACAGGACATCGTTTGAGTGTGCAGTGTGGCTCAGGATATTTGTGTACATGCAGTGAAAACACTGAGGCCATGACAGGGCTTTGTGTTTGTGTAGTTCTGTTTGTATCGTACACAGACTAGTTATAAACCTTAATGGATCCATTTAAGTGTTTTTGTTTGTTTTTGCACAGCACAGCATTTTTCTAGTCTTCCTGACCACTCAAAGCTTTATCTTCTTCTTGCATCTACAATTCAAACATTGAACCACCATGCCACGAGGCAGTAGTGCTAACCTCTGCACCACCGTGCTGCTTATAAACAGGACCAGCACAAAACAAAAATGGTCACAACATTTTAAACGCTTTTATTTCAAAAAAGAATGAAGCCATAAACCTTCAAGTGTAAGAGGAAAATCATTAGTTCACCCATTCTGTGTAGCGACTGTTACAAAGGAGTATTAGGGCCACATTAAGAAAAAAATATTGTTGTTCATCAGCACCTTAGTTCACATAAAAATTAGACAAACTAATTCCTGGGAGCGGCTGAAATAGTAGCATAACTGACCAAATCATTTATATTGAAGAGAGCTGATCCATCGGCTAAGTTTAAATTTGGGGATGTTTTATGGGCATTGTGTTAAATAAAAGGTGGAATGTGACTTTAAAAATGTTGCGTGATCAAACATGTCCTAATACAGAAACATGAAAAGATGCCAAAACAAACACATCATACATGCGGTGCTGTCTACCACGATCCCATAATAGTTACGAGATAACGTCTAGAGAGGCAGAGGAGGACATCTGGAAGACAGATGAAGATGCTCTACTTGTCACCATCAAAGCTCGCCACGACAAAGAGAGATAAAGATAGCCCACCTTTCTGTGCTGAAGATAGCCTGATATAGAACCAAAGGGTTTGTTTTAACCCTTTCCCTTCTGTGAAGTGTTTGCAAAGCATCCATTGTCCCTTTTTAGTCACCGTAATGCCTGTTTTTATGTTGAGGTTGAGCACACAACATACACCGCACAGCTTCTGGGATGTTAAAGAGCTGAATTCTTGCTCATGAAGTGTGACTCTGAGTACCAGATGAATATGTCACTTTACAACTTCACGAATATCAGGTTACGCTGGCTGCATGCCAGCCCCTTACACTCTGGCACAGCAGGGCTACTTAAGGAGGAGAATGCCAAAGATTAAAATGGCTTTCCAGGAAAACATGAGATGTCTCGGATTTATGGAGGCGGTGGCAAACTTGTCATTTTTAAATATTTTATCTGCAATACCAACCGACAAGTCCTTGGCATAAACATTTCTAATTATTCCATTTTGAATTTGATGTCTAATCTAATTCTGTGGAAAAACAATCTCAACCGAAACGAAGAGAGCATCGGCCAAATCCATCCTGTCTGAAACGGGCACTTTGCTGATGCAGTGAGGAGGGAGTGTGCAGCAGTAGCTGCATGAGTGTGTGGGTGGTGTGTGCAGTGCATCTGCATGTGTGTACTTCTATGTGTGTGTGTGTGTGTGTGTGTGTGTGTGTGTGTGTGTGTGTGTGTGTGAGAGAGAGAGAGAGAGAGAGAGAGGTTACATAAAAACCTCTCTCATTCACAAACTGAGCCATGTGGCACTGGGCTGGTCCCTTTAAAAGGCATGTGTCAGAGTTTTCTACTAAGGCTGACTGCTGGAGAGGATGAGTGCTGATACATTATTCACAAGCAAGGACACGCACACATACACCCACACACACACGCTAAGTAACTGGAGGATAGGTACAAGATTTGTACAGTTGCGAGTTAGCTGAGGCACAGAGAATTGCGCTAATACAAGTACTTTGGCGAGGAAAGTTGATCAGGATAATGTCAGTGCAGAGACGTACCTATACAACGCCCCTAACACACACACATGCACACACACGCGCCCGCAGCAGAGAGGAGAAATCATCAGCCTTCTGTTATTCAGTGTGCATAATTTATAGCAACCCCAGATCTCTCTGCTAATGACAGCACACTGGGGCATCTGCAGCACAGCAGCAACAGCAACAGCTAACTGGCATTGCTCTGTGCGTGTGTGTGTGTGTGTGTGTGTGTGTGTGTGTGTGTGTGTGTGTGTGTGTGTGTGTGTGTGTGTGTGGAGAGAGGTATAATGCTCTGTTGAGACAAGGACAGTGAGAGAGACAGAAAGAGAGAGAAACAGAAGGGAAAGCGACACACAGAGGGTGTCTGAAATAGACACAGATAACGCAACAAAAAGGGGAAAAGGGATGAGACGGACAAGTGAGAGGCCTCACACACACAAACATGCACACACACACACACACACACACACACACACACACACACACACACACACACACACACACACTATCTGTTCAAGTCTATTGAACCTGTGAATCTCATGGTTTGTATGCATCAGCATAAAGTATGCACATAAGTCTGAGCTCAACACTACACTTGCTCAAAGGAAAATTGATTCTAATTTAGGAATTCCTGCAGTACCGTTTCCATGATCCAAACGCAGGCGATTCTATGTCTCCACGAGCATCTTTCTCATCACTGGCTGAAAGGGATCTGAATTTGAAAGCCATGCTGAAAGCTTAAATTCACTGGGTTTGTTTTAAAGAATTATTCAAGGGTGTGGTCCTGGATGTGTTTCCTGTTCCAAGGATTGTTTTGACATGATGCCCCAGAGCAGAAATTCCTTCTAATTCTGGGATTTGGAGATCAATGCCACTGTGGTTCTGCCCCCTAGCTGCTCTACACACTGACGTGAACCTGAGCTGAGACACAGCAGTGTATGCTAACCTGGAAATATCAGATTATTGCTTATAAGGTGCTAGACACGTGCAAGTGTAGTCAGAGTCAAAATAGTGGGATAAGGATACATTAGTCTGAGTAAAACTTTGAATACAAAGTCCACAGATCCACAGACAATCACATGCACTACCTACTTAATGAGAAATGGTAAACATAGTCATTTAAGGTTGTAAAGATGCCAAGATATGTCCACCGTCTCTGGCTTATTAAAAGATCCAAAAACAGGATGCAGAAGATTGACATCAAACAAACATATCAAAGTTGTCTAATCTCGTGTTTGGACCAAAGCTGCTCTTATGACATGCTTCACACTCAGGAAAACATTGATCGGAGACCGTGGCACAACCAAAACTGCAACTGCATCCAGTGTGCTGGAGATGTCGTTGCCTCTGGAATAGCTGCTTTGAAGACGGGGACCAGGTCTGCGGCTATTAGCTGCCATCTTCAAAGTGATGTTGGTAATAAAACTGCAGTAAGATAGAGTGAGTCTGCTATAAGTTTGCAAATGCATGCAAATGCACCACAGTTGGTGATTGAGTGTGAAAAAATTGCAATGCAGTGCAATCAGTTCAGGTCATTTTTATTTATATAGCACCAAATCCCAACAGCAGTTGCCTTAAGGTGCTGTATATTGTAAGGTAAACACCCTACAAAGAAAACCCAACAATCAAACAACCCTCTTTAAGTAAGCACTTGGCGACATTGGGAAGGAAAAACTCCCTTTTAATAGGAACAAACCTCCAGGAAAACCAGGCTCAGGGAGGGGCAGCCATCTGTTGTGACCGATTTGGGGATCAGGGGAGGAAGACAGAACTGTCACTGGGAAACCACTGATTTGCCATAGTCGTAGGATGGTTGCTTTATTGCTTTTTAAAAAAAAAAAAAAAAAACCCGGCTAGCCTATGGCAGTTACGGAGCCATAGCTTAGTTTAATGATGTCCATCCATCCATCCATCCATCCATCTTCTTCCGCTTATCCGGGGCCGGGTCGCAGGGGCAGCAGCCTAAGCAGGGAAGCCCAGACCTCCCTCTCCCCAGCCACCTCCTCCAGCTTGTCCGGGCCAGCCGAGAGATATGATCTCTCCAGCATGTCCCAGATCTGCCCTGGGGCTAGAGCTGGGCGATATATCGAGTTTTTAAAACATATCGATATATTTTTATACGAGATATAAGATGTGACAATATCGTTTATATCGATATAGTCTATGTTACGTTATAATTATACTTGTGGAGCCGCAAGTTTGCCTCTCTTTCGTCCACTTTCGTCTTTACGCAACGTTACTCGGCCTCGCCTCTCCTTCACTGAACACAAGTCCCCCTCCTCCCCCATCGCTTCACCTGCAGGAAGCGACAAGATGGACACGGCAAATCGCCGTTAACGAGTTAGTGCGCATCGCCCCGTGCGTGGCGCTGGACGGCGTCAACGTGTTAGCTAGCTAACCACGCTAACGAGCTAACCACGCTAACGCCATGCAGCCCAGAGGTGCTGCACGGACTAAAATCCTTTCATTTTCTCAAAAGTTGACAGCGCTCCTTATGTATGAATTCTGGTTGTGCTTGATGGCCGCGAACCGATTTTATGTGGAACACGGCGCTCAGCAATCTGTCAAAAAATGTTTTAGTACGACTTTGATAAGCTACGGAGCTGCACCGCTTGATGGATTGTCGGAGCATTACGGCTGAGCCTCGCGGAGTGATACGTACTGTGCTTCAACGTAATATTACCCTACTGTGTATAAGGACCATAAATGGCACCTGTTATGAGACGTGGTTACGAAGAGGATTTCAAACTCAATGCTGTCAGTCACGCAGTAGAAGTTGGGAACAGAGCAGCTGTGAAATCTGTCTTTGTTATTGTGCTCAGCGTCTTTTAGTTTACATTTTGACTGCACAATTGTGAGCTTTTTGTTATGCACAAAAACAACATTGTTTTCTTTTATTTATGGAGCATTATTATTTAATAAATGCTCATAATTTATTTTTGAGTAAATGTTATGTACATCTGCTCTATGTTAATAAAAGTGCCTGTGTGACATCTGGGACACAGCTTTGACTAAGAACTCTCTTTTTGTTCTTACTTTATGGCTTTAAAAAAATATATCGAGATATATCTTATATCGCCATCCAGCTAAAAAATATCGAGATATGAATTTTGGGTCATATCGCCCAGCCCTACCTGGGGCCTCCTCCCAGTGGGACATGCCCGTATAGACTGTATATAAAAGATGATCATAGATAGCCACCTTGATATCCCCCTTTGGTTTTTAAAGTCAGCATCTCATTTTGTTAATTTTGTTGTCGGCACTGCACATAACAAGCAAATGTGGATCTCTGAGAAAGCAAAGACACTGAAGCCTCATTCAGTAGCGATGTCAATCAAAGTGTAGCCACACCCTACAGCACACCCTGCTCTATTGTCTGCTTCGACTATACATGAAATAACAGTATACAAAACAAACATTGTGTTGTATTCAGTAAATTTTTACAACCTGATCAGTCTCCCCCTGCTGGCCATTAAAAAAAATGACTTTCTCATTGGAATCACTTTTCAGACCCGAAAGCTATATCGACACTTTTTTTTTACAACCTACAGAACCTAATTGACAGAAAATCCAGTGTATGTCTGAGAGCAGCATCACATTTGTGGTTTCAGCACACAATATGTGCTGGATACAGGTTTTTGATTTTGGTCTCCTAACAGTCAGGAGAAGAAACATTCACCGTCACTGCTTTACAATGTAACTTTTCCTGCAAGCACTAATTTCTGTCCTTGCATGTGTTAAACACTCGAGTGAGTAAAGGACAACGCAGCAGTATTTCTGCCGTATCAAAATGAACCATTTTCAGACATTTCCACTAAAATAAAAGTACCCACTGAACTTCTCGCTCTTTCTTATTCGTTATGTGGGTAAAAGGCCCGGCTATTACTGAAACTTTTACAGTATCAGTTACTACCGCATCTCTTTGTAGTGCCAGAGCTAAAGATCACTGCCTTTGCTTCCTTCTCTCTCTTTCTCTCCTCCTCTGTGTGGCTGACTGACAGAAGGGCAGCATAAGCTGAACCGCACACTCCAGCTACAGTCAGCTACAGCAGGAGAGAGAGAGGGAGAGCATGAGGCATGAGGTATGCAGCATTAGATACAGCATCACTGACAGGAGCATGTTTGGGCATCAGATAAAGCTATTTTAGGACGAAACTGTCAATGCATCTCAAAAGACGTGCCAACAGCAATGATCAGAGAAGACCTACATTACGCTGCAGCCTGTCTGGGATGTCAGATGGGATTGGTTTTGCAGTTTTTGAAGAGGTGCAGTGTGAGCAGTCCACACGCCTAAGTCGTTTACACAGAATAAAAAAGGGAGACGTCGGTGAGGGAGAGACGCTGGATGCAGACATACATGTAACTCAGCATCTGTTCAAAGGAAGTTTGTACTCCACTCTTTCACATTAAATGCTGAAACTTAAACATTGCAGCTATTGCCACTGAAACTGTTCAGTTCTGCAAACCTCTGTGTAAATAAGCCCCAATCCAGCTGTGGGCTGAGCTGAAGTGGGAGAAGAGGAGAGCTTATTGGAGCAGCTATGGCAGACTCAATAACATAAATAGTAAGAGAGAACCCAGTCGGTCCTGCCATTTAATCAACATTGGCTCTGCTTTTGGAAGATGGCTCTGCTATCTTTTATGGTGCACGAAGATTTACTGTCTCATAATTTCTCTCACAGCGAGGGATCTGTGCTCCTGCCTTTAAACGTTCGCTGGTACAAAGTCTGAATTAAACCTCGACAACCACTTCCCTAAAAAGACTTTAACTTGTCATTTATTTAATTGCCTGCATTACAGTCAGAAATGGGCACATCATGTGGATTCCACATATTCGTTGTAGCCAGAAATACCAAGAAGTGTGTAAAATTCAGCACATCGCTGCGACTGGCACCGGTAGCCTGGACATCAGTAACCTAGCTGAACAATGTAGCTGGAACACCTGCTCTGTCTTTGTTTTGCTTTATAGCACTAAGTGTCAAACAGACCCAGAACAAATGAATACAGTAAATGCTTATACAGTAATGTGGTGGTATGTTAGTGAATGCCTGCCTGGATTCTAGCTTTCACATATACGTCAGAGACATCTTGTCGTGGCAGATTAAACCCCTGACAAGTGTGATAAGTGTTGCCCTCTGAAACTAACTGTGCCACCCAGCAGATAGCAGCATAAAGGAAATATAGTGTGGGATCATCGTTTGCATCTGCTCCCATTCTTCTCCGAAAATGTAACTACTTATCAGATACTCTTGCTGTCAGTTTGCTGCTGTCTGTTTTTATTGCACAAAAAAATCTCTGTAAAAAACAACATCATCAGCTAGTATCAGCAAAACTCATAAGCCTGGTGCAACCCACAGCTTTATTAGCTATGCTATTGAAAACCTAAAGCCCAAAGCCCTTTTGGATCCCATCATGCTGACAGACAGGGGTAAGGGTGTGTATAAAAGTGTTTGGCTGTGATTGGCTGCCTTCCTTTAGACTTGCTTTTGGATTGGTGTCCGCAGACACACCCCTTGCTAACCCACTTGTCAGCTGCCATTTCTCCTGTCTTCAGTGAAACTTTGCAAGCACCTTTGCTTGCACATCTCCAGCCTCACTGCTGGCTGTGAGTCCTGCTCCGTCGTAACTCATTTGCAGGCGACACTGACATTACTGCATTCACCCAGTGAAAAACATCACCACAGCCAGCAAGCTACAACTAAGGAGAACTTTTGGCCAGTGAGCAGCAGTTTCCTTGAAGGTTTCTATGTTTGAGCGCATACAAGCAGACATGTGAAACCCATCTGACTCCACGCTGCAGGTTGGTGCTGTTAGAGCCACAAGTGTTTCGATAGTCTGACTTTTATTTTGTAAAGTTGTCTCTGTACATCGCCACAGTTGTCTTTAAATTAAACAATCCACATATGCCTCAAGAGTAGCTTTCACTTTTAACACTTTTAAGCTTGAACCATGAAGTAATTCAGATAATTCAAAATTCTTGTAAATAGAGTGTTTATTGAACTATCTGACAAGTTTAAATTAAATATAAATGCATATATATGAGTTTTGATTTGTATCATATTTGCTACATCTGACTTTGTTAAAAATCTGGTGCTTAAAAATGTACTGTGTACTTTATTGTGTTTTTTCAAAGGGGGAAAAAATCACACTGGTGATGCAGAGGTCTCAAAAACTCACAAAACTCACTCTCACTAGCTTCAAAGTACTTTGAGAAACCACTGAACCGTCAGTGAATTTCTTCTTTATAAAAACATATCAAATGGTTGATTTGGCCACTCTGCAAGTGTTTGCTAACTCTCTGATGCATTTTTTTTGTGTTTTTTTCAGCCTAATGATGGCCTCCTTCGCTTACATTTGGTGACTTAAACTGCAAATCCACCAGGCCATGAAACTGTGTGTTAGTCAGCTGTTCAGTTACGTTCAACCTCTGTATAAAGATAACTGTAATTCCTAAACTGTTATTGCAATACTTTTGTTAAACCCTCTGAATTAAATCAGAAAGCTCGACTTGATGTAAAATCCACTGTGGTGGCGTACAGGGGTGTATGATCTGAACTGTGTAATATTTTGTCTGTTTTAAATCAGGTCCTAAATCAACTTCACCGCAGCAGATTTTATAAAGCTTTAAGGCTACTGCACTGTCAATAAAAAATATACGTGTTTCTTTAACCTCTCATTAACCTCTCATATATTCCACTCGTGTGTCAATCTCATCCAGTCCTGGAAAAGAAACAAAATTGATGAGGGACGTAACGGAAACAGTGGACATTCAGAGACTACGAGTTGCTACGGTGAATCTATAGTGTCGCCACACACTCTGGAGAGTCTAATTAGGTTGGGGTTCTTCATGTAATTTAGGCTCTTATTGTGTGTGTAGTTGTCGTGTGAGCCTCTGCGTGCGCGCACTTATGCTACTCATGTTGAGAGAACGTAGATCTGTTTGGACAGTCACACTCCGGAGACTCAACTTTCTTATACATGGACACAAACGCAGGCCTCACTTATGTCGTGAGGACTAAATCAGCCCTAGATGAATCGCCATCATGTGGAGCAACATACTTTAGGTTGAAGGTGAGGTTAGGTGGAGGTTTAGGGCAAATATAGTTGTCGTGGTTAACAACAGAGAATAGGTCAGTGTAATGTCCTCTGGAGACATGGAGACACATCAGCGCGTGCGAGAATGTGCGCACACATGAGAGGTGAATCAGCTCATAAGTGGGTATCTCCTCTCCTGAGCTTATCCCTGCCTGGAAAATGTGTTCAGACTGATTGCAACAGCACTGTCATTAATAAATGACTGGATAATTTTAGCATGTCATGGAGGTAAAAATAGAACCTCCATGCACCCTTTGTTGAGACATCTGAGCTAACTCCTGTTAGGCTGCAACACTACAGATACACAGACACACAAGCCTGGAAAATAAATGTCACATTTTAAGATTACATGTTTCTAAAGGTTTTTTTGTTTGTTTTTTTAAAACCCTCATTTTTTAAAAAGGAGACCCTTAAAAGGTTTTACGCTGGTGCTCATTTGAGAGAAATGCGTGGCTCTCACTGAAGATCTTATTCTCTATTTTAGAGGCTGAATTACTACTTCCTGTCTTTGTAGTTCTTCGCTTCATGGCTGCCAGATGCTTTAACAATAACTGAGGCTATTGTAGTTACAGCTTCTCAAAGGCAGCGAAGCATGTCAGTGCTGAAAACAAAGGTGCAGTGGCTCACAAAGAACATTCAGCCAAAAAAAAGAAACTCATTATTGTGTTTTTAAGCGTTATGTTCAAAGTAGATTGAATATACATTACAACATTCATAAGTCACACCATGTGAGGTCATAACTGAGCTGAAGCTGATTTCCAGAGCTCTGCTGTAGAGGGGGGAAAGGCTTTTCCATTATCTTAAAGAAATAAACAGCAATAATAAAATAAAGAGAGACAAAAAGTGCAGACTATCAAACTTGTGGCCCTCTCTGGTTAAACTCCCCAGAACAAAGGGCCACCGCAGCCTCTGTTGTTTGTAGAGACAAGAACAAACCACGATTTTTTTTTTAAATGTTAAAAACTGGCAGCAAGTTTTAGAGATTTTAAACTGCCATCACCGCCCACGTACTGTCACTGCAGTCCACACAGACACTGTGGAGACTTTCGCCACAATTTCTGAAGGAGAAAAAAAAGGCGTCAGATGTGACAGATCTAACACTGGCTGAAGGCTCCGATGCAAAGTTTGGAAAGGAGGTTAGTTCAAGACGAGGCTGCTGTCCCCGATTCCCATCACATTCTGGGCCTAACTTTCTGCCTCACTCACACAGGAGCGACACGACAAGAAGAGCCGCTGGCTTTTCCGCCGGTGCGTTTCACCTTAACGCAGCACATGTAGGCTACCGTGAGGATGACACGATGCAGGTCCTGGGCTTCATGCTGCCGTTTGGGTCATAACCGGTGGAGAGGGAGGAGGGTGGTGGTGGTTACTTAGGTTTAACTAACCATCTCTCATTTTTTATTTTTTATTTTTTGGACACACAGACAGATTACGCGACACACACACATTCCCCTGACATGCCTCTCATATATTATGGGTGACCGGGTTATGGAAAACTGAGGTGTCAATCGCTCATATGTGTGTGTGTACGCTGACACACTGTATGGACTGGGAACGTGCATGCGCAGCCAGAGTGCTGGATGTCTCCCTTACATCACCATGGCAGTTTCAGTGGCCCTTATAGTGCGCTGTGAGTGGATGGCAGGTATGAGGGGAAAGCCTTAAACTTACCGCAGTCCTCGCACAACACTCTCTCAACATCCTTCTTCGACTCCGGCTCGCTGGCGTCCACGGGGGCGTACGATGCCTTGAATACCAAGGGCTCGGCGGTGGGGTCCATGAAAAAGATATATCTGTGGTCCTTCTCCACCGTGGTGCACGGGGCCTCGGAACCGAAGTCCCCGACGGTCACGAGCTGCTCCCTCTCGAGGCCGCCGCTGTTGACGGGCCACACATCCAGCACCTTGACATTCACGCTGTAGGGCTCCCGGGAGGAGACGTTCTCCGGGGAGGAGCGCACCTCGCCCTCGATGACCACGGCTGATCTGTACGCCTGGTCCTGGAGGGAGTTGAGACTCGGGGCGTAACAGGCGAAGGAGACCCCGATGACCAGCATGGAGAAATGCACTGGATCAAGCCTCATGCCGTCAGCCTGTGCTGTGCTGCAGTGCTGCTGGGCGGCGGAGCGAGCTGGAAGAGAGAGACGGCGGCGAACGGGCTCCGGCAGAGCAGGCAGGGCAGAGCGGCAGACCTTGTGGAAGTGTCCATGCCATCTGTGTCTGCCGCTGCTTTCCCCATACGGCTGCTGGCGTCGGATGGGGGGGACACAGCAGCCTAGGAACCGGAAACGGCCCGCTTCTGCATGCTTAAAAATGTGATTGCTGCATTCTCCTTCACCAACCACCCTCCCCCCTCTTATCTCCCCTTTTCCTGAAAGGCAAAACAAGACTCGTAAATTAGTCTCCTCTCGAATCCAGGGCTGAAACCTCTCTTTCTCTCTCTCGCTCTCTCTCTCTCTCTCTCTCCAGCTAATAGGCTAGCATCGCATGGGTGGGCGCATTGCCTCTTTGGAAAGAAAAAAAAAGCGACTTGCGCGTACAGGGGAATCACAAGAAATGATATGCTGTGCTCCACGCACACGCAGTATCGGCTCCTTTATCCACTTATATATCGTCAAGAGTCCCAGTGTTGCAAATCCGTTAGTCAGGAAGCAAAAAAATTCAAATTAAAAAAAGGGGGGAAATCAACAAACCCCCTACCGCGGAGAGGTCCAACGGACAGGATGAGAGAGCAGCGGTTATCCGGTGAGGCGTTGCAACAGTAGCGCGCACCCTCCAGCCGCGTCCCCTGCGCCCCTCATCAAACGCGAGCGGCTTACGTGAGCAAACATCACCTGCCCGGTCAACGGCGTCGCCTCGCCTCGCCACGTCCTGCGCAAACACCCTAATGACCCGGGCACCCACCGGCCCACCGGCACGGACCCAACCGGCGTGTGAGCATGCCGGCAGACTCTGTTTGAAAAAAAAAAAACAAAACCCAAAAAACAAAACCTCTGCGGGGTGGGTGCAGGAGAAATCACGCACGCGGTGCACAGGCACACCACATCAGCAGCGCGGAGTTGCGTCTGTAGCCAAGCCCTGCACGGCGCCTACTGTGGATCTCCGGTGCAAGAGGTGCAAGAGAGGCTATAGGCGACTGCTACACACACACACACACTGCGGATAGCTGTTGCGATGACTAACGCTGCGAAATTCTCTCAA
This sequence comes from Astatotilapia calliptera, assembly GCF_964374335.1. Taxonomy (NCBI): domain Eukaryota; kingdom Metazoa; phylum Chordata; class Actinopteri; order Cichliformes; family Cichlidae; genus Astatotilapia; species Astatotilapia calliptera. Next base: position 21,921,889 of record NC_137423.1, read on the forward strand.
TGGATTCCACGGCATGTAGAGGCGAGCGGGAGCTTCGGAGCTGAGCTCTCTGAGCTGTTAGATGGCCCCTCTGGAAAATATATCTGCTTCTGCAAAGCACGCCCGAATCCCGCTTTTATGTTCAGCGCTGTTTTTGCGAGTCATTACACTTCACAAATGTCGCCTTGCAGTTTTGCCGACTCCTGTGGCAACACGTGGTAGCAACAGTTACCAGAAAATGCGGGTGTTATAATAGAAAGACACAAATATTTTCGCCAATCTGGCTTAGATACAGTGAATAAAGCCTCATTTTCCACTGAATACGCATCCACCAATGAAATGAGACCCCTTTACAAAGTGCTGAGGTTTTTTGGGGGTTTTTTTTATGTTGACCATAAGTATCCCCTCCCAGTCTCTGCCTCCATCAGCCAAGCCATTCATAAGATTTGCCTTTCCCTCCCTGTCAGGAGCTGTGCGACCTTCGTTAGAGGTCAGAAAGACTTTTTGTAGTCCATACAGAGGAAATCAGAAACTATAATGTCACATAGGGGACACTTGGACAGTTTTCATATCTCCATATATATATATATATATATATATATATATATATATATATATAGAGAGAGAGAGAGAGAGAGAGAGAGAGAGAGATAAAGAAAATGTATATAGCCATTTCATCTGAGCATGGCCTCATCTTCCCCTCATCACCAGGGTCAGGGGCCTGCCTCTGTCCATGGTGCTGGACAGCTTTATTTCTCTGTCCAAGCAGGAAAACCACATCCCTGTTCATACATTATTTTCACATGGAGCCAGGAGTGAAGCCGGAGTGCCACTGATCTCTGTGGTTTTAGATGTGCTCAGTCGAATGTTTAGATTGCTCCACATTTTTGCAGTTGTTTCACCCAGCTCACAGAACTGGATCAGCCAATCTCTGATCTATCCTATGACCCATGCCCCACATCATCCCTCCCCACCTACAACCCACATACACAAGGATCAGTCTCTCCTTGATCTAGTCAACTTGGAAGCCCTCGTTCAGAAAGCTCGCATGCAATTTTGGGAATTGTTCTAAATTAGCCTTGAAAACAAATCATTTGTTGACCAAGCAAAGTGGAGTGAAAATGATTCCTGCTGTTCACTGGCCAGGGGCAGCCACCACCAACTGCCTTCACAACCTCCCTGAACTCGAGCAAAGGGGGGCACGTTTGTCGCTACATCAGCACTTCAGCAGGGTGCTGATGAGGTCGCTTGAACTTCCCTGTCATGATACACTAATCGTAACAACCCAGCAGTCATTTTGGTAAATGGTAAATGATCTGGTTCTTATATATAACACTCTTCTACTCTACCTGATCACTCAAAGCACTTTTTTTTTTACAGTTCTTGTAGGGAATATGCTTTTCTGTACTTGACACACATTTCTTTGTAGCTGCCCTAGCCACCCTTTATTTTATGTGAGATTACATCAGTGTCACTCTGCAAAGACAAAGCATAAACCTCCTGTTTTATTCATTTAAGTGCAAGTTTAGAAAAAAAAAAACAATTAAACGGTTGCGAATAAAACACAAGAGGTGGTCTTTTTTCATACTTGGTCTACTGATATAAATTATATATTCCAGAGATTATTAGGTCAAACCCCATCAAGTCTCTCCATCTTGTCCTTCTTCAGGTCTGCTACACGGGCACTTGTTGTGTTTACTGCTATTATGACATTTAATAGCATTGATATGATGACATTGCTTTTACTTAACATATGGAAGATGCTCAGACATGAAGATGTGACATGCCTTTGATACAAGCAATAGTCATATCATTTCTTCCATTGCTTTACTGCGTAACTTTTAACAATGCTGTAACTCAGTTACTTCATATAGTTTTTATAATTACCATTATATGACACTTTTCTATGAACACAATTATACTGGAGATCCCAGTGAAAAGCATGTAGTTCCACCGGTGAACTATTTACTGAATTCATGTTTCCCGTAGCTCCTAATTATTAGGGACAGGGATTGGAGGAGTTATGGATGCAGCGTGAGCATGTGGATTGCAGGTGGGATAAAACTAATTTAACAATAAAGGAAAGGTTGTTTTCACAAAGGTTATCATAGTCAACTAAAACTAAAATTCAAACTAGATGTGAAAAAACATTTTAGTCGACTAAAATTAAAAAAAAAAGGCTCTTGAAAAATATTAAGACTGAAACAATTGTGTCAACTTTCAAAACTAAAAACCAATAAAAATGAGACTTTGTTGGTGTTTATTGAGACTCTGTTTGTGAGTCTGCTGCTTTCAAGTGTCTGTGTTTTTATTGTCACTTCTGCAATGACTTCCTAAATCCTGTCTCTGACATGTGCCCTCCACACAGCATATATTACAAAGACTACAATGAACACAGAAACAAAAAAAAAACTACAATTGAACATTTTCAAACAATAAAAGCTAAACAGAACTTCACTCTTACTGAAACTAAACTGGCTTAAAAGAAAAAAAAATCAAAATCAAAATGAAATCAAAACTAGTTAGACAATACAAAACTGTAATGACTCTGGTTTTCACACATTATGGCTCATTCTATTCCACTAATTTGATACCTAGAATTTTGCAGTGGTGATTGTCTCGTGGACCCCAAACAGTAGTGCTTGTGTTTGTGGGGGTCACCGGGCTATTTATTTTGCCCATATAAAGCGCTAAGTGTCAGGCCTTGAAGTGAATTCCAAGAAAATCAGAATCTTAAAGGCTCCCACTGATAGAGGAGAAAATCATTATCAGAAGTGCTGCCAAACACTCGTGTCACCATGTGTGCCAATAAATGTATAGCAACAGGTTTTTCTTCCCTTTAACTTTTTTTTTAAGCCCTTCAATGTCATTTCCCATTGAGAGAAACAGAGACACACCAGCGTGTCCAATCACAGGCTAATGATTCACGGTGCTTCGCAGTGCATCAAAATCCCACGCAGCCACCATCGACTGTTCATTCAGAAATTTCTTTTTCACCCCGCTCTCCCTTCCCCGCATCTCCTTCCGTGCGGGTTCGCTGTCCGTGGTGCTGAAACCCCCAAAACGACTGTCCATGGTGCCGAAACACCCGACCCAGTAACCACCAGGTAGGCTAAGCCTTTGTCTGCGCCCTGCTCTTAGCTGTGTTTGACACAGGTTTCAAACCCCGTGATCTTCATTTGCTTAGACCCGCTTATTTATGTAAACACATTTGTCTGTGAGCTCGGCTGCGGAGTTTTAGGCTTTCATTTGCAGTATGCGACTATTTTAACGGCTTAAAATGTAAATTCTGCGAAACGTTGCAAAAACCGCGCGGGGACCTTGAACGCAGCCCGCTCGGAGTACTACAGTAACACCACACTACAGTTACTTTCATTTTTTCACCCTCTTCTCCTCTCTCGTCTCGCGATAGAGCGGCGGAGCGGTTTGACGGGCAGTCGAGGTTGCAGCAGGCAGAGGGAGACGGTGGAAGGTAAAGCAGGGAGGCAGCATCATGGCGGACAGAGACAGTGGCAGTGACCACGGAGGGCCCACCGCAGGCCCCGGCTCGCTGCCTCCGGGCGCAATGGGCGCCATGTCCCGGCTGCAGCACGACACCGAGGAGCTCGCCTCGAAGCGCGTCGACATCCAGAACAAGCGCTTCTACCTTGACGTGAAGCAGAATGTTAAAGGCCGCTTCCTAAAGATAGCCGAGGTCGGGGCTGGGGGAAACAAGAGCCGCCTCACTCTCTCCATGTCTGTCGCCGTGGAGTTCCGCGACTATCTCGGGGACTTTATCGAACATTACGCCCAGCTGGGCCCGACCAACCCGGACATAGTGCAGGATGAGCCCCGGCGGGCGCTCAAGAGCGAATTCCTGGTGCGGGAGAATCGGAAATATTACATGGATCTGAAAGAGAACCAGAGGGGGCGGTTCCTGAGGATCCGACAGACCGTTAATCGGGGGCCCGGATTGGGAAGCGCGCAAGGCCAGACCATCGCTCTGCCGGCGCAGGGTCTCATCGAGTTCCGCGACGCTTTAGCCAAACTCATCGACGACTACGGCGTGGACGAGGAGCCGGCGGAGCTCCCGGAGGGCACCTCGCTCACTGTCGACAACAAGCGCTTCTTCTTTGACGTGGGCTCCAATAAGTACGGGGTGTTCATGCGGGTGAGTGAGGTGAAGCCCACGTACCGGAACTCCATTACGGTTCCCTGCAAAGTGTGGTCCAAATTCGGTAACACCTTCTGTAAATATGCGGAGGAGATGAGGAAGATCCAGGAGAGGAGTAGAGAGAAAAGGGCCTCGGAACTGCTACCTGAGGGCCCGCACGGCGGAGACGACGGCGACGATGACTGACGCGGATTTTAGGAGAGCTGACATGAAACAACCGAGACAACGTTGGACTCTGAAGAGAAAAAAAACAACCCAGACTTTTAACTGTAAAATAGAAAGAGAATCTACAAGGGAATCACCCCACACACACAACCTCCACAGACATGGCAGCACCTCTGCTGTCTCCTCGCTCATTTTACTGGATGTCACCCCACTTACCACCCATGTAACAGTAAGCCGCTGCTATCAAGGACTGAACTGTAAGATATGAACCGTTTCCTACTTGATTTAAGTGACAATGAACAGAGTGTTTATATCTCTATCGATGACAGATTTTGCACACATCAAAGCTATTTCACAAAAAAAAATGTTTAAGTGTTTTAAAAACTGGTAATAGACCTAAGATTTAATCAAAATAAAACCAGAGGTTTAGAGTATAAAGTCTTCATGGAGAAGGAATATTTGACATCAGCACAAAGAGGATATATTATGGACTTTATGAAACCAAAATCCGAATCCAGATGTATAGTTTATTATAAAGGTACGCAGAATAAATATGGCAATGCTCAATGAGTTGCAGAAGGCAGCACTGCAGGCCTTGTAAACACCTGTCAGCATGCGTGTAGGCACATGTTTTGAAAAGAAGTTGGCAAAGTAGGCTGTAGTCTCTAATTTGGCCTAAACGTAGTCGGCTAATGGAAGCATTTCTCTCATGCCATTATGGAAAAGGTTGAGACACAAACCTAAATAGCCTATGTGCGCCTCAAACAAATGGGTTAAACCTATCTCTGAGCTACTCTATTGAATATCAACCCTCTTGCACCATGTCCACATAAACTTAAATGAAAAAAGTGCTAACTTAGATGTACTAATTATGATTTTGTGAATCAGCTGTAAAAAAAATTCCTTATTAAGATGCCCACGTTTTCTGTGGGATTTTTTTCTTTACGTTGTTGTTTTTTCTTTTTTCTTTTCCTCAAGGTGGTGGGGGATGCAAAAGGATATTAAAAAAGGTCCATATGTGGGAGCGCAAGGCGCAGAAACAAACAGACAAAAAAAGACGCGTCAGCGCAGCGCGCGGCGAGGCAACGCATCCTCTCTGACGTCATTACGACCCGTGCCTTATACACTCCACTCGTTTACGTGTTCTCACGTGGATGGTCTGTGACCTCGACCGCTGTATGTTTTCATTTACGAGTGCTGTTATGTAGGCAGAAATATATACTCACCAGGGCTGTGGGATTCACACCCCTGCAGTGCATGGAGCATGCGTGGCAACACCAAAAGTAAAGCTGAAAGGCTGCTAGGAGCCGGGGGCAGGGGGTGGGTCCAGTTGTGTTCTTGGGTGTTGTTGGCACTTTGGGGGCTATGCATGTTGTGCTATGGCGCAACATGGAGCCCAGAATCCCTAGCCGCACCCCTGGCTCAACGGACTGATCGGTGCCTCCCGAGATCTCACTGAGTGTGCGCGAGCGTGGAAAGTAAGCTGGAAATGTTATGGGTGGCTTTGCTCACCATATGCACCATGATGTTAAAAAGAAAAACAAAAAATGAAAAAAACAGCAACAACAACAAAAATATATAAATACAATAAAAATAAAAAAACGAAAACCCAGGAGCGGCTGGATGAGGCTTATTTGTCAGAGCTGAGATGGATGCTGTTAAAGAGCCAGGCAGTCAGCCAGCCAGGCAGGCCAGCCGGCCGGTCCCATGCAGTCAGTACGAATGCGGTCCAGCGGATGTAGAGGCCTATCAGTGCAGGGCCGAGGCAGTGTCTATCTCTTTATGGTGCTACAGCCCCTTGATCGCTCCTTGGGGGCCTCGCCGCTCAGAATATGTCACTTTTGCATTGTTATTCTGATGCTTCTTTTTTTCCCCTTTCCTCCACAGTATGTCGTCCAAAACGTGTCAGGTTTCCCCTCCCAGCCAGAGACGAAGCCACTGACTAGTGTAGGACATTTTATATTAGTGTGCAATATTGTGTACATGCCAATCGTGGCATTGTATCACGTGTATAGACGAAAAAAATGTATAGGCTATGTGATCAGTAGATATTTGAAAGCATGATGATGAAGTGGATGCATCGCATTATATTTCCAAAATGTGAAGACTTTTACTTCTCGAGGTGAAAAAAGTCAGACTCGTTGTGAGTTTTTTTTTAATTGTTTTTCTTCCTGTCACTTTCTGTAAACCAGTAGGCTGCCTTGTCTGTCTCTCAGTGCGCGTAGACTAGCTCGGGTATTTTACGTCCTCCCTTAGGAAAACGAAAAAAAAGTTCTCCTCCAAACACACAACACAGACCGTCAACAACCTCTGACTGTCTCCATGTTGGCCCTTCTACACTAAGCTTGAATAGTATCTTGGGACTTGGGTCCAGGGGTGGCTGGCATACACACACATACACGCACGCACAGACACACACATACTCTCCCCCTGTTAAGGCCTCTTGTTGATATCTGAGTGTTTGGGAGGCCTCTGAAGTGTTTTGAATTGTGTCTAGAACTGCACAAGGCCTCCTGTCATTAGGAGAAAGAGAACTGTGTGCTTGGAGCCTGAGTGCGAGCCCTCGCTCACCTGGGACTGCAGTACAGGTGAACCGCAGTTTGACTTAGGCTTTTCTGGGGTTTCAATCGAGCCGGGTGATAGCGATCAGCCAAAGGACAGAGGAGTTTGTTGTTGTTTTCATGGCGAGGATCACAATCCCCTCTGATGTGGGAAGACTCTTGTCGCAGTCTCGCTCCCTTTCCCAGGCGTTAAAAAAAGGCTTGTTGCTTGTGCACTATTCATCACTTAGGACGTGTAGTCCATCCCTTCATTTTGACTCAGCTGACTCAGCCCTGCACTGAGGTCCTGCTGAACTCTCAGTGTGTTAAATACGACTGAGCCTGTCGGTGTGGCATGCCACCTAGCTGACGGGAAGGGAACACTTTAGAGGCCTCAGCTGGATAAAAGCGGCTAAAAGCGAGGCCTACCGTGTATGTAGGAGAGCTGAGGCCAGGCCGAAAGCAGAAGTCCCCGGAGCACACTTGGGCTCCTAAGGTGTCACAAGTTCAATCCTTAGTTTTAAAAGCTGATTTGTGTCTGATTGGCTGCGTTTGTGATGGCAGGAGAAGAAAAAAAGGTTCCAGAAAATCCCATCTGTTCACCACAGGACTGTTTCTGGCCCACGTTTGTCTCAGTGACAGTGAAAGGCCCGATGAAGCCTGGCACTGCACTGTAAGGGCTTACCAGCAGCAGCAGCAGCCTGCCACAACCTTCCAACCCGGCTGCAGACAGATCGAGTTAGGACCTTTCTCTCTGGAAATCTCTTCCACTTCTTACAGAGATGATTATATTTCCTCACACTGCCCTCAATACAAAAAACATTTATTTTCATTGAATGCACGTACAAACCACCTATGACTATGTGCCCAGAAAAGCACATCTGAGGTCAACCTGAGTTCATCTTGAGGTCACCGCGAGTCTGAAGTCACTGTGGTGATACAGCACTTATTCCCCAAAGTGTTCTAGCTTTAGCCTGACTGACTTTAATCATGTCTGCTACATGCTAAGACTGGAAATACGACGCTTCCTTTCTCTTTTTCTCTAATGGCCAAATATGAGGAGAGCCTGAACATGCTCATAGAGTTCACTTTGTGAATGCCTCACTCTGTGAAACGCACACATTGTTCGCTTCTTTTTTTGTTTTCAAAAAAGATTTAAACATGTGTTCTTTTGTTTTCTCCAGGTGCTACTGGGTCGGTTGTGTTTTTAGCGTTGAACGTGGCTTTTTCGGGTCTTTGTCTGAAGCGTACTTCCGGTGCGATCAAACCTGATTTTGTGAGACCTTTACCTGGAGTCACCTCGCAACCACGTTGTGCCCACATCTACACAGTCATCCATCTCTAGGACTTAAATGCAGCATGGTAGGCGGATGCCGTTCGTCTCGTTTTCTGTGTCAGCGGACGTGATGGTGTGCCGTCTTCGGGTGGCTCCGGACGGGTTGGATGTGCATGAGCGATGCTGCTCTGTGCTTGTTAGCGCCGTTTCAATTATTTTCTCCACAGCAGCAGCCATCATAGTGATCTCTAACCATGATGTTAACCGAACTTTCGCCCGCAGTATTCATTTGTCAGATTTGACTTAAGTGTGCCGTTTTCTTTCGTTGATCAGACTACAGGTAACCAGACCATTCCTGGTCAGACTGAGGAGAGGTTAAGTTGTAGATGCAGCGATATCTACTTGCTGCACGCACCTCAGTGTCAGATTGCTAGGATGGCTCCGCTGTAGGTGGGAAACAAACCGTCTATATGACGGTTTAACAGAAAACTTCCACAAATGAAACGCGGCTGCCGGCTCGCGCCTCCACCAGACTATACGAGTACTAACTAAAAAAACAAAAAAAGTAAAGAACTGACTGAACTTCTGTTAAGGTGTTCAAAACAACCAAATGTGCTCTGTTTCTGGTTTCCAGTGTTGTAGTCTTTCATTGGCCATTCGGACTTTCTGGTTAATCACACAACCAATCGCAGCCTCTGGTCAAAGCCAAGCACTATATGACTCATTAGAAAACCACAGACAGAGGAGCTCATTCAGCATGTCTTCTGTTTGCACACGCACCGAGCAGTAGGGTCCACCGTGTTCGCAGACTGTAAAAGCTACTGTTGTGTATAGTTCTTGAAGACGTCCTTGAAGCTGTTCTGGAGATGTTGGGTTAAATGGATCCTGGATTTTTAAGGGGGTGGGGTCAATGCACAATGAACATATCCCATTGTCACCGTTTGGTCTCAATCCCTTTACCATCCCCATAAGAGATAATATGTTGTATCTTTCGAAAATATTTTATCTGTGGCGTGTGTGTGTGTGTGTATATATATATACATATATATATATGGTTTGTTATATATGATGCTCCTCCTTTCAGAAAAATATAACATGTAAACAGGAAAAACATTGCTGTTTTTTTCCTTTGTATTTTATACTTACAGAAAGCATTGAATAAAAATGGATAAATACTTGCACTTTAGATATATTAAGAAAAATAAAAATCTGCATATTATTTTTGATAGGGATCTCACATTTAAAGAGTATAAATTACAGGCTTTGTGACTATTGCTGGACAGAGATGTATTGAGTTCTACTTATTGAAGTATATTTTGTCTGTGTCAGAAGGTTTACTAAAGTAAATTGCATGATAAAGTAGTGCTACACCGATATTGTTTTTTTTTGTTCGTTTTGTTTTGTTTTGTTTTTTTAGTTGATAAAATGTCTGAAAACTGTGATAACGACCCTCTTGTATCATGTTTAACCTCTCCTCACCCATTCTAGGATATTTCTTACTGAAATATGGCCTTTTCCTGACTATATGACGATGGTGCTTACTTTGGCTTTGACATCGAGCTCATCCTATACATCTCGACATCATCATCATAATTCGCGTCCTTACACTCCATTCCTTTCTGTTATGTACTCTCACTACCTTATTAAATTTCCGTTGATGGCAAAAAAATAAAACAAAGGTGTGCTGTTTTGTACATTGCTGTTTGTTTTAATGTTGAGGGAGCTTTGTTGTCTGAAAAATGACTAATGGCGCAATAAAATGTCATTCCACATGTCCTGGTCTCTGCATAGCTGTCTTTAACTTCACAATGGTCAGTTTTTTAACAGACCCGGGCTCGATGAACCCCAACCAGCAGGAATTGCTGACTGAATTCAATATACTATTACCAAAGTTATTAGTTTCTTTTTTTTTTAAGAAAATCTGCCAAGTTTCTATGCACAACGAGAAAGACAATATACACTGATCAGCTGCGACATTAAGTTACCCTTGTTCATTCTACCCAAAGAAGCTCTCACCTATTCGGACAGGAAGCTGGACCTCTCACGGTGTCCCGGCAGGGTGGTGCCTCTATCAGTCAGGCTCATTTATGCACATCCTGCCACTGTGTGATCAGATTGGGATCAGGAAAAGTCAGCACCTTTGACTCCCTGTTGTGTTTTCCAGGCTTTCATGGGCTGTATTTGGAGCGTGCTGGGGCACATGTTGTCATACGCAACCATAACGTTTCTGCAGCCGCCACGTGTCAGAGTTGCATCTGCTCGAATGCAAAGCTCTACCAGCAGAACATTGCACTGCAACAAGATGATTGATGTTATTCACTTTACCTGCCTATGGAGCTCGGAAAGATAGTAACTGGACTTCTTTAAATTTCTTGAAGATGTTTCACCTCTCATCCAAGAGGCTTCTTCAGTTCTAAAAGCCTCTTGGATGTGAGGTGAATTGATTGGTGGAGAATCTACACAGACACTTTACCTGTCAGTGATCTTTTATAACCGTGGGGAAGACTGCTGACTTGACAGTTGTCCAGATGATGATCGTCGACACCGTCTGTAAGGACAGTTAGCCACAGAAGGCTCCTGAAAAGACTCGTTGTTCACAGAGTGCTGAATCGAAACTTATTCATGGAAAGTAGATGGGAAAGGGAAAGTATCAGAATCAGAATCAGAATACTTTATTGATCCCTGGGGGAAATTATTTTTTGTTACAGTGCTCCATTATAAACCAACATTAAGACAAGACAGACAATACACTAACTAAGAATAGTACAATATATACATATATATACATACATACATACATAAGTCACTCATAGATAAATAGTTGGAAAAGAAACATGTGTAGTTGTAGCAGCAAACAGTGTGTTAAGTGGATGCGTTGTACAGGGAGATGGCCACAGGCAGGAATGATTTCCTGTGTCGTTCAGTGGTGCTTTTCGGTAATCTCAGTCTCTCACTGAACGAGCTCCTGTGACTGACCAGCATGTCATGGAGTGGGTGGGAGGTGTTATCCAACATTGTCTTTATCTTGGACAGCATCCGCCTCTCCGACACCACCTTGAGGGAGTCCAGCTCCATCCCCACAACATTGCTGGCCTTACGGATTAGTTTATTGAGTCTGTTGGCATCTGCGACCCTCAGCCTGCTCCCCCAGCATGCAACAGCATAGAGGATCGCACTGGCCACAACAGACTCATAGAAAATCCTGAGCATTTTCTGGCAGATGTTGAAGGACCTCAGTCGCCTCAAAAAATAGAGACGACTCTGGCCCTTCCTGTAAAGTGCTGTGGTGTTTTTAGCCCAGTCCAGTTTACTGTCAATGTGTACTCCAAGGTATTTATAGTCCTCCACAATGTCAACACTGACCCCCTGGATTGAAACAGGGGTCAAGTGTTTCCTGGTCTTCCTGAAGTCCACGATCAGTTCCTTGGTCTTTGCCACGTTGAGCTGCAGATGATTCTGCTCACACCACGTGACAAAGGAGTCGACCACAGCCCGGTACTCTGTCTCATCATCCCTGCTGATGCATCCAACCACCGCAGAGTCATCAGAAAACTTCTGAAGATGGCAGGTCTCTGTGCAGTGGCTGAAGTCTGTGGTGTAGAGGGTGAAGAGGAAGGGGGAGAGGACAGTCCCCTGTGGTGCCCCTGTGTTGCTGATCACCTTGTCAGACACACACTGTGGGAGACGTACATATTGTGGTCTTCCTGTCAGGTAATCAACAATCCAGGACACCAGAGAAGCATCCACCTGCATCGCTGCTAACTTATCACCCAGGAGGGTCGGCCTGATGGTGTTGAAAGCACTGGAAAAGTCAAAAAACATGACCCTCACAGTGCTCGCCGGCTGGTCCAGATGGGTGTAGACACGATTGAGCAAGTAGATGATGGCGTCCTCAGTTCCGAGACGAGGCTGATAAGCGAACTGAAGGGGATCCAGATGTGGTCTTACTATGGGTCGTAGCTGGTCCAGGATGAGTCTTTCCAGGGTCTTCATGATGTGAGAGGTCAGTGCCATGGGCCTGTAATCCTGGGGGCCACTGCGACGTGGCGTCTTTGGTACAGGGACGAGGCATGATGTCTTCCACATCACCGGGACCCTCTGCAGACTCAGACTCAGCATAAACAGTTTATGAAAGACTCCACACAGCTGGGGGGCACAGGTCTTGAGGACAAGGGGACTCACTCCGTCTGGTCCAGCAGACTTGCCTGAGTGAAGTCTCCTCATTTGCATCTCAACCTGGTATTGAGTGAAGGTGATGGGTGGGGGAGGGGTGTCAGGAATCTCACAGGAGGTAACAGCGCCATGTGAAGAGAGAGGCTGATATGATAGCAAAAAGGTGCACATTCAACAGGAATCACTGCAGCTTTGGGGAGAATGTCAAGAAAAGTCAAATCAAGAACTTGAAAGAAAGCGGGCGTCAAAACATCAAGAGCCACCACACACAGACGTCTTCAGGACTGACTGGCACATAGGAGGGTAACGACAGTGGGCGGATTTGATTTGTTTGGGGTTTTTTACATTTTGCCTTTACTTATTCCAGAGACAGGTGGCCAAAGAGTGCATGGGACTACTAAAGCCATAAGACTCACTGCTCAGGGCATTCTTAATCCATGTGACAGGTCACTTGACTATCATGACCCAAAAAGTCAAGTTTTACACAGAACACGGAGCACTGTATTAACTACCATGTTATCATCCAGGGTGTCATTATCACTAATGGCACCTCATGTGGATTACTCAACTATGCCGTATACCTAAAGGGAGTTTAAAGTTACTTTACGTTTATGCTCAAACTGCTGCTGCAAAATGCAACGATGCTATCAGCATTCAGACCGGACACCAGTAAGCCTTGTTCTCATGGTGCAGTTGTGATGGAAAGCAGGTTCAAAATCTCCTGGGAAAATGTAGACTGCAAAACAGGAGAAAGGCAGCGCTTTTATTTTCCCTGGCAACCGAAATAGTGGAACAACCACACCAACCGTGGAAACTTTACCTGGCAAAAAGAAAATCCTTCTCCAATCCCCCTTCTTGGATGATGCAAAGAGGGCAAAGAAGGAGAACGACAGAATTTGAAAGCAAAAAAAAAAGAACCTTAAAAGAGCTTGAAAGAGACTTTTGGTCTGCCTCATTTCTGCAGGATCAATAAAAAAATCCCGACTTCTTAGGGCAATAAAAAGAAGTCCTGTCTTTGTTACAAAGGTGGAAGGATTGAAAATGTGAAGCTTCATGGCTAATGTGGTATTCATACCCTTAATCAAATGTTTGTTGTTTTCACTACTTATAAAGGAGTCATGTTTTTGAGAGACTGCTGTAAAAAGAGAAAGTGACACATAAGAGGTTAGATTTGATTCTACAGTTGATAATGTAATAGCAAAGTAGTGATACATATGCTTATGATGGTTATATATGAAAGTTCTCAGAATATATTTGCACATACGTCTGTGCTATACCAAACGAATACAGTTAGAGTGTAAGGGGAAACAGATGCCAAATTCAAGTATGAATTTATTGACTGATTTTAGCATTTGACCCCATTATGAGCTGGCTAGGGTTATTTTAAAAGCTGAGAAGATGCACACTGTACTCACGATTATAGCTGCAAAAAAATGTCAATTAAACATAAGTACACTCTCAAATTATAGCATTTAAAGGGAACTCGTGGTACTTTCAGATTTGAAAGTCAGAGGAGTTACACAAAACATAGCTGCCGACAATAGCTAGCTTCTACTAGCATTAAGACGTCCCTCAGGGTTTGCAGGGTTGAGTTGCAGTGTGTGTGATGTAGGCTCCAGTATATGTCACTGAACAAGAATGCAGAGGGGGAAAAAAGATCTCTGGTTACGCTGCACTGATTATGAGACCAGCACCTGCTGCTGATGCTGTGGGAGTCCTGTGCAGAATAGATAAAACAATAAAAACATTTCTTTTTTTACTTTTACTTCCTTAATTTCTTTTTTAAGCACAGGTGGTATTAAGGAAATGATCATGCTTTTATTTTTGTGGGGCAGTAAAATCAAACATTGCTAGCTGTGTTAGTGACTCCTGTGATTCTTTGGCTGTGATAGGTTCAAAATGTCTAACCCCACCTCTGACTGGCCAAATCACTGGGATTGACAGGTAAATTGACTGACTCCTCACTTGCTCCTTACCTCTGTGTTTATCAACCTTAAAACATTTTTACTTTAAAGCTATATAATAAAGCTCATATTTGCAGTTCATTTATTCATAAATTCTAGCAGGTCTTTTTTATGCTTTAGCGTGACTTTCAATGGCGCCAAATTTGTTGTCTTTTTTATGTCACAACTTCTTGTTTGTTTTTTAAAAAAAACTTTAATGATCTGGAGGTCTCAATACTCACAACCATGTGCATTTCCAAACGCTTGTATGACAGAAATGGTTCAGCGGACACCTTTCGGTTTGAAACACTTACTGTAGGACAGTGTTACAGTTTCCCCATCGCGGACGTCCGTGTGACCGCTAGCCAGGCAGATGGCACGCAACGATGCACCCGCTACGCATGCGTCCTTCAAGCGGACTTGGCAACAGTAAAACGTGCAGGACTACTCACCCACAGAGTCTAAATGTTCGTGCCTGCGTGCGGGTATAATCCCAGCCTTAAGCAGACACAGCTACCCGGAAATTCAGCAACATTACAGCTGCAATTGATAATGCAACACTCTCTGTAACAGGCAGCGCGTGGCACAGCGCACGGTCTACCATACCTGTTTATTTTTTCACATCGGCTAATTCTTTATATCGTTAGGTATCAAATGAACCCTGTTACTGAATCACCTTTATATACATGGGGCAAATGACAACTAAGTGGAAATAGTCGAGTGGACATTTAAAAAAAAACCCATAACGTTATTGTGACTAATATGTGGGCAGCTACAGGATATTCGTTCCTTATAGTCTTAAACTAAGCATATTAAATTATTATAGTGGCATAGTTATGCTGCGCTAAATGTGTAATTAAATATTTATCATGTTCTTTCAACTAAACTTTTAAAAAAAAGTCACGCTTAGCTCTTACCTACAGTCTCAGCTGTGAGGCTTTATGGTTGTGTACTAAACACGTCACACACGAAATAGGTTGTTTGTTCCACAAACACATTGCCATGACCACAGACACATGCTAGGTGTGTCTGCGGTCTCTGTCATTAAGCAACCTATAGCTAAACTTTTACAGAAACTTCATTTTTGAATATGTGTATGTAACATAAACATATACATTCACTGGCCACTTCATTAGGTACACATGTTCAACCTCTTGAGTACATGGCAGCAACATAATGCAATTAGGGATGCAGGCATGATTATGATAGCCTGCTGAAATTCAAACAGAGCTTTAGAACATGGCATAGTTGTTGGTACCAAACAGGTTGGTCCTAGTATTTTAGAAAAACTGCTGATCTGCTCCAAATCCATCTATAGTGTATAGAGTGAGCGGTAGTTCGGTTCTCTGGGTGAAAATGATTGTTGATGCCAGAGGTCAGAAAGAGAATGGGCAGACTGCATCAAGCTGACAGGGAGGCAATAGTAACTCAAATGACCACTCATTACAACCAAGCCTTGAAACTGAAGTTACAATGCAAAGAAAACTCAGGACTACAGATTGGAAAAAGTTTGCCTGCCCTGAGGAGTGTTGATTTCTCCTTGAATATTTGGATGGTAGGATTAGAATTTGGCACAACCAACATTAAAGGATGGACCGATTCTCCCTTGGTGTTGCAAATATTTCATCATCATACTCTTTAGTACCAACTGAGCATGCTTTAAACACCACAGCCTACTTGAGTATTGCTAGTGACCATGTCCTTCCCTTTATGATCACACTCTGATAAAGCTTCATGTCACAAAGCTTAAATCATCTCAAAGAGGTTTCTTGAACATGACAATGAGTTTACTGTACTGAGATGTGGGATGTAGGAGATTCACGTCATGGATAAATAGCTAAAAAATCTGAAGCAACTTTATTAGGTGCCAAAATCTTTGAGGAGTGTCTCCAGCACCTTTGTGTTTTGAAGGAAAATAAAAGGGAGGGTCGAACCTAATAAAGTGGCCAATGAGGGTTTACGATAAATGTGCTCCACAATGGGTAAATGTGCAACTTAACAACTGACAGTTTAACTGCAAGGCAACACATTTTAGCAGCAACTTTCAAACAAGTGCACTGACCTGTGGAGGAAAGTGGGCGTAGTTGTAAACAGGAGACGTTTAAAAGCATTACATAGTAATAGTCATGTCTGCAGAATGTCAAAGAAATTAAAAAACACAAACACAAATTAAAAATTAAAACACAAATTGAAAAACTGGCACGGATTTTTTTTTTTTAGCTTTTCATTGTTTTAGTCTTGACAGTTTTATAAATTACAACCACAATCAATCTGTATAAAAGCTTACTTTATGAAGCACAGACTAAATATTCAGTAAATATGTCCTTTACATAGTATGAGCATCCTGTCAGAAAAGTTCAGATATACAAACAAAAAGAAAAATCCAATCTTGACATCAAAGTGCCGAAGTTGTCTTTTTTTTTTTTTAACTTAAATAAAACATAACAATCAACTATTTTTTTTCCACAACCCTATATTACAGCACAGGCCTAACCTAGAACATTGGGAAACAATGGTTAGCACAACAGCCAAAGTGACTATAAGGGGAAGTCTCCGTGTAAGAAAGCAGGTATTTATCCTAACAATACAGCTTTAGAAAAAGTACTTCCTCTCTGAAAGCTCCGCTCCTGTTTCAGCATTTTGGTCTGTACAAGAATCAGGTTCCAGGATTCCAGCTGTGATTCCAGATTTCCAGCAAAGTCCCAAAAGGATCTCAGATCCCATCAGTCACTGTTAATACAATGTACGTAGCAACAGAAGCAATGTGTCCGGAGCCAAAGATATAATTGTTCCTCCCATCAATATCCGCAACCCTGGTTATGTCTACATGCTTCTGAGTCACACTGTGTTTGTGTGAGGGGGGCGCTGAACTCACTGATCTACAGTTGTGTCATTACATAACAAATCACACAGAAAGAGAACGTGTGTATGTGTGTGTGTGTGTTTGGGGGATATAGGATCAATCGAGGTGCTCACAGAGAGCGATAACACCATATGTCCTTTTCCCACAACCTTACACAAGTCCTCCTTCCAGAAGAATCAGCCTCATTATGTTGTTTTCCTCAATTTGGAGTAATGTGTGCTGGATGTCCATTTTGCCTGTTCTTGGCTGGCAGAGACGGTCGTACTAAGTAAACCAAACCAGTCTCTTCTAAGAAAACAAGTCTCTCCTCCATCAGCTCCTTCTCACCCATGTGGAGGGTGTTTTGATGGCTACTTTGCTGGTGGAGTTGTTTTGCCGCCGTTCCCCTCTCCTATCCAGCATGCTGTCAGCCTACCTGACTTTAGCCCACTACGCTAGAGCAGTCCTGCTGCTATGCTCTGCTGTCAGCCAGCCTCCATCTGAAATCGGTCAGGGCCTGCTTTCCTAAAAACATCTTCATCTAATAAGAAGCTTGGCAACAGAAAGTCAAATTCCCAAAATTATAACAGGGCAAACGACGCTGCGATAGGTCCATGTAGCATGTTATAAATCAGAGCAGAGATCAGTCAGACTTAAAAACACGTTTTATCACGTGGCTGGCTTTGTCCTGAAGATGCTTTTGAGAGATTCAGGCCTGACTGTGCCGGCAGTGCTATTCAGCATAAGGCCGTCGGCTTGTTTTCTCTCAATGTGCTCAACAAAATCTTTATACAAATAACATGACCCTGCTATATTTACTTCTTCCTGTCGCCTACAAGTTCAAATTCTTAACTGGAGCCACTTTCAAAAGCACGCCAATGCACACGCGTACACACACATGCATGTGCACACACCAGCCCACCCACACTTTCCTGTTCAGCCCTTCAGTCTTCAGAAACCTCACGCCCAACCATATATTGTTACATATGAGTTCTGGCAGCTCAGTTTACTCAGTCATGGTACAGAAAGAGCAGTAAGTGGATAACATGGCACAGTGCTTTTGCCCTCTCCAGAAACATACAGTTAAACACAGGTTAGTATTAGAGGGGGGAAGCGGCAGCTCAAAAATCACAGGAACACATGTTTGATCTCTGACAAGTAACAGTATTCTTTAAATCCCTCAACAGCTAGTGCCGAGGTGCCCTTGAGTAAGGCACTCAACCTCCAGTTCCTCCGGTGGAGCAGCTCAGTGAACAGTTTAAACTATGGTTCCTCTTGGCAGCTCCTGCTCTCATGTGAATGCATGTAAATGTGTGAATGTTGAGAGGGGAACCCTTGCTGGGGTGAATAAAGGTTAAATAAATAAATAAATATGCTATACAGGAATCTGATCCTCCTGAGTTCTTCTCCGAGTTCCTATATCTCCGGGACAGATATGTTGCATCTTCAGACACCATTCTCCAACAATATTGTAGGTCCATAAAGCACACAGTCTTGGGAGTGGCCGAGTGTGTAAACGCAAGTTGAAGTAAAGCCAAAATGCTACAGTAGTACCATCTGTACTATGTCCATCTCAATCACTGCTTGACTCCCAAGCTGCGGAGCAAGGCAAAGGAAACCAGTCTGTGTCTGTGCAGTCTTATATCGACAGGTTATAAACTACTGCAGCTCACAACTAAAAAACACATTTCAACTAAAGACAACTCTTCACTCTGAGTTCAAAAATTAATACTGACGATGCTGCTATAAATAGTGATCACAGTTATGATCGCTGTAATGTGCAATAACAAAAGTTAAAAGAACTGAGGTTTGGCAGGGTCGCTTGTGGTGGGGTATCAAGCGCACGCTCTTCTTATCTATTGCTCATTACAGGAACTTATCATCACGGTTGATAAATTCTGGGAAGGATAGTGATGGCTTACTAAAGAATGGAGCACAATAAATAAAATGCTAACAGCAAATCCGAGAAGGACTTGTAGGATTTAACTAGTTTGGCTTGAAGAGATGCTGCTTTGAGGGCTGTGGCATTTGGTCTTCTTTCCTCAGCTCCTCTTTCCTGGGATGTCGCATCCAGTTGCCCTCCCGTTCAGGCCACCGTGCGCCTGACTGATGGACGGCGAGGACTGCGTCTTGCGGAGGTGGCACTCTCGGCCGGCCAGACCGCCCTCCATGATCAGGCCGCCCATCACGCTGGCCTCAATCTTCTCAAGGTCATCCGTCTCTGTGCGTATTTTAGCCTGCAGGAGGCTGATGTATGTCTCATACCGAGTCTTCTGCTCAGAGAGGGGCGTGGAAGGAGAGATGTGTTTTTGAAGACAAAAAGACCAAAGGACAATTAATCAAGAGTCAAACAGAAGAGACCAATAACACAATTTGCCAAAAAACAGGTTGTCTACCCTAGCTTTTAATACCAAGGGTAAATAAAGTGACCCTTGACTCTAAAAATAATACAGCAGACATGTTCCTCTGTCATAATTCGTGGTCTATTAGCTGTTTATCAGTTAAAAAAAGAAAATTAAAAGCAGAGAAATTAACAAAAAGCAACACAAAGAATTTACCTCGTATGCGAGGTAGTGCTCTTTGAGCCGGTACTCCTCCCACTCTCTGCTTTTTGGGTCAGCTGAGGGCAGATTTTTCCGGTGTTCTTCCAGCTCCAGGCTCATCTGCTTCAGCTTGTTCTCGTGACTCAGCAGCTGGTCCTCCTGCACCAATCACAGCGCAAACAGATGCCAGAGGACCCCAAAACAGCCAATCAGATGTAAGCAGATACAAATAGCATATGTAAACTGTGCATGCTGCTGAAATAGACTGTGTGGTATATGCAATTAGTACTGGATGCTGAATGCTGACATTGGTGTATAATGTTTCTTGTGGGATGCAAGAGAAGGAAGTTCGTGTTTCTAATGCGTGCCACCATCTGTGCATGTGCTTGAGTGCGGACCTGGTTCAGTCGGGTGGATGAGGACGGCAGGATGGGCCGACAGAATTTCTTCATGGAGCCGATAGCAGCAGGGAAGGCTGGGGCAGAAAACAGCGCCGCCACCAGGTTAATCCGGAAGATCCAAGACATCATCTCCTCCTCACTCCTGGAGAGAGACAGAAACAAAGACAGAGAACCAATTCATTCAAGTTTTAATGGTGGTATGTTTCATTTTAGCAGGAAAATGATGACAGCAACCGAGCAATTAAAATCATATCAAACATCCAACTAGTTATACTACACACCTACATTTTCAATTGAAAGCTTTTAAGATTTCAAATCTAAATGACAAATCCAACACAGAAACAGTTCTGAAGTCATTCGACACAATAATAGTGTAATCAGTGTTTTGAGGCATGCTGAATATCAAATGAGAGATAGTGCCTTCCATTATCGGATTATTAGTAGGTACTCCTTTTTTAGCACCTTAAACCACCACAGAAATTCTTCTTAAGAGCAGGGCTATTTACAGATTATTCATAGATCATTATGCACCACACACCCTTCTCCTCTACACCTGCGTATCCTCTTAAAACATTCATTCTCAAACCGAAGTAACATGGTTTCATCAAAAATAATGCAAAATTAAAACTTGAAAAAAAAAGTTGTAAAATTTCGAAACCTAAAATTTTACTGTTTAAGGACAGATAACTTACGGTGCCTGCAGCAGAAAGACTCTCCAGTCTGAGGTTTTGAGCTTCAGTACGTAGGCTCTCTTGCTGTAGTCGGTGGCACGAGTAGCTAAAGCGTGGTGGATTCGCACTGCGTTCTTCAGGTCTACCTCTGAAATGTCGGTATCTGGCTTGTACTCATCCTGGGTAAGTAACAAGAATAGAAGGAAACTGTTGCACGTATCGATAGTGTCCAGATCACTACATTCAGGTTGACACCAGAGTAACATCACCTTCATACTATCACCTGAAATTAAAAACATTACCCCGATGACAAGAAATAGAAGCTAATTTATTTAACCTTATGGGCTGTTAGTAAAGTCTTCCTGCCAGCAGGGGGAGACAAACACACACTTACACAGACCAGCCTCATTTCCTCTGTAATTGCCTTTTCTATCACCCTCCCTTTCTGGCACACACACACACACACACACACACACACACACACACACACACACACACACACACACACACACACACACACACACACAGAGCACAGAAGCTCACAGCATCCACCACTGCAGTGACAGCAGTGTGTTTCTATGGTAACAGAGCAGAGGACGAGATGCGGTACCTTCTGGAGATATAAGATCATCCCTTTCAGAACTGCATAGAACTTCTTCCATCCTCGGCGACCCCTTGGAGCTAGGAGAAAAAACACAAAGAAAGCTCTTGCTTTATTACTATTTTTCTTTATCATAAAGGATTTGCTAACTTGAGTCAAAAATGTGTGTACTCACTGCGTTTGCCATCCATGTCGGCGTGGCTTTTCCGGGTCAGCACGCCATGCTTGTAGGTGACGGCATTTAGGAGAATGGGAATGGCAATGAAAGGGTTACTGCCGTCCGTTACCCTAGCAACACGTTTACTCCCGCCCTCACATTGCTCCTCCACCAGTTCTGACAGACTCTTCCTCAGCTCCTCCTCCTCACTGCACACACACACACACACACACACACACACACACACACACACACACACACACACACACACACACACACACACATTGAAATGTATTCAAGTGCACTTACTTCAAAAAACTTGCATACTACAAATACTTATCCTTTTGATGGGCACAGAACACATACTCACACTGCCCACTCAAGCTTCTCGTTCTTGATCGAGTTATACAAAACCTGTGCAGGCAACAAAAGAGGGGACTTGTGAACATTTTCTTTAAAAAAAAAAAATAGACTACTGGGTTGGAATGACAACACAAACTTTAGTCTGTGGCTGAGAATAAATGAATAAATAACAATCAAGCTGACTCAGTCTCCTGTTGCTGTGCTACTTCAGGACGAGATCTGTACCTTTAATAAATCTTTGGGAAAGTCTTTGCTGTTGTTGAGACCTTCTAGATTACTGATAAACTGCTGACAGGACATCTTCTTCCCAATGTTCTGAGGAGAGGAGAACACACCAAGAGACAGAGAGAAATGAACAAACAACAATTTAATGATTTTTGGGGGGGGCATGTGTATGAAAAGATTTTTTTAAAATATATTATTATTATTTTAAAGAAACTGGTGCTTTACACCGAGTTTTTTCGACTCCAATGTCGATGCAGATTAGATTCTGTCCACTGGGTGGCAGTGTTATACAGCTGAGGTACTACCGCAGTGGTAGTGCCTATATTAGAACATATCAAGCACACCTTTTACCAGCGTTTTGACCTCTAATCACGATGCCTCATGATTAGAAGGGAGATGTTTCTAACCTGAATAGACACAGAAGTGGAAATAAAACTGATCTGAAACTGATGTGATTCACACATTCCTCCAGGGAGGTTACATAGCAGGCAAGACAGCCCAGTTCCCTTTTCCAGCGAAAACAGAAATTAATCAGGATGTGATCTGACAGGCAGTGGAAAATGTTTTATTCTCTCTTTACTGGTATGATCCACTAATGGTCACAAGAAGATAATACTCTTACAACTTCACTGAATGATCAGTTTTCATTTAAGCAGCATAAATACCAACCAAACTTAGGTATTTAAATACTTTTGTCTCACTGAACGAAAGTATTTAAAAACCTACATTTTAAAAATATGACTTCAATTCTATTGTCAGCTGACAAAAGGAGGAGCATTTGTGAACGAGATGAGTGTTAGTACTGTACGTATACTTACCACCTGCAGGGGCAGAGAGAGACCAGGGGACCAGATATGGTTAGCAGAGGATGGATTTGAAAAGGAGGGAAAGAGATTGAGAAAAGAGAGGATTTTAATTAGAGAAGGCCTATTAAGTAAAACTACTATTAGCAGGAGGGTGAAGAAAAGCAAAGCAAAAAGCCTATGATGGATCATGTTATGAAGACCACAGTGTCCCTGTTTTTAGAAGGGAACAGACGAGACTACAGGAGGAGAGGAGAGACAGAAACAGGTCAGAAACTAGGCCGGGGAGGGGAGAGAGAAGCTGGGACAAAAGCACAGAAAGAGAAGGGAAAGAAGAAGAACTATACCTAAAAGAGGACATAGATAAAGACATGGCATTGCTGACAAAGGCCTGTATTTACACTCTGTTGTCTAATTCAGTTTTCAGTCCTGTGAGGCAAGTCAACAACCTACATGTTTTGGGGACTCCAGACTCATTTTAAAAAAAGTCCCTGCCGGAGGTCCACTTTGGCTATGTTTGTATCTTCCTGAAAATCACCTTTCACTGATAATTACATATAGCTTTGATCTGGATGGGTCGATAATACTGCCTTTGGGAGGTGAAGGACAAGAAATCTTTCACTGTCAAAGCAAATGTGAAAGCTATTTAGCGAACGTCAGCTAGTTTATCTAACTTTGATGCAGAGGTGGGACCAAGTCATTGTTTTGCAAGTCTCAAGTAAGTCTCAAGTCTTTATCCTCAAGTCTCAAGTCAAGTCTCAAGTAATGTCAGGCAAGTCAGAGTCGAGTCTCAAGTCACTGGTGTAAAAGTCCGAGTCAAGTCACAAGTCTGAAATTTTGAATTTCAAGTCCTTTCGAGTCATTAAAAAAAAAATGAAAAAAAGCATGTTGCAGTTATGCTAAATGTAAATATTAGACCATGTAATTTTAAAATCTGTGTTTTTCTCAACACATGACAAAATAGTGAACTTAGAAAATATACACAAATTGTGAAATTGCACCTCTTTAGAATGCAGCTCAATTAAACCTAGCTCCAAGAATAATTTTCACCGACAGTTCTGAGATAAGCTGCATGTTATTCTTGGATGCGGTTGTAGGACCGGCTTTAAAATCGCATGACAAAAATATCATACACATTAAAAAAAAACTGCATCACCAACGTAGCCTGGAAAACATTTGCTAGTTAGATGAAGTCAGCTATCTCATCTTAGCATATTTATATGCATATTTATAATTATACGGTTCTTGGAGTGAGTGCATAAACTCATGAAGTTTAGTAACTTCCGGTCACTGCAACAAGCCCAGGTACAGTTTACCGACAGATGGGTGCAGGACCTTGAAACGCACCGTGTAGAACGAAAGACCATCGTACGTATCATAAGTTTACCAGTCTCACAAATTGTCGTCATAAATACACATTCCTTAACCGTTTATTAATAGGACCTTTGAGCTCAATGGTAATTAATTAGTAGTGGAAATAATTTCTGGTACGCATCACAGAAATGTAGCAGTGACAACAATATTGTATGCTGTAATCGTACTGGGCAATTAGTGATACAAAAAACCTGTTTTATCCTGTGAATAAAAGTATATGTTTTTGTCAATGTACCATAATAACAGAAGCGAAACGCAATATTGTGTCAGGACAATTCACTATTTATGCACAATAAACAAAGGAGCATAGCGCGACAATTTCTGTTCAGCGCCAGACTTGCTTGTAACCTATATCACCAATTATGTTATGAAAATGACGTATTAACTACAACAGCAGACTGACCTTTGTGGAAATGCTTGGAGCAGACTAACCTGTGAGCTGGAGTGTTCTGGGACGTTATATTTGATCTTTGAATGGCTGCAATCCAGGCCATCCGTCGCCTGTTTGTCACTTCGGAAACATGGCTCGAACAATTTCTCTTAAATGTCGTAATCCGATAACAACCGATCTCTTTACCCGTCGGCTTCCCGTGGCTGTCATGCGACCGGCTATTGCAGTTAATAATACAACGGCTTCTTGACATTTTTGTGTTTCTTTTTATCGCTGTGTGACTGATTTTAATTGAAAGCCTGCGTGCGCTAGTACTTCTTGCCACGAGTTCCCAGAATCCTTTGCGGTTCTACCCGTGAATGACGTCACATTTTCAATCTCTATATAATATGCGTGTTAAATTTTATATTTGGGGTGAAATTAGAGCTGGGCGATATGAGATTTTTTCATATCACGATATGTTTTTTTCATTTCAGGCGATAACGATATCTATCACGATATAAGCCAAATAACTATATTTGTAAGATTTAAATGTGCCGTTGCTCACAAGTAAAATGTGAAATAATCAGCAGCTTGTTTTTATTTAAATATTTATTTCCCATAATAAGTTCAACAGAGTAGATGTACTTAAGGAACATGAGACTTTTTCAGATAAATAAAGGCAAATATTGCAAACTACACAAAAGGCAGCCGCTAAAGCGTTTAAGTTTCAAAATAGAACAAACGAAACAGACTAAATTGTCAATTCCACTTAGAAACAAAATATTAATTCTAAAAATAAATCTTAGTTTGTTTTACAGAAGAACAGACAAAACTGACTAACTTTTGTCAATATCAAATAAACTGAGAACTAAAAGGAAATTCTCAATCTCTCCTTGTTGTATAGCTGAGCTTTTCAAACAATTTTAACAGTTACTTTAGTCTGACAAAAAACGAATGACGAATTAGCGCTTCCAGTCAGAGACTGAGGCTACGTCCACACGTACACGGGTATTTTTGAAAACTGAGATTTTCCGTTTTCGTTTTAAAAAAAATAATCCCGTCCACACATAAAGGCAGAAATGAAGGAAAACGCTGCTATGAACATGCCAAAGCAGCAGGTGGCGCTAGATTCCTAACCGTGCAGAAATGTTGGCCAATCAGAAGTCTAGAAGCCTCGGTGGGAAAAAGTAAACAAAGCTGGGGCATAGAAGCAGAACCGAGTCGTATGTGTGGAGGGACAGTAACTGTGTGTATATGTAAGCATTTAAACACTGCAGAGAGTAGAATTAACAGTAACAGTATTGTAGAAATTCATTTCACCGAAACAATAACGTGGCGCACAGTGTGACGCATGCTCCAGTTTATTGTATTTCCAGACTTGCTTTCGGCACAATTTACAGTGCACGCTACTCTGTTTTTTGTCAGACTTGAAATAGCCGAAAAACCTTCACACTACGGAACTTCTATGGCTCTTCCGTTTGACAATCTCTCCGGCATTGGAACCATCATCTGTTTTCTCTTCGGTCACGCTCGGTTGATTTTTCTAGTCGGCACACTCATTTCCTCCATTACCTGCTGGCTGCTTCCCAAACAAACACACGTGCGGCTTGGCACTTGTGCTGTACGTAACAAGCCACGCGACGTGACGCTGCGGCTGTGATTGGTTCGGCTCTGCGCTACTTAATTTGGATTGGCTGACCTTTTTTTTTTTTCTTTGAGGACAAGAGCGGCGAGGTCTATCGCGATAGCTTAATTTCTCTATCGAGTAAAAGTTATATCGCGATACATATCGTTATCGTTCTATCGCCCAGCTCTAGGTGAAATATCAAGTCTTTTCAAGTAAACCGGTTCAAGTCCAATTCAAGTCCCAAGTCATTGGTATAAAAGTCCAAGTCAAGTCACAAGTCTTAGAACATTTTTTCAAGTCAAGTCTAAAGTCATAAAATTAATGACTCGAGTCTGACTCGAGTCCAAGTCATGTGACTCGAGTCCACACCTCTGCTTTGATGCATTCATTAGTGTCAGGGTCACTGTAGTCAGTGTTCTAGGGCAGCAGCAACAAACCAGTAACACTTTAGTTAGCGTTCCTTGTTCTGATGGGACTGAACAACTAACCAACATTTTGTTAAAGCTAAGCTTGCAAAAACAACAGGTAGATAGCAGACCTCACAGGTGGGCTTTCTATAGCAATATGAAGTCACATGAAGAGTGATTTAGACAAATGAAAGGTTGTTAATTCTGGGAATCAGAATGTCAGAGAAATACAATACATACATGTCCATGCAGATCTGTGTTGAGCAGCATGAGGGCGCAGGTCAATGTGTGGGCTCCATCTGTAAAGGGACAGTACACATGGCTGAGGTCCGCTAAATGTCACACCACTTCTTTCCAAGCACACACACTCATATAAAAACAATAGTGTACAAAATCAATGTACATACAGTTTTTCAGCACACGTCTGCAGTGCTGCACAAAATATATCTACACACTCAAATAATATCATCTGGTGCTATAAAGTGATTTGCAATAGTTACATTTTAAGAATTGAAATGCACCAGCTTCATCACTGCAATGCAAAACTATGGGCCATGGACATTTAGTCAACTGTTTTCTACATGGACACCAACAACAGCCATTTTTTTTTGTCTTTTTTCACTTTCTGATTATAATACTGTTACCCTTGATTATCTTTATCATCACCTTCACAGCTCTGACCTTCAGAGGTGGGTGTCTGGGGGTTACAGTGGCAATAGCGTCTGGAGAAATGGACAAGGACCCGCTCTCTCTCCTGGGTTTCGCCCATCAGTGGAAAGGCCTTTAAGAAGTTCCTGCCACACATGAACAACCTTATGAAACATTTTTCTCAAAAAAACCCCAAAACTTCAACAGTTAGTCCTGCTTTTTAAAACTCAGGTCATTGTGGCATAGTGCAGTATGGTACAGGTTCCACATCTAAACTGTAAATAAATCAGAGGGGATCAGTGTCAAAATCATTGATTGATTTGTCAACTGACACTTTTGTTAAACAACAAAAGCATATTATTATCACAGATCTGAGCATTTTCTGTTTTTGTTAACTGTGCTAAATTTAAAGTTATTGGGCATTTTTCTTTGCCTTTAGACAACAATTCTGATGGCAAAAGAGCCAAACGGGACAGGCAAAAAAAAAAAAAAAGTTATTATTCTAGGGAAGCCATCTTGGTAGCTGACATCTTTTTTTCAGATTTAGATACAGATGATGCATCTAAAAAAATTTTTTTCAGAATTCATCACTTTGGCTGAATGTACTTTGAAGATCCAGAATATGTAAAGATCCCAACAGTACCAAAATGAATGCAGGATGTCACTTTTCATCAGCATTGTTCACTCAACTGAAAGTCCTGCACTGAAGGCAGCAGTCTGAGACAGCAACATGTCAGATACAAGACCGTGATGTACTCTGCAGCTGTCAGCTACACCAGCTAACTGTACTGAGCACGACAGCTTGATTAACACAAAGCTAATGTGTTGTGAAGAGGGAATGTGAAGAACACACACAGCCTAGGTGCATGCACTAATAGCTCTACCATCACACATTCATCACCTGCCAGTGCTGAGTGGGCATTACCTCAGGGCGCGATCCAGCGACAAGCCAGAGAAATCAAAGAAGCTCAGGTACTCTGATGCCACCATCTGGCTGAACTCATTACTGCAGGGAGACAGAAAGCACATCAACAAATGTTATATAAATGTTTGATAACACTATGTTACAGCCACGACTAAGGGTGTAACTCCCCTGTGATTAAACGGAACTTCATTATATTTTATTTCAAATTACAATACAGTTATATTTACCAACAAAACAGTTAAAACCTGACTTGTTGCGCCCTTATTTTTGTGTGCCTACTGGGAAATATTTATAGATAATGGATACACATTCAGATATGAACACACATTGAGGAGTGTTTAATGAAACTTTTTTCTGTTTTGTTTGTTTGTTTGTTTGATTTTTACATCCATCATCTTTGTGTCTCGTGGATATGGAACACTTGTGGCAAGCCCACAAACCTCCCTGTATTGGACCATCACACCAGAGTGTGTGTGCCTGTGTTAACTGTCTGTATGCATGCTCACTTCTTGCCCAGGTGTCTGGCCACATCGCAGCGTTTGAAGCCCTCGAGGTGATAGAGGCGCTTGGCAAGCCTCTTCGCAGCCTCACAGTCAGCTCGGCAGCCATTGGCCAGAGTATCCGTGCTCCCGTGTTCCAGACTGCCCAAATCACACTCATCTGAGTCAGACAGCCCGTCTGTGAGGTTGGCATCGCTGAGGAGGAGAACACACACACACATGTAAAAACAAACACACAGTCGCACACACAAGCAGGTACCCAGGGTAATGAATGGAACGCATGCCCATTATGGACACCCACTCACTCACAGCTAAACAGAAAAAGCTCAACTGTGAAGCATAAAACTCAATTACATAAACATATGCTCACATGCACAGAAAAACAAGTCAAATGAGGTTCAAATGACTTGTTATGGCAGTGACCCACTTTCACTGTCACTTAATGTCCTACTTTGATGCAGTGGATATGATGGCTGATTATACAGCTGAAGCTGCTTTCACCTGCCCCAATCTCCTCTAAAAAGCCCCACTAATCTCAGACCGTGGACCACTAAGATAATTAGAATTAAAGGGCTATATTAAAGGGCTATAACATAAAGAAAACCCTTTAATTCTACCCTTCTATTTTGGGAAAATGCAGCTGGGAAGTTAGTAAAGTAAGCTTCTCAGAAGTGACCAAGTAATGCTCCTTCCCTGGCCTCGATGGTAGCTTTCCCCAAACACCCAAATGTGCTAGTTAAACGCCCTTTGCAACCTCCTTGTCTATCAGTCAAATGTCTATTCCAGCTGTGAATGAGTCTGTGTGAGAGTATGAAACAAGGAGTTTATGCCAAAAACAGAATGCACTTAGTCACCCCTGCAGGAGTAATAAAGGTGAAGAACAGATAAAGTGAGTGTTGAGAACACGACAGAACGTGCTGTTTTCAGCGTAAAGTAATAACTTGCACAGGCTGAATCGATGACAGATTTCCAACACTATGCACCATGGTAACAATACATGGTAATGTTTCAAACTGAAATGTGTTAACCGTTGCTGGAATATACCATTTTATAAGCAGCCTGAACTGATTATTAAGCTCTTTTCTATTTCACCCAAGTGAGTTACTCATTTAAGCGTATGCTTAAACATAAAATAAATAAATAAATAAATAAATAAATAAATGAATCATACTTTCAGCCAGTAAAAGCCTAAGTAGAAGGATGTAAAACCACTGCAGGGGAAAGCATGCTCAACAGGCCTAAAGCTGCATAAATATCATTCATGCTCTGATCCTAGTGATCTAACACAAATTTGATGTTTATATGAATAAAGTCAACTTCATTCAATTTATTAGAAGTTCCACATGTATTGTCCAGGGCATCGATATAAATGGAATACATTTGACAGGGGTGGACGGGCATAAAAGCTTTTAGCCTAGTGATTTAGCACTGTACATTAAATTGGGGGAAGTAAAAACTTTTAATCTTTATATACCTTTTATATAACCAGGAAATGGAGCTCTTCAGATTTAGAATCTCTTAGGCAAGAGCTTCCTGGCCAACACAGAAACATTAACCTATGATTAACCTAACATGTTTTTGATTGCAGGGGAACCCAGAGCTGACAGACTGAACAGAGAAGGCCCATGCACAGGTTGAGACATAGGACCTTCTTGCTGTGGGTAAACAGTGCTAACTTGCTTAACCATCATGTTGCAACAAAATGATTTTAAAAAACTGACACAGCAGCAGGAGCTGATGTTCTGACTTTTTAATCACTAGTATGGGTCATGCTTCAGAAAGACACTAAATTATACATTTTGCAAAATGAAACTTAAAAGCATCTTTCATCAGACCCTCCCTGTCTGGCAAACGCAGACATATTTCAAACACTGCACTGTCCAGCTTGTAAAACAGGATTTGGCGTTACAGAGTTTTACCCTGAGGACATCAGCAGGTTTCTGAGGCTTTCAGTCACAGAAGACACTACATAACTTCTGAGTAGCACCATGACAGCTAGGCTGAGTCTCATGCTACAGTTGGCAACCTTTAATAAATAAGGGCATTACTGCAGGCTGTGATGAAGGCTACTGGGGGCTGAAGGAGAGTTTAACAGTCTGTTTATTCAAACAAAAGGCCCCACGTGCTCTGTGGCTGTTAAACTGTTGTAAAGACAGCATAGATAATCAATGCAGAGTATTAATTAGTGCCCTGCTTATGTATTTATGACTTACTGTGGCAGCTTGACTGATGTTATATCCACTGTGCTGCACTGCACTACATACTTTGCACACTGTTATGCACGCCAGAGTCAATCAGTGGGAAGCTGTGTAGCCTTTTTACTGGCATCTTAATAAACAGTGAGGATTGTTTTTGATTCCAAGTCATTTCTGTGACTTCTGTGTGTCGATAGAGACTTGACATTTCTCCACATGTGATGTGCACGTCTGTAAGACACTTGCTCCATCCAGACCCCACAGGCAAAGTATTGGTTAAAAGACAGCATAACGCCCATCCATGACAAAAGAAAAAAAAAAAAAGCAAATGGAAATGATACACCACTCGCATGTTTACCAGCATCCTGATGACAAATGAGGTACACGCATTCACCTCCGTCAGTCTCAGCAGCATTTCTTCATTTCCTGCTGGTCTCTGCATCCGTGATGCGCCGCCAGCAGCCCCAACAGATGATTCAGATGTCTTTGCATAATGTGATCAGCCCAATTTCATTACCCTCGTAAATTCAATACATTAGGCACTGCTGTCGTAAAGGATTAGTTGGTTACTATGGATACAGCGGAAGCTAAGTGTCCCACGCTACAGGAAGAAGAATGAAAGTGGACAAAAATCCAAAGCTACAGGCGAAATCACAAATGACTAGTTTCCATAGCTAAGACTCAGTCCCCTGACTTCACGCACTTTAGCTGACTGTGTGCTACACCCATACAGCTCAGTACCACAAAGGACTCTGATTTCCCTGCTCCAGGCAAGGATCCACTTTCATGTCTTGGCTGATTCATTAATCTCATAGAATCATCATCTGGCCCTTGATCTGCTGGGGCCAATTTGCCTTGGTAGCAACAGACTATTACCCCCATAAACAGAGTACCCAGAGTCACAGGATACATAAACTTCTTAACCACCAAGAGTTGGGTCATACAA
Source organism: Astatotilapia calliptera (assembly GCF_964374335.1). Classification (NCBI taxonomy): domain Eukaryota; kingdom Metazoa; phylum Chordata; class Actinopteri; order Cichliformes; family Cichlidae; genus Astatotilapia; species Astatotilapia calliptera. The sequence goes on from NC_137423.1 coordinate 21,953,719, forward strand.
ACTTCTCCAACTTATCATAGCAAAGCATCACTTCCAAGAATGACAACGAGATTGCAGATAAAGCCAGCAGAAAATGGCCACTGACAGCGTGCAAAGGCTCAGCCTTGGGGACAGGGTGGGGAGTTTCCGGGAGGAGTAAAACTAGCTGCTCTTTGGAGTGGAAAAGGGGCCATCAGATCTGGTTTAGGGATGCGATTAAAATGCTTCCTGCACAGCTACCCCATAGCCAGCTCCTCATCAATACACAACTCTCACCCACAAAAGCTTAGTTACTTGAGACACAAACAATTAGATGAAGGGAAAAAATTCATAACAACAGGCAAACATGTTGATATACACCTAATAAAATGAGTGTGCCAGACCATTAAAACAATATCCAGCCTGGTGTTAGCAGTGAATGTGCTTTCGCTTGTCTGATCATATTAATTCACTGCATTCAGAACGTCCTTATAAATCATTCAAAACTCATATCAGTCGTGGGGCTAAATTGCTAAAACGATGCCAGTCTCCCTCCCGTGCAACGGTCTCTGGCACACAAACACAAAATATTAGTGAGAGGGACACAGTATTAAGTGTCAGCTATCTAGTGCAGGTCTTTTGTGAAAAAGACACTCAGAGTTACTGAGGGCCAAGTGGCACACAGCAAAGCTATTAGTCTATGTGAAGGCACAATTTTGTATCCCCAGGCCAGTCTTATTCAGTCAGTGTGACCGCCACTCAGTCTGCGCTCGTGTCTGTGTGACTGTGTCATACTCAGAGCATGATAGGACATGTCTCTGACTCACATGCTAATCTCTTTAGCTGTGTACTACCCGTGCCCACAGCTACAAGGTGTGTCTGTGTAAGGTGTGTGTGTGGGTGTGTGCATGAGGGAGGAAGCGGAGGGTCCTAAATACATCTTGGATGAGTGTAATTACCAATTATGGGGTAAACCAAATTGTAAAATTCTGTGATTTTACAGGCTCTTCTTTTGCTTTTATATAGCCTACACTGATCTATGGCCAAAGTGATGTATAGCAGTAGAGGCAGAAGTAAAGCTCTGTGTGTAGTTGTGCAAGCGTGTCAGTGAGGTCATCTGTTTCAACTTTTAGATTGAGTCTTGGCAGAAAATGAAACTAAAAACAAATGTAAGAACGGAACCTAATACAAACAACAAAGGCACCTCTGTGAATAAAAACACTCGTTACCATTAGTTCAGTGAACCGATGACAGTAGCAGCCTTTACTGTTTATTAATAAACAAACAGAATCACACACATTACTGATATTTGCTCTTTTCCGTAGGGTATAACACTGGTGGCTGCTACAACAAATCAGCCGTACTGATTTTATAAGAAGCAGGCAGGTGACAGCAATCAGGTCTTTGGCTACAAACCATTTATTACATATTTTAATACATCACTAGAACTGAATCCAACAATAACTGATTAAGACATTAATCACTTGATCAGTAAGCTAGTGATAAAGTGACTTATTTTTAATCATTTTCCACTTAATCAGAGGGGTGGTGTTTTTAGTTTTGGCTCTTCGTTTCCTACCACTGTAAACCCATCAACCTGAACTTGGCAGCTTATGATCTGTCATATCTTCAATTAAATACTGAACTGAACTCTGCTGTACCCACGACATCAAATAATCTATCTAGCAATAGGTGAATTATTAAAACAATAATAATAATAATAATTCCAGCAGATTTGTTTTTTTTTTAAATTCAAATGAAAAGTAATAGCTAACCCAGTCCAGCACATCGTCAGCCACGTGCCACATTAGATTAAAATACGGTTTGTCTTTTTCTTTTCTTTTCTACCATAAATATGCCTTTCTATGAATATTATTCTACTATCATGGGAATTTTTCGCCAGGGTCAACTTACACCACAGCTACCTCACTATTTCCATTTTGCCACGCAGCATAATTGTTAATGTACCCACCCATCTGGAGATCAGAGCTTTAAAAGAGTTTAGAGAGATAAAGCCAAGCTTACAGGAGTTGCAGCAAAAAGTCGAAGTGAACATCATATTCCTCTTTCCACATCTCGGATCTTGGAAATTAGCGGTTAAAGGCGTGCTACGGTCCGACCGCCTCATCGTCCAGTATTCGGTGAACTGTGCATCGGCCCGGCTTGGTGATCTAACTTTCAGCCAAGTCAAGTTCTATAAAATCGCAGCGTATTCAGAGACGATCAGTGACACTGCTGTGTTATTCCACTACAACGCGAACATGCACGGAGTGTGTTTGGAGGGCTTTCCTTGAAGTTTCTTGGTTGGTCTGAAAGCTCCATTGAAGGGAGGATGTTGGGGGCGGAGCGAGCACTGGACAGACTTTCTTTCTGATGAATAGCGCTGTTCCTAGTGGTGGCTTTACAATGGCCCTGTGTGTCCCAGCCAAGACAACTTCCTCTGCATTATAGGGCTGAGAGCCAGCAGATCAGTCCAACGCCAGCTGGACGTCCTGTTTTCTTAAAGTTCATTAAGTCGCAAGCAGTTAGTAGATGTGAGGATTTCTGTGCATGCTCCAAGGTAAACGTAAAGCCACCTGAGCTTAATATGACAAAATATGACTGGTTGGCTCTACTTTGCAAGAGTTTATCACCGGATAGAGAAAAATCCAAGCGTAATGTCCATGTGTAATGAACAATGAGACATTTAGCTAAAAATATCTACAGATATAACAGAGGTTAAAAAGAGGTGGGAGACTGATGGTTGCTATGTAAATATAATTTAAATGAGACAAAAATAACCCATCATGTAAAGCACACAAAACCACAGAGTAATATTAGTACATTTGCTAGCTAGAACACAAAGGCCGCTTTCTGATCTGATGGAAAGAAGCACAGAAAAAGAAATGACAAGTGTGGTAGGACTCGACTTAAGAGGTCAAAGAAGTGCAGGAGACTGATGCTGTCCAGTGTAGCAAGTGATTTATTCACCATTTTGTGACCCAAACAATATTTACAAAAAAACAAATAAGAAACTCAACTCTATAATTAACTCAGTTCAAATAAACATAACTGAACTTAAATCAACAGACATTAAGGTCAAACTGCACACAGCTACACTGACCTGAACCTTTCTTTCTCGAAACACCTGAGTTCTTCTGCTTAAAATAGTCCACTTAACCAAACAATTTCTCCTCTGGACTATTCCATTAAGTAGGTAGGTAAGATGAACATGATTATATTCAAACCTCTACTACTCCTCTTTACTGGCAACATAAACTCTGTGGTGTAATCAATACATATTACAACAATAAATCTATTTCTTCATAAACCCTCTAAACTCAACTTTATTAAATTATAAGAGTTCTTCCCCTTCTGCACTTGGTCTCTTCCTGTGACCTCAGACAAACCCAGAAGGTATAAAGCAGGAAGTAAAACTACATCTCCTCCTTTTGTTTCTGGAAGACAGGTAGGTAAGGTAAATTCTAAACAATACCAATTAACAGTTGAAATAAATAACATGTTAACTTAACAAACTTGTAGGAATTGATTTAAACCAAGATGTTATATTATATAATCTGTAAAAGTGCAAAACATAAACAAACCCGGGATAGTAGATGTTTGCCTATTGCAGACCATATATGAAATATGGTTAAATCAAAACAAGAATGTTAACTAAGAATATAGACAAATGGTCTTCTCACCCACTTTATCACAACAAGCATCTGTATTGATAAAAGTAAAAAATCAGGAGATAGGGTGTGGAAATCTTTTTAAAAAAGCTATATATATTATACACTTTATTAAGTAGACCTGTTCTACAGGTGATATCTAATCAACCAGTCACAGGACAGAAAGTAAATGCATTTACACATGTAGACGTGGTTAAGACGACCTGCTGCAGTTCACACTGAACATGAACGTGGTTGTTGATGTGTTTCAGAAACTAATAATCTGCTGGGATTTTCCCACACAACCATTTCTAGGGTTTACAGAGATTGGTCAGAAAAAGAGAACCTGTGCAGTGAGCAGCAGCTTTCCCTTGATGAAAATACATTGATGCCTGACTTCAGGAGAATGGCCACAACTGCTCTGAGCTGATAGGAAGGCAACAGTAACTCAAATAACTACTTGTTACAATAAAGTTGTGCAGAAGAGCATCTCTGAACACACATTTCATTGAGCCTTGAAGCAGATGGGCTACAACAGCAGAAGACCACAGAATACGTGCCAGCTAAGAACGGGTGGTGTAATGGTGTGGGGGCAAGATAGACAGCGCACAATGTGCTTTGAGGCAGCAGCCAAGAAAGCTGTAGTCCGCGTCTGTGAATACCCGTGTGTACACCTGTGTGCATACCTGTGTGGATCAGCATGCTTGCATTCCAAAGGTTTCTCCATGTAACGATCTGCTAGGGAGTGTGGGGAGCCACAGCCCCGTCCTCCAGGGTATGAAGCAGGTATGGAGGAGATCAAAACTCCAGACATCCAGAGGCCCCCAGAACACAAGAGACCAAGGAAGACCAACAGTGGGGCAGCCGCGCCACTGTCCCAGTAAGAGCTGAGGAGAGTCCCAGATGAGGGCTCACTCAGCAGCCGCGGAGCAGAAGCCAGGGGGAGTTGCAGTGACGCGCCCGTGAGCTCCGCCGGCAGCCAGCTGTGCCTGAGTGACCGAGCCCCAGGCCGAGAGGCCGGGGGCACCCCACCTCCGAAGTGGCCCGAGCGAGCCCCAGGCTCCAGGCCCCGATAAGCGGCCGCCAAGGAGTGAGCCGGTGTGTACCCGGACGCCCACCCCCAGACACAAAGAACCACCAACGCACCGACACCTGAGGGAGTCCGCCACTGGAAGGGAAAGTGGTGGTGGGTAGAGATAGGCCTCCAAACCTTGGAGGGCCTGAGATGTCCCCAGAGAGGTGGCGTCTGATACCCAACCTGACATATAGACATAGACATGCAGGCACACACAGACACAAACATCCATTCCCACCCTCATGCTCTCATATGCACTTACTCCACACTCAACCAACGTGGAGACAGACATAAAGAGACTCTGTCCCCAAGCGTACTCTACGAACCGGGTCTAGGTACCCTTGCCCCTGGAGGGGGGAACTGCACCCAGACCCAGGTGGTGTTACCCTTTTCCCTGCGGTGGGGAGAGGCAGACCGCCCCGACTCCGCAGCAGCAGGGAGGCCCCACACTCCAGACCGCAGTCGGACGGCCAACTCCTCCTCCTAGCCCCCCCGCTCCAGCAGGCCGCAGAGAATGGGGGTGAGAGAAGACTCCAAACCTCCCTCCACCCGCTCATTGTAGTGTTGATGCATGTGTGTTCTAAGGTGCAATTAAAACCCAGGAGGGCATGGAGCTACCTGCCAGAGAGCAGCAGGTAAGCGCATAGTCCCTCCTGCTAGCCCTCAATGTCTACGTGTATTTAAAATTGAGAGGTGGGCAAGGTGCATCTAATAAAGTGGCTGGTGAATACAGACAACAACAGTGGCCAGACTACTGTTTTTACACATCTGAACACTAGTCACAAGTCTGTGTTTTTTGGAGAGGCTTCCTATGACTCATGGATAACCTTTGTCATTCACACACAACCACACAGACAGCAGAATTTATAAACCTGTTGTAGCACAAATATGATGCCGCAGCCAACAGCACGTGGGGAAAAAAAAAAAAAGATTCAGCTTTTCAGCTGATGAGGTTTTAGAAGCGAAATGTTGCCTTAAAAACATGTAGCTGATTAAAACAAGCTCTTATTTTATGCATTTTAGTCAATCAGCCAGTGAAGCTTGACTCAAAAAGAACTTTGAGCTCCACCTGCTAAGTTGCAAACATAAGTGAACTCAATACATAAAAAGCCTTGCAAAACAATTTCTTAAAATAGTCTGTTTACCGCTCACATGCGCAAACAGAGGTAAATTGCACTGTTTGCTGTTTGCGTCTTACTCTAAGAATTTGTATTGTATTTGAGCTCTTAATAGGAGTTACTATTACTGTTGACTGCAAGCCCAATTAAACATTGACAGTTGCAAGCCACACAAGACAACGACTGATTGATGATTTAGATGAAACACTAATGCACCCACAAACTGAGGAGAGAATAGAACAACCTAAATTTGTCAATCATTTATACCTTTATAAACACAGCATAGCTAAATAATACAAAATGACCAAGAAATCCTTCGATCAGTAATAACAACAAAATGAAAAAGGGTGAAAACCTTTAGCGTAGTTTACTGTTTCCATCTTACAAGCTCTTATTCACACACAGAGAAACACACAGGACTCAAAAACCACCTACTCAGCTGTAAACAATGGACAATGGTGACCTCTTTTGGCTGGGTGAGACTAATTATGTTCAGGTGTGGGATTGGGTTTAGTGAAACACTAAACACAGCAGCTTGATCTGACAGCAGCTAAAGATTACCATCTGCTGTAAAATCAGCTACAGTTTGAGCAGTCATGCCAAGAACTGCGCACAAATGTTTCATATGGTCTGCTTTCTCTTCCACTTAGCACATACAGGAAGTGCTGACAAGACGCCTCAGAAGAGAGAAACCCATGGTTAGAAAGACATAATTCAGCAGACACAGTCACTTCTACAGTAGGGTTGTGGGATGTGTCATAAAACAGAGTTGAGCTATAAATAGCCAGGGATAAATATGCTGGTGCTGAAACTATTCAGTTACCATGTGAGTCTGTGGTGAGAGGGTGAAAGAGATTTGTTTGCAAACCTTTTGTGTACGCATCTATTTTTGTGTATGTGGGACTGCATGTGTCCATATCACTGCCTGAGTGTGAGCCAGGAGAGGATAATCTGCAGGATGTTTCAGCAGTGCTATAGAACCTCACTAAGGGTTTTATTCCCAATGTGATATCCTCAAACATATGTGTGTGTGTGTGTGAGAGAGAGAGAGAGAGAGAGAGAGAAAGATTAAGAATATGAAAGACGGATATAAAGGACTCCCATATCTGCATCACTGAGTGAGCTAGAATGTGCGAGCATTAAACACAGTTTTTGTTTATGCATGCTTCTGGCCCACATGTCTTTCATGTGTATGTGTGTTTCTGCGCTCAACACTGTGTATGAAAGAGGTTAGTCCATGCAGTAGAGCTGCTTCTCTGATATGGAAACAAACTGCCTGGCTTTTATCTGCTCTGCTTGATCTGTTAGGCTTGTGAGCCACCAGGAGGAATACGCATACACAATGGAATCACATGTATTCATGCAAATGTTCAGCCATAGAACATTTGTCAAACACATTCATATATGTCCAGACACTGGATCTTTTTTCTTGAGTATTGCACTGCGTGTGTTTGTTTTGAGGGCATGGATGCTCTAGCGCAGTTTGCATTATCACATAATCAGCCTGCATCTAGTTGGCTTCACTGCGTAGATATAGCCTGCTTTATAGTAAGCTGCTGGACAGACAAATAGACTGACCAACAGAGAGTGTGTTTTCATGGCGATTTTAGTCTCCTCTGTGGATTAAGGTTAAGCTTCACTCATGGTCCCCACAGAGCACAGAGCAACACAACTCGTGTGAAGTAACAGTGACTAAGTAACCAAAAAAAAGATGCAACTGACTGTCTAACCCAATGACTGACAGGCTGACAAACTACACAAGTGTACAAGCTCAAAACTAAAAGCCAGGTTTGCTGACTAAGAGCACTGTCATCTCATATTTGCATGTACTGGTTGGCATGCTTACAGTATCTGCTGTACTTTTTCCCTGTTCCTGTGGCCAGCTGCCCATTTCACTATCTTCACCCACTGATGTCAGAATAGACAGTAACAGTGGGAATAATATCTGCAGAGAGGGTTTGGCTGAGGTAAGATTAGGTTTCTTTGCACCACATCAAAGCTCCAGCTACAAACGTTGAAGGCTAACTTGTGGACAGGCTGTATATGCACCAGGGAAGGGATGTCAAACATATGGTCCAGTAAATGGTCCATTTCAGCCCACTGGATTGCATTGTACAACATGAAAACTTCAAAGAAGGAGGGCATACATTTGGGTCTTTTAACTAATTTTGTCAGTTGGGCTCAGTATATCACACTAAAGTAAGTAAAAGATAGGTAAGTTATAGATAGACAAAATTAGGTATGTGTGTGTGGGTGGGGGGGTTAATGTTTGCTTCCCATTTAATAACAGAAAAGTGCCCGTTTTTTGCAACTTAGTAATTTTCTCTTTTTTTGTGCTTTTTTTTGCCATTTTATAACCATCTGGATGCACCAAAGTCCCTCTGAATCATGTATCATTAGTTTTATGGATGGTTTATTAAATAATACCCTAAAGGAAAGGTAAATAATTTGCTAGTGTTTCTAAGAGTTTATTAGGCAGTAACCTTCCAGCCCACTTCAGATCAAACTGAGGTGTATGTGGCAATGAGTTTACACCAGTGCACATGGTTTGCCAGCCAAATGGATCAGTTTGAATACCTGGTTTGACTGCCATATTACAAAAACTATGGTTAAAAAAGCTGAAAAATATGTAAAAATAAGGTGAGATTAGTAGTATGAACAACTGAAGCAAAACGTGGAGTAACAGCCTTTCAGTTTCATTCACAAAGAGCATGTTAGACATGTGTACATCAGATGTATGACTCAGTAACAGTTTCTGCAGCATTTTGAGACACATATGCCGATCCAACTGCTTCACACTGCATGCCAATGTGTTCTTCCGCAAAGACACACCACTCTGCCTCTTCAGCTGTATTGTCATTTACATTCACTCACTATCACAAGAGATAACAAACATCTGCCTTTCATATTTGTAATATTTAGATTAGTATGAATATAATATAGAAATATGCAACATTAAGGTTTTTGTATTTGTGGTTTTGAGCAAATTTGTATAGCTACATTTGTAGATGATGTACATGCACTGCAAAGATAGTGTATGCTTTCTCAGAGTGGAGCCTCATCACTTCTACTTGTCCAGGGAGCACAACATCTGTTTATAGTGACTGATGTAGCCTAATGAAGCACATTTCATTAAGATGTAGGGTATAAGCAACAACAAATTTGGGAAACATAAAAGAAACTTACTTCTTATCTTTTACTTGTAAACAATGTAACCACCCAGGGGCTTACACAAGCAAAGAAACAGTGGCACTGGCAGAAAATGTGTGTCTTTGCTTATTACATTTATAAAACACACTTTACTTTGGTAAATACAATCTGAGATGAACCTCACCACATGACACATTACGCTGTGTCATTAATTATTTAACAAATTTATTCCAAAATGCAGAAGCAGTGCATGAAAAACAAAATATATACTTATTGCCTCTATTGGAATTAGGATGGTAAGTAGCATCCATGTACTAGTAATCAAACACTCGATAAACTGATCATCAGAAAGTGTGAGTGCCTCTACCAAAGCAGATGTTATTGCAGTTTGCTGGTCTGGAGCATTCAGGGGCGTGTTAACACAATGCCAAGGAGGAAAGACATCAGCAATGATCTCAGAGGAGCAACTGCTGCTACCCAGTCTGGGAAGGGTTATAAGGCCATTTCCAAACAATTTAAGGCCATCATTCTACAATGAAAAATATTATTCACATGTAGAAATCATTCCAGGCAGTTGCGAATCTTCTCAGAAGTTGATGTCCCAGCAAATTCACCCCAAGGTCAAACTGTGAAATGCTCAGAGAAAAGGGCCTCAGTTAGCATGTAAAATGTTAAAGTTTTTGACAGCACAATCAGAAAAAGACTGAACAAGTGTGGTTTGTTTGGAAGGGCTACCAAGTGTCAAGCATGGTGGTGGAGGGGTGATTATTTGGGCTTCTTTTGCAGCCACAGGACCTGGGTACCTTGCAGTCATTGTGCTTGGCTGAAACTGGGTCATGTAACTGAGCAATGATCCTCAAGTTACCGCAAGTTATTGCTATTAAGGGTTTCTATAAGCTACTGAATCATGAGGTCTACTTAACTTAACAATTCTATGGTTCTGCATTCTGTCTTAGTTTTGTTAAATAAATAATGACATGGAGTAATATGTCATATGTTGTTGTTCATCTGATGTTGTATTTACCTAATTTTAAGACCCAATTGTTTATTATATCCTGATATGTAAAACCTAAGAACTGACAGAGGGTGTATTATCCTTTAACATTAGTGTACATGCTAAACCTAGGAAAAACAGGGGCTCTAACTGAAAAAAATGTCAGCATTGTCACTGACAGTTATAGCACAGCATGACCATTTTTTTCATACATTTTTGTACATAGCAGAGGTATGACGTCCAAAATCACAACCCTGAAAAATGCAATGCAAAAACACCATAAACACGATTAAATAGAAATAACATCATAGACGAAAATACAGAGCAGAATACAACTCTGAAAAGTGAAGCCAGCGCACAAGTTTCTTAAACTTGCATTTTTTCTAATGGCCAGCAGGGGGCATCTTCTTCGTTTGCAAATCATATAGATATATATATACTGTATATGGTTTTCAGGGTTTTTATCATTAACTCGATTTCCCCAGGTTTTTTCCCGTGTGTTATGAATAAATATTCTTTTGTTTGGTACCGGTTCTGGTTTTATTTTGTTGTATTCATCTGCAGCACCTTAAAGGCCAGTCCGTAAAAATATTGTCGGACACAAACCGGTCCATGGCGCAAAAAAAGGTTGGGGACCGCTGATATAGACACCCAGGGGAAACAGTTCTCCTGTTCTTTTGATCTATTGTATTGTATTGTATTGTATCTTTATTTCAGACATATACAGAAAAAAACAATATATACACAAGTACACATACTTGCATTTACAAATACAAATATATATGTAAATACACACACGTATGTGCTCAGATAAAACAAAAAAAATAAAATAAATAAAATAAAACAAAGTCTAAATGACATGAAATGACAAATCTATGATGCCAAAAAGACTAATCATTACTTTTACATCATACTGAGTACAAAAAAATGTTCAGTTTTATAAATTATGGTCCAAGTAGCATATGCTTTAGTATGGTCTTATTATAAATAGCAATTTACTACCATACGAGTGTGTGTTATCCCTCGGATTCTAAGTCACCTCCCCTCCTTACTCAAGACATCCAATTTTAAAAACACCACGAAGGCCTCAGACAAACTTCCTGGCATTAGGCTTCAACAGGGGACTTCGCGAATCAGTAGGTGATGTCATTGTGGCTATGTCCATTTTCTTATAAAGTCTATGAGTAGCAGTTGAAACAAAGTTGTTTCAACTGCTACAATTATTTTAGAACAATTTTTTTTCTTATGACTAAAATTCTTAATCTCAGTGAAAATAATGGGCAAAGGTGATTATTAAAAAAACATCATGTCTGCCAAGCTGACTGACTGACTGACTTTAATTTTTTATTCTATGCTCTGCAGCTGCTCGGTCCCGCAGTGAAAAAGGGCCATTGTCCATGACGCCCAAGGTGCCAAAATGTGTAACCACGGCAATTCTCTGGCTACCCACCAGAAAAAAAGGAAGTAGGCAGACAAGAAGAATGAAAGATAAGATATGCTGGTAGGAGAGCAGTGTAAGTGAAATGGAGGATATGTGTGTATGTGTGTCTATGTGTGTGTGTTATAACTAAGATGTGATATAGTGAGATAACATGAATCAAGTGGAGAAATGAATGGAGAGGCAGAAGGTGAGACAGTGAAATACGACACTGTCTCAACGACACTGAATGGCACAGAGAGAGAAGAAATGTAAGGCAAGGAAATTCATTTATCAGTAGAAGGAGTTCAGAAGCACATGATCCATAATCCTTCTAGAGAATATTAAAAGACTAACTTGCACTGGAATTCCTAACAGTTTTAAAGGTTCCCTTTTTAACAGCCTGAAAAACAGCATCTGAATGGACATCAAGAAGTAAATAATTGGAAACTGTTAGTATCTTTAAATCTTAAACTTTCCCTTTAAGACTGACTAGCAGATGTATCCACTCTAGGTTTAAGTGCTCAAATGTCTGGCAGGCTGGCTAGCACGGAGCAATAATCACCCACTTACACACATACACACTCACATTCACTCTAAGACCCTGCTGGGCCGAGGAAAGCTGAAGACGATGATGTCATGACATAAACAATAGCTCATTCAGCTTGGCGCTGGTGGTCAGGAAGCAAGACTGTGCCTAAAGTACTACATCTGTAGACTGGTAAGGAGAGGAGAAAAGAAGAGCAGAACTGACATCCAAAATCCTTCATTCATCCTGTAAGTCATACCAGAGTCTGAGCAAATCCCAGCAGTTAGCTGAGCAGATAATGTCAAAGGTCTGTGCATCTATTTGGCATTCCAGTATGTTTCTAACTGCAGGAACTGTGCAAGGGGGAAGAGCTGATGAACACGCCACAGGGACTGTGTGCACACCAGCGAGGGAGACCTATAGCCAAAGTTCAAGTTACATGTTTTCGCCATATGTTTTGCGTTACTGCTTCTCCCTTCAGTGGCTCTACGTTGTCTCCTTCAACCCATTTTACTACTATTAAGGTAATTAATTGTAAGAAAGTCATGTCAGCTGTTACCGTGTCCCCACAATCCCTCCAGGTCTGGCTTCATGTAACAATGTTACATGTAAAATTTCTGTGTATTTATGGAATTTAATGAAATCTGGTCAAATGAAATGTACTTGATTCGTATACATTCAGTTTATATCAAGCATATTTTCCTTAATGATTAATTATTTGGATAAATAAAGCTTTGATTTTATATATGTGTATTATGATAATAGCTAGAGGTCCATGAAGTACACGGAGTTCATGGTAATTTGGCAAACACATCTAAGCTCTGATAAAACCTGCAAATGAATCAACTTTACATCCACTCAAAGTGTCACAGTTTAAAGGCTAAAAATGTGCTTTTGTTCAGCATGGTATTTCGCTATAACCAAATTTGAACATCAATATCATAAAATATATCATAGTTTCAATACCAAAACTCCACCAAGTTAATGTCTGTGACATTAGAGAGGCAGAAATAAGCATTATTACCATGATCTGTTTCCTTCATAGTGAACCAATATATCAGGTTCCAACCCAACCTGTTACTGGTCAAAATGTCAAAAATGTAATCTTCATCAAGAACGAAACTAGTTCTCTTTGTCGAAAAGCCCAACGAGTTTGTTTTTTCCTGCTCACACAAGTGATTCATTATGCTGACAGGCTGCCATGGATCTTATCTAGTGTAACCCTCCCATAGAAAACCACCACACTCCTCCTAAAATTTGAGTTTCTGTTCAAAAGGTCTTCTGTCATGATGCATAAACCTCTCATTTGACAGTACTGAGGTTATCTCTCTCTATTGTATCCTTTAAGCAAAAGAGGTTGGAGAGAGCAAATAGTCGAGCCACAGTCTGCAGCTCTGGTGAATAAACTCTGTATACATTTACCAGAGGCTCCTCTCATTTCAAATGCAGCAGTCCTGCTTTAACAGTCCCACTGGTTTCATCAAAATGTTAAAGCTTCCTTGTATTGCAACTTTTTGTTTGTTCAGTTTAGCTTAATGCAACATTTGTGTGAATGCAACATTTTTGCTGGAGTGCACAAAACTGTGCAGTCATGAACACTGAAAGACTCAGTTCCTTTATTTTCCAAAAATATGAACATTTTAAGCTAAGTAACGCATGCCTACATTTGTTGCTTCCATCATGGTTATTGTTTAAAGAACTGTCTCAGTTTGCATATGTGGAAAGAGGCGGGCCACCTCTTTCCACCCCAACCAGCCCTCCCTGTCCACCTCTCTAAGGACCTACAGCTGGGCTTCACTTGTTCACGCCACCTACTGGTTAAGCCAAGGTCACATTAAGTTAAGTTAATTACACTTGAGTAAGACATCTGCATAAGGCTTCAACAACCACATAACCTGGAAGCTGTCATCAGTCATTTAAATATTCATTAAACTGTGTTTAACATTGAATGTGTAAAATGACCCACCCACTATGCAAAAACATCCCCATTTTATATAAATTCTTTAATGTATTACACCATATTTTCTCAGGATTGTCATATTTACTTTTTAAACCAAATTCATCCCTTTAGAATAATGTTATTTGGTCCACACATGGAACTAAAGTAAAACTTACCTGACAGAGTTAATCATGTCTCCCTGGCAATCTGTGTGATAGCCATTAGGAATGGCCCAGCGTCCAGGCTGGCTCAACACAAACTCTGATCTGCTCCCAGGTATGGTGGTCCTCAGCGGGCTTCCTCCTACTCCAGCCACTGCTCCAGCACTGTCCCCAGCCCCGAGTTCAGGCCCTGGGGCATCTGTTCCAATCTCAGCCCCTTCTTGCTCCTGAACTGTTGCCAACTCAAGCTCCAGAGGTTCAGGACCTTGTAACAGTGCCCTCTGTTGGATGAGCGGTGTCAGTGGCGCCTCAAAGCTAACACAGCTGTCTGTCTCATCTGTGAGTGACAGAACATCCAGAGAGTCCAGGCTGCTGTAGCAGGTCCCACCCCTGAGCAGGGCAGATTCCACGATGCGCTCAAATGTGGAGCTGAAACCATCTTTGTTGTCCACCCTACTTTTCTCCCTCTCCTCCTCCAACTCTCTCTCGTCTTCCTCCTCTTCATCCTGAATGTCGACCTGCTCGACAATCTGTTCAAAAGCTGAGCTGAAACTGTCCTGGTTTTCTCTGCCATCACCTTCTTTTTGGACCTCTTCCTCCTCCTCCTCCACTTCGGTGTCAGCCTGTTCTACAGTTGTCTCAAAATTAGAGCTGAAAGTGTCCAAGTGTGTTTGTATCGCCCCCTCATCTCCTCCCTCGTCCTCTTCACCTACTTCATCTTCATCGTCATTCCCAGTTATACCATTTGCCAATCTATATCAACAGGAAGAAAAGAAAACATCTGACCTACACGCATGAAAATGGATAAAAATATGCAAAAAAGATCAGTCATCTTGTTCATCTAAAAACACTGTGCTATTTACTACAATATGATACAAAAGCATCGCTATTTCATCCCTTTTTTTAAAAGAAAAAGGTTAGATGTACTTTGCTTTCAGTATGTCTTTATCATTCTGCGTAGTTTTTGCTTGTTATATATGAATCTGCTAATTAGCAGGCACATTTTTCTACCACATGTTGAGCTTTTTACAGACTGCCCTCCACTAATGTCTTTCTGGGACAGTTGGGGAGCTGGGAAATGGTTGCTGTGTCCCTTAGCTCTTTAAATATTTTTCTTCCATTTTTTCAGCTCATTAAGTTGAGGCTTATTGACTATTTATTTTGTAAAATATGAGTAAAGCACATTAGGCTAATTATGTACAAAGGGAACCGCAGAGATAAAACAATTTAACATAAAAAATATTCAAATCACAAAGCACAAAAAACATTGACCAAAAGTGACACTCTTAGGTTATTATAAAAATATAAGGAAGCTGTGTTTGTCTTTTTAGCAATGCAAATTAACAGGCAACATGACACTTGCTTGCTCTGACAGGTAAAGTGGTACAAATAAAATTTTGTCCACTAACCGGCCAGCTTGTTGAGAATTAGTTGCCTCCTCTTCTGTGCATGGGTGAATTTCTTCATTTTCCTTCCCCTCCTCTTCCTCTTTCATCTCCTCCGCCTCATGTGTTGTCTCCTCCCCCGTTAAGCTTTCCTCCATATTTATACATCCTCCCCCCTTCGTCCCTTCCCTCTCCCCCTCCGCCTCTCCTTCTGTCAGCTGATGCTCATCCCCGGCCCCATCTTCACACTCCTCTTTCAACTCCCCTTCTCTTCTATCACCTTCCACTTCCACCATCCCTTCTACTTCTCTCTGTGTTTCCCCCTCCTCACTTTCCCTGACGTCTTCTTCTTGTTTTCCTTCATCTGTCTCATCATTTGCACCAGCATCCACCTTGTCCTCATCTGTCTTGTCATGTGTCTCTTTGGGTGGGTCAGTAGTGGTGCTTGTACTGGGCTCTACTGGGTTCTCTGGTGGGGTGGGAGAGGGCAGAGCCTGCCCCTCCTGGGTCATGGTGCCCTTCCCTGCAGGGGATGGGTGACTCTCCACTTAGACAAAAGATGCAGATTAAACCTTAAATTTGGATGTATCCTCTGCAGAGAAAAGAAGAAAAGAAAGATACACCACCATGAACCAGAGCAGTCATTTGATTATTTCTCTTATGACCTCTGCGCTTTCCTCTGCAAGTCACAGAGGTCACTCTTAACAAAGCAGCAGCTGTGCATACGTGTGTTTTTAGGTGTGCAAGCCAGTGTTGGAGAGAGATATACAGTATATGTTGGAACATTATGTCCTCTGCAGCAGATGATCCCAAAACAGCTCTGAAAGGAGGGCGACGAACAGCAGAGGAACACAGGCAGGCACAGAGATTCTCGGCAGATTCCTTATAATAGTAGCTCCTCTTGATCTCCATGGAGATGCCTGCCTTCAATGCACTTAACCCTGTGAGGTCCAAGTCATCAACGGCAACAATCCCAATCACATCCTCTAGGCCCTAATCCTAATCTTATGTTAGGGTCAGGGGTTGATTGATTGATTTTCTTTTGTCCACTGATTATCAAGACTTGGGAAAACAATTTTTACTTAAAAAAAACAAAACAATCACATGTTCTGACAGCATAGTGTTAGGTTCATCACTGATGATGGCTTACACACAGTTAATGCATCATAGAACTCTGTAAACGTATTGTAAAGGTCTGCTGCTGATCTGTTAGCCCTCTGTTTATATTCACCTTTCAGGAGTTTATGGGCAAATGCTAATGAGCAGCTCTCAGAAACAGTTCCTGTTGTAAAATGTTGAATAATGCAGCTGTTGATGTATTTTTCTTATATAAATTATATGGAAAGAGACTTAGTGAGAATAAAAAAAATATACATTTATCTTTTTTGAGATCCGATGAAATGATGGCGTGAGAAATATGAGAAATATGAATAATTAATGAATAATTAATCGTTTCTTAGTCACTGTTAAGCAAAGCTTATTTGGTTCCAGCTTCTCATATTGATTGTCTTTCTCTCATTTAAAGTTAGTTTGTTTAGGCTTTGGATTTTTAGTTTCACATAAAGTCGAGCAACTTTAAAGCTCAGTCTTTAAGATTCAAAGACTGAAACATGAACGTCTATGACATGAAAGCTGGATAAGCTTCATCAGTTGAGGGAGTTTGTGTCATACTGAACAGCTCCAGAACAGCTATTTATTGGGCCAAATGCTGTTTCCAAGATCAAGAATATTTGATTATGTTTTTATTGCTATGTTGTTCTATGTGTCAGTATCATAAAAAGGGCTGCCAGGAAGCAGCCCTGCCAGTCTGCTCATGCTCTACTGGTTCTCTGCTTTGCTGAATCATCCACAGCTTGGGAATTGCAGCACAACTGCAGTAAAATATTTAGTGGAATTCATAGCTTCCTCTGATAGCATGCAGATGTAGGTAAGGGTCCTGTTAGGCCAAAATGAACATCCATATCTGGATTCTGGTTTCTCAGGGGAAAAATTGTCTGCCAAACTGTGCAGAAAAAAACTGAACCATTTTAGAGAGGACAAATTTATGGCAGGCTAGATAGTGAGCCAAATTTGTATCTACAAGTATGATGTTGGAAGTGCTTTGGCTTACCCCTGAGCATGAGGATACCACAGGCCCAGAAACTGTTTCATCAGAGTTGCAAAAGGATGATGAATTTATGGAGAGTTCTCCCCTTACTAAAGTTGAACTTCTTTGAGTTTTATTTATGTTGTCACACAAATGCAAGCTGGAGCTCTCACTCTGGGAGTGTTATTGTAGACACATTTAAAAGACACAAATAAGAGTGCATCTTGCTTGTCGCATTTCATTCTGAAAAAGCGAAGACAGTCTTGTGTCGCAGCAAGAAATGCAGGTAAACTTTTAAAAACGGAACAAAACACAACACAGGCACAACCAGGCACTGTGTCTCTGCTACTGTAGCCTCCTCTAATCCTCATCCTCTCTCTGACTGCTGCTGCGATGATCTCAAAGGACCGACAGATTTCTGAACAAAGTCTTTCTGAGTACACCATCGGTGACTGGCCGACTCATTTTCTTTTGTTTTTTTGTCTTTTACTAGAAGGATTATGGGAGTGGTTTGCATTATTCATAAGTCACCAGATTGTTTCAGAGTTCCATCCATGAAAACATCATAGTTTTCACAAACAAGACATTTAAAACTCCATTATAGCACACTATGAAAAGTGTATCTCACAAACTAGTAATGAATCTGAAAGCTTCTTAGGCCTCAAAACATTTTTGGATGAGAATTTGCTGACCAATCTCTACTATAATGAGCTTGAATATTCCCAAACTGGGGTGCTCACATTTCCAGCGGGGCTTTATGGATTCCATATTCATGTATGAGTATGAGGCATATGAACAATTTGCATGTATTAATGCTACTCCACAAAGTGGAATTTGCACATATTATTAAGCAGTGAAATGCACACACGCACACACATAGACGCACAAATAAAGCAGTGAAACATTTCCATAAATGGAAGCAGTGAGCGGTTATGAAACCAGACACGAGAAGTGGGAATTCTCCGTCTCTCCCTCTCTGCATGTCTCCGGTGTTCTGTTTTTCTCCCACTCTGTCTTCCTCATCTGTTCACCATTATGCTTATTGCTATCTCACAGTCTAACTCTGCACTCTCTACCACTCATTTTGCAGTAATTGAGGTAAATGGGTCTTATCCAAAGGAGGGGGTGGAGGGAAGAAGGATAGTGGAAGTGAGCAGCACTATGAATCCGGCTGCTGAGGAGAGACAGAGCAGATGTGCTCAGACACCCCACATGGACAGATGAAGAAAACACAGCCAATAAGAGAGAGACAGTGTGTGTGTGTGTGTGTGTGTGTGTGTGTGTGTGTGTGTGTGTGTGTGTGTGTGTGTGTGTGTGTGTGTGTGTGTGTGTGTTTGGGGGAGCGGTTATCAGATGGGGTATGTGTGTGTCTGTGTGTCTCTGAGTCTTTGTGTCTCAACATATACAATGGCTATCAGGATGGATGCATGCATTCCACTTTTGTCAGCAGAACACTGGGGCTCTTAACCGTTATCAATTTCCTTTAATTGTGATCAGACAACCTGCCAATCATGTGACCAACGTCTAACATCTAAAAGCATGCCATCGCCTAGACTTATAACTCACCAATCCGGTGAGAATGATGGATAAAAGACCAAGTTGCCATTAAATAGCTTTTCTTCCCTCTTGTGCCTTTTATATCTCTCTATCTGTCTACATGTGCTTCTGTGACACACACACACACACTGCAAAGACTGCACATAGACATACACCGTGGTGTGATTTATTGATCCCTGAGACACAGAGCTGCAGTCCAATGGGAGTCTCTGGTGATAAGCATGACTGGTCTCTATAAGCAGCAGAGAAGCAACTACTGAGATAATAAGAGTGAAAAGGAAAGTGCTGAGAAGATCTTACAGGAACACAAAGCTCACAGTGGTGCTGAAGATGCCGCTGCTTTAGATCCTTGGGTTCAATATTTATTTAACTTAAATTGTACACGTGCTAAATTTTAATTGAAAAGGGAAGCCTTTGTGACTGAAAACATGGCATAATTCTGACACACCCAAGATCACATCAAACACAGACACTGACACATCGACTTATGTTTTTAAAACAAACTCCCATTCATTTAATATCTGAACAAATTACGAACAATATTAGTATAATCAATTCAGTTTTAAGAGCTATACACAGTAGTTTTTTTATCTGGTTATATCGTAACTGGTTGTTCAAAACTGGCTACAAGAGTGACTGCAAGTGTGAATGGTTATCTGTCTCTCTGTTGTGTTAGCTCAGTGATAGACTAGTCCACTCGATTGGCTGTTATTTGTGCCTTTTTTGTGCTATTCTTCTAATTTAGTGGTCGCCCAAGGGTTCCCTTCTTTGTTGTTGTGTTGAGCAAGATCAGAGAGTTGTACAAAGATACTGACAGACTGCTCTGATGGAGATTCTCATGATGTATGAATGTAGCACCATGGGAACCTGCCAGTGTACGAATAAGCGCTGTTATAATGTCAATAAAAAGCAACCATGTGTAGCAACAACAGGCAAAATAACCGATGTAAAGTCAAGGGTCATAAATTAAAGTCTTCTCATCTTTGAAGCGAGGAACTAAAGCAATACTGGTGAATGACATATGAGATACATTACCATATAAATACATTACCTACACAAAGGGGGCTTGGAATATCCTCTTGCAAACTGATCAATAATTGAAAAGCGATTTGGAACAAGTAAATCATTTTATGTGTGGGTGGGACTTAAGTCTTCTTTACTGTCTCACTAATTTTATATTTACTAATTTGATAGATTTTGTTAGGTGTCCCTAACTTTACTCATTTTGTCCTACTGGTTATTTAAAGGCTATAGCAAAAAGAATACAAAATTTGAGAGTCTGGTGAGTCTGTGCTGCACACACTTTGGCAGACAAATTAGCAAACACTGCTTCCTGTACTCACAGTGGTCGGCTGGCTAATGTTAACATATAACTCAACCCCAGTGAGAAGACAGTCTGAAATATTTGCATGAATTCCCATTTGGACATTTTGAATGATTGCAACAATAGATGTGCCGTCCCTTTCAAACTCATAGCTTCCATTTTATCAGACTTAACAGTCCTTGTCCACAATCAAAGACATTATAAAGTTATATTAACAGGCTAACCTGACCTTTAAGTATAAAATTGGTTTCTCTTACTCTGTAAATACATAAAAACAGGATACTTTTGTGCCTATGAGCACAGGACTCCTCAAGTGGTGTTGCACTCTGGCCAGATTTCATTGGCAGTCACTGAATGTAATGTGATGCAGTGGAAAGGATTACCCAAGATTCTCTGGGAGTTTAACAAATGAACGAGCGACACAATAGGAAAGAAAATCAGGATACTGGTTTTCAATATGATATAAGTATTGTACTAGCCTTAACTGTTTTCTGCTCTATGAAGACTTAATCATCTTAATCCATTAATCTCTGTCTAGCTATCTCTCTATCTAGTAAATCTTTTTGGAAGCACTCCCCTGCCCGTAGATACCTCTGTTGGGCATCATTGCACCACCTTTCACTGAATTTAGATGCTGGAGCAGGCCATCAATTGATACTTTCAACTTGCCTGACCTCATTACGTTTGCAGTGCTGCCCCCGTTCATTTAATATAGAAGCATTTGTATGCAGCTCTTTTGTTTGTGCTGCGTGCCACCGTGAGCATTTCTTACTAAAAGGCAGCACCCCAATACTGTCAAGTGGTGTGAAGAATGCAATGCTGGTGTTTCACCACAGTAGTTGACATCAAGTTGATCACCCTATTTTTTCTAAAATGTAAATTATACTATCAAAATAAATAAGCTGTTGCTATACATGTAAAAGGAACAGTACAGCCATTTTATTTTAGCTTTCAATAGAAAATCTACCGCAGAGCAGCATTAAGACCACCGGGACAGCCTTCTAAATACTTTCTACAAGCTAATTAGTAATTAAAATTAATTCATGAAGCTGCCAGCTGAACATTGACAGATGATATTAGATCTGCATACTAAGAACAGAGAAGGCAAACCTCCCCTGTTCTTCCCTTCTCCTCTCTTACACTATCAGTAAGACATGCTCAGAAAGACTAGTCCTATACTATAAATGACCTACTGACCCTGTTCATAACACGTAGGCTGGGTGCAGCACTGGCCCTGCAGCCTATCCTCATACATGCACACACAGCAGAGTCACCTTTCAAAAATGCTGTTGTGCTACAAGAACAGATGCAGAGAGGAAGAAAATAATGTCATCATTTCCTCCTTATAAGCTGAGGATGTGAAAGCAGTCAGGAAAATGTGGACTTGGAAGTGGTCCAGGGCTATTTTCTTAGCATTCATGCCTGTGCTGCAAGTCACACCAGCATTATCACAGCGCCTAAAACTTGCTAGACCAGCCCAGTGGAGCGTAACAGTCAGCCAGCTCCCTGAAATCACCCCAATATGTCACTTCTGTGCAGTCAAGGTCAACTGTCCGCTCACATTTTGTCACTCTAACTGCTTACATCTAAATACATGCTTACAATAATGTGGTGATTTATCTTGTTTTGGGCCTATTCCCCTGGGTGCTTTCACCTTCTAATACAAATTCACTCATTATTATGCACGGCAAGCATAACAGACCTTTGTGACATGTGAGTGATTTTGAAAAGTGTAGATTTAGAAACATTTGTAATACAGCTCACATACTATAGAGTAATTTCCTTAAATCTGTTTTGTGTAATATTTCTGAATTTAGGCTGTTATATTCAGTACTTAAACATACTTAACAGAAGGTATATAATATAGTTTATAGAATAATGGTGATAACAAATTTTCAAGGATTGAAAAAAATATATATCCACAGATTTTAGGGGTTGTATTACTGATTTGCCTAAGCTCCCCATTTTACATTGTAATTATGTATTATTTTGGGACAATAAATTTGAATTAATTATCCTTGAATTTTTCAATATGAATAATTACATTAAAGCTTTGAATTTAAAATAGCTCATTTGAATGGCACAACCCTATATATACTTTGTAACCACTATGTAAGAAGAGGTTAGAATACTCAGTAATACAGTCCCTAAAAGTAGTGAGTAATTACAGTGAAAGATGTGTAAATACTGTTTGTCTTTTCCTCTAAAATACCATGGTGTTACTCACTACTTCAAATTGCTTACAGTATAATGTGTTTCTTATGTCCTTTAAGAACTCAAATTGTTACCCTTATTCCACCGTACCTAGCGATAATTCTGAGTATTTGCATTGTAGGTGTTGAGATATTACACCGTAAGTCACAGGCTGTGCTATAAAGTGCTACCATAGGTTGCCGTCATTTTGGAATTTCAGTGTGTTTTGTATATGTTTAATATCTCAAACCCTATATTTACACAACATTAGTCTGAATGCGTAAAATGTTTTGTGTTTTTTCCACATCTGCTAATAAAGTCATTAGTGGGATGATTTAAAAAGAAGAAAAAGACAACAAGAGGTGACAGTTTGGTGTGGAGCTGCTGTGCTAGTGTGTCTGGATGTCTGACACCTTGAGTATGAAATTAATACACTGGAGAGCGAGCAACACGTTTGCATGGGAAGAGCCCACAGTTGTATCGGGGAAATGAATTACAATAGATCTAGACTAGACATGCAAATGGCTATAATTAAGATAATAGCGACTTTGCTTTTGGGGATAAAAAATAAGCGGCTATCAAACACCTGTTAAAAAAGAAGCCTCCCACATCCTGAAAAAGCAAAGACACAGCAGTGTCTTTGCAGAGTCTGTAATATTCCTGTATTTGGACATTATGGAAAGAATTTAGAGTATGTATGATGTTATTCAAGGTACATGTCTCATGGTTACATCTCACCTTTGCCCTTATATGTATAGGATACACTTGATTTGAGAGCTTTGGCCCAGTGTTATTTTTTCTAGCGAGTCCCCCCCCCCAATGCACTTAAAAAGACATAAACAAACACCAGACAGACGAGGCTTATTGTTTCTACCAGTGTGTGTGTGCGTGTGTGTGCGCGAAGGAGAGAGAGAGAGCGAGAGACCACAGCGCGAGACAACCATGTTCTCCCAGCCTCCTCGAGCCAGTAACCATGACAACAGGATGGCTGGGAGACACGGTTCAAGCTCAATTGAGGCCGGTGTCTTTCTTTTCCTCCAAAATAGTGCCTTGGTCGCGTTTCAAGACCGACTTGTCCTCCTAAAAAAGCAGAGAAAAGGCTTTTCTCTGCCTCCTCTCGGGGGACACAAACACACAGACACGCACACACCTCCGTAAAATCCCACGGCCCGCACGGTGCATATCTCACAGCCTACATTAGCTCCTCAAACACGGCTTGCCGGCGCGAGGAGGTTTGCAGCCCCGCGTGAGCATTTTTGCTCCCACATTAGCAAGAAAAACAGGAAAGCTAAAGACAGCCTCTGTGAGAAATGCCTCTCTCGCTAATAAACTACTAAACGGTCACCCAGCATGGGCTTCGCTAGACCCGGCGGTTAAACAGCGCTAACACAGTCGCACTAGGTTAATATCTTCACACTTTGACCGTTTGTCTTAAAAATAAACGTGTCGTATCTTCACTCACCGGTGAAATGCGTCCAGTCGGATGCTGAAATATGCTGGGAGTTGCGCGGCGGCACTGGTCCTCTCTCCCCCTCTCTTCCCCTACATCCACACGCCACACACTGACAGACGGGCTCTTTTTTCTCTCCCTTCCTCAGCTGCCCCCCTTCTCGCTCGCGCGCCCGACGTTGACGTCCAACCGAAGCAGCTCGTGGTGTCGTCTCGCGCCTCTGCTCAGGCTGCTAGGGGAGGTCCGGATTATTTCTGATGAATGGACGGATGAACGGAGGCGTCCTGCCCGTCTCCTCCTCACTGTGGAGCTTATGCGTGCTTTGAGTGGCAGCTGAGAAACTCTAAACCCGCTCCTCGGACCGTTCGGGAGTACCATCACTCTCCCGTGGCTAGAGCGCGGTGTGAACGAGACGTGTCTCGATGGCCTGTTGATATCAAACACTGCAGCCCGCAGTGAAGATTAGCGCCGACAGTTGTGTTGACATACGTGCTTCTCTTTGACCACTGATGATAACCTGGAGACCTGGAGCTTAGTTGTAGCTGGACCGGTGGTATTAGAGCTATAGAGTGCTCAAAGGTGGTGAAACCTTTCCCACACTAAGGTCCTGGGATCTTGGATGGCGTTACTCCCCCCCCCCCCCTCTCCACCAGATATTAGAATTAAGAATTAATGGTGTGAATACAAAAGTTTGGGAACTGACCAGAAAAAGAGAGCATGTAGATGATTTACAGACATTCAGATGGTGTTGTCCAAGGTCTAAAGTCCTGCAGCTGTCATATCTGGGATGCTGCATTGGTCATGCTGAAGTTTGGTTTCAACAGGAATTCAGCAGGATGCCTGAAAAGGGAAAACATGACCTATGAAACAGTCAATAGCCCGCTTGACCCACAGTGAACCATGTTACATGAAACAGCTCAGTGTAATCATGCCAGAACATACTGTAACCTACCACACATAAATGAAAGTGAACATCCTAATGTTCTTGTATTGTGCAACTGATCATGGAAAAATCTACTTGCATTTTTTTAATTCTATCGCAACGGACCACTGTCTTGACCTTTGACCTGTGGTTAGCCTTGAGTTCTGTCAGAAGTTGTTTTCAGGGTACTGTTAATCATCAGTAACAGCAGGTCGAGCGCTTTCTGTTGATCTTTGTCAGTCCCCCTTTTTTTCTAATGCTGTTTGTGCTACCTCCTCTGTCAAAACTATGATTAAAGCCCACTGAGAAAAGCAATAATCCCAATTGAACCGCTAAACACGACCACTGGTTTTAAGGACTGAGCACACAGTGTCAGATAAACACTTTCTGCAACGCCTTAAATTGCCATTAATACAATGCACATGCTTTTGCCCCGCCCCATATTAATATTCATGTGTATTTGCACATTTGCATTTGTCAAAATGAGAAATTGCCAGGGAGTCTAATTTTCTTTTTCAGACTGATAGACACACCATGGTATGAAACTGTGATTGTGCTGTCAGGCTGCTGATGGTGCCTGCTCTGAGCCACATATGATCAGTTGGATTGCAGAGGATTTAACACAAAAGTGTTATCATTCTTCGTCCAACTAACAGGTAAGCATTTAATGTTATCTCTCAGCATATAGTGCAAATTAGCTTCTGTTCCCGCTCTGCCCTTGACAAAACAAAGGGGATATTTTCACCCTGTAACAGCATATGTCTGACACCATTTTTCTCTCCTTTCTCTTTCACTTCACAAGCACAGCTAAATTCAATCAGGAGGCAGTTCAGACCATCAGAACTGCCTTTGTACAGTGCTCCGCTTTGACAGTACCTTCATACTAAAGAACCTCAAGGTCATGAACAGAAGCACAGCAGTAGCATCCAATCATTCATATGGCTCTGCACTGGCTCGTGCCAAAATCTTCCAATGTTGGTACTTCAGGACTCTGAAGCACGTCCCTTTCAAATGTCCAGGAGTGCCAAGTTTTACAGTAACATCTGCACAGACTGTGGAGACCTCAGTAATATCCCAGAGATCAATAGCGCATTAGAAGGAGACTAAAGAAGGAGGAGAGCGAGTGAAAAGGGTGATGAAGCGGCACAGGGAGAATTAAGAGGAAGAAAAAGAGAGAGAGATGCATAAAGCAAAAGAGATGATGATGTGGACAGAACAAAAGAGCCTGGTGTGCGTTTGAAGACAAGGGGAGGAGAAGGTTAGAGAGGAGAGGCCCATAGCCAGGCAGGTAGAGGAGGGGGTTATCCAAGGAGAAGGATGAAGAGAGGAGAAGTACAAGGGGAGGTGGGGTGTGAAGATGACAAAGAGAGTTCAGAGGATGCACAGATGACCAGAAAGAAAGAGGCACGAGAGGGAGAGAGGGGTGGAAATAGTTTGGAGGAAAACCCACTGCAGACGCAATGTCAATCCTAATTACTAATTCATTAACCTGCCCAGATCCTTTCCCCTCCCCCTCTGTAGCCACACAAACACACACACTTGCACACCCACACATGCACTCAGTGCTCTCCGCTCGGTCCCTCCTCTATGTCCCATGAGAGGCGGACGGCTGGCGAGATGGAGAAATGAAGAGGTGTGTCTGCAGCTAAGTGACATCTGCAGGGCCATGATGCCGGCAACGTGTTGGGAGCGCTGGAAATCCCTGATGTGACGATGGGAGGGAGGCGGGGAGGTAACTGGTGAGGGGAGGGGGGGGGGGAGCTAACAGCTTGCATTTTAGTTTGTTGGAGCGGGTGGTCTCCTGTAATGGTGCATATGAGTGTGTTAATGTGCACGGCTGTGGTGTCAGAGTATGTTTATGCGTTTGTTCCGTCATGCATACACATGGGTGCCCAAATGTGCAATCATAAGGTGTACTGGCATGTTGAGTGTGTGTGTGTGTGTGAGTGTGTGCAGGTTTGGGGGAGATAAATCAATAAGCTAATGCTGGTCTGCTCAAGTAATAACATTGTGTCTTTAATCAAAGCAAGGGGGAGGTGCGAGAGAGACTGATGATGTCTGTCTGTCTGTGTCTGTCTTTAGCCCCTGCTGTATGACTCTTAGCTCTGTATGTTCGTGTGTGTGTGTGTGTGTGTGTGTGTGTGTGTGTGTGTGTGTGTGTGTGTGTGTGTGTGTGTGTGTGTAAGCCACCGAGGCACACACTGATGTTCTGCATCCACACACACCAGGACCTCCTGCAGCATTCCTCCGCACATGCTCACATATACAACTCATTAGGAAGATGGAGATGCAAGCATGCACGCACATGGGCACAAATTCAAGCACCCTAGGGTACACAAACACACGTACACACACACACATCAGAAGATGCAGTGCTGCTGACTTTGGTGGAATTAGATACAGAAATCTTCCAAACAAGCATTGATCCAAGAGTTTACAGCGCCGGCCCCGTCTGCCATGTCAGGCCAAACAACAGGGAGCTCTGCGAGACAGCTGGGGAGCACTCACACACACCACACACAAGCAGGAACCACTGTGGGCACATATATGTAGCACACACATCACAGTATGTGTGTGCACATGGTGTGGCTCTTTGATCTCAGGACTTCATAGCACAGTGTGCTGGAGTGTAAACACGTGTGCATCTGTGATATCTGATATTAAATTAATACGAGTGTACACACAGATTCATTTGTGCGGATAAATAGGAAGAGTTATTTAAAAAATATATATAATATATATGTTATAGATAGATAGATATATAGACAGTGTGCAGTCTTTATCCTCCAAGCTCGGGTCCTCTATCAGAGGCCTGGGAACTTAAGGTTATGACACTCACTAGTCCTCGGCCCCCTTCCTTACGTTTAGCGCACAGTCTCAGGGTGCTGGGTTTGTGGTGAAACCCTCCATGCATGCTCAGAAGCTTCCTTGTCTTGAAGTCCTCCTTTGACCAGCAGGGCATGTGATCACCGGTAGGGCGAAGGTGTTGATAGCCTTGTTCTTACCATTCAGCTGATTCCTCAGGACTTGCCTTACTCTTTGCGGGTATTTGGTGATTGCAGCTTTCCAGCGGCCTCTTTGTGGCTCCCACTGGCCTGTGGGATTCCCAGGTATAATTTTTTAAAATAAAGTTCCTGGGTTTTACTTATGCTATGCTTAGTAAATCTCTGATAATGTTTCAGTTTAATTCTATATATTCTATATATTTACACTTATCTAGCTGATTTCAATTAATTGAATTCAGTTAAATCCACTATACTCTACCCTTGTAGCAGTAAATCACAATGAATCACAAAGCATTAAATGTGTGAAAGTGACCATTTAATGTGTATTTCTGTGTGAATACGTATTTATGAGCATCACATGCTTTAGCAGCGGGGAGAGGGGGCTCTTTGGCTTCAGTTTGCTGTTTTGTTTCAGTTTTCCTGATACACTGCACCAAAAGGAAGAATGCCAACATTTAGCAAAGCTAGGACAGAAATACTGCTGCTCCAAGAGAATGTAAAAAAAGCAGAATATAAATGGGGGGGAAAGGCAAGCTACAAGTGTCTTATGATAATAAGACACTTATCTAAAAAGATGGTTGGAGTAAATATCATAAAGAACCAGAAATCTGTATATTTTTCAAGCGTTATCAACAGCCACTGCCACAAGTCCTGTCTATTATTTAGCATTGAAAATTCTGATCTTAACCCTCCTCAGTCCAAATGCACAGAAGCTATTTTTACATTTCTTTGTTGACGAGATTTTAACTGGTAGAGCACATATCTTACATCCTTCTTATTACCCTTTCTTTATTATCACTCCTGCAGTTTTTAGCCATTTTGTTCCAGTGTCTGTCATAACTGAGGAAACTTGTTACTCAGATCGGGCTCTCCCAATGATATCCTCCCACTTGTTTGTGTTTTTTAAAGACATTTGGGGCACTATTGGACCATATATTCAACAATATTGGAACTTACATTCAAAGGCTTATAAGCAGCAGCCTGACTTAAGATGATGTACAATGTCTGATTGTTATCCAGTTTCAGACCTATTTCAAGCTTCCTTTTCATTTCTAAAATTTTGGAAAAAGTAGAGATCTTACAGCTGCAGCCTTTTTTAAACACTCCCAATATTTCTGAGGTATTTCAGTCAGGTTTTAAAGCAAATCACAGCACAGAGTCTGCACTTTTGAACGTTTTTATTGGTATTTTTTTAACCATTGGCTTTGGGGACTGTCATACTTATGCTTTTGCATTTCACAGCAGCTTGTGACGCATTAGATCACAATGTTTTAATTTCCCACCTAGAGCAGCATGTTAGAGCCACTGCCTTGGAGTGGCTCAAGTCGAAACTGTCTGACAGAAGTCTTTCCGTTTCTCATGGTAAATGTCATTCATCATTGGCCACCCTCTGTGGTATAGCTCAAGGATTCATCCTCGGGCCTCTTCTTTTTAGTATTAACTGAGCTCTCTTATTAATAAAACACACTGCAGTCAGCTGACTTTCCACTGAATCGTATTGAACCCAGCCCCACAGTGCTGATGTTAGGATACCTCAGGGCATCAGAGCATGGCTGGTTCTCACTCTTTTAAATTTTCATGAGGTCATTATTTTTGGGCCGAGTGGCCCAAGCTGTCCACCGTTCTGACTTGAGTCCTCTTGCAACATTTGTCAAACAAGTTGTTACCAACCTTGAGGTAAAAATGGATTCTCTAGAGTTGATCCTTTTTATCTTTGTTGTGACTTAAAGAGATTTTTACAAGCATTTGTTATTGTAGTGCACTTTAGGTCGATATTGATCAGGCCTCACTATCACATTTACAAATGGATGCTGCTGCACAGAGACATACACGTGTGAGCACATTATTCCTGGTTTTGCATGTTTATACTCGTTGCATGTCCATTTTGGAATTCATTTTAAAATAGTATTAATTGTAAATAGTCAGTGGAGCCCAAAACAGAGGTAAAAGGAAGTAGTGTTGTGGCCTTTATTTGCCCTTTGGATACACATATATTACTTGCTATTACTATGCTGTCGTGCAAAATAGGGTTTTTAAATTTAAAAATGAATTTCAAACCCATTCTTCAATGCCTTACAAGACAATTCATGTTGTACTGGTTGCCATTTACAAAAAAGAAAAAACACAAGGAGCGAGTGTTTTGCGTGAATTTATTGCACTTGGGAAAAGAACTCTAGCAACGGGAACACATCAGTAACACAAAGGCCTTGCACTGTGCATTTATCTTTGTAACAGATTCAGCAGAAGAAGAAAAAACAAACAAGCCGCACACTTACCTCCTCATTGGACATCATTATTAAACCCCACGCCTTTGTGTCGGACTCCAGTGATTCCCTTGACTACCTCATCAGCATTCATTACCTCTGAAAAGGAGGGGGACACCGCATGTCAGCACTTGTGGTGTGTATCTGTGTAAATGTCATTGTGTGTGTGTGTGTGCGTGTCTGTGTCTCTCATCTGGGTCATTATATCCACAGGCATGAAAAAGCAGGTTACATAGACACACTTTCCTCCGAGAGACAGGAGTGCAAATGGAGCTGGGAAGGGTCCTCATTTTTCAGCGTCAGTCACTTCCACCTGTGACCACTTGTCCTCGTGAGCTGAAGGATGAAAGTAAAGAAAATGATACTGTGTGTGTGTGTGTGTGTGTGTGTGTGTGTGTGTGTGTGTGTGTGTGTGTGTGTGTGTGTGTGTGTGTGTCAGAGAGAGCGAGATGATGTATAAATCTATGATTCTCAATGAGCATTCCCAGGAGAAATGAACAAAAAAAGTAAACTTCCATGTTTATTTATGGACAAAGCCGATCTGTATTTACTTGGGTTTGTGTGTGTCTGTGTGAGAAAGAGAGTGTGAGAGAAAGACGGCCAGCCAGACGAACAAGGGAAACACTGGCGGCCCTGCCAACATGATGACAGAATGTGCCATGTGTAGTAGCGACACTTAGTGTGTGTCTGTGTGCGTGCGCGCGCGTGTGTATGAGCTACGAGTCTGCTGGGCAGCCAGGTCAACCGACAGACCGATCACCATGGCAACAGTGCCACACTCTGCCCCTATGTGTCAAGCTGTAAATATGGATGTCTTTGGAACCAGAGAACAACTGGACAGTGTCAGGCCCAGGTGTCGTCCTGTCGTCCAAATGCTAACCGCCTTGCTAACTCGTATGCAAGAGAATTAAAACCGTAGGAGTTTAGATACCCAACCATCCAAAACAATGGATAGTGCACAAGAGCAGTGAAGAAGAGCGCACAGGCTGGAGTCAGGGGATTCCGGACAGAAGGACAAGAGCAAGAGTGAAAGGGAAGGTTTGAAGAAGGTAGTGAGACTCGCTATGATGGATGGTTTGAGATGGTGGCAATGACAAAAAGACATGAGGCCGAGCTGGAGGTGACACAGCTGAAGATGCTACGTTTTTGGAGACAAAGACAAGGTTGAGATGGTTTGTATTTTAAACTTTATTTATACAGATAGCCCCATTGACACCCAATGTCTCATTTACAGGAGAGACCTGTTCCTCTTAAAGATGCAATATTACCTTATCTGGTCTGCAACTATGTTCTATTCATCACGAGTATGTGTCATAGGAAAGGCGTCAAGATCGTTTTAGTGTCATTCAGCTGTTTTGTTTCCTCTCACGGGTCCCGTCAGCAGTGACAAATAGATTTAGATGAATATTATTATTGCACACCAGCCTACCTCCCCAGCACCAAACAGCACACACACAGACTTAGTTTATAGTTATTATAAATCATTGTAAACAGCTGAAGAGGACATTTCTTTACCCAAACAAGAAGTGGTGGAGACCAAAAAGGAAAAAATAGAGGTGGATGTGAGGATCAGTAGCTGTTCGCTAGCAGCACTAATAAGGTAATGATGACATATTTGCGTTTACAGTTTTCCCCTCCAAGGTAATTAATGCTGTTTTAACTGTTTAAGCTGCTTCTTCGTGTTGATTCAGCCACACCATGTAATCAGCAAAGCAGCTCTGCCTGTAATACTTGCGATTAAAATGGGGTTTCATTTTAATCCATGTAAAGCCTGGTATTTTTTTTTTTTTTGTATTAAAATGTGGAACGTAAACCAGTATCCACAGTGTAAGCTTGCATTGCTGCATGTACATGAAAAATGCAGCCTGTGTATGTAATGATGTTACGTTTTTCAAATGAAGCATTAAAAAAGTCAACATACAGCGCTGGTGGCACGTTGTGGCAAACACTCAGCACCGAGAGCTTCATCACAGTCGCTTCTGCCAGTTAAAAGACGCTGGGGACTAAAACAATATTTCTTTGCGGTCGTTTTAGCCGCACGCCTATGTGAATCCATGCTAATGCACAACCTCTGCGTCAGCCCATGCATTAAACATGGAGCAGCTGAGGGGGGATATGTTGCAGTACCAAATGTTTTACTATTAAAAATCACCCTGATAAAAAAAAAAAAACCATGATGGGAAATGCAAACTGCTGGTATCACATGAGATCCCAGTTCTTGAGAGAAAAATTACATAGGAAAAGCAGAACAAGACAGATTATGCAGATGTGGTCTCAGCAGACTTGTTGGGGTTAAAGGTCAAGGAAATGCTGTTAACCGCCTAACAGGGCCAGAAAAACCTGCGAAGGATACAACCCAGTGTTAAAAAAAGCTCCTTTATCATACATTGATCTTCATGTTCCTCTTTTATAGTTCAGTAAATGTATTTTGTAATTTACACCAAGTTCAACATGAGCAATTATTAACCTAGAGACAGAAGCTCTGAACAGCATGTACAACCAACAAAAAAGAGGCGCCAGCTGCAGGATGGTGAGGTCTGGTGACAGCATACACTCTAAATCAATGGGATTTATATATATGAAAGTACATTTGGGCACAAACCCACACAGACTACTTCAGCGTATATCATGCTAATGATTGCTGATCCAGTGCCCTGGTTGGTAATACAAACAGCCCCAACTCAACTGAGACTCCACTAATGTTCATCCTTTTATCGGGGACGATCGTGGCTCAAGAGTTGGGAGTTCGCCTTGTAATCGGAAGGTTGCCGGTTCGAGCCCCGGCTTGGACAGTCTCGGTCGTTGTGTCCTTGGGCAAGACACTTCACCTGTTGCCTACTGGTGGTGGTCAGAGGGCCCGGTGGCGCCAGTGTCCGGCAGCCTCGCCTCTGTCAGTGCGCCCCAGGGTGGCTGTGGCTACAATGTAGCTGCCATCACCAATGGGTGGATGACTGGATATGTAAAGCACTTTGGGGTCCTTAGGGACTAGTAAAGCGCTATATAAATACAGACCATTTTCCATTTTAAACCAAGCACACAGCTTTTAGGTTAGTCTCTTTATTATCCATCAAAAAATTTGAAATGTCATGATCCAGTTAAATTTTAGAATTGTCTTCTTCTTTCCATTGTTCTCTTTAGGGGTCACACCAGCACCTCACCCTGTCTGCAGCATCCTCCTCTGTCACACCAGCCCTCTGCAGGTCGTCTTTCACTACATCCACGAATCTTCTCTGTGGTCTTTCCTGCCTGGCAGCTTCAACATCCTTTGTCCAGTATGTCCGCCATCCCTTCTCTGCATGTGTCAAAACCATTTCATCCTTGTGTTTCTAACTTTGATTTTTATATAATTTAAATGGACACAAAGATTTATATTAAAATATCCTTTTAATTACAAAGTGCTTTTATTGTTCCTTTGCTTTTTGTTTTTGCATTATTTCAATACAGTGAGGTAATGCATCTTCCACATACTATATTTATGTTGTTCAAAACAGATCTATATACCTAATAAGGATAAACACACACTAAACATATATTTTGTAGTATGACTAAAAGCACACTCTCATTTATCCCCCCCCCCCCCTTTCCCCTGCAGTCACATGATCCTTTCATTGACTTGACTTGTTATTTTGCATTGCTCCAGCAGAGGGAGCTGCTCATGCATTAACACCACTCAGTGTGGGCGCACGTGTATTACCCTCAGAGTGAATTCAAACCAATGACTCCATTCATTCATTCACTTATTGTAAATAACTGCGGGGCCTTCAGCCGCTGCCATTTGTGGCTAAAGTCCGTCATTTCCAAGAGAGACCTGGCAGCAAAAGTCAAGTGTTATTTGCCTAGAAAATGTAAAAGGTAAGAAGGTGACAGATAAAGGAAGGAGTCTAAGTTTTCCTTATTGGAAATCAGCTCCTACTACAAAATAATTCCTGTTAATCTGACTGAGAGGTGTGGTCACTGATTAGAAGAAATGGCGTGAGCAAGATTTCAAGGAAAGGGAAAAAACACGAGAGAGAGGGAGAGCGAGAAACACACCGAGAGGTAGACAAACAGGTGTCTGGTATCACTTTTGGTGGAGACTCAGCAGTATTGACTGATGATAGTTGCGGTTTCACTTTGCGCAATGGTAGCTGTTGTGGGGGTTTGGGGTCCCATCCACTGAGCTAAAGAAAGCAAACCATTTCCTGCCTTATTCGTAAATAACAATATTGCGATTTTAGTGCAGATTTTTTTAATCCATTTTTCACAGTAACATGTCAGTTTTATTAAAGACATTTTGTAACAGATGTGTTATAACAAATTTCAGCTGTTGTTCACACCAGGATTAAAACTGCAGGTGTGTTGTGCCATCTCATATACACACTCGGCCTGTTTTCCACTCTGCTCCTACCACTCCCGTCATCCTTGCTGAACAGATATTGCTGATTAGCCGACTTTACAACTTGATAACTCAGTTTGAATGAGTCAGACCTTCCAAATAAGTGGCTTTGCAAGTTTCGTTTAAATAAACCTTAACGTGGCAGTAACTGTGGTGAAACTAATGTAAAATACACCAAACAAGCATTTAAGTGGTTGTGCAGAAACTTGGGTAAAATTTGTATTAAAGGTTCAACAAATAAATGATAAACCATGTTAAATAAGTTGTGTTAAATAAACAATAAAGAAATAAACATTGATTTTGGAATAAATCTATGACAATATTATAACATTTTACGTAAAAAAAAACTGTCATAAAAATGTAAATGTATTACTGACCCATTTAATAAAGGCCTGTTCTTAACGTACTTTACAGCAGTGTACGTAATCATCTCTCAAATCAAGGACCTTGTAAACAAAATCACAGGAGCAGCAATTCCCCCTCTTTTTTTTAATCTCAGAAGCCTCATTGTGAGTCACATAACCCTGAAAATCACGCAACAGCCTCATCATTGATGCATCACTTATACACTGGAAGTTGTAAATAGCTTTGTTTGCTAATAGGAATGTGAATGACATTTGTGCTATCAAGCTGATCTTATGCCTCTGGGCAGAGTAAGAGCAAACACAATGACTACCTGTATAATAATGGTGTCAACAACCTGTTGACGGAAAACCCCTGTGGAAAAAAAACCCCAGTTTCCTTTCTGTGCATGCGGTGTTGTGATTAATTGTTTCGTACAAAGCCAGCAGGACTTCCTTAAGGAAGAAGAGGGAGGAAAGTGGGGAGGTAAATGCAGCTATGCAGGCACTCTCAGCCAGATGAGATTTAAACAGTACACGTAGGAAAGACAAAAAAAAAGAAAAGAATCAGAGAGAATTGCCCTCTTTTCCCTTGATGGGTAAAATTCAGAGCCTGTCAGGGGAAATTAAACTCCTCATGTCCTTGAACACAACTAAATCTCATCAGCGGAGCAGATTAGAAATTTCAGGCTATGAAGTCATTAACGGCAGCAGGTACACTGCATGTGTAAATCTGCTTACTTTAATACTGTGACCCAGCTGCTGTTAGTTTACCTTTTTGTGTTATTGTAGTAATCTAAACAGGAGATAAGAGGTAGTGGAAAGAGGAGGAGGGGAGAAGAAAAGACGAATGCACTTATGTCAGTCCGTCCCACTTCTATTCAAGTACAAATGCCTGCATACCAGCACTGCTGACGACTGATCTGATCCCACACACACACACAAAGGCGCTCTGTGACGGCCTGTCGCGTCACACGCTCATCATAGCGCTCACTCACACAGGCACTGAAAGTCAGACCGGAGCTGGGAGATGCTACGAGCTGGCAGCTGCTGAGTAAGTCCACTTTCCCTCCTCTGCACTCCTCTTTCATTCTCTGCCTGCTTTTCTTGCTTGATTGCTATTCTCCGGCCCGTCTAAGTTCATTTATCTCTCACACTCTGCCCCGCCGCTGTGAAATGGCCAGTGTTTTCTCACACTGAGAGACCTTTCAAACTTTTCTCTCAGTATGCCGTGCACATGCCTTTCTGCTTTTCTTTCTTTCTTCTCGGTGTATGTGTAGCGGCAGAGAGGCTTATTTGCATGCTGGCGCAGAGCCAGAGCCCAATGCTTTACCTTTACAGAAGAATAACAGAGCCGCGAGTTTGCTAATTTTGTCCCTTTCTGTGATATTATTTCTCTAAAGAGTCTGCAAGGGCTGTTATTGTCTTTGAGAAATCTGGACGCACTCACGTCTCAGTCTGAATGCTTCTCTTTTCCCAAATTCACACAGTTGATTGTGGGAGCTGTGGTGCAGGTGTAATGCTGTTCATGAATAGAGAGCTGAAGCAATTTGCCACAGAGCTGAATGTTTGCTATGAAGTCTTCAAGTCAGGTTGGGTTTATTTGCATTGCTCCCAATCACAATCTGAAAGGGCTTTAGCAGCCCCCATTCAATGTACAGAGTGTAGGCGTTCACATAGGAAAGAACATGGATCACAAAGACATCACAACAAGGGAAAAAAACTACTGACAGATATTGAACGAAGGGACACTAGTTCTACAACTGACACCAAAACTAAGCTGCTCGGTTTAGTGCGATTTGGTGACCTGTGGGTAGCAGGGCCAGACCAAATTGACTGTTTTCTACTGTTTTGAGTTCCCAGGCTAACAAAAATGTACAGGTGCAGAATATCCTGGTTTCACTGCTTCATTTAAGCTGAATTATTCCGCTCTTGTTCAGGATTTAGCAGAAGTGGGCAGATCAATCCAAATATCGATAGTAATGATGTTAACTCTGGTATTGGAAATGAATCAATACTTGGCTGATAGGATCGATACTTTGTTTCTGTCCTCTAAGTACAGTATGAAGCTCACTGAACTAATTATTGTGGACGGTATAAATCACAGTGATTTAGGGTCATTAAAATGTGTTCAGAATTTGCAAACCGCCCATGATTCATCTCATAAATCATGACACACTGGACACACTGCTCTAGCCTACATGAGCTGCTTTTGCAGGTTTTTTAGTATCAGTATGCGTGCTGATATCTGCACCTCTTGCCCTGTATCGGATCAGTACTAAAATTTGCACTACTGAGCACCACTAGGATTTAGAATCACTAAATGGGCCCCCCTGTGAAGCACATGTGGCCACACCTAACCTCAAAGGAAACTTTTATCAGTGACCATAACACTGGATCGCTCTCAAGCGCTCATTGGTCAGCTGTTATCAGCCACACAAATCCTATTGGCTCTCACTCAGCAAAACATTAGCCCACATATTTTAAAAACTGCACAAGGTTGTTTTCTGGGATTTAGACTCTCAGCGCTTCCTGATTAATTTATAACTAACTGTGTTGACATGCATGTTGATAAGGTTCTGAAAAAACGAGACTGTGTGTGTGTGTGTGTGTGTGTGTGTGTGTGTGTGTGTGTGTGTGTGTGTGTGTGTGTGTGTGTGATATTCAACTCTTTATCCCTGGGTCTGTTACTCACAGATAGCATAGAGTCATTAGCACCCCACCCTGTCTATGTCTGTGTGTGTGAGTGTGTTGACATACTGAACCTGCCCCTATTTGCCCATCAGTGTTTGGAAGCACAGCAGCATTCTCACTGCAACACTCACACACACACACACACATTACACTTGGCATTGTTACTTATTTGCTTAGGGCCTATTGTGTTCTGCCAGCCAGAGCTGCATTGAGTGAAAGGGAACAAAACAATAAAGTAGGTTTAATCTCTCTCTCTCACTCTCTCTTTAAAGCCCACAACAGAAGCATTTACTGCCCAGTTGATCCGGACACTCTACCCTGCACCTCCGCCTCCAGAAAGAGCCTGCACACTCCTGCTGCAGTCCAGAGAAACAGCACTTGACAAACAACACCGAACTGACCTCCAACTGCCAGGACTGTACCTGATCCCATATCCTTCAAAGAAAAGGGCAACCTGACTCTGAGCACAGCGGGAAAAGAAGCAATCACACCCCACTGCTGAAACACGACCCAGTGGACCGAGAGACAGAGGGGCTGACAGTCGTGTGTGGTGCCCGGGAAAAGAGGCAGGATGCTGGCTCAAATCCTTCAAGATATGTGGGTGGAACCTGAGGTTCTAGAGGCCCTCAGTGAGGAGCAGAAGAGGATCCTCTTCCTCAAGATGAGAGAGGAGCAGGTACGCCGCTGGAAAGAGCGCGAGGAGAAGGAGGAGAGGGAAAGAGGACACAACAGGAACACCAAGTCAAAGAAAGGTACAGCACTGGTTATTCTGTAGTGGGTAAACTTGTTCAGCTTACCATACAGGTCACACTTGTATAAATTCCAGTAAGGGAACAGCCTTAAACACTCATGAAACAACATTGTTTGGAAGAGGAAGGACCGAGGTTTCTGGTAAACCTGGCTCCCATTTTTACATAACATCATTAGACATGAGGTTAATACCGTCCGGTCTGATATCACCAGATTTCTTTACAGGAACAGCAGGTGTCACAACTCTTTCGACAGGTTAAGTAGGCGGAAATCATTTAGGTAAATGAGAGAGAAAAGCTGCTGGTTCACTAAAGACTAAAGCTACCTGTAAAAAGGTGTAAT
This sequence comes from Astatotilapia calliptera, assembly GCF_964374335.1. NCBI lineage: Eukaryota > Metazoa > Chordata > Actinopteri > Cichliformes > Cichlidae > Astatotilapia > Astatotilapia calliptera. Next base: position 21,992,398 of record NC_137423.1, read on the forward strand.
TGATTGAAAAATAAAAACCCAGAAAATGAAACGTTGTGGAAACATTATGGTTTATTTATCAGGCTAACTGAAATATGTTACGATACAGGACCTGTATTATTTCTAGTCTTGTTTACATTTGTCAGTACAGCGAGCATTCAAGGCTTTGTTTGCTATTTAAGTCAACTATTTTCTTAAAGTAAAGGTTGTAATCTGTGTTTTGGTTAGCCTATTTATTATACACTTGTATAACTTCTTGCTAATATAACTTCTTTTGTATGCCACAGAATACAAAAGCAAAAATTAAAATTAATAAAACAAAACTAAAATGAAACATGTTTAACAAATAAAAGCTAAGCTCAAAGCTAGCTTAAAGCAAAAACTGAATTGAAAACAAAATAAAAACTAGCTAGCTCTCAGCTAGCTGACAGGCCTGAATCTTGAAATTTATTTTACAATAAATTTATATGGATACATTTATTGTAAAGGTGAATATTATATAGATAGTAATAGTAAGACTAGAAATAGGTGAAAGAGCTAGCTTAGCTTTTCCTCTCTTTTTTTGTAACTGTCCTTAACAATGTTTATCTTGCTAATTTAAGATGCACAAATATAAAGTGCAAATAAAGAAATACAATGAAAAAAATACATAAGTTGCAGCTTCACAAAGTTTCTGTCCCAGCTTTATCATGGTTGGCTAACAACAGCAGCAACAGTTAGCGTTTCTCACATTTTCTTGTCTGTATACTAAGCTAACCTAGCAAGCTGCTGGCACTAGCTTCATTTAGCTGTTTATTGTTATTTTTCTTATAATAGTGCTGTAACTCATTACTTTGTCTTATACAATGAATATGTAGCTTGCAAAGAAGAAGGACTTTGACAACCCGCTCATCCCAAATTGAAAATTATTTTTTATTAAGTTTTCATTTTAGATTGCTTTAAATATTTAATAAAGCCCTGGGCAGTATAACCATAACACGTTAAGAGAAAACACCATGTTTTTCCTGTAAATATCGTTCACTGCAAATCACTTCATGCTCATCATGTTTAATTTAGTTTGTTGCTTGCTGCCAACTCCTTTGGGGGGCTCCGAAAATACAGATTTTAGAAAATGGGGCACCAGAGTTCATTTACACCTACTTGAAAACTTCTAAATTCTCAGTACACGTGAGCAGTGAAGCACGAGTTTTGTACAAAACCTTCTCTGGTTACCAATCTGACTAATGTGTTCAGATTACGCCCAAAGAAATCCAGTTTGACCATCCCTGTTGTTCTCTCTTACTCATTTCATCCAGCCTTCCTCTAATTAAGGTGTTATTCTAACTCACTGAGACCCTGCCGCCTCAGCCGGTTCACCTGGACAATGGATGTGTGTGTGTGAGCATGTGTGGGTTTGATGGACAGATCTCTCACAGCCAGCTGAATCATTCTGTTGGCTGAAAGCTGAATAAGATCGAGGAGGTCCTGTGGTTCTGGGGCGTCACCATGCTTTAAAGCACATATTAAGTTCCCATCTTTGTCCACCCAATCTCTGCCATGTCACCTGAGAGGTGACGGAGTGTGTGCCGTTTGCACATTGCACTCCATACAATCCTTCTGCCATCTTTCTGTCTTTGTTCACTGTTCTGTGGATGGGAAAAAACAAGCCTTTACATGTGGTGTGCAAACAGGTCTTTAAATACAAATGCATGATTAAACCTGCACCTATGTGTGAAGATTTCTATTATGTGCTGCATTTCTGGTTAATTTGCGGGTGTGGTGGTAATAAAGACAGGCACCGCAGGTCTGTAAAGTCATGGCAGGTGATCGACACTCAGCGAGGTGGCTATAAATGTGAATACTGAAGGTGTGTTTTTGTTTTTTTTCTGACATCACAGGTACCATTATGTGCTATGTCACTGCATGCGTAGCACACAAGCCAATTGTCTAAAAATAAGTAGCTGCCATTATTAGCTGGAAACCTGTAAATGTTCACTGGTCCCGCTGGGGGAATTTCAACACTGACAATTTGAATTTTAAAGCCACGCCCCAATCTGTGACATCACGGCAGGTGTTTGGTCTTTATCAGGTACTCTACTGTCATGGAAAAACAATCAGCAGCCGTCAGGATGGGGGTTTATTTTTGAATATAACGTCATAATGAGGCAATGGCTGAAAACACCCAGTTTCCAGGATGTGAACGCAACATTATAAAATTTATTGATTCATAACTGTGAGTGAATTCATGATTATTGTAACATTAGACACTTAAATAAAGGTTTTAGCATTACAACATGGTCTTAAAGTGAAACTTAAAGGGGACATTTAAGTAAACTCTTACTGAAGGTGAGAAGGTAGTTTTGCTGTAGGAGACAATTAAATAATTCCAGGGGGAAAACGGACACAGAAAACACAAACTGGGTTAAAAATGTACTAAGGACAAATCAGCAACAAGCAAAGTGTTAGAGGGTAAGTCTGTTCCGGGAGTGAGGCTTCCCAACACCAACACTTATAGGACAGCACCACCTTCTGGCTGATAGCCACAATAACAGTTTGTTAGACGACTTCATTCTAAATGCTGCTGAGCATTTCTCTCCGAGTGTAATAAGGATATATTTTATGTTGTATGCTTCATATACATTTTGTTTTCCTCTTTTATTTTCTCTCCAGCTTCCAGTAAACACGTGAGGTGGCTCCTTGGGCGGGATGGTGACGTGAGCGTCAGTATAATCGGTGAGGTGGACGAACTGAGATCCTCCAGACTCCTCCAGAACCTCATGAACAACAGGTAGAAACACATAGTGTGTTTTTCCCCAAAAAAATATCTTTGACAAGTCGACTCAAAGAAATCCAAAGGATGATAAGCTCTTATCTTATCACAGTAAAGAACAATAACCTATTTTCAATAGATCTGAATTAATGTTGCTCTGCATCGTGTTTTTAACGTAGCACATAACATATAGATTCTCAATTATGTTTGCGTAGATCAACAGTGAACTAAATACTTTCAGTCAGCCGGACAGTTCCTTGCACCAACATGATTATAGAAGTTACTAGTGACATGGCTGACTGGTGGATTCATTTAAAGGCTGTTATCGGAGGGACTAAAACGGATGTCTTTGTCTTTCAGATTTCAGTCTGATAACATGAATGCCATCCAGAGAGTGGACTTGCTTCCAGGGAGTGAGGACCAGCAGCTTAACCTTAAAGAAGACATCCAGCTACCCATCACACATGTAAGTTCCCATGTTTGAAATGTGTTTGAAAGTGCGACGACCTGCGTGTGTGTTAGAGTTTATAACATCGAGTCGTTTCGGTCTTACGCGCAGGATGACACGGCTTCACCGAATGACCAGTCATCCGAGGAAGACATGGACTCGTGCAGCGCTGATGACGACCCGAAGGACACGGCCGAGGACAGCGACAGCGAATCAGGCAGCGGCTCTGACAACCTCAGCGACTGGACTCCGCTCTACAAGCCCCATTTTAGTAGTCATGGCAACCAGCCGCTCAGAGCCCCGCTGGCGGACACAGAGAAGACTGGCCCCCAGGACAGAGGTGAGAAGGGAGGAGAGGATAGAGGAGGGATCTATGTATGCTAGTGTTAAAAGTGTACGATAATCACCAACTCTAACTGCTTATAAGTTCAGGTTAATCGATATAAAGTGGGTCTGAATACAAAATTGTAGCTATTTATTAGAACAGCTCATAGAAACAATAAACTCAAAGAATCAATCGGCACAGATGGCTCATGGTCAAAAGTGTACAAAAGTACAGGAGCAGTACAGACACGCACTATTTTACTGTGAGCTATGAAAAACTGAACTATCAGGGATCATTATGCAGGCCTGTTCAGTGTTACAGTACATATTGATTACTGCATGACTCACAATTATTAAGCTGATTATTGTTTTAATGGAACAGTTCATGTGAACATAACACAACTGTGCTGGATAGCTTGTGTGTGGGTTGCCAGGTTTTGTTGATGTGTAGTAATCACATGTCCAAAACCTTTTTATTATCATACATCGTCACGACCGTCAGGCCCAGACAGTGCTTGCCTGTGAGCAGCTTCATGTAGGAACTATTTTCTTTCAACTGTCTACATCCACCATCAGCTAGCAACATTATGGGCACCATTAATATTTTCAACCTGTGATGCTGCGTGAACCTCTCCTCACGGCGGGGTGTAGTTCAGTGGAAAGGAATGATATCTGTCACGATATCTGGCACGTGCCATTTTAATCTACTGTAGTTAAGAGAATGACAAACATCTCTAAAACTAGCAACTCACAGCATAACGTGTCTGTTTGATATTTACGTATTAGCTTATCCTTGGGAAAGAGGTGCCACCTCAGCTGTATCCCAGAACATGTCATTGATTGCATCCTGTGCTTCTTTTCTTAGAAACCGCGTGCTACAAAGAGAAGCCAGAGGGCAGAGGTCGCGTGGAGCAGCTCAGGAAGAAATTCGCAGATAATCATCACAACACATCAACTGCCTCCAAGAAACCACCCATACCAGCCAAACCTGCTCATCTGCAGAAGTGAAGCGCACCACCGACCCATTAAGACTCCACGTGTATCTCTGCTACACATGACCCCGAAGAGCCTACTCTATTGAGTGTAATGAGCACTCTGTTGTACAGCAGCAGCTCAGGCTGAGGCTGCACGTACTGAAAGAAAAGGATTCTGACTTGAACCCGAGCAGTGAACAAAAGTCCACTTTATTAGACCTTATTTCAAGGTCCGAGCTACAGAAAGAGAAACATCTGGGGGTGAAGTGAGAGAAAGACTTGAAAGCTTTTGGACTGAAGTCAACCTGAATGATAAAACTAAGCAGCTTTGATGTTGAGTTGAAATTCGAGCACAGATACGCTCACACGGCGTCTGTGATTGACAGGTCGACACAGAGCGTGGTGTCCAGACACAGACTATTGACTGCAGGTGAAAAACACTGTGGTTTTATTACTGACATGTCATAAGCAGGAAAAACTGATAAATCATCCGCATTTTTTTCTTCACTGATCCAAAGGTGGGAGCTATGTTAAATGTAGTCCATGTACCGTATTACTATAATGTTTTTAACTGTGTTGATTGCTTGTTGGCAAAATTCTCCTTCAGCGTTTTAGCTGGCGTAAGAGTTTTGGGTTTAAAAGAAAACAACCAAATTCATGTAAAATTATTAACAGGGTCAGTATACTCAGTGTACTTTCTACTGTCCCTGACATTCACTGACAGACACGGACCTGCTCAGGAGGCCTTTCAGGTTTGGTGTCTTGCTCAAGAACAATTTATCCAGATGTATATGATAATATTTGGAATATGTGGCAGCCTACAGTGCCTTTTTTTCTGTCAGAGCAAATGTTACCAATGGAGTAATGGCCACTCCAGCACACTCGACTTGAAAAGAAACTGTACCTATCAGATTCAAAGGGACTAAACTGTGGCTCTTTTTGACAAAGCTGCAAGCTCTAGCATGCAGCATCAGGTCTCTGAGTTGATCTACCAATCCTGTGTCAGGAGTATAATGAAAGTGAACGATATTTGATAGAAACACTTGGCTTCATTACATGGTGAATTCTGTCTTTTCTATTTTTTTCTCTGAAGTTGACCATAAGACTTTTAGTAAACTTAGGTCCTTTAAGTCAGCGGTCCCCAACACCCAGGCCACATGGCTCCAGTCTGTGGCTCGCTTGGTTCTGGGCCGTGAGATATGAGACTTGGGTGTGAAACTCATGGTTTTCAGGCTTTCTGTCGGTTTTTATTGTTATTTTTTTATCGGTTTTATCGTTAACTCTCCTGGGTCTTTTCCCATGTGTTATGAATAAATCTTCTTTTTTTGTCCAATACTGGTTTTATGTTGTTGTATTTATCCACAACACCTTAAAGGCTGGTCCATGAAAATATTGCCGGACATAAACAAGTCCGCGGTGCAAAAAAGGTTGAGGACTGCTGCTTTAAGTATCTCTATTCCCCACAGAATGCTAACGAGTAACGTTCCTTCAACTTTTACTGTGCAATAATTTATCAGGCTGCCTCTAAAATTACACAACAATGTACAGTTTAGTAGACCAAAATAAAATAATATCTCATAATTATAATAAAATAACCCATTTATACGCTAATTGTGCAGCACACAGGAAGGACATTACATAGACATAAATATTCCACAAAACAATATATTAGTGATGATACAATGACCAAAGTAGTTGAAAGTTAACTTCAATAACACTTAAATCTAAGCATTTCAATTTCTCTTTGCCAGGTATTCTATACTTTTTCATTGTGTATCTGTAGTTGGCTAATCTGAAACAACGTCAGGTTCTGTTAGAAATGCACATATGCTCTCAGGAATTGACCCGTAGCATGTTACAGATAAACATAATACTGGAATTCAGTCAAAAACATGCTGAACAAGAGTGCACATGTTGAATATATAGTGTACAATAAGTGATTTCAGTTACAGCATTATGATGAGGAAAGCTAATATCTAAACATTAGCGTCATTGACATAAGCAAGTTAGCATGCTAATGTTAGCATCCAGCTCAGAGCACTGCTCCTCACAGACTTTAGTAGGGCAAAAGAAATTTGATGAATTTAGCCAAAAACTAAAAGTTGTGATATTTTATTTACCTTTTATTTGGTGATTGGCAAAAAATAACAATAAAAATAGCAAGAAACAACCCACTAAACAAACATTAGCTTGTTTTTTTTGAGGGAGCACTTAGCCACATTTGACATCTGTTGACCTGACCAACGTTTTGTGGTTAAAATAAAACAAATCCATATCTTCATGACTTCAACATGGCCACATGCTCAGGATCGCCGACAGCTGTGGAAGCCACATAAGTGCACTTTTTTTTCCTTTTTTTTTACTTGTATTGGCTATTTGGACCCAAAGATGTTAACATTTCTATACTTAGCATCAGATGAGGTCAGTCAAGAGGGCATAATCAGGTGATGGACTTGGCAGGGGGGGAAATCCACATTTTAGCGCTAAAACACTGCTATGTTTAAGCTCACAGAACTGCACGGTCATCAAATTAGAGGGACTGTGTGTAAAAATAACTTATGTTTCTATGTTGGTCAGGCAAATTGGATGTGAACACCCTCCACTGCTTTGACTCAGCACTTTAACCTCATGGCCATTGCTTCATTTCTTTTCCACTGCGCTGGAGTACATATCTAAAACAGTGAAAAGCATCTCCCTGGACAAATATTTATAGGCTCTACTGCAGCTTTACGGGACATTAGGAGGAAGAAGCCAGAGAAAAGAACAAAATCACACCCGTGGCAGAGACAGCAGTACTTTATTTTTAAGGTTTGCACTGTTTGAGCTGTAGTTACTACCTAACCATTTAGTCACATGTTCCTTTTACTTGGTCACTAATTAATTCCTAAAAGTCTTCACCAGCTGACACTTTGTTTTTTACCTTCTGTTTGTATTTGTACTGTATATGTCCTACATGGGTTTATGCCTGTTGTGTAAAAGAACAAACTAAAAGAGTTTTCTTGCTTCTAACAAAGTTGTGTGTGTTCACAGTGTTGGTGTGTGTGTTTGTGTGTGTAGGGGTAGGTGGGACAGCTGCAGATGACACAGAGAAGCTGTAGATAGTGGTCACTTACACAATGATTATCTATTCATTGGGCTCTATCAGAAAACAGCCCATCAGAGATCAAACGGAGAGAACAGAAAGCTGATTAGCATGTGGTTCAGACTGAGACGGAGGGCGAGACGCTAGGGGAGACAGAGAAAATGAGAGTCTGGTCACGGGAAGCACAACGTCACAGTCAACTCAGTAAACCTTCTCGCATTCCTTCACCACTTCCACACCCTCACCCTCTGTGTGTGTGTGTGTGTCTGAGTGAAGAGCGTGTGAGCGTCTGTCCGGCCATATATCTTGAACCATGTGACTCTACACGAGCAGTCATGCACACAGCGTGAAAAGCGCCGCTATATATAGTAGGACAGTGTTGGGTGTCCCAGTAAAGCATTGTGGGAGCCTGTTCACCTTTGTTCCTTGAGAAAGCTCTTCTTGGAATGTTTGTATACACTCGTGTGCTGCGTATAGAGAGTGCTGCTGCTCCTAATTATTTTCTATCCACCTCGAAAGGTGAAATTAGGACACATGTAGCATGTCATGTGTCGACCGTGTGACAGTAAACAACATATATTATCTGGCTGTCTTTTGGAAAAGCTATCTCCTAATCGTTTCTGTGAATCAGGTCATTGTGGGGAAAGACAATAAAAAAGAATCTGTGACAGACAACACCTTAGGCTGTCATTCCACAAGAATGCAATGGTAGTCTCATTTATAGCCTGAAGATAATTGTTACTTAACGTGTAACAATTCTGGTTATTTGACTAGTTCTAAGTTTCATGAATTAAGGCTTTTTATTCAGTTTGCTAACTTTGAAGAATTCGCACTGCAAAATAACAGTAAAACTAAGTAAGCTAAGTTACACAGCGTAAAAAACTTGTTTTCATTTAACCATGATCAGCTCGACTCTCAGCTTAAAAACATTATCTATCATAAGCCCTAACTTATAGCCACGTCTTTTAGACATGATGTGTTTGTAACGAGGCTTCTCTGGTAAAAAGCTAGTCTGTCATGTAACCCCATGTTGTTGTTGGTCCTGCATCATCATTATCATGTTGGTCCAGGATCAACAATGCTACTGACCAATTGGATTGCTGTGATGTCATTGCTTGGGAATGTGGAGCGAAAAAAACTTTTGTTTGTATAAATCTTTCTTTTATTCTTTATTAATTTATGCAACATAATAAATGTTTTAGCAATTTAGATTTGCTGTTAGCCTAATTTAGATTACTCGTGCTAGTTTGGTTGTGATAGTTTTTTATAGCATTTGCTAACTTCTTGGTTAATGCTAAGTGAATACTCTGACAACATGATTGGTCAGTTGCAATGTTGATCCTGCACCAACACTGTTATGATGATGTAGCAGGAACTCTAACATGTGGATATCAGATTGTGCTTCTCATGTAATTATTTGAAACTATACAAATGTTGAAAACTACATCCATTAAATTTGTTATCTGTGTATCCGACTTAGGATATGTGGGTGGGGCTGGAATTTAAAGCTGCCACTGGGCAAAAGGTAGGATACACCTGAAATGTGTAAGATTAAACATTTTTAAATCCAATAAATATTTTTAGTGTTTTTTGCCGCCGTTGTTGGAAACTGGAATTGCTTAGTTTTAATATTACTCTTATTACTGTTTCTGGGTCACAAAATAAACTTTTAAGGTGTTTTCAGGCAAGAATGTAGCTGTGTTAACTTCAAATATCTGCTTGGTTTATCAAGACATCACATATTTTCAAAAGTGCTCTGACGTTTTCGGAGACATCCGTCTCGCTAGAGCCGGCAAGAACAGCAAACTCCCGGCACATCGTTTTCAAACCCCCCGCAGTCTTTCACTACTCAGATTAAACATAATATATAAATCACTTAGATAACTTAAAAATATTATTGTTTGACTTTTTATTGTTTTAATTGTTCGTGAGTAAATCAATTTGGATGCAGCCTATGAATTTGGACACAGCTTGTACTCTAACTAGAGGACTTACAAAAATGGAAGTCAACGGGAAACACCTTTTTGACTCTGTAAACAGTTTGTAAACCTTGGTCATACCGTGTTTCAAAATAGAGGATTAACCGACACATTGCTGGCCAATGATCAAGTGGGTTCACAGTTAGACCCATACCCATTTGTCACATTTGGATTTTTTACACCAAAATGGCAACGGCAGAAACATTCGGTCTCAAGGCTTTAAAACAGTTCTTCAGAACCCAGAGGGTGACAGCACGGTCACTACATCTCTTCGTTATACTTTCTATGGGTCCAACACTTTGATCCAGACTAAAACAACCGTTGGATAGGTTATACTCATGTGATCCTCTGAGTCCCCTGAGTTTTTTTGTTTAGTTTTAAAGGCTACGTCCGCATGTACACGATTATTTACGTAAATAACGATTTACTTGGGTCTTTCGTACACATGTAAGCAGCGTTTGGATCACTGAAAACTGAGTTTCTGAAAGACTCCTGGCAGGGTGAATATTTTAAAACATGTAAATGCATTAAACTTCATTACTGCGTTTACATATGGACAAGGAAAACGTAAATTTTAAAACCGAAGGTATGTGGTTTGATTTCCTTTTTTGACACTAGACTGCTCTGTTATTGTTTCTGTGCTTTTCATTGATCAGCATGTCTTCGCGAGGTTACATTGCCACCTGCTTTGGCTGTTCTTGACAGCACTTGAGTTTGTTTTTAGCATTTTGATCTGGACAGAGATATTTTTCAAAACGACCTTGGAAAAATCCCCATTTTAAAAAATACCTGATTACATTTGGAGGTAGCCACAGCACCTTCATGCTGTGAAGTTTCACTGGGTGCTAGCAAGACAGTATCCGCTTCCTAAGTCTAATGTTATCATCCGTTTCTGCGTCAGAACTCTTCCTCGGTTAAAATCAATCAAACACTGAGAAACGGTCCAAATAAATCACCAATAAAATGATCATCATGACTGTTTCTCTCAGATGTTAAAGTTTAACATCCAGGCCTCCGTGAAAGATGTTTAACAAAGCTAGAGGAAAGCAGGACGTTAGCTCGCTAGTTTTCATTTGAAGGTGATATAACTGAAGGATCGGGACCGAAGGACTAAGATGTACTTTTCTGCTATTGCTTTGCACAAAAAGACGGAAAACTAAAGCCCAGCTATGTTTGTAGAGTTAGTGAAGCTGGGCTAACTGGGCTAACTGCTATATATTGGTGTGGTGATGGTCAGCATAATATAAACACATTAGACACTCCATCTTCACTAGGATGAGGGTTAACTTTTTTACCCAGAATAGAAGTTAATGTGAGAGTCCCCAATGGCCAGAGACAAATGCAATCATATGGCAAGAAGATAACACCGAAAACTAACCAAACTTCAGGCAAGAGAACATTTGAGATGATTCATCCACAACACAAGGTTAGTCATTAATATCCTGCTCCGGGGTTTGGGTGACTCGCTATGAAAAATTCCTGACCCCAGGCTTTATGCCCCTACTGGCATATTACTCGGCTTGAGAGTGATTCTTTTCTGAAGTGTTTAGATGTTCGGTGCTTGCAAACTGTAAATCTATGGATTAGAGTTGTTTCATAATGTTTTTAAAAACTGAGTTTAAAGACATACTGCACTGGAATACTACTAAAAAAAAGCCTGAGAGGCTGATGGTGACCAATGATTATTTTTAGGGACTTCGCTATATAAAATAAACATGTTAAACCCGTTTAAACACATTAAAACAACAAACAATCCTCCATGTTTGGCCCAGAGTTGTAGCATTGATAGGGTAAAAATATAAACTTTATCATTGTTATTTTTTTTAAAGAATGGATTGAAATAGTTGTTATGTTCCATATGCGTCAATAGTAAAATAGAGTATAAAGTATTCAAAACTAATAAAAGTAAGCTATTTAAACAATTTCACTTGGGTGCAAATGGAAGAACACAACAAACTTATAGACTAGCAACTTGTCAGTCACACTGTAAACCAAACTTTATCATCCCTTTTGACTCTAATGGGGACCATAACTTATAAAACGAGCAATGTGTTGTTTCAGGAACAACTTAAAACTAGCCACTGAAACCATAAAACTATCAGGAAGAGTTACAACCAGACATGTGTTTATAATTAAAGGCAGCACCCCCTGCTGGAAATGAGAAAGACTGCGGTGTTCATGCTGACTTTACTTTTCAGATCGGAAAATGACTTCCATCTTCTATATACAGTCAATTAGTTGGCCAAGTGTTGTTTGTAATAACTTATTTATCAATAATTAACTAAAATTCGCAGGGCTTGTGACAAAAACGTATAACTGACATTGCAGCTGTGGTCGAGATTGGTAGCTGTCAGAGTTGTGCAAATTTAAAGGTGCAAAGGGAGTTCCAGCCCAGTAATCTTTGGTAATAATCAATTCCACATCGTGGGGTGGTCCACGTCATGATGAAATATCTCTGCAGACAGGGAGACTTTATCCCTGGGCTTTGCCTAGCTTCCTAGAAATCAGCAACAAGCTAAACATTAACAGAATTTTGTGCACACGTTACGTCTGAGCATAGAAATGTACGGAGCCCCGCAGGTGACATGGGAGAAAAAAAAATTAAGACGGACTTTTGCGAGATCTCGCAAAACAAACTCGAGATCTTGCAAAACTTTTGCGAGATCTCGCAAAACAAACTCGGATCTTGCAAAACTTTTGCGAGATCTTGCAAAAGTTTTAGCCGCATTCTTCGGCCTTTGACCTCCTATTAGCTCGAAGCTAACGGGAGGTCGAGACCTACTACAGCCGGGAGGAACACCACTTTCCCGGCACATCGTGCCTCGACCTCCCGGTCGGCTTCAAGCCAGCGTCCGAAGAATGCGGCTAAAACTTTTGCAAGATCTCGCAAAACTTTTGCGAGATCTCGCAAAAGTCCGTCTTAATTTTTTTTTCTCCCATGTCCGCTGCGGGGCTCCGTACCGTAGAAATGTGAGAAGGATTTGAAAGTTATTTTTATTTGTTCTGGATTTTATGGCTGTATTTAGATTTGACTGGATAAGAATCCATTTCAGATATTTTTGAAGTCACATGTATCATTTAGTGATTTCTCTGCTTGTTTTTCACCGGTAGAAACAAGACCATCCTGTGGCTGTTTTTAGAACCTGGCGTACTCTGAATCCACCTTTAACAGCTTTAAGGGTCAAAGGTCAAGAAAGCCCTTTGACCTCGGTGTCACCAAAATATAACCTGGGGGGAAGATGAGACAGGGCTTTTTGAGGATGTAAGAAGCCATTGTGTTGCTGTTTGGGAGATGCATGTTTTCCATGTGTACAAAAGGGGAATGCAAATGGATAACAGAGGCATAATGACGAGTGATCTCAGAAAGATGATGTTTTCTGCAAAGCTGTTACACATTTCCTAACACTGGGGAAACGGCCAATGGTCGAAGGGAAAAAAAAGATCTTCACAATGAGACACAGTGTCTCAGAGCAAACGCAGTGGCCAAAATTTCAGAGGACTTGCTCATGAGCGAGGGTCCGCCCAGCTCCAGCGCAGGTTGCCTCGGGCTGGCAGGTTGCTCCACTGCAGTGTGTGTGTGTGTGTGTGTGTGTGTGTGTGTGTGTGTGTGTGTGTGAGGAGTTTTTCCTCCAGAGTGGGCAGGGCTGCTGGTGCTAACATATGTAGGCTCCACAGGGGTCTGTGACGGCACACACCGTCTATCTGGACAATGCATCCATCATTAACCTCCCCGCATCTCTGTCTCGCTGCATTTCAATCGGCCTCCATCACCGCGCTTGCTGGATCTCACACTCATCTCTCCCACTCTCTTTGTTTGGCCCCACGTTATCTTCATCCCCTGCTGTCCATCTCCCTCATCCTCCTCCCTGCATATCCCTCGCTTTCTCTTTTCTCTCCCCCTGTGGCCTGCTTTTCATCTCTCCCTCTTACCCCTCCTCTTCCTCCCCCTTCCCTCTCTCTCTCTCTCTCTGCCCTTCACCATGCCCCCCCACCCCACACACACCTCCTCCTCTCCCCTTCACCCTCTCCCTGTATCCGCTTTCCACTCCCTCCTCCTTCTCCTCCTCTTCCTCCACCTCCCCCAACTCTCTCTCTCTCTCTCACAGCCCTCCTCCGCCTCTCCTCTGTCCTCCGTTCAATGCCCCCCCCCCCCCCCCCTCCTTTTTTTGCTCCTGCCATCTTGCAGGCCAGTGGAGCCAGACTGCAGGCGTTCAGGGAGTCACTGGACCTGCTGGGCAGCGGGTGACACAGATTTCCGGTGTGTGTGTGTGTGTGTGTGCATGTGTGACGAGACCAGGAGGAGGAGCGGGGTGGGGGGATTAAGCTCCAAATCACTAGAAAGGCACTGAAGAGAGGGGGGGTGAGAAAAGAAAAAGCTGCAGATCCAAGAATTTGAAATTCTCCCTTTGTCTGGGAGATGAAGAAACACTAGACTGTGGACTCAAAACTAAAAGACTGCGTGTTTCTCATTCAGTGGGAGCGTTGTAATTGCATGATGTTGGAGCTCGCTGCTTTTCTCCATGAGTTGGCAGTGTCCTGCGTTGGCTGGCGTGCAGTGCTTTCCCTCTCTCTCTGTCTCTCTCTCTCTCTCTCCCTGCCTGACAAACACACACGCACACACACACACACACACACACACACACACACACACACGCACGGACGTGCACATCCCCCTCCTGCCCCCACCCCCACAGATGCACACTCACATACAAGCACACACACAGTCCCTCTGCGATCCCCCCTGACTGAAGGCTCACAGGAAGTGCAGCCGTGGCCCAATTATAGCGTGACACCTCGGGCCGGCCGTTGCCATGGTTACGTCTTCCCTGCGGTCCCCTGGAGTGTGGCGCCGAGGAAGAAGGTCTTATCACATCAGCCATCGTTACGGCAACAAGCAAAAACCCACCCTGTAGCCTCAGCCCAGCTGGCTGTGTATTCGGCTTGAAATCTGCCCCCCCCCCCCCTCATCTGTGTATGCGTGTGTGAGAGATTTATATATACATACGTGGAAAATTTTAAAAAAAAAAGGAAATTGTGTGCGAGGAAGAACCCGAATGTTTGTGATGATTGTGTGTGTCAGGTTAGGTGTGCTCAAGTGCACGCACTGGACTTGCCAAGGCAGCGTGTAGGTGTGTTTGTGTGTCTGTGGGGTTGTGATAAGGCTCTCAGCCACACCATTAGGTGACTCATAATCCACACACAACCTCGCACACACATACAGGAGCACATGTGTGCGCAAGCAGAAACAAGGTTGCAAACGGACACATACGCCCAATTACAAATGAGTGCACGCACACACACACACACACACACATAAAGACGTAGCATAGAGCTTGTAGACGAGTGCACATGGCAAATTTCTTTTATTTCAAAAGGGCAAACAGCGCTATACAGTACAAGTTGCACATGAAATAATTTAGCCGAGGCCAAACTCATTCACTTCTTACTGATGCAGTGACGTCAGAACAACAGAAACTCCCCTCGTTAGAAACAAAACATTTGGCTCCTCTTTACCTTTGAAGCACAGTACATCCAAACTGGAAAGCAACGTAAAAAAAAGAAGAAAAAAAAGAAAAAGGAAGAAGAAGACATAATGTTTTCCAGATATTTACAGTCTATTTACAGAATTTTTGTCATCATCTGAATATTGACAAACATTGGTATCCTTCTTTCTCGCCTCTCCAATTCTCTGATTGTCAAAATGGATGGGAACGTGTGTGGACATTCTTAAACGGGAGCTGCAGCTCCGCACGAAACACAACATCTTTGAACGTCTCTGGCAGTCACAGTCCGAGCATGTTAACAGGGTGTCCTGTGGGTGAGTGTGTGTTGGTGTGTGTGTGTGGTTTTGTAATTTTTGTTTTGTTAAAACTGCAGCTCCTCAACAATCATCCAACCGGGAACCTCTGACAAATCCTGCCACCGCAAGCGTTACTATCCGTCCAAGGCTCCATTGCTTCTCTCCTGTGCCAGACCCAAAGTAAAATCAGACCCCCTCAGATCAAACCCAGACACTCTGCTCTCAAACCCCGGCCCCCCGGGCTTCCTCTTCAGCTCCTCACACTTCCTGTATTTACAGATCTGGTGTCCCCTCTTGCGATTGCGGCAGCTGCTGCACTGTTCGCAGTTCGTCTGACGCCGGCACGGTACGCACTCCCCGCACCTCTTCCTCTTCCTCCTGCCTCCGCTGCTCCCGCCCAGGGAGCTGGGAGAGTATCCTTCGGCCACCAGCCCCTCTATGCCCTCAGCTCCCATGGCCGTGCTTCTCCAGTGACCTCCCCCCATCTGGAAGCCTGCCAGGGGGAAAAGAGCGGGGCTGAAGGGGAACCAGGCACCCAGGAAGGGCTGGAAGTCAGTGCTGCATGCAGAGGAGTCCTCTTCCTCCTCCTCAGGCCCGGACCCACCTCCCTCGCCGTCTCCCTTTCCGCTCTTTGCCTCTGCAGCCTCCCTCTTAGCTGGCTGGCTGCTCTGTGCGCCCAAACTGGCTTGCTCTGTGGTGGCAGGGGTGAGAGCCAGAAGCCCAGCGCGCATCAGCAGCTCCGCAGCGTGGGCCAGGTGGAGCCCGCTGGGCGACTCCCACATGTCGGGCCAGGAGGGGGCCCGGCGAGGCTTAGCGTGGCCGGGCTGGGTGGCCCGTTGCTGAGATGAGGAGGGCTCCATCAGGCTTTTGACATCCACGGCCGGGGAAGGGGTGGAGATGTAATGGGAGAGGCTGTAAGGGTGGTTAGAGCGCTTAAGGCTTGGTCTCAGTGGCTCATTGGGGATTTTAGCACTGCTGTGGGCCTGATCCGGGGAGGAAGGGCCAGCGATGTCTACCGCGGTGGACATAGCTGGCTACGGGGAGTTGTCTGTCCTTGTGTGAGTATGCGTGCGCGTGTGGGAGGAGAGGTGAGGGAGAAGGGGATTGAAGCCGATGCGAGGCTGACAACTGTCCTGCTGTTACTTCAGCCAAAATGGCAAGCCTTGGCCTGTGTCCCTATTCCCATTCTCTGCAGCAGCCTCAGAGTCCTGGAGAGCTAGAAATGAATAGGGGATGAAGAGAGGAAGGTTAAGAATAGAAATGTTGGAGTGACAAACACAGAAAGAGAGTTACGAGGAAAGAAGGGCTGGGAGATATGTTCTCAGTCAGAGCCACCAAACACAGCCAGAGAAGCAGAGTGCAGAGATTCGGTGCTTAAAGACAAAAATATAACATGCATGTGCACAGGCTCAGAAATCAAACTCCCCGGACAGAGATGAAGGCAGCCATGTATCTGACACACACTGCATGCTTGCCAATGATTTCCGCATACAGGAGGCAGTATCCCTTTAAGAATTTCACGGTATATCAATGCAATCAATAACAGAGCGACAACAATATGCAAAGATATGCGCATATGCGCAGGTCAAATGTGGAGCGCGCTTTTCAAATACATTTTGACGACTGCTGTTATGTGTGCCAGCCAAAGCTTAAGCTCAGCAGAGAAAGACTAAATAAGGGACGCCGGGGGAAAAAAACAGGCTGTCTTTTGTCTGCTATCGACGACGAGGAGCGAGGTGCGCAACGATGCGGTTGCTGTGGATAAAAAAAGACCAGGCTATGTTCCGTGTCCACATTTGTAGAAAAACTACTCCGCTGATTAAACACGGGAGATGGGTGTTATTACAAGACCGGCCAATCGCCCCCTTTGGCGGATCGATCGGGAAACCAGATCGATCATTTGGCCGTTATTAAGGTTACCTAAGAAGACGGTGCTCGACCGACGCCACGGCGAGCTGACCACAGTCCGAGTGGTCGCTGCGACACGGCGCTGCGCGCAAGAAAAAAGGCGACAATACAACACGGCGAAAATCAACAGGAAGTGTCGAGAAAAGCTCCCCGCTTACCTTACAAACACGACCCGAGCTCTCCTGTCAAAGATATGATGAAGTCATGAACTAATGGCGTGGTGATTGTAGCGTATATGGACGGCGGAGCAGCCGATTCCTCCTCCACCTCTCCGTCCCGGAGGGTCTGCAAACACTCTGCACGGAATTTGGGGGCGTCGCTCAAAATGCGAAGTGGACTCTGCAGTCGAGGCTCTGGTCAGAGCGACCCCGTGAAACGTCCACAGAAGCAGATCAGCACACACCGTTAGCTGGCAGCGGGAATACTAAGGCGAATCAAGGCCACCGGTCACACGCAGTCAACAGCACAACTGAGACACATGTAAAAAATTATGTAAACACCGGGCACACTTATAATTTACGCTCGTTATGTTTTCTCTACTAGAAAGTCTTGTTAGGCTCTTACACACACATATACACACACACACACACACACACACACACACACACACACACACACACACACACACATATATATATATATATATATATATATATATATATATATATATATATATATATATATATATATATATATATAATTATGCCTTATTCAGGCCTGTGGAAACTAGTCAAAAGCCCAGTTTATTAATTATTCCTGTTTGTCCTTTTATAAATCTTTAAATGTATTCAATCAAACTTTGCTATATTAAATGTTCAGTAAAGTAGCTGAAAACTCTTAAGCGTTTACCGTTTGTGCAGTCCAGGCTTCGCCTACTTATTTTAACATAAAAAAAATGCTCTTATTTAAAAAAAACAAGACAAAAAAATCCAACCAAAACAACTCTTCCCCTTAAAATGGATTTAAATACAGATTTACTGTTTATTTTTTTACCGTCTGAACTGGTGTCTTATCCACACCGGAAGCCAGCGCCGTGACCTTTCATACATAAAAGCACACTGGGTTGTGGTGTCACACACGGTGGATGTAAATAAATATCAAAACAAACAGCTACAAAATAAAATGATATTTTTACAGGTCACTCGGAAAACAGGAAGAGCCCTGTGAGCTAAATTAGCCTGTTTAACATAAATAGCCTTTATGCTAATGTCCGTCTGCTTTGAAGCACGTGAGCTCGCTGTCTGTTAAAGGTGACTCCTCACGCGGGGACGGCGGAGTCCACTCCACCTCTTCTGAGAGTCCTCCGTTGCATCTGGCACGCAGCCAGATACCTCGTGCGTGCGTGTCTATGTGTGTGTGCGAGCGCGCGCACGTGTCACTATGGGAGCAGGGGCCCACCGTGTTCGCGTACACTGCTGTCTGTCTGGCCTGGGCGATCCGTGTAAACACAGCGTCTTCTAGCGGTCACCGCAAATACTGCTCCGTCTTAAAATGGCCACTGGTGTCGGTGGACACTGCAGCACGGGAGCCCCCCTCACTTCCGTCTCTCCCACACAAATCACAGCCCCGATCCCACCGCAGTCACACACACGCACACAGAGCTGTTTACTCATTACCCCCGTCCTGCGTTAATCCATCAGCACAGCGCTGTGACACGCGTTCCGATCCTGTGGTGGAAAAAGGCGAACGAAATGAATAAATGAAGCTTTCAAATTGGGTCACTCAAGTTTTATTCACAATGTACAGAACAATGAATCAAACCAGACACCCCGCAGCCAGTAGAAAAATCAACCTGCTGAAACGGCAGAATATATTCTTAATGGGCACGAGCTGCTGAACACAGATTCAACACAAGTTTTCCCAGAAAGCCACAGGAACTGGTTACAAGAAGACAGTTTCAACAGTTCATTAACAACAAACTAAACTTCTACCTCCTCTGACTAAAGCAGCAAAACAAACAAAACAATGTGTGTTAACATTCATGTAGGGTTGTGTGAGCGTTTGGATTCTGGTTTAGATTTAAATTTAAGGCCTACGCTTCAGTTCACCGAGACGCTGGACTGACTGAAGGTCTCGTCTTTCAGCCACCTGCCCCACAGCCAGAGGAGGCGGCTGAAAGGACACCAAACATGAAGGCACAATGCCCGCACGGGGAAATATTTCACCTTTATCAGGCCCAGTGAGAACTTTAAACAAACGGCACATTAAGTAGGTCATACTGCGAGCTGCAGTCATAGTGCCACCATATCTAACTTACCTGTCCTCAAATGACCTTTGATTTCAAAGTCACACTAAGCAGTGTCAGAGCAGTGTGGCCAGTTTGATATTAAAACTATGTTTTTCTGTTACGGGCAAAGGACAATGCTCAGAGTTTGGACTGAACATATCAGCGTCATACTGTAATCATCAATCAGTGTGACACGGCAATGAGAATGACA
The DNA here is from genome assembly GCF_964374335.1 of Astatotilapia calliptera. Taxonomy (NCBI): domain Eukaryota; kingdom Metazoa; phylum Chordata; class Actinopteri; order Cichliformes; family Cichlidae; genus Astatotilapia; species Astatotilapia calliptera. Next base: position 22,012,079 of record NC_137423.1, read on the forward strand.
GATGATCGGGCCGGGCGTGCGAGGAGTCAGGGAGGGCCGAGTTCTCCGGTGGCTCAGATTACGCATCCTTCTTTTTGATGATGAGCGGTCCAACGTTGTCCCCGGTTTCCTCGTTGTGTTTAGTGTGGGAACCATCGCAGTAAGGGAACTGCAGGGAAGAGGAGAAACGACAACAGAATTCACTCTTATCAGTCATATGAAGAGACTCTGTTAGCCACATATGAGTTCATGCTAACAGCAGTTTGAAACCAACTAAGCATGGAGGGCTGTCAGAGGGTAACTTTCAGCACAGGTCAGGGATGTTAAAGATGATCACATCCCATTACCAACTGGGATGTGATCACCACAATATGTGTCAAACCGTGACCTGTGACTGCAGAAAGCTAAGCAGTTTTGGACCTCTGATAAGATTACCTGCAAGCTTAGAAAGCTCAATGACTGTTACTTGAAGTTTAAGCTAAAGGACATTTATCGCTGCCTGGGGACCAACCTTCTTTGACTTCCAGCAGCGACAGTACACGGCCTTGGTGGCGATGTCCTCCATGTCAAAGCTGTGGACCACTTTAGGGCTGTCTTTGTTGATGCAGGTGTTCACTTGGCCCTTTTTGCAGCTCCGCCTGTTCAGGTACTGGCTGACGAGAAAGCCTCCGACAGCTGCAACCACCGCCACCGGCACGGCAACCAAAAAATGCTCTGAAAAAAGACAAATATGATAAGGACTTTTATGTAATGTCTTAAACAAGTGATCATAACTGTCATTTGAGGCAACATCATTTTAGTCATCATTTCAGCCTGTCGGACCTAGTGGCATTAACAGTTTCTCGGTTCTGAAAGGGTTTATGCTAGAGTAGTTTAGGCCTATTCTTAGAAAACCAACAAGCAGGTATGTGGCGGTGTTTTCCAAGGCCAGGAGTGGCGAAATTTTTCCAAGCCATGGAGGATTATCTGCCGAGTACTGAGAATCACATGTTTCAGAACAGGAATGTGGGCCCTGCTGTCAGACCTGATCAGCAACTTCTGTGAACTTCTGCTTGGCTAGAGCGGCGGGAAGCCGGGCATACGGAGATAGCGTTTAGCTGTGGCCCACACTGAGTGAAGTCTAAAGTTGGAAAAAATTAACCCGTGTCCAACTGGGTTCGGTGACCGGTTAGCCAGCTAACGGCGCCATGCCAGAAGAAGGGGAAAAGTTTACAATGCAACTACAAAGTCTATATAAAAATATTTGAGTCTTTACGTTACTATTAAACGCGGTAGCCTCAATACAACCACACAGTATCCTACAGTTTTTTCTACAACACTGTCGCAGACCCGCTAACGGCTAACAAAACACTCATACAAGGCTAGCATGCTATTAGCCAGCTTTAATACTTTACCTTTAGTTAACCTGAAACCCGAGCTGGGTAAGTCGGGTATCGGAGGCATTGGCATTGCAGGTAAATGGGTGGCTGACATGTTGGGAGTTTTTTTTTTTCCCCTCCTTGGACGGTGTACTGTATGTGATCAGCGCTCAGCAGCAAGGTCAACCACAGAGCTTATCAAAACTATCCACTCTGACAGCGCACCGAACCTGCTGCGTCACTGCCCACCAACCAATCAAAACCGAGGAAGAACGAAGCTCGACAAGGGTAAGAGCGTAACCCCCATACCATTTCCGGCTTCGCTTTAGCGCTCTTTGAAGTTGGAATTGCCGTGATGAGTAATACGTTCCAGAAATAAAATAAATAAATATTACGTTTTATTTTAAGTGTATTTGTTAAAACTCTTCACTATCGGGTCCATAGCCAAAAGATAAATAAAATTCCACTGCCTGGCAAATTTTCCTAACGCCGGATAATTATCTTGACCACTGCGAGCTTTGGTGAGTCCCATTTCCTTTACAGGTCACTGGCTTAAAAAAAAAAAAAGAAAAAAGGAGGGGGGGGGGGGTTTGAACATAACACCTTTGACTCAAAATAAACCCCATTTATAGATTTACAATGCTTAAATATATAAATTATAAAGTTTTACCAGTCAAAGCTTTTAATTTAGCTGTGACAGAGCTGGAAGGTCTCCCAACTTTTAACTACTTTACATACCACCAGAGGGCGACAAATGACCTTTTCTAAAGGCTTGACTGGACTCTACAAGCGCCCAAGAATTATGTAATTTCAAAAGCTTTCAAGTCTTGTAATTTTGTTATGCTCCCCAGTATTCACAGAATTCTGTGGAATAGAGGTAACCATAAAAGAATGAGGTAATTGCTCATCTTATTTATCCTGTTAGATTTCTGCAGAACTTCCTCTTAACTGCATTCAGATGTTGCCAACCTGCCTCTGTATGCCTTCTTCAAAAAGAGGCTGAGTATGAGTCAACACAGGAGTCGAGGGTTTTTATTACACAGTTTAATCAACACACAAAGCTCAACGAGCCTCTCAGGTAATTCAATATACAGAGGTTTTGTGCAAGAAGAGTGGGTTCTCCTCGCACCCAGAGCCCAAGCCAGTCCCATAGCCATTTAAGATGTTAGCCTCTAATTTAACAATAGCAAAAAAAAACAAACAAAAAAAGAAAGATAAAAGCAAACTAAAGAATTATGGGGTGGGAAATAAAAACACAGGTTAAACTAAGAAAAAAAATGAATTGCTTAAATACCTGGTCCAGAACCTCCACTTTTTGTGAATAAAGAAACGATGGTGGTGAGGGTGACATGGGGGTTACAGTTGTGTGTGCATGTGTGTGTGTGTGTGTGTGTGTGTACAAAGGGGTCAACTTGGGTGAGGGAAGATTGGGGGAGGGAGGAATGAGGAACAGGAGGTGTGGGGATAAATTCAAGTCCTTTCATAGAATCCAACAGAAGACCAAAAATAGGCTGCGTGTAATTTTTTTCCATGTTACATAGCCTTGTATAAAACACAGAGTGCTCTTTGACTACTTCCTTGAAATGTCACCCCTACAGATGGAAATCATTAGGACAACAAAAACAAGAAAGGGTGCAGAGTGTAAAAATCCCTCCATCTTACTGTCCCCTCCCCCTCAAAAATAAAATTAAACTGGAAGATAATGGGGGAAGAAAAAGGTCCCCTCAAAGCTTGACTGGTGCTTAAAGGAATGCTTTTAGTGATGGTGGGTGAGAATGCGGGCGTGCAGGGAATAAACAGGGGAGGGTGGAGGATCGGTGACAGCCCAACCTGCTTGGTGACAAATGGAATACAGAAGTCAGGAGATGGAGGAGGAGTTGGTAGGTGGTGAAAAAGGGGAGATGGGCTTTACCATTGCAAGTTGACAATATGTACACTAGAGGAGGGGTGGGTGAGCTGAGGGGCGGAGGGAGGGAAGGGGTAAAGATAGAGCAAATAGAGGGAGAGAGAGAGAAGGTGGGGCAGAGGGAGTTTTACAGGTACTCTGGTGAAGGGGAGGCGTGGCTCAAAGAAAGCACTCCAATGGAAACCAACAAGATCTTGTTTAAACTTTTCATTTGTTTGTATGGTTTTTTTGTTTGTTTTCTCTTTACGTCTGAAGCTCCCCTAGCCTTTACGTCGTAGAGGTGGTTGGCCATGTTTCTACCCCCAACACTACATTGCATACTTTTGTGTCCATTCCCGAGCTATTTTGTTGTACCTGTGAACAAGAAAGAAAAAAAAAAAAAAGAGAAAGAGAGGAGAGTGGTCAGTTTTAACTTAGTGAAGGATCAACATGTTGAACACTTGTAGTCAATCTGCACCACTGCCTTTACTCTGACTGGTCCCATCAACGTGTCTGAAACGGGGAGCCCGAATTAGAGCAGATGCTCCCCGAAGTCTGAATCGCAACGAGTGTGGCCGCATCACGTTTCTGTTGCGACGTCACCATGACTGTTCAAAACTTGCTTGCACTTTCAACAATTTAATTGGCCATCCACTGCCTGTCACTAAACCTGCACAGCAATTAGGTTTTTGTCAGAGTGCATCAAGCTGGGGAGAAGCCAAAGAGGAGGGCAGAAATTTCATGAGCGAATGGCACAGAGCAGACACATCGTCCTCATTTTACATCGTAGGCTCAGACGAGTGCCATTCTCCTTTCTGTCACGATAAAGATGTTTAGCTTCATATGAAATCCCTCAGATACTTTAATATAAGACAAAGGAATTTTCAATGGAACGTATCTGTTTTTCTACACGATAAGAGAAACGTGCTGTATATAAAACACACCTGTCAGCACGACTCTGGCCTGAAAGAGTAAGAAATAAATGTGTAAAGTTACTGAAAGAGTTGTGACTTAATTTGTTCATTCACATAAAATGTAATTTTTTATTTTTATTTACTGTGGACCCATTGTAAGATTTTATTATTTTTTATAGTAGATATTTATATATATAAAAAAAAAAGGACCTTTTCTGCCATTTAGTCATTTATCTACTACTTAATTACTTTGATGTAGCACAAATGACCATGGGGAGCTCTTTGGGTCTTTATAAAAGTTCCAAGTTATGAAAATAGTTAAAATCCAAAATATATGCAATATTTCATACTTTCCAGAGCCAGTGGGCCAAATTGGGAGTCTTTGTTGAGCCAATTCTGGCTCTCCGGCCTTATCGATCAATCGTTAATTTCACAGGTAGCAAATTCTGATCGTCTCAACGGGGTGACAACTCCAGAAAGGTGGCATGTCTGTGCCCCAATGTTTGCATTCATTCACCCTCACGCATGACTAATCAAAAAGCTCAAGTTTCACACGCTCTAACATTAAACAGCCTTCTTGACCATAGCCTGTATATAAAAGTTGGACATGGCCACAGAGGATATTCGCCCATTATGAAGCCCCGAGTTAGGTTTGCTGTTGCTGTCTGGGTGTTTCGAAACCAAATGTGGGGAGTGAGTGACACATCTGAACCTCACTGTTAACTGTGCGGCTATTTTAAAGACTCGTGGTGACAGTTTCAATTTTTTCTGTTATGTCACACACTGTTAGCAACAGTGTTACTAGCAACAATCTGAAAAGGCACATGAAAGCAAACTATTCATGCAAACAACTCACTTTTCCCTGTCAGTCTTGTAGATGCGGGCGATCTCGGGTACTAATGGGTCGTCCGGGTTTGGGTCGCACAGCAGAGAGCAGATGGACAGGAGAACTGGAACAGACCACACAAAAGGTTAAGAGTTCTCACACATAAAAACTGACATTTTCAGAGTTTGGATACATTTTCCTTTGGATGACCCTCACATGCTAGCATGTCCCATCTATTCCACTTCTGATCATAAACATAATTGGTCTACAAAAACACTCACAGTGCATGAGGGACGCTATTTGTGTAAACCACTGTATTAGCTCAAGGACCATCTCTGACATTCACTGAGATAGTGCTGCGCCAGTTTAAATCAAGGACCTCTGCCACAGGAATGCATTTGGAGGTAGCGCTTTCACGAGAGAAAAAAAAAGAAGAAAACGGGGCGTTTCTCTTTTACTCTGCAGCCAGAAACATCTCCTTACCTTTGGAGATGGTGAGAGCCGGAGACCACTGTGATCGCAGGATGTCAAGACAGATGCTGCCGTTGCTGTTGATATTTGGGTGGTAGATTCTTGTGGTAAATGCAACCTGAAAACAGATGAATGGGGGGAGCCAAGAAAGAGGGGGAGACGGCAGAAAGCTGAACGACGTAAAGCTGTGGCACGCTTTAACGGGCAAGAGGAACTTAGGCACCCTCTGTTTATGAAAAGCTACTTCTTTGCATGCTCTGGTGCTCACCTTTGGCGGTTTGAAGGGGTAGTCTGTGGGGAAGTGTATGGTCAAGAAGAAAACCCCGCTCTGGTAAGGACTGTCATTCTGAAGGAGAGAGAAGTCCAATGGGCTTCATTACAATTATGGTATAAAAGGAAACAGGCAGGTAGAAAACTTATAGTGAGAACAATTCAGAGTCGTGCGCATGTACGTGAATTTCCCATAAACCTAAAGCAACGGTTAAAGCTGTGACTGTGTGAGTACTTACGGGTCCCATTATTGTGGCTTGCCAGTGAAACACTGAAACAAAAAAGGAGAAATTTGTTATGAAACTGAGGACATGATGTGTGTCTGGGAAGTGTTAGAATAAATAATGCCACATGAAGCGTGCCTGTTTATTTATACAGTTGAGTAACAGGCTTTAAATAAAGTGCAGCTGAGGACAGTCTTTTCTTAATTAGAAATGACTACATATACACTTGCAGCACATGAATAACACTAACCTGCTGCTTCAGAGGAAATTAATAAACAAGAAGTGATTTTTTTAAAGAGCTTGGATAACCACCAAAACAAACCACTGTAATCTGACTGTGATCTTTTAAACCTGTCCAATTCAAGCATCCTGTCTGAGGAGAAATGTCACATTTGTGAAGAAAGCCACAATAACTGCATTTCACAAGAGACACCGTCTTGGTTTTTTTGATGTTGATGGCAGGAAGCGATGTGTACAGCAAACAAATAAAAAGTTCTGCTACTGATTTTTTCCCCGCACAAGTACAAAAGTTAGACGCTATCGTGCACAAACACAGACTGCACACCAAAATCCCAGGATGCAGTGCTTACGGGATCCACACTATGATTGTGTCATTAAAATGTCAGACTTTAAAACAAAGGAAAAACTCCTCAGACGGTTGTTGTGATCTTGACAGCATGCAGACACATATGGACGTGTCCTGCGCGTGCGGTCCTAAGATAAAAATCAAATGTTTTTGTTTTGACTGGAACCTAAATGCAACATCCCCCCTCACACACGCACACACAAAGGATATTAACACATTCATGGGTTAGTCTTGAGTTTCAACACAACATATTCATATTTCATTTAATAATCTTCAAGGAATCTTGCACATAAGTTTTGTTGTTTTAAAGAATAGTTTCAATAAATAATTTAGGAACAGATATCAATATGCAAAAATCAGTCTGAAGACATGAAAACAGACTAAAGAAACAAAGCATGTAGATTGTTTCCTAAAAACAATACAACATATTAGAGCAGCTGCACTGTACACCCTGTGACGATTCTGGTTATGTATGCAGACGTCACAAACCTCAAACATGAGACAACAGCGTGGGTGTCGGTCTCTTGTTGAACCCAGGTGTTGCACTCAGGATGTGTCGGGCAGGCAGCCGCCGCATTACTACTCCTGGCTAAGTTTGCGTCAACCTCTGTGCAATGACTGGGGCAGCACGTAATTTGCAAGTCCATGAGTTCATATTTAAATCAGCGTGCATACACTTAATATAGTCACTCTGTCTATTTTTTTTTTTAAACATCCTAAATACAATCTGTCTGTGTTTATTCATGCTACTTGTTCTAAACATACCCATCTAGGGCAATTATTATTACTCCCACACTATCATTCATAAAAGACATAATTATAAAGGATTACAGCTATATGTAAAAACACTGCTGTATTACCAAGACAGAATAAGAGCAATCGTTAAATGGACTTAAATATCAAGGCACATCATCAGAGCGATTAACTGAATGTATCTGTTTGTGTATATAGCACGGGACAGCGTCAGATCTACCACAATACAAGATCTTAATGTATCAAAATATTTCTTAAAAGCAACTAACTAAACTGGACGCTGGTCATTAAAAACTACAGTTTGGATTTTGACGCTACAGCAGGGTCAAGACCAAGTTGATGAGATCGAGCCAAAGTGAAAATTCCAAAATTATGCAGGCATTTAAGTGTCTGGATTTACTGACACTTAAACCTCAGGTCACAAGATTGTGGACACTGTGGTTTAGGACTGAGTGACTTATTGATCAAACCAGAAACGCATCAAAGAGAAAGTGTTAAACTGCTCACTAAACATTTTCCTTCAGTACAAAAAAAATCCCCATATCATCAAAGTTTTTCAATATTCTGAACTTTTTTTTTTTTTTTTAACTCTGCACACAAATTTTAGCATTAGGACCAAATTTTGTTTAATTAACCTGCAATAATAGAAGCACCTTGGGAGTTTTACATACAACATTTAAAGTACTGGTTACAAGGAAACATTGACAAACATACTGCAGGGCTAAGTTCAGTTCAGTTAATGCCTTCTGCATTTCATTATTGGTTCAGTCTATGAGATTAAAAAAAGAAATCTGAACTCTGATTTACTCCCAACATTACAAAAGAAAAAAATACCCTTGCTGTGAAAGTAAAAGTAAAACCTACATGAAGCAATACAGTGGGTTATGCTTTTATAATTACCCAGAAATCTTCACAATAGGAGCTGCAGGTATTTCCTGGATGTGAGCTCTAAGAATAACCTTCAAGCAGAAACGAACACTAATTTAATCTATTTTATAGATGTTGGTCTTCATGGATCTGTCATTGATTCCTATGTCATATGCGAGTATAATTTGATGATTGAAAAATGATTTGGTCACATAAGATTATGAATAAGTTCAAATAAAAAGCGGGAAAGGGTTCTGAATCCTGCTTACACACAGCTAACGTGACACTGTGGGTTTAAATGTTGACTTACTGTCATCTCCTACTGGTCCTGCAGAACACTGGGCTGGTGGGTCCCGTGCCAAGTCGTTCAACTCCTGAGACAAACCAAAGAGATGTGAGTTGTTTGGGTCCGGCCATACAGCGAAGCATTAAATAGACCATAAAAACTAAGAACAGATAAGAGGGCTAAAAACACCAGCATCTGCATACAGGATAGCATTCACTGATGAAAGTGTCCTGTTTATCTTTTGTGTCACATCAGTATTGTGCCAGATAAGAGTCCAGACAGTGTGTTTAAGAGGTGAATGACATTTATTTCTTTGTAATTAAGTAGGGCCAAATGAAGAAAAAAATAAGAATAATATAAAGTAATTGATTTTAATATTTTCCATTTTGAAAATAAATTTAAAATGTTAAAGATTGAAGTCAACTCCCTGAGTTCATCAAAGGGTGTTAGGAAAGTGTGGAAGGTTTAAGGTGAACCTGCCAAACTGCATCTCAACCTTTTAGCTACAATGTATAGAACAGAGCACTTTGCTGTTTTCTTCTTCTTCTTCTTCTCTGTGTGAGGTCCAAGCAGTCTATACATTAACAGAGAAAATGTCCTCATTTCTAAAACACGATTATCAGTGTATTTTGACTTGTCTCAGAAATTCAACTTAATCGTTAAGAATATATCCTTCTAATATACACATTTTTAAAGTTCCCTTCAACAATCCTCCGAATAAACTGAAAGAAGAGATGATAAAAAAAAACAAATAACAAAGAAGGAGCAAGCAGAAATATCAGGTTTAGCCAGGTTGTTTTACAAACACCAATATCGGGCTATTAATTAAACAATCAGCGCAACCCCAATCTAAAGAACAGAGAGAAAAAGGAAATGCAACATAAAAATAACCACACAAGAATTTCCTCTGTTTAAGCATGTGTTTGGGGTGGGCACAAAAAAAAGAGCTTCAATAATCTTATAGAGGCTGTTCTACTTACTACTTCCTCTGCTCACCAGGAGCTCTGTCTTGTTTTCAGACAGCTCCTGAGGCCGGTGCCACAGCCATAAAGGCTCCCTGCTACAGTAACTCAAAGCATTTCCCGGTGACACAACAACACTACTATAGCACCCCGAGCCTTTGCTTATGGCACTGACCGCTATTACGTAACTGCCTTTCTCCAGGTAGAGCGGCTAACACACGTACACCCAAACCGAGATCACGATAATTTGACAAAGCTTTTACTATAGCCCACACAGCCGTGTAAACTGGTTAGCTCGCAGTAAACGGTATGCTGGTAACGTTAGCTTAGCGTAAACGCTAACCTCTCCGGCTCGACAGCAGCACAGGATGTCATGTAAGAGAAACATGAAGCGAGCTGCCTGGCCAAATTATGACATGCCTTTATGCTACGTGGGGAATTAATTGCAACAGGACCAAACAACGCGGAGCTAACTCAATCAGACGAGCGGCACAATAACGATTATAGGGCTCGCCTGCTATCAGCAACATGCCATCAAAGGCGAACAACGCGTGGGGCCTGTTTTTACAACACCGACTCGCTGCTAACATTAACAAGAATTTCCTTATGTACTGCTTCTCCCGTTGAGCCATAAGCATGTTCAATGCAAACAATAACATGGCTGCTTTGACATGACTACTGCGAAAACCTGCAGGTTATGAATTAAGATGACAATATACAGTTAACGAAAAAAAAAACGGGGAGGAGGTACATGCTCGCTTCCGATATAGCGATCATTATGTTTGAACTTTTACTGTTCCTCTAACAACAGCAAATGATCGGGTATTTAAATGGCTAGCGACAAAGAAGCCGTCCGTCCTTTAATTAAATAAGCTCTGGACTCCTGAGCTAGCCGTTACCGCTAGCCGGATAACTTCAGTTATCTGTCAAATCAAATAGCGGGTTAAGTAAACGAAAGCCGCCGTGTTGAATAATGTTAGCTACGTAGGCTGCCGTTTATATCGACTAATGAAGACATATCTGATAGCATATCGTGAAAACTGCCGCTAGTTTACTATAAAGATAGAAATGCAGTGGGCTAGCCTGCATCCAAACTAGCCAACAACCGGGAGAGATAATGTTAGCCAGCAGCAGCTAACACACCACTAATACCATTAACTAGTGACAACCATGGCAAGCTAAACATCTTTTTATACGCGGTATCGAATACATTCTTAATGAACCGAAACAGATTGTGAAGCTATGTGACACAACCAAGAACAGCTAACACAGCCAATGGTGGAGTTGGCCCATTTGTAGCAGCACTGAAAGGCGGCGCATTGCTGCTCTCAGTGTCGCCGCTCGCTATTCAGACTCACAGACCGTTAGCTGCCAGCTCAAACCTAACTTGAATAAATAGATCCGTTTTTCAAATTATTGTCAGTACAACTAATCTGCCGGACAAGCATCCGCTAGACAACCTTGGAATTAGATCTATAACCAAACTGCGAAATCCTGGGCCTCGCCGTTCACTTCCTTACCTTGTGAATTCTTTTCAGAGCCATTGTTGTGCTAGCGCTTCTGACAGGGAAAACGTGCGATTAAAATGGCGATTGATATCACTGTCCGTTAGTAATACTACGATTTAGCTGTCATATAAGATCGTTACTCTACATATAATTAACTGGTTGCTACCAGAAAGAACCACCAAGCAAATTTTGAGGCGAAACTGAAAGATAGAAGCGGTAGAACCGCGGTCCTTCCTCCTACTGCAGCGGCTACCAAATCACTGCGGCCTGTGTTCTGCTAGCAGCAAAGACGGCAACACTTCCGAATTCCGTTTTTCACAATTAAACCACGACCATCTAAAGGTGACACAACTACCTTGCTCTCCTCCATCCTCATATAACACAAAAGTAAATCCGCTTTTTCACTGTTACATGTTTACAGTCTCATAGGAAACGCCTTTAAATTAATATTCTGACAGGCTTTTCTGTGCAATGTCCCCAAAGAAGCATCCTTTTCCTAGGATGGAAGGAAACCTTTACTTTATTCATGCATAGAATTATTTGGGCTGCAAACATGATTACTATACTTCCATACAACAATTTGCAGTGATATTAACAGTAAAAAGATGACACATCTGAAAAGTTGGACCATGGAATACTTGGCACTTCCGTAAACCTCTCTAAAAAAACGTGAAGACAAGTCTGTGTGTGTGTGTGTGTGTGTGTGTGTGTGTGTGTGTGTGTGTGTGTGTGTGTGTGTGTTCTTTGATTTTCTCAACAACAATTCATGCCCTGTTTGGATGTGTCAGAAAACATCCACTGCAACAGCACCATCCATGTAAAGCTTGCCGCAGCTGTTCAAGGCATAGATTCAAGAATGAGCACACTTGCAGTTGAACAGTCAAAACAAATATGTTTTTTAATGCTATATTTTATTAGGTTAAAAAAGTCATTGGTGGAAAAAAATGTTTAAGAGAATTCATTAGAACTTTTCTCAACCTTTGAAGAATTTTCCCAGTTTAAACAGTATTTATTTCCAGTTTATTTCGCTAAGAAAAATTAAGAAAAGAAAAACTGGCCGCCACACAGTCTTAGAGAATTGTCCAGCTGCAGTGAGATTCAATATCCCAAGCTCAGGACAGGAGATTTCATTTTATCCTGAATTAAGAAAAAAAACTAAACAATTTTATAAAATGTTGTGGAGGGCCGCCTTTGAGAGCAGGAGTATTTAAACAGTAATCCAATATCTGTTAACACCGCAAATTATAAGTCTTTTCACACAGGTACAACTATTTTACATCAACAAAAGCAACCTGGCTGGTTTACCAAGCTCAAGACTTCAAAAGCTGGGAGCAGCTGTGTATTTTCTGTCCCCACACAATCATTATATTTTGGGATTATAGACTAGCAGGATTTATTGTCCATTTCCGGACAGAGCCTGAACTATTCAAAAATGACAGTTGATTGTATAATTTACTTCTTTCCTTTTCTGAGATCAGTAATACTCAAATATTCAGTGGCTTAAAACTGCGGTCCCCAACCCCCGGGCCTCGGACGGGTACCGGTCCATGAGTCGTTTGGTACCGGGCCGCGAGAGTTGAGGTTCAGGTGTGAAATGTATAGTTTTCAGGGTTTTTAATCGGTTTTCAGCGTTATTTTGTTATCGTTTTTATCGTTTACTCGGCTTTCCTTGGTCTTTTCACGTGTGTTATGAATAAATCTTCTTTTTTTCGGTATGGGTACTAGTTTTATTTTGTTGTATTTATTCGCGACACCTTAAAGGCCGGTCCGTGAAAATATTGTCGTGCATAAACCGGTCCGTGGCGCAAAAAAGGTTGGGGACCGCTGGCTTAAAACATTTTGAAAATGTTTTTTTTAAAACCTTTATTCTGAAAGCAATTTTCAAACCGGAAATAGTGTTGTTGGCTCGCTTTTTCACTGCGTTACCGCTAGGGAACCCCTTCGCTGACATGCGCACCTGAGGGATCGCGGTGCACGCCGCCTACGTAGTGGTGCAACTGGCGTCATTGTGGCTCCCGCCACGCGAGGGTAAGGCTGAACGGGCACGGTCTGGGCTGAGCCAAGATGTCTACCCAGTATATGTCTTTTGCAGTAGGTAAACTCCCGGGACGTGAGACTAAAATGGGTTACAAGAGTTTCAATGTCGTATGCGTCTTCGCAGGCAGTGCAGCAGTTGGTAACATGCTAAAGCCGCTGGCTGTGGCTATAGGTGTAAGTCCACTTTCAGAGGCTTATGTAACAGATAAACTACAGTCTGGGTTTGTTTAGTGCAGAGATATGACTCGCGACTGTGGGTGCGAGCTCGTTGGCGGAGGGCACATAATTGGTTTGTTTAAGCAAGGGAAAAATATATTAGCTGCACAGTAACTGCAGTTTATGTTTGTGCGGTTTTGTTTTGTTTGTCACGGTAACTCGTTGTTATATCCGTGTGGCACACAATGTTCCGCTTTCTCAGTTCTCAATATTCTTCAGCAGGGGTGTCAAACATAAGGCCCGGGTCCCAGAGTCGGCCTAGCAATGAAGGCCCATTGGACAACTTTGGACAATGTGTATTTGCATTTAAAGCTTTGCCAACTGATAAAGAGCTTCCCCGCACCGCATTCCTACTACATCAGTGTTATTAAGTAATAGATAAACAATAAAGTGATAGATGTTTTTTAGAAATTAGTTTTTTTCCACTATGGGACATTATTAACAAAAACACGGGCAATGAGCTACCAAACGTTTCTATGTAATTTAAAACATTTGCACTGTGTTCCAGATACATCAGACCCAGAAAAAAAAAAAAAACAGATTTCTTTTGGTTCTTAGCAAAGTAGAGCAATTCAAGTATCACTAGCAATACAGGATAATACTTATGTTATAATGCTTTGATAGATCAAAGTATCTGGGGCTGATCCAACTCCTGAGCAAGAAGTCCGAGTTGAGTGGGAGTTCAACAAAAAACTTCCAACTGGGAAGTCGGAATTTCTGACTTTGACTTATTCAGGAATTGGCTATTATTTCTTAGAATTTATACACGAAAAACTTGTTTCCTGCAGCACAATTTGTTTAATATGTAGAAAAACTGAGGCACACAGTTTAAATTGCACTTCTTTTTGTTTCCTGAGAACCGAGGAAACAAGGTAGAGCAGGGCGATATGACCAAAAATATTTATCACAATATACATTTGAAAATTTGAGATAACGATATAACTGACGATATAATTGACACTAGACAAAATACTTTACAACTCCACAACTTTATTAGTGCAAATAAAAATATCAATGTATTTTCGCTTAAACAAGCAGCTGTTTTATATGTGCATTAAAGTTATCTAAAAATTTAACTGTGCAAATGCAAATTCCTTGCTGACAGTTTAACCAAAAGGCATTTCCAGTGGGAATTGGCCGACATATCCTCAGCATAACCATGTATAATATCCACAAAACTTAAAAAGAGGTTATACACACACACTATACGGTACCATTATGTTGAAGCACAGTACGTATCACTCCGCGAGGCTCCTCCCTATGATAGCCGTAATGCTCCGACAATCCATCGTAGCTTAGCAAAGTCGTACTAAAACATTTGACAGATTTTCGAGCGCCGTGTACATAAAATCGTTTCGAGGTCAGTAACAGGGCCGTTGCTTGCCATTTGGGTGCCCTAAGCACAAATGCTTTATGGTGCCCCCCCCCCCGCCACTGAAAAAACAAAACAAAAACATTAATACTTTTGAATCTCTCAGTGGAATTTGTTTAATTAAATAACAACAAACATGACAGTTAAACAAATAAATAAGGTTAAAGGAGGTTAAAAATACTGTTACAAATAAATACTGAAACAAAAATTGAACATTGGAACAAGAACAAAGAGCCTGGCAATAATGTGTAATTTTTTTTATAAAAAAATAATATATATAATATAATAGTATTATTATTAATATATTTACAAATAGTTTCACAATAGAATTTAAATAAGAAACTTAAATAAGAAAAATAAGAATTTGAACACAAAAGCCACATTCCTTAAGTAACTATGTTAAACATTTTTACAATTCGTTGTCAGAGTATGCCCTAGACTCTAGGGCATACTCTGACAACCAGAAAATGCAGGCGTGGTGTGCCTCTCTAGGGCCTAGAGAGGCACACGCCTGCATTTTCTGGTTGCAAAATCAGCTATAAGGTCATCATATGATAGCTTCTGAGCCACGTCACCATTGATGCTGATAACAGGCAGACCACTTAAACGTTCCTGCCCCATTGATGAACGCAGGTACGTTTTAATGAGTTTGAGCTTTGAAAAGCTTCGCTCAGCAGAGGCAACTGTGACAGGCAGGGTCAGTGCAATACGCAGAGCAATCCACAGATTGGGATATACCTCTTGAAGCTGATTGTCATGTAAAAATGACAGCATTTCCAAAGCAGACGTCTGTGGTGGCAGCTGAGGAAGGTTGATGATTTCCTGCATCATCTCAGGTCCATCAATGTCAGCTACTCCCTTATCTGTCAGTGTCTTCTGTACTTCAGTGCAGTGTTTTTTTAAATCCTCCTTGGACATCCCATTCACTTTGCTGAAATCAAGCAGCACTCCATATTTCTCCTTCACTTGATTCATGGTCTCAAACCTCTCCTGTAGGGAGATTAAAGCAGAGTCCACAACACAATTGAAAAATGTGACCTCAAGCTTTTTAAGGGCATCATGGAGGGGCTCATCAACAGCTTCATATGCAAACTGCCTTTTTGTGCTCCTGAGCCTTTTCTCCTTCAACTGTGGTTCTATGTTCAGGGCCTCACAGAGTTCTTTGGCAGCTGACACAGCCTCATCAAACCCAGACTGTCTGTATTTAGAGAGGTTACTTTTGGCAGTGTCAATGAGCCTGACAGCAACATCGAGCTGCATGGAGCTGGACTGTAGTAACTTGTTCACCTGGTTTGTGATTGTAAGAAGTTCACACCACACGATGGAGCAAATCAAAAATCGAAATGAGGCTACTTCCTCAGCAAGCACTTGAGCCTCCACCTTTGCGACTGCATCACTTACAGCTTCTCTGGCCTCCAGGAGAGCATCCCTCACTTCTTTTGTCTGACTCCGGACAGCAGTTACACTTTGAAGCCTGCTTTCCCATCTAACGTCACTCCAAGATTTAAGTGTCAATTTCACATGTTTTGTTAAAATGGCCCATCGCTGGGTGGCACTGGAAAAGAAATTGAACAACTTCTGCAAATACCCAAAGTAGCCAGTTGCATCTGGAGAGGACTTGGCAGCATCAGCTATGACCAGATTCATCGTGTGAGCTCCACAAGGCACAAACAATGCTCTCGGGTTTAATTGTAGCAGTCTGGCCTGAACACCTTGCTTCTTCCCCTTCATGTTGGCCCCATTGTCATAGGCCTGTCCTCGACAGTTTTCAAATGGAATGCCAAGCTCCTTCAACTTGTCAAGGACAACATTGGACAGGTTAAGGCCAGTTGTTTGCTCCACATTTATATAGCCAAGAAAGTATTCTTTAATATCTGGTTGTGCTTGGAAACAAACAATGCGTACTATGACTGACATTTGTTCAGTGTGACTCACATCTGGAGTACAGTCAAGAATGATGGAGAAGTATTTTGCCAACTGGATTTGCTTCACAATGGCGCGGAATGTTTCTGAAGAGATAATCTGAATTAGTTCGTTCTGTGTCTCAGGGCTGAGGTAATGTGTGTGGGAACCTTCATCTTTTATGTTGGCCAAGTGATTTGCCATTACAAGGTCATATGTTGCCATAAGCTCTACTTCCTTCAAGAAGTTGCCATTGTCCGGCTCATAAAGACAGTCAGAAGAGCCCCTAAAAGACAAATTTCTGGAAGCCAGTGAGAGAGTTATTGAGAGTAATTGTTTGAGAATCTCTCGCCACTTTTTCCTTTCTGCCTCTAGTAAGGTCAACTCCTGTTGATCTATTGCCATGCTTTTCTTTAGCCGTGTGTCCAGTTCTCTCCACTTAAGCATGCACTGTATGTGGTCTTGGCTACACTCATGACCCCTCAAACGGATGTTGATGTTCGACCAGTCACTGAAGCCCTCTGTACTCAGCTTTATATCCTTCACACTGAAAAGCTTACATGCAAAGCAGAACACAGCATTGTTCTGCGGTGAGTACACTAACCAGCTCCGGTGAACCTTTTCTCCATTGGGAAGAATTTTGAACTTAAGGCTAGTGTGAAATGCTCTTCCATCAGGCCCCTTTGGAAAATTAAAATCAGAGCTGACATTAAAAGGACCTCTCCGCACAATTTCAACACGATCAGCATCTACAATGTGAGCTGGCCAAAGAGCAGGATCGGTTGAAGGGGGCACACATGTCTCCACAGTGTCACTTTCTGATAGTCTCTCAGTGACAGGACTCTCAGTGGTACTTGTGTATGGAACTGTACCTGAACTGGTGGTTGATGGTTCTTGTTCTTCTTGGCTAGGGATTGTTGCAGGGTCTACAATGGCTGGTGGTTGATGTCCAGGGATGGCACTACTACTGGATGGTTCATCCTGTCCTTGAGATCCTCCTTGAACATATTTAAGCATTGACCCTGCATACAAGAGAAAATATTCAGGGATTTTACAGAAATACAATTTTGAATCTACAGTAGGCCTACGAAAGATTGCATTATAAGACTAATAAATTAAGTAAGTCACTGGTACATTTAAAAATTACTAACTATATTTTACATGTATAGATTTTCATAATGGAAAATGGCAATATAAACATGCTGTACATAATTTGATATAAATGCGCAAGTAGGAAATCTATATTACTGGAAGATATAGGTTTCATATTACAGTTTCACCAACAGATGTCGCCCTTGATCTATGAACCTAAAGAAAGACGAGAACTATTTATGTGTTCAGACGTCAATGGCATAAATAAGATATGCGTCTTTATAGATATCCTGAAATGCAGCAACATACAAAGTAATCTTGTCTAATCTGATAATAATACTTGACTGTATCACTGACCTATCCCAAAGTTAAGGTTAATCAGTAGCATGCATGACGTTAGCCAGCTAGCAACCTGAGGAGGGAAATGCTAGTCTCACGAATCACGATAACGTTAGCAATCGTGAGTCACGATTGCTAACGTTATCTGAAAACCGTCAATTGAGTGACCATGATGAGTTGCTTTTAGTAGTCCATTCTATATTCATATCCACAACGTAAACAAACTACCCAACATCAATCATTTGCAACATTTGTTAACACAGTATGAACACTGCTAACAGGAGCTATCACAGAGTTGACGGACATGAGCGTGCAAGCAAGGGCTACAATAATGAACTTTTTTTATTATTATTATTTAAACATTGCCTTACCGGCAAGCGACGCCTGAGTTTCATCACGCTTCCTCTTCTTCTTTCTTTTCTCCGCTCCCGACTCCTGTTGCAGTTTCGAGGCCATGTTCAAACAGGTGTTTACCAATTATAGAACAGACCACTGGGAGTGGGGGGGCACCAGGAGGAGACTGGAGACAGGGCACAAAGCAGATTCACCCCTTTTCTCGGGAAAATTGTTTTATGTTGCTTTTGTATTGTTTAACCATATTAATGCATATGATATTTATAGTATTAATATGGTTTACTTTTTTTTTTTACGACCCTGATTTTTTTGGTGCCCTACCGGCCATTTGGTGCCCTACGCAGTGTGCGTTATGTGCGTTTGCGGAGCTACGGCACTGGTCAGTAAACACAACCAGAATTCATACATAAGGCACACGGGATTATAAGGGGCACTGTCGATTTTCAGATAAATCAAAGGATTGATTTGAGCTGGTTCTCAGGAGGATATTGAGACTGTGTAGTTAAACGTCTTTACATTGACAGAATGGGAAGTTTCAGTAATCCAGCCCACTTAAAGATCAAAGTGTCCCACGATGTAAAATGAGTTTGACATTCCTGACCTACAGGATAACCAAGAGACTCTTTCAGGTACAAGTTGTATTAAAGATGTCAAACAGTGGAGGGAAGACCACTGGATTTTGACTTAAAATAAAATAAAACCTGATCTCTTTGTTCGAGGGAAATGTTTTTGTTCTTTTGAAAGCTCGAAAATTAGGCTCTGCATACTCCACCATGGCTATTGTGAGCTCTGGCCTATGTGCAGAGAAAAACATAATCATGTCAAAGTGAATGAAAAATGGTTCCAGTTTGCATTCCAGTAAATGCAAATGACCCTGCGTTTAACTAAGCTCACTGGTTCAAACAGAGCAGGCTCCGTCATGGGTTTTTCAAGAACAAACATGTAGGAACCTACAAAAGTAAAGGAGTCCCAACACAATCAAGCTAATGAATCACTAACTTTTAGTATGAGGTCAAATCAACCGTCTGTCATGAATGGGAGTAGATTTTGAGGAAATTCGGAGGACTTTCTGTAACATTACTGAGCTTCACACCGTAATCAGCATCCAGTAATGGCCTTTTTACGCTCTGACCGATGTCACTAGTTATGTTGTAGTTCTGTTGCTCACTAAAGAGCTACATTCAATAGCTTTAAGAGATATATCACTAAGTATAGCTTCATAATTTTTTCCCTGTATGTTCTCCCCAACAATCAGAGAGAGAAATAGTTATTTTAAAAGAAGCTTTTAAACATTTGATTTCTTATTGGAAGGAAAGCACAG